>NC_138130.1:64592834-65792834 GCF_964188305.1 Podarcis bocagei | reverse complement strand
GTGCTGAGAAATCAGAGAGAGGAGCTGAGGAAAGTCTCTGGGGAGGGGAGAGAGGGTTTGAAGGGGGGATGAGAAAAAATGGGGGGAAATAATGAATATGATATGTTTTGATAGTTTGTATGTTGAAATTGTTAATTTTTTTTTTAAAAAGTAACCACCTAAACTAGGACAAAGGGAATAGGCTCAGGTTACATCCTAAAGTTACTATGGTATATCAATCCTAAATAAACCATATTCATGTGCGAATACAGCACCCCCTTGTGGAATTAACCAAAGGCCTGCAGTCAAACAGCTAGCGACTTCAAAGCAATATGCAGTCCGTTATCTCTACTTTCTCTTCCTCAGGTTCCTTTTCATGGTCAAACTCATCCCTTTAGTGTTCTTCTCTCCTCCTCATTTTGGTGGACAATGCTCAAGTGCCAACCCTCCTTTCCTAAGCGTCCCTGGTTGCTCTCCCTGGCCAGCAGCCCTTTCAGACCCATTCAGGGACGCGGACTTATAAAAAATATTGGGGGGGGGGGCCCGGGAAAGCTCATGAATAATAAATAAGCTCATGAATATGCAAATACAGTGGCGCCGCCTCCTCGTTAGCGAATAGGGGAGAGTGTGCTGCACCTATTAATCAGCTCCGAAGGAAATTGGGTGGAGCTTTTGCTCGGGAGGGAGGGCAGGAGGCATGCAGCCCGACCCTGTGCATTTTGGGCTGGGGGAGGGGCGGCGATGGCGCTCTGCTGGAGGGGCGCCGGAGATTATTGGGGGGGCGGAGCCCCCCCAAACGAATTTTTGAGGGGGCTCGGGCCCCCTCAAGCCCCATGGAGTCGGCGCCTATGGACCCATTCCCCTTTCTTCCTATCCCAAACTCCTTCCCTAGGCCCTCTCATATGGCCTGCCCTAATCCTAGACTGCATACATACCATACATTTAAAACAAATGTTCACCCACCCTCCCGGCAAATCCTGAGAATTATAGTTTACCTCTCACATTCCCAGCACCCTTAAAAACCTCCAGTTCCCAGGATTCTTGGGCGTGTGTATGTGTACGTGCCTAAAATGCTGACATTAACTCACTTTTACTCATGAGTATACCCATTGAAATTAATGGACCTAAGTTATGGCTATTCCTTTCAATGGATCTACTCTGAGGAAAAGTTAGTGGAATATACTGCATGGTAGGTATCCAAGCAGCTCTAGAGATCAGGGCAGTTCAGGCAATGGGAACCAGACATCATTTGTGAGGATAAGAGCCGCTGAGCCAATGGCTGCCACAGAATGAATCACCATTACCTTCACCGCAAAACCCTTTAGCGATTTACAATACAGATAATTTGCAAAATAAAATAAAATAAAATAAAAATGATACTCTCTAGCCTTAGCCAGGATCCAAAGGGAGAAACACAGATACACAGTATATACAAAGAAAAATATTTTATTGGTGTGACTAGTTTTAAAGGAACTTTAAAAGTGCGTAAATCTTACAAAGTTCTCCTTCGGGAACGCGTGTCCATGGTTAAAATAACATAAGATGGATAGCTAATATAAACCAATATAAACTCAGTTATAACAAGCGTCGAGAAAAAGCCGATATCTCGATAAGAGGAAACCTTAGCCAAATTGTTCAGGCGATGGCACAAGGCTTAAGCTGTTGAGTGTTTTTGTGAACAAACTACAAAACCACACTGAACCCTTAAAAAGTTAAGCACAATTTGTGCTACTTCATTTGAGTACAAGAGGAGGCTCCGCCCTCCCTCCAAGTAGGTTTCCATGTCGTTGTAACTTGCATTTTACCTCCATTATATTAAAAATCACTCAGCGTTTTACAAAATGTTTTGCTTGGTCTCGATCTGTAAGGAACATCTGGCCCTCCAGATGTGGACTCCAACTCCCATCAGCACCAAACAACACAGCCGCTGGACAGAGATGATGGTAGTTATCATCCAACACCTGTAGGGTCCTTGATCTGGACCCCAGTGGGGGGTAATCTTAGTTGTGGCTTCTAGAGCCATTGTGATCTGGTAGCTGCAGCAAACCGATCCATTCTGAAGGAAATCAGCCCTGAGTGCTCACTGGAGGAACAGATCGTGAAGCTGAGGCTCCAATACTTTGGCCACCTCATGAGAAGAGAAGACTCCCTGGAAAAGACTCTGATGTTGGGAAAGATGGCGGGCACAAGAAGAAGGGGACGACAGAGGACGAGATGGTTGGACAGTGTTCTTGAAGCTACCAGCTTGAGTTTGACCAAACTGCGGGAGGCAGTGGAAGACAGAAATGCCTGGCGTGCTCTTGTCCATGGGGTCACGAAGAGTCGGACACAACTAAACGACTAAACAACAACAGCTGCAGCAAGGACCAAGCAGCATAGATGGTGGGGTGTGTGGGTACAGCTGAATTTCATTGATTCATTTGAACTAACCAGTTCAGTTCGCAGCCACACACACCTACGGCACTCAGTGTTGGAGGGTCCTCTGAAAACCTGCACAGCCATATGGAGAAGTCAAGAGGTACGGGTAACATTCAATATTCGTGTGCTGTAGTCCTTACACTAACTTTGTTAAAGTGACTTAGAAACTCAAGATTTCCTGACTGTGGATGTACTGGCAGAACAGAGGAGAGCACTAGATATCCTGAATCTCTCGATTGGACAAAAACCACCACCATCAGAAGAAGAGCAACAACTCGGAGCTGTTGGAGGAGCCTTAAGAAAATAACAAGATGGCTCTGCAATTCCTTAGCTGGAATTGTAATGGGCTCAATGGGCCTTTGAAGAGAAGACAAGTATTTCATATATTGAATAGAGAACAGCTGGATTTGATATGTCTACAAGAAACTCATATAACTAGAGCCCACAGGAGACTACTTACAAATAAAAGGCTAGGACAAGAATTTGTTTCATCAGACAAAGTTAAGAAAAGAGGAGTTGTAATATATGTGAAAGAAAAATGGGCTCCAAAAATGATATTTAAAGATGAACAAGGGAGATATTTGGCAGTGGAGATACAAGTACAAGGAGAAAAACTTTTAGTTGTTGGAATTTACGCACCAAATGAAGGCAAATCTGACTTCTTTAAGAGACTACATGAAACCTTGACGGACTACCTGGACTACAATATGATAATTATGGGAGACATGAATGGCGTGGTCTCCACTAATATGGATAAGGCACAAAGACTAACAATCAGTAAGGAAGGGAGACTTCCTAAGACCTTCTTTGAAATGACTGAAAACATGGACTTGATAGATATATGGAGAACAAGGAACCCTCTGGAGAGAGAGGGAACCTTTTTCTCCCAAGCAATGTTGACCTGGACCAGAATTGATCAAATTTGGATTACTAGTGGCATGGCCCCAAAGATTAAGAAGGTAGAAATCTGCCCAAAAACTTGCTCCGACCATAACGCCGTGAAGATGGAAATGAAACTTACAACAACTGGTCAATTTAGATGGAGAATGAATGACGCCCTCTTTCGAGACAAGGAGATTCTTATGAAGGCCCAAAAAACCTTAAAAGACTACTTTGAAATAAATTTGAGGGCTGACGTTGAGAAAAGAGTGATCTGGGACGCAAGCAAAGCGGTGATGCGAGGCTTTTTGATTCAACAAAATTCAATAAAGAGGAAAAAACAAAATGAGAAAAAAGAAAAGATTTTGGAAAAGATAAAAGAAGGAGAGAAAAAATTAAGAGCAAAACCAAAGTCCCAGGAGATTTTAAGAGAGATTAAGTTATATCAATCACAATACATGGAATTGATGAACCTGGAGATTGAATGGAAAATAAAACAGATGAAGCAAAAGACATTTGAATCAGCAAATAAATGTGGTAAACTTCTGGCCTGGCAACTGAAGAAAAGGCAGAAATTAAATACAGTTACAAGTTTAGAAGTGGATGGGAAGAATATATCTAAACCTAATGAAATTAGAAATTGCTTCCTGAGTTATTTTAAAAAGCTTTATACCCAAGGCCCGCAAAATGAAGAAGATATAGATAAATTCCTTGATAAATATGGATTACAAAAAATCTCTCATCAAAATAAGATGGATTTGAACCAGAGAATAACAGAACAAGAGATAGAGGCTGCCATTCAGAATATGCAACTGGGCAAATCTCCAGGACCAGATGGATTGACTTCAAGATACTACAAATCGCTGAAGGAATGGTTGATTCAACCACTAAAAGAAGTCTGTAATGAGATCCTTGAGGGAAAAAAGACACCTGAATCGTGGAAAGAAGCATATATTTCACTCATACCAAAGACAGAGACTGAAAAGACTCAACTGAAGAACTACCGCCCAATATCACTACTTAATGTGGATTACAAAATCTTTGCAGACATTTTGGCAAAAAGATTTAAAAGAGTGTTGATGGAGAAGATTCATGGGGACCAAGCAGGCTTTCTCCCTAAAAGACACCTAGCAGACAATGTAAGGAATGTGATAGATATTTTGGAAAAGCTAGAGGTGAACATAAACACTAAAGCAGTATTGATCTTTGTGGACGCGGAGAAAGCCTTTGACAATATTTCTTGGAGCTTTATGATAAAGAATCTCCATGGGATGGGGGTAGGTCAAGGTTTTGAGAATGGTATGGCTGCAATATACTCTGAACAAAAAGCTAAATTAATTGTAAATAATGTAGTGACGGAGGAACTTAAGATAGAAAAAGGAACACGACAGGGGTGTCCAATTTCCCCATTACTTTTTATCTCAGTTCTGGAGGTGTTGCTGAATATGATAAGGGAAGACCAGCAGGTTAAGGGAGTGCAGGTCGGAGCTAAACATTACAAGCTAAGAGCGTTTGCAGATGACCTAGTATTGACTTTGCAAGAGCCAAACACTAGTACGAAAAAGGTTTTAGAAATAATACAACAGTTTGGCCAGGTAGCTGGATTTAAGCTGAATAAACAAAAAACCAAAGTCTTAGGAAAAAATTTAACAGAGACAGAAAAGGAGAAGTTTCAAGAGGAGACAGGGTTGACACTGGTCAAGAAGGTGAAATACCTAGGGGTTTATTTGACATCTAAAAATGTGAATTTATATAAAGATAACTACGAAAAATGTTGGTCGGAAATCAAAAAAGATCTAGAAATATGGTCAAATTTGAAATTGTCAATGTTAGGCCGAATTGCTGTGATCAAAATGAATGTATTGCCTAGAATGTTATTTTTGTTCCAGACCTTGCAGATCCTGGATAAGATGGAATGTTTTAAGAGGTGGCAGAAAGATATTTCGAAATTTGTCTGGCAGGGCAAAAAGCCCAGAATTAAATTTAAAATATTGACAGATGCTAAAGAAAGAGGGGGTTTTGCCCTGCCGGACTTGAAATTGTATTATGAGGCAGCAGCATTTTGCTGGCTGAAAGAATGGATGCTCCTCGAAAACACAGACATCTTAGATCTGGAAGGTTTCAACAATGCTTTTGGTTGGCATGCATATCTATGGTATGACAAAGTTAATAGTGCCTTTAAGAACCACATTGTTAGAAAAGCATTGTTTAATGTTTGGATAAGATATAAAGATCTGTTGGAAAACAAAACCCCTAGATGGGTCTCACCAGTGGAGGCCAAGGCAGTGAAGAAACTCAATATGGAGGTCGGATGGCCGAAGTATTGGGAAATTTTGGAACATGATGGAGATAAGTTGAAATTGCAAAGTTATGAGAAACTGAAGCATAAGGTACAAAATTGGTTTCAATACCATCAAATAGTGGAATTTTTCAAACAGGACAGGAAAATTGGCTTCCAGATGGAAAAATCAAAACTAGAAACTGAATTGTTAGAACCTACTACTAAGAATTTATCTAGAATGTATAACTTGTTGCTGAAGTGGAATACACAGGAGGAAACAGTCAAATCAGCTATGATTAAGTGGGCACAGGATGTTGGTCATAACATCATGTCAGATGACTGGGAATGGTTATGGAACACCGGTATCAAATTTACGGCATGTAATGCCTTAAAGGAAAACATTATGAAAATGGTATACAGGTGGTACATGACCCCAGTCAAGCTGGCAAAAATTTATCATTTGCCCGATAACAAATGTTGGAAATGCAAAGAGACTGAAGGTACCTTCTACCACCTTTGGTGGACATGCCCAAAGATTAAGGCTTTCTGGGAAATGATCTATAATGAAATGAAAAAGGTACTTAAATGTACTTTTCCTAAAAAACCAGAGGCCTTTCTCTTGGGCATTGTCGGCCAATTGGTGTCAAAGAAGGATAGAGCTTTTTTCATGTACGCTACAACAGCAGCAAGAATACTCATCGCAAAGCATTGGAAGACACAAGATCTACCCACTCTGGAAGAATGGCAGATGAAAGTGATGGACTATATGACATTGGCTGAGATGACAGGCAGAATCCGTGACCAAGGAAAAGAGACAGCGGAAGAAGAATGGAGAAAATTCAAAAGTTACCTTAAGGACTATTATAAACTCAATGAATGCTAGAGTGCTTTGGTTCTTAGGAACAAAGGGATACAGTGACATAAGGTTAGAATATAGAGATGACTAAGATGATTAAGGTTGGAAAGTAACAATTGGGAGTTGCTATAAAATTATGGACATTGGGATGCAGAAAGGGGGGGTATGGGGAAGTCTCAGAAAAGAGGTTTATGAAAATATGTTATGAAATTATACGTGTATGTTTGTTTTCCTAAGTGTTTGTTTGTTCTTTAAAATTTCGTAAAACCAATAAAAATCTTATAAAAAAAAATAGAAACTCAAGATTTCCAACCATATGAGCCAACTGGGGTTTTCTAGTAATGTAGCACAGTTTTTCTTACAGGGGACTCCTCAGTGTCTAGCCTTAGTGTTTAGCGGATGGCCTGTAGGTTTGCTATGTTCAGCACATTAGCAGGACACATGAAAGCTGATTTTGAGCTAAGCAGATCAAGAGATGATAACTTTGTTGCAGGGGTCGTTCAGTCCCACAATCTGCAGCTGCGTCCTATCTATCTGACAGGAAAGCGCCCTCATGCATGAACTGCTCTGCTCAACAAAAGGGCCCTGCCTTACCCTGACACCATTGTGTAGGAAATCCTCTTGAAACAAAAAACTGCCACTCGTTCTCCTCTCTGCCGTTCCATGCACTGGACTCCAAGGAAAGGTCTGGGTCGCAAAGGCAGCTTGATTTCTCTGGGTTGCTGCAAGGAAAAGTGTGATGCTTTATTTCCAAAATGAGTGGTGGCCAAGGTTCAAGTTGACTTGGAATAGCTTCCATAGGTTACTGGATTTGTCTTCTTATACATACAGTGGTACCTCTGTACATACGCTTCAGGTTACAGACTCTGCTAACTCAGAAATAGTACCTCGGGTTAAGAACTTTGCTTCAGGATGAGAACAGAAATCATGCTCTGGCGGCGCGGCAGCAGTGGGAGGCCCCATTAGCTAAAGTGGTGTTTCAGGTTAAGAACAGTTTCAGGTTAAGAACGGACCTCCAGAACGAATTAAGTACTTAACCCGAGGTACCACTGTACATACATACATACATACATACATACATACGTGTGTGTGTGTGTGTGTGTGTGTGTGTATGCGCGCACACGCGCACACACACACACACACACACACACACTGGTTCCCCCCCCAAAAAATGTTTAGGGGTACTCTCATTTTGACTTAAGAACATCACCATTTTATAGTTCAAATCGGGAAAAATAAATACAGTAAATGGACAAAAGTACAAAGACTCACAAAATGTTTAGGGGGTATGCATACCCCTGCTTTTCCCCCACCCCAAAGTTCGCTCTCTCTCTCTCTCTCTCTCTCTCGGCACTTCAGGCTGTGTGCCTCTGAGTACCTGCAGAAATCCCCCTAGGACAAGAAGTTTCTTTTTTTTCTGAACATGGGAAAAGGGTATTTCACTTGTGAAAGAAATGCGGCTTTGGCTTTCCTGTCTGCTGTCAAAGTAGCCTTTGACTTACTCTTAGCTTGCCTCTTAGCTTGCCTGCCTGGGGCAGTGATGGGGCAGTTACATAGCCACAGAGGTAGCCATAGCTTAGGAAAGCAAAAAATCACTTGAACGTGAGGGGCAGCCTATGCATTGGGCTGTCTTCATTGCATGGCAGCTAGAAGATCAACACTCACAGGCGTGGGCATGCAGTCTTGCTGAATGCACCCTGCAAAAGGGTAGCAGCTACTTCTGTGCCCTTCCTGTTAAGTGGATAATGCACAGTCACTAACACACAGTGTTTTCAGCACACATGCATGAACACTATCTTCCCATAGACATAAAAATGTAAGATTGTCATCACACTCTGCCGTTTGTGTGGCTTCCGTTAGATGGCCATGCCAACTGTAGTGTGAAGGATGGCAGCTAGGCAAAGAAGGAAGCAGTGCTGGTGGCTGGTGGCCTAGGGGAGCTGCTTAACATGGGGGGGCCTCCATTAAATGCACCTGCAGCGAGGTTTCATCAAAGGGGTGAGATGCTTCACATAGCGGCTTAGCAAGCTGCTGTGTGAAAGGGGGGAGGGGTGGGGCTTGGAGCAAGCTGTGAGGGGAGTGGGGAGCTATGGGTGAATAAGGTTCAAAGGGTGGTTGGTTAGGTGTGAGTGAAAGGTGGTGGGGAAAGGTGCAGGTGGGGTTGGCAAGGGGAGCAAGCAAGGGCAACAGCCCCTAATACTACAAAACAATGCAGCTGCCTCCTAGCTGGGTCATACTATCAAATCCCTCCACCTAATCATGTATGTGAAAAAAAGGAAGGGGAAGAATGAGTATGAACATGGGAATCCCGTGGCTATTTCTGCGATCATAGCTGCAGTCTAGTCCATCGGCTTTGACCCATAGTAACCACATTGAGCAGATGAGGTTTAAGATGGGGACAACTTCCCCAGCACTCAAATGGATATTTCACTGTAGGCTAACGTTGAGCTCTGCAAACTGTACCTTGGCTTGCGCTATGCTATCAGTGCGTGTGGCTCATCCCTAGTTCGCTTTGCTCCTATTCAGCACTCACAAACTTTTTTTTTTTAATGATGTGCCCTCCCTCTCCCTTTTTGGTCTTTCCCCTCTTTTGTTCTCCATGTCACCGAATGTCATTCACTTTCTAAAGATGTCTGGCTTGGAGCTTACAGACTGCAGGGCAGCTAAAGCCCACCCATCAGTGCTGATCCAGTCACATCTGCTCAGTCGTGCGACAAGGTTGGGGCTTTTAGAGCAGGGAGAAGCTAAAGTTCACCTTTTTTGCTGCTGAACGCCAAGCAACAAGAGGAGCCCAGTTCTTCAGCGGAACCTTTCACTGTGGCAAGTTGCCTTCTTGATGGCATTGATTTATATGGATTTTCTTTTGACTTCTAGGTAGCTGATATCGCAGCAGTTGGAATGTGAGGCAGTCAGCACCCAAGGGCCAGCTTCCATGTCTTTTAAGGGGTGCCTTTCTCCCACTATATGGTGCTCAAGAGAGATGCCTATATGAACCCTGATGTCATGGCCATTTTACCAACATGCATCTATCTATATGGAGTGGTTTTTTTATTGGTAAAAATAGCCATAGCATCCTGTTTCACATGTGCATCCCTCTGTATGGGTACCACATTGGCTGGGGAGGGTATAGAAAACTGAAGATGCAAAGATGTCCTGACTTGGAACAGGCAATTTGGACAGACACAAGTTGTATTTACAAATCCCATTAACTCTTAGTAGGCCTTTTCAAACATCCTTGTTACTAAAAGGATGTTACTGAAGAACGATGTAAACAGCCTTGGCTCTTGAGTGACCAATTTGCATTCCTGGAGACTGGATAAGTCCTAGAAGTTAGAGCTAATCTTGTCAGCATAAGATTTTTCGCAACAAAAATACTTCACAGCGTTTTGCTCAAGGTATATAAAGTTTTTTAACAGAACACAGGAGGCAGAAAATGTGTTCAGAAATTGCATCCTATTCATTGTTGCGGAAGCTCTTAAAAGAGGAGGAAGAAGGAGGAATATTTCTGAATGCTGTGATCCTGTTACAGAGTACTTTTTGAGGTTTTATCTAAATTATCTTATAGAAAGTTTAGTGTGCCTTTATTTCCCTGTGCTACAGATGTATGAGTTATGGTGTGTGGATATGTTGGTTAGCCAAGATGAGACACTTTGATGCCAGGTGGAATGATAACAGATTATCCCAAAAATTATGCACAATATCAGTTGATTTATGCTAAGTTTAAATGATTCTGAAATGAAAAATTAACTTGCATTGTGAATGAGTCTTATGAGGTGGAACCAGCTATTATAGAGAAATGCTAAACAATATGTCTAAAGCCATAGTCATAATGCATATCAAAAAGACAGAATACTGATTGCCAAATAGAAAATAAAATCTCCCTGGGTATTCAGATCTTATCTGCTATTAAATGATGGTTTATATGCTACCCATTTGACATGGGAAAGTTCATCACAATTTTAGTAGTGGTAGTAGTAGTGATGATGATGATGATAATAATAATAATAATAATAATAATAATAATAATAATAATAATAATAATAACAACAACAACAACAACAACAACAACAACTTTATTGTACCCTGGCCATCTGACTGGGTTGTCCCAACTACTCTGGGTGGCTTCCAACAAAATATAAAGGAAGACAATAAAACAGCAAACATTACAAGCTTCCTGAAACCAGGCTGCCTTCAGAGGTCTACAAAAAGTCATATGATTATCTCTCTAAATAATAATCTATATATATTGTGAGAAATGGAGCTGTTCTTTCAGTTAGTGGGATGTAATCCAACTTAATTTTGCTCTGAGCAGATCCGTATAATTTAATGAACCTAAAATAGTCATGTCCATCAATTTCAGTGGGTCTGCTCTGACTATTGGATACAACGCAATGAATCTGATAAAAGGTTTAAGTGCGTATTAATATTATTATCCTGTGAAGCACTGTGGCTGCACACTGTGTTGTCATTGCAAACTGATACACAGCAATACAGCTATGATTCACATAGGTTCATAAATCCCAGTGGTGATCAATAAGAAGCTCTTAGGGCCAGGTGACAGTGGCTTCCAATCCTGGAGCAAAGTTTCCCCTTGATCATGTGCCCCATTATCACTGCCATGCCAATGCTTTCAGCAAGATCCCAACACCCTACAGATGCAGTGTGAAAAAGGTGGACTGTCTGTAACTTGTGGCATCCCATTGTAAAGTAACCCACAAGCAGGAACAATTTTGTAACCAACTTTTAGGAAAGTTAGGGAATTTCAGAGCATTTTTCAATGGCAATGCATGATTTTGTACCAGCTGCTCTGGTGACCTGTTCTGTTCACTGGTATAAGCCTAATAGGGATTTTAAAGGCAGTATCAAATGTTAGTCGTACTTAGAGTAGACCCATTCAAAGCAATGCACTTGAGTCTGCTGATCTCAGTAGCTTTACTCTGAACAAGACTAAGTGGGCCATCACCCAGTGTGTATAACCCAGAACCACCAAAGTCAATAAAACAAATGCTGTTAACTTCAGTAGGATATGGCCTGTGCCCTAAATCAGCAAACCTCAAACAACTAAATCTGGAATTGTTGTTACCTCCTCTTCATGCAGATCATTGGGGAGATCATGGTATGTTTTAAAAGTCAGCAGGATTATTGTATCATAGAATTGTTGAGTTGGAAGGCACAACAAGGGTCATCTAAGGCAGCCCCTTGCAATTCAGAATCTTTTTGCCCAACATGGGGCTTGAAACCACGACCCTGAGGTTAAGAGTTTTGGGTTTTTATTGACTGAGATATCCTGACTTCTTTTGAAATGCGACATGTGATGAATATATTAAAACCCTTCTTTATATAATGCAACTTAATCATTGTCTTCCTCTTAAACAGCCAGAAATGGGTGACTGGAGTTTCTTGGGGAACATTTTAGAAGAGGTGAATGAACAATCCACAGTCATTGGGAGAGTCTGGCTGACTGTCCTCTTCATTTTTCGGATCCTAATCCTTGGGACTGCTGCAGAATTTGTATGGGGAGACGAACAGTCAGATTTTGTGTGCAACACCCAGCAGCCAGGTTGTGAAAATGTGTGCTATGATGAGGCCTTCCCCATCTCCCACATCCGACTGTGGGTCCTGCAGATCATCTTTGTCTCCACTCCCTCGCTGGTTTATTTGGGCCATGCTGCACATCATGTAAGGATGGAAGAGAAAAGGAAAGAGCGGGAAGAAACAGAGAGGGCTCAGCAAGCTGCGGTACACGAAGAAAACTCACCCCTTGATCCAGACCAGAAGAGCCCTATAACCACGAGAGAAGCAAGCTCCAAGGGGACCAAGAAGTTCCACCTCGAGGGAACGCTTCTGAGAACCTATATTTGCCACATCTTTTTCAAAACCCTTTTTGAGGTGGGGTTCATAGTGGGCCAGTACTTCTTATATGGCTTCCGAATTCTTCCACTTTACCGCTGTGGCAGATGGCCTTGCCCCAACCTTGTGGACTGTTTTGTGTCCAGGCCTACCGAAAAGACTGTTTTCATTGTGTTTATGCTGGCTGTGGCATCAGTCTCTCTCTTCCTCAATCTTGTGGAGATCAGCCACTTAGGCTTTAAGAAGATCCTGGGTGCTTTCAGGAGGCCAGTGGAGCAAGAGCCTCAGGAGACCCCAGAGAAACCCCTTCATTCTATCGCGGTTTCATCTATCCAGAAGGTCAAAGGCTACAAGTTGCTGGAGGAAGAGGAGAAGCCGACGTTCCACTATTTCCCTTTGACCGAAGTGGGAGTAGAAACCACCCCAGTTCCCCCCTCATTCAACGACTTTGAGGAGAAGATCAGCATGGAACGCCTGAAAGACCTTTCCAGGGCCTTGGGGGAGCACCTGCCTTCCTACGCTCATGCAGATGAACAGGAGGAGGAGAAAGTTGAAGCAGGAGAGGAGCTGGAACAGGAAGTGGATGAGGCGGCGGCCCAGGAACAGAGGGTGGAATTGGTGACTGAGGAAGCCCCAGAGAAAGGAGAAGATGACAAGCATATGGAGGAGGAACAAGAGCCAGAGCCGCCGGGAGATGACTTGCCTTTACCATCCGCTGATCTTACAGCTGACACAAGACCCCTCAGCAGGTTAAGCAAAGCCAGTAGTCGTGCCAGGTCAGATGATCTGACTGTATGAGGGTACTGGCTCGAGTGGCTCTGAAGAAGCCACAGAAATACATATATATCTCAGATGTCTCAAAACAAAGTGCTAAACCAGTCATTTTAATATTATTTCTTATCAGTGTTTTTGGCTAGAAAGGTGCTATCAACGCTAACTGCCTTGTCAGTCCTGTTTGTCCTACACATGGAGCTAGCTGTCCTACGGTGACCCATTTAACCAAAGAATCCCTCTTCCTTCACATACAAATGCCTCACATACAAACTCACTATATACAGCACTGACATCCAAGTGGGAAAGTCTTCGTAAAGCAACGAAGACAGACATAACAACTGCGATCACAATCTGTTTTTATGCTCCTCTTTTCTCCGGGGATGCGGGAAGCCTGTTTCTTCATTTGGTTATCATAAGATATTGATAAACTGTTAACTTGGGTATTTCTTTGTTCGGTGTTTGCTTTGGCCACAAGAGTTTTGGTTCTTCCTTCCTTGTTGAGGCTTGAGCGCAAGTTATTTTCCTCACAAAAAGGGATACCCGCAATTAGTATTGTTAAATGAGATCCATTTATCCCCCTGTGAAAGAACAAAAGCTGCAGTGTTTACCTGTGGAGATAAATGTGGTTTACTTATACTTGTATCCTCTGGTCCAGTTCAGACACATAACGTTTTGTCCCCGCAATACATCCCAACCCGTCGTTGCAAAGAACTTATGACTCCTCAGATACAACAGTGCCTCCTAGGAGCAATTTATGTGCTTGTGTCATACTGCTGTATTTTTTTTAAACTGGTTCTGAGGGACATGTCAAGGACCTGGGCCACTTATTATTATAATAACTATTAATTAATTAATTAATTAATTAATTAATTATGTTAAGTTGTTTTATCTTGTCTCAGGCAACCCAAAGCAACTTACAAGCAAATACTGGTTTCTCTTCATAAATGTGGCCTCCAGGACAGAGGAGCACATCATCTAGAGCAGTGGTGTGGAACCTCTAGCTCACGGGCCTGATTTGACCTCCTCCTATGACCCGTGAAACCACTTAGGTCAAGCCATGGCTCACCCATGTATACCTGACACCGTATATCACCATCAAGTAAAGGGCAGGTAAAGGTGCAGCTGTGCTGAAAGCCTTGTGTGTCCAGCTGATTGTCAGCACTTGCAAAATCCCAAGCAGTGGAGAACAGGTGTTAAAAACATGACCTGGACTCTGCTACTCATTTGTTTTAGTTACCTTTCTTATACTGTACTACTTTTTAGTGGTGGTGGGAATCTCCTTCTACTTTCAGGGGGCTAATCATCTCTTGCCCCTGCCACACGGGGGAAATTTTTGATTGCTTTATAGGAAGACATTTCCTTGCATTTTTGAGGGGGAAGTTGTCTGCCTTACTTTAGTCAACTTTACAAAGTGGCAAGGGTCCCTCCCTCCCTCCAAATAACTGCTACAGCTCCTTGCTGTAGCTGTGAAGTTCTTCATAGCCTTAGTGTGGCACCCAAACCCTACCATTCTGCTTTGAAAAAGGAGCCATGCAGGCCCTTGTAGATTCCTGATCCTGGAGAGCCTTGAATTTCTCAGTTAAAGCAGAAACAGAAGAGAGGGGTGGGTCTTGTCGTTTCAACAAACACTTGCAATGTTTGTTTTTAAGTGCAGAAAGGGGGGGGGGACCTTGTAAAGATGAGGCAGTCCCACACCCCAAAATAAATCTTTGCCCACCCCCAGCCTTTGGAAAGTTGTTCCCACTTCCCACTAATTACAACCGCCCCCCAACTCCCGCCTGCCAAACCAACTCAACAGCTCAGTCCTAACTTTTACAGTGTGGGTTATGCTGCACTGTGGCTGGGATAACATGGGAAGAGCCCGTGCTAATGCAGAGTCCTCCTCACAACTGTGTTGCTCCAGTTGTATAGTATATAGGCTTCTCAGTTGTATAACATTGTTATGTATTGTATATTATAGTACAGCCTCTAGCAATACCTAGCTGCACATCCTATTGGGCTCAATGGCAAAATACCACAGTCTTTTAATGGATCGGGATTGTGTTGTTTGATGGTAATGCCTTTTTTGTTATAATTTAGCTGGTGGCTAATTGTATGTAACCCTAACAACAGAGTTGGGAAACCTGTGGCCCTCAAGATGTTAGTTGGACTACAACCCCCATCATCCCTTACCATTGGCTATGCTACCTGGGGCTGATGGGAATTGAAGTCTAATGAAACCCAGAGCAACACAGGTTCCCTATCCCTGTCTAACAAGATTTCTAGCCAGTGGTGAATGAAAGGCATTTATTGTGGCATGAAAGTTACATCCCCCAAAAAATACTTTACTGTGCTTTCCCCTCAGTATATATGTGCTATCGTTGAAGTGCTGGTAGCATACTTCCTACTGTGCAGACTGCATGGTCTACTCTTATTGTCCTGGTTATTCTGGTTCTTGCAGTCTGAACCTATGTAGGACCACTGCAGAATGAAGCTGGTTGGATGTATCTTAGATAGACACGTGTCTCTATTCTAAACCACAATGAAGTGATAAGAATATAAGACAAGGGCCTTGTTGGAGCAAACCAAAGTTTATTGCTGGGTCCTCAACAGTGACCTACCAGATGCTCCTGAATAGCTCAGGTGGAGTACTGTAGCAAGGCAATAAGTGTATTTGGCATTAAAACCCACCTGTATCATCAAGGAAATTCAAAGGCTTTGGGTGGAGTTCATCTAGTGCCTTTGTGATCATGGACAGACTTTAGAGCAGGCATAGGCAAACTCTGGCCCTCCAGATGTTTGGGACTACAATTCCCATCATCCCTGACGACTGGTCCTGTTAGCGAGGGATGATGGGAATTGTAGTCCCAAACATCTGGAGGGTTGGAGTTTGCCTATGCCTGCTTTAGAGCCAGCAGATACATCCGCTAAAGGAAGAGGAGAGGAGGTAATTTTGGCCAATTCCCCCTGCAGTCTCTTTTGGAGGGTCCTCTCAACTCTCTAGAGCTAATTTTCAGGAGGTCTTGGAGCTCCAGGGGCTATCCACACACAAAACACAGCTTCTCTACAATTAATAGAGGCATCCACTGGGTCAAAACCAGCAACTGGATTTCACTCGTTAAAAAGTCTGTTTCGTTAAACAGGGTGCCCATCTCTAGTGTTGAAAATGTCCACCGCATTCCAGCTAGCCTGAGAACTACAACAAATCTCTTGTAGGCTTGGGCAAAATACAACTTGCATATATCGTGTGTTGCAAGTCAAATATTTTTAAGAGGATGGAGACTAATAACAGAAATGTGCAGGTATGCATTTTCATTGGCGCTGCTTTTTCAGTCCTCAGTAGCTCAGCAAATTCTCTCCAGTTTGAAACAATGCAAAGGGCTTGCTGCAATGGGAGGTGTAATCCAGTTCAGAAAATCCCTTTAGCATAAACTGCCAACACCCAGAATGGGCCCCATAGAATTTTTCATAAGATTTGAGGGCTGTTAGCATCTAATTCAGAGGTCAACTGAAGTCAGGGATTTTTTTCTGCATTCATTCCCATGGTTTGGGATCAGGCTTTTAATCCTAACCAAATTCCAATGTATTTTGTTCCCCTATAGAGATCTCCCTTTACAGTTTCAATTGTCTGCTTTTGGGGTGGTGGCATCATTTGCTGTCTTACACTTCTCAGCACTGGTCCTGTACTTTGTTTAAATGACTGCCCCAATCCTGTTATAGCATTATGTTATTAAAATGGTGTAGAAGTCTTTAGTAAGAGGGGAGGGGGGCGGAAATCAGAATAAAACTGTTGGGTTTTGGATTTTTGTTTAAATGAAAGACTGAATGTCGAACACATTTTAGAAATATGATATTCTAACAAGAAGTCATTTGGATCAGACCAAGGGTCTATCTAGTCCAGAATCTTGCTTCTAAGAGTGACTCAGAAAGTAAGTAAGGCAGATGACATTCTAATTTCTTGCAAATGATATAAAAATGATTTGCCATGATAATGAAGAAGACAAATGTTAGGGCTGGTTCACACAGAGATCAAAAGCAGGAAGAATAATGATATGCTATACAAAATAAAAAGAGCTCCAAGTGACTAGTTTCATCCCTAAAAGGGAAATAATTTTGGCCAGAACATGAGAAAGCGGGTGGCTTATTGGCAAATTGTAACTCATTTAATAAGCAACCCACTATGTTGGTGCCTAAGTTAAAGAGACAATATGTTTTTAAGAATTAATGATAGAAAATGATATCATTCTATGTGTGTTTTATGTGTTCTTCCTTTATAATAACTTACAATGTTTTTATATGGTTTTGATTGAGTTCATTTTTTTTGTAATTTGTCTTTTGCAAATTGTTTTTGGTGAAAATTGTGAATAAAGATTGAACTGAACCCATAGTGGCAGAAAACATTATGAAGTGTCCTGAGCTAAACCACATGCTGCTCTCTACCCTTGTGGGAAATATGTCTGTGACAAAGATGTTATGGGGCCTGGAGACCAAAGAGAGGTTGAAGGATTTGGGGATGTTTAGCCCAGAGAAGAGTCCAACCATTAAGAGGTGTTAGACATCTTCAAATACAATGGTGCCAGTTGGTTTTCTATTACCACAGGGAGTTAGATTCAAAGCAATGGGTCCAAATAGCAAGGAAACAGGATTTAGAGTCAGCCATGACCACCAGAACCATCAACTGTTTACGTCTCTCAAGAAGATACTGTACAAATTGGACCTCTAATCTGATTCATTACAGTAATATGTTTATACTAGTCAAAGCCTTCAAAATATTGTCATTTTAATAATTTTCTATGATAATCATCCAGGGGGCCATATAATTAGTACTATGTGGTAACAATAGTCTTTCTCTCTGTCTCTCTCTCTCTCTCTTAGCAGTTCTGTTTGCCGGTTGACAATGCACTTTTGAAAACAGAATGTCAAAAGAGGTTTGTGATGAGCACAAGGACCTACTGTTAGAAAAAGAATACTGGTGTACTTTGTGAAAGTTATTCCTAAAATGTCTGTTGTCTTGATTCATCGTGGCCAATGTGCAATTGGCAATGCGCACTGGAAGACTTGCAGCATTGCCCCAACATAGTTTGCTGTACTGAGCAAAGCTATTTATTTATTAACCTGAAGAATCCATATTAATTTAGGCAGGGGCGTAACTAGCTGCTTTGGCCCCCGGAGCGGCAGGGGTAGGGCGGGCCACCCACAGGGGTGCCGTGGCGATCCGCCCAGGGGGGCGGCATGGCGAGCTGCCCACGAAGTCCGCCTGGCGGATGCAACCCCCATGCTGCCGTTTCAGGCGCCGCGGGGCCCCGAGCCACTGCGTCACTCCCAAGAGAGATGCATGGCTTGGGCATGCTGCAGGCCAGGCCCCGTGATAAGTGCTTCCCCCCGCAGTGTGCCATTTTGTCCCCCTCAGGGAAGACACCTGGGGCAGACCACACCCCCTGCACCCCATTTCCTACGCCCCTGAATTTAGGCAAAGTGCTGCTAAAGATATATGCACATCTGTGAAGAAGACACATTTGTCCTTAAATCTGCATGTCTGTTTGAAAATGCATATGGTTCAGAAATATCTATTTTTTATTTTAATATGCCCTTAAAAATGGGGTTGAACAATCTGGTGGAGTATTTTCTTGTGGCTGTGAAAAGCTACCTTAAGTCTTAGGGTGCTTCCAGACTTTATATTGCAAATGGCTAATTCAGATAAATTTTTGCCCCATTAGCTTCCACACATTCCCATTCCCCCACATTTATAATATACATTGCTATTCTGTCACATGTGATCCATAGCAGTGGGCAAAGCTCGTCAGAATGTATCTGTGTCCTTTGGGGGGAGCATCGCAGAACAACTGTTAAAGCAGGATGATGTGTGGATGAGCCAGTACAAATCCACTTCAAATGTAGTATTAATGCACCTCCACAAACACCTGCAACAAAACAGCTGTCTGGATGGGGCCTAAATCTACTTGAGCATAGGTTGTGTGTCTCTTCGGCATATAGGAGCTGAAGATCCTTAAATGGCTGTGTTGTAGCTTTTATCACTGGCACCAACGCTTGGAAAGGCTAGGCAGTTTGAGAACACACTGATGATTCAGATGTTTGTGCCACCTTTCCAGAACTGATCTCGAGAAAGCAACAGGCAGGGTGGATTAACAATCACACTGCAGAAGAAGTGAATTTATTTATTTTTTGGTGTGAAGGGGTACGCTATCTGGATACACTGCTATCGCATTCAGCTATCCAAACTGCATACAGTGGTACCTCGGGCTAAGAACTTAATTTGTTCCAGAGGTCCGTTCTTAACCTGAAACTGTTCTTAACCTGAGGTACCACTTTAGCTAATGGGGCCTCCTGCTGCCGCCACGCTGCTGCCGCACGATTTCTGTTCTCATCCTGAAGCAAAGTTCTTAACCTGAGGTAATATTTCTGGGTTAGCGAAGTCTGTAACCTGAAGCGTCTGTAACCTGAAGCGTCTGTAACCTGAAGCGTATGTAACCTGAGGTACCACTGTATGTGTTTCACAGCCTGATGCAGAACAGTACATGGCAACTCCCAACCTGCAAGGAAATGTGCCATGTACCTAAGGCTGTCCACATCATCTTGGCATGTGTGGCTGAAAATCTCAAAAGCACAGCTAACCTGCAACAGCTCTCTCAGTTCATCCTCCCCATTAGTCTCTCAAGCAGGCGGGAAGAGAATATGGGGTGTGAACTGAGGTGTACCCCATGGAAGTAACAACAAGCAACACGCTCTTACTAGTATTTGCTAGAGGGAGAAGTCATCAAATTAACCCCCCCTCCCCGCAATACACACAAAACGAAGGCAACTCTGGTAGTTTTCCAGATTTTTTGTGTACGCTAACAATATATTAAGTGTACTTTTAAGTTCTTTTCCAAATTCTGTTACTTTCTTGTTGTGTGGCTTCCCTATTGACTCTCATGTTGCCACGCTGTTGATTTCATTTGTGAAGAAACAAAAATGGAATATGATTATTGCTCATTTATATTGGGGGAGGGAGGGAAACTCTAGGAAATGACCCTGAACAACTTTGAAATGCACTAAAAAATTCAGCTTTCTACAACTTGCAGTAGTGGGGCTGGGTTACAGTTGAGCTAAACAGGCAAAAGTCTGAGGAGAATGGAAGTTTGGACAATTGTTAAATTATTATGATTCTGGGCACTAGAAAGTTTCTTTCTTTCAAACAGTGGAAGATGATTAACGCATCTACTGAGGATTATATCAAACCTATCTGTGTTTTGGTGAATAGTGGATCCAGGATGGGTGCAACACACTATGCCCACTGAGGCAAATTCCCATCACCATTGTTACTGCCTCATTCCTCCTCCTTGACCTATTTTTTTCTGAAGACACCCTAAGGCAGAACAGGGTTGGAGGTAATCACTGCCTGAGGCAAGTGCCTTATTTTGCCTCATTATAGAACCAGCTCTAATCGTGAGTGCAATAAAATGATTGCTATATTAGGTGTTCCCAGTAAATGAAGTGAATATAAGCTCCAAAATTAGGCAAATGAGTCATTTCTATAGCACTGTAATGTTCAAATTTCTTTATAGCCTTTATCTCATTCCTCTCCAGAACATGATATTGATCGTTATCCCAAGTTCACAGAAAGCAAACTGAAAATTGCAATCAAGTGATTTGATGTTCAAGCAGGGCTACTGAAGTTAGGCTCCTTAGGTCAAATCCCAATGTACCACCCAGAAGACCACATTAGTTCTCTATTACATTGCTGTACACAGCAGGTGAATTTCATGGGCTATAGAGTGAGTTTATACAAGGTCTGTGCAACGATCCCAGACTCCCATCATCCACTTTCTTACTGAACATGCAGTTTTACATTTAAAAATAGACCATATTTGATGCCGGAAAAGCAGCAATGTTGCTGTTCACAGACAAAGCTGCCTTTCAGAGTCATGACGGAGAATAATCCCAACGTGAGCTCTTCTTTGTTTGATAAAACAGGCACATAAATGAAAATGCTGGTCTCTTCAGCAACTCTACTCCACAGAGGGTAGGGAAGGGGGCTTGATGATGAAAGTTTTCAGTGCACACAGATTCTATCAGTTAAACCTGTTCAGATCCATGGGACCTGTTGGACAAGAGAAATCACTTTCTATCATCTTAAGTGTTCTAGATTTTAGGTGGTAAGGGCCACTTATGTAGCACGATCAACTGCTTTCCAATAATAAAATGCTTTTATTTTCACTGGTAAAGCGATACTGAAAAAAGAACATTCATATTTCTCCACAAAACATTTTGCATTTTCACAGCAGTGTTGTATATTCATGAACATGGTAAGTCAGAAAACTTGTGATTACTTCTGTGCAATCTGTTTACGTCACTCAGCCTTTGTATTAAGAGTTTTTTTTGTTTTGTTTTTACAACTACAGAAGTGCAATTTTGAAGTGTTTTTAGAATCATTATTTAAATGTTTAAAAATTTAAAGACACAGATTTTATCTATTTTTTCGATGTTTCATTGTTATTGATTAGTTCATATTGTTACAATTGTATTGAGGCCTAATGACAGCTGGAAGTTTGTTTAATATCCTGGCTTGTTGTGAAGTTGTAACCAGTTTCCCAGCTGGGATGTAATGGAAAGCTATGATTAAGCTTGCTGGTTTAACTGGTTGGATTGCGAAGGGAAGAGTTGAAGCGCTGTGTTCATGGGACAAAAGAGTTGCCAATATCTTAGTTTATAGTTTATATTTGGGTTTATTTGGGGCAGAGCATTTGCCTATTTGCATTTTAAAATCCCATGGTGCCATTCAGATGAACAGATTACAGCAACCTTCTCCTCCGACTGGATTTTCCCTTGGGAAATGCTCTAACTCTTGGGCTTTCAGCAGTGTTCCATGTGCATGCATTCTATTACAGAGAGCAAAGAATGTTTATGACAGAAACGAAGATTTCAAGAATTATTATCAAGACACCTCCAAAACCAGAATGCAATCTAGACTAGATATTAAAAGGGCCAGTAAATTTCTGTTGTGATTGATGACATCTATGCTATAAACAACTTCACAATGGTTGTGAGCCTCTATTTTCAAAGAAAAACAAGGAAATGCACTTGGAAAAGTTTGACAGTGCAGTCAATCTTTAATTTCAAAGCCCCATATTTAGTCCTGTTTCTCAAGTACTTTCCCCTTTTTCAGACACTGCTTTCTTCTTTTGTGTAAAGGCAAAGAGCAATTAACTTGAGCCAATCCTGTGAGGTTCCGACAGCCCACTCTGAAAACCCCATTCATCTTTACAACAACCTATTAAGACAGGGGTGGTGAACTAGATCCAGCCAGCAGGCCAGATCCTAGGTTCTTCCAAATCCAGGCTACCACTTTGACAGTCAGGTGATAAATTATTCCTCTGTGGTGTGGCAAGTCACACTAGAAAAGAAAATCCAAGCTAAGTGAGCCTTGAAGCTACAGCCTATAAAATGACAGGCAGTGACTTTAGCCTTGCTTTCAACAGGCATCCTTCCTAAGGAACTCAGAAGCACAGCCAGTCCCAGGAGGTTTACTCTCACCACAGATCAGCAGTGACAGCAAACCTCCTTTCCCAATACACAACCAGGAGTGCACTTTAAGGCTCCCAACTGCGCATTAGCAGCTGCATCTCTACCTGCCCCACACCTGAAATTAGGTCTGCAGGCTGGAGGTTCCCCACCTGATTTAAGATAATGCATTTATCCAATTGCAAATACACATGCGAAATTGAGGCTGAAAAGGGAGCATAGTGCAACTTAAATGGTTGATTTAAGCAGATAATCAGGCTGCGAGACTTTTAAACAAACCACAAAGAGCTGACAGATTTACCCCTTTTCAAGTCTAATCTGTGCAGTACACAGACTCCCTCACCCACCTTGACCTGTCACATATAAATACACCCGCTTCTCATGTATGCTAGCCAATGTGCACATAAAGCCCAGTACAAGAGGTTTGCACTTCACCCGGGTATTCGATTTCTGGTTTGCGAAGGCCTGCAGCCAAATGTAGAAACCAGGAAAGCTATGCATTCAAGGGCTCCCCCCCCCCCCCGCTGCCTTCACCCTGTATAAATAGGGCCTTTGTTCAAACCAGCCTTTAATTAATGATCACCCAGGGACACCTTGAATAAAATCTCCAAATAAATTGCACGACAGCACATTTTCTTTTCAGATAGAAGTAGGTGCATTAAAAAAACAGCAAGCAAGGGGCATAAAATGAGATTGCACAGGAGTCAAAAACAACCGGCAGATAGATTTGCAGAGTCCCTTTTGTTAACCGGAACCCCAGTTGCTGGAGAAGCCCGCCGGGTGCCGTCCCTTAAAGCGCCCCCGGCGACCCAGACAATACCGAACACTCCCAGCTGAAAGGGAGCCCCTGTCGCCCTACGGGCGTAGCCAAAGGGGGTGGGACAGGGAGGGGCAGCTGCCCCACCCCTAAATCCATAATAGGACGTAGGTAACTGAGCTTATACTCCCCCCCCAACAAAAATCCTGCCTACGCCCCTGCGTCGCCCTCCTCTCAGCCTTTGCACGCCTCGCCTCTTCCCCTCTCTCTTCTTCCGCTCCGTCCTCTTGATCCCCCAAAGCCTCGCTCTCTGAGACTCGCGCAAGTTTAATACCGGAAATGCAGGTTATGTGAGCGGCTCTAGATCCTATCTCTATGGCCCCCTCTTGACCCTCCCAGCTATACATGTATAGATAGATAGATAGATAGATAGATAGATAGATAGAGATAAAAAACACATGTATAGATGTATAGGTGTCTCTCTATATTTAGACCCTTTCTTCTCCTGGGTTGCAAATGAGAATTACCCATAGAATACAACAAAATGTTTTTTGTTTTTTTTTTTTAAAAAAACCTTTTCTGTAATATTTGCTATTGGGCAGAAGCGTGTCCCTCTTTGCCGAAGGCAGCATCATAGGCAGTTCATCATCATAGGCAGTTCATGATTTCCCCCAGCAGGTTAGATCTACAGTAATTTCGTTTTATTTTATTTTAGGTGGTTGGGGAAGCCACCTAAAGAAACCGGGAGGTTCCATCTCCAGGAAAGGCGATGAGCTATTCTTCTCATTTCCTATCTCTACGTCCTATGACTCCATGGCCCCGCCTACCCGATCGTGGCGCCCTGTAATGAGGCAGCGGAAAGGGGGCGGAGCCAAGTCGAGGTGCTCTGAGCTGACGCTCGCGAGCCCGACTGAATAAGGGTAGAAGTGGCCGTTGGGACTTGGGGAGGGGGAGAGGTTGAGTGTGTGAGAGAGACGCATCCCTCCACTTCGGGAGGGTTTTCTCTCCACTATGAGCTTCCTGATCGACTCCAGCATCATGGTCGTATCTCAGGTAACGAGGCCCTCGCTCCTTCCCTTTCTCCCCCCCCCCACGCAGCCACAGCTATGTGAACCCCCCCCCCGAAAAAGGAGTTGGAACTTCCTAGTCTCCTCATCCCACTTGAGCTCGGCAGAACGAGGCGATAGGAAGGTGGACGGGACCACTTCCGGCTGCAGGTGGAGGAGGATGGACTGTACCATTTTTGAAAGTGGGCGGGGGGAGAGACTCACATTTTCCATTGCTTCAGTATGCTAAAAGAGAGAGACAAACCCGGTGGCATAGAAGGGATTGGGTTGGGTTGGAACTTCTCTGCTTGCAGAGTTTTCTCTTTCCAGGTTTTTCACCTGCAGGAACCTCCAGGAGCAATGACATTTACCTGTACTCTGAAGTGGTGCACCTGTTCTGCCAGCTCATTGTGCAGCATCTGTAGACTAGGCCTCTGCCAGCTCTGCCAAAACAGAGTGGGAGGTGGGCTAGGGCCCTCCCACCTTATCATGTGGCAAGCTCTCTCTCTGTCTCTCCCTCCCTGCCAACTTGCAATCTTTCAACTTGTTTCCCATGTTTCTTAAAGGGGATGCCTCACTTCAGAAGTGGCTTATGGGGTCCATTTTAATCCACGGTTCTTCAGATTGCATGTGGGGTTCTTGGCATACTTGGTTTGTGGGATTATTATTAATTAAACTGCCTACTTGCTTGTTACACCAAAGGCGTCTAAGGGAGTTGCAATTTAAAAACATAAGAAAAAGAAAAAGCACATTGTAACCTACCCATTTACACAAAAACACATTTGGGTCATGAGCACAGGAAATTCCTTTGTAAGGATGACCATGTTTATATTTCATATCTTGGGTGTCCTAGTGTGTTAGGGTGGATTACAGTACTTTAAAATAAACATTTACAAATAGTTCAAAACTCAAGTACTTATGGCCAGACTTTTGTTAGTTTTTTGAAGGATGTTGAAACATAGACGTTTATAATCAGCAATTTCTTAAGTTGTATGCTGGACTTTTAAACTGCTGCTATGCTGTAGTTGGATAATATATGTATTTTAAAAACTGTTTTATGGTGTTGTTATGCAAGCCACTTTGGAAGAGGTTTGTCTTGAAAGGTGGCATAAACAAATACAATAGGATTGCATTGTCAGTGTTCTAATGACACATACTTCCAGAAGTTCAAAACCTTGGATAAAAAGTATATTGACTCCCACTCTCTTCTGTTTTTAATGTGCCAGAACAAATAGATGAAGTATTGCTGCTATCTTCTCATGTGGCATGGCTTCAGTGTTTGAAACTCCCATTGTTCAAGGTGCATTTTGCAACAGGGAATTTCATTAGCGCGAGCAGTTTCTTATCTCTGTGTGCAGTACTGTGGCTGAGATTTCAGATTAAAACTGTAGAGTGGAAGGAAAGGAGAATGCTTTTCTGGCTCCCCATGTCCAGCTACTCTCTGAAGACTGGAGAAGAGACCCTCTTAAGAATATTATGGGGGTGGGCAGGGGAAGGACACTAGACCATGTGAAAAATGAACATAATATTTTATCTGCAGTTTATTTTCAGCTTTGTATTCTTGTTATAAAAAAGCGCACCTAGACATTCTGTTGTTGCACCCATAACCTAGGTTTAAGGTGCTATTTAGCTACTAGTTTTCATAATCTCAGTTTCTAACACTGCATGGCTTCATATTTTAGAAACCTCTTTTTTTTGTCAATACTGTTTATTTGTTCTAGGAAGAAACAAATCCCGATCTAGTTACACCACAGTTTAAAAACAACTTTTATTTTAGTGTATCAAGTATCTTACTTTGAAAGCAGAAATATACTTGCATGTACTAAGAATTTTTAAGATTTCAGAATTTTGAAACCGTTAACTGCCCTTCTGTCCCTCTGCAGGTGCTATTCTTTGGATTTGGATGGCTGTTCTTCATGCGTCGGCTCTTCAAAGATTATGAGGTGGGGACCATCAACTGTAACTTTATTGTGACCTGAAAGTGAAGCTGCCAATATAGGAAGAAATAAAGTTGAGTTCAAATAATTTAGGAAACAATCCTGAAGTAGATGTCAGGGGATCTGCAGGATCCTAAGCACCCTTGTTCTCCTGAAATGTCCCCAAACTGGTTGCAAAATTCTGCCAGCCCTGGATTTATTTTCTCCTATAGTGGTCAATGAGGGAAACCTTACAGAAACTTACCATGACAGGAAGAATAAGAAAAAGCCTGTCCCTCCACCTTCTGCCCTGGCTGGCAGTTTCTCTGCTGGGAATCTCACTCCTTCATATTGTTATACCGTCTTATACCTGCTTACCTGAGAAGAAGCCCTCTTGAACTCAGGGGCTTACTTAGGAAGCCACCTTATACCAAGTTGGAGCAGTCGCCCATCCAGCTCGGTATTGTCTTCACTGACTTGCCTCAGCTCTCCAAGATTTCAGTCAGGGAGTTGTTCCCAGCCCTACTTGGGGAGGCTGGGGATTGAAAGTAGATGTTCCATATTCAAAGCAGATGATCTACACTGAGCTATGGTCCATGCTTACTTCTGAGTAGGTTTGCATATTGGCTAGCTCCCTAGGGGAACCTTTGGCCATCCAGATGTTAACAAATGACAACTCCCATCAGCCTCAGCAGGCATGGACAGTGACTAGGGATGATGGGAGTTGTAGTTCAGCAAGAACTGGAGGGCCAAAGGCTCTGCACACCTGCTCTACTAAGCACATTCACTTGAGTACAAACATCATTGAGACATGGTTGTGAGTAGTTATGCATCGGAATGGACTTTAGGACTCCTTACTGTTATGTTTGTTTGATCAGGTGGATCAAAACACAGTTTAGAGTTAATTTGCTTACAATTTTAGAAAGATTTTCTGCATTTAATCGGATGTCAGAGAAAAGAGTTATAGGAGGCGAAATAATTATTTGTTAACCTATCAATAAAGGCTTATTTGAGAACTTGGGTATAGGTCCCATTATATGTTTACATCTTAAAGCACCGACATATTCTTTCCACTCAGAAATGAATGTCAAATACTTTGCTTGTGGAAGTGACTTCTGTTTCTGCTCTACTGGCTTTATTACAGGTGCGGCAGTATGTTGTACAGGTTGTCTTCTCTGTCACCTTTGCATTTTCCTGCACCATGTTTGAACTTATCATTTTTGAGATACTAGGGGTCCTAAACAGCAGGTAAGCATAGCAGCTAATGTTAGAATGTTTCAGAAAGGACTGTCACCTTAATGCCTTTGATGGGCTCATTTATTTGTTTTGTTCTGGTCCTGTCAATCTGTAAATGATTAAGAATGATTTTAAAAATTCCTCTGTGGTGATGATCTGGTAGTGAACAGCCCTTCTTTTATTTTTCAGCTCTAGGTATTTTCACTGGAAGTTGAACCTCTGTGTGATTTTGCTTGTCCTTGTATTCATGGTTCCCTTTTACATCGGCTACTTTGTTGTGAGCAACATCCGATTGTGTAAGTTTGCATGTACCTCAAAACACTATAGTGGCCCGAGTGCTTTAGGTTGCCATCCAAAGTAACACTTGTCATTCCAAATAGATAACGACCTTAATAATTTTTGACTTTCTTTGTTATTAATTTTAGTGCACAGACACAGACTGCTTTTTGCCTGTGTTGTCTGGCTAACATTCATGTATTTCTTCTGGAAACTGGGGGATCCATTTCCTATCCTCAGTCCAAAACATGGTGAGTTTCATACAACATTTCAGTTCATTGTCTGCTGCTTATGAGCTCCCTGAAATGAATCACTGTGTGTAGCGTACAGTATCTGTACATAGCATACCTGACTATTTATGCTTGCTCTGTGCTGACAAAAGGGACCTTCATGTTTAATGGTATTCTGGGGGAAAGTCTGGATCTCTGAATTAATGTATGGTTTTTGTTGACACTTGATAGATCAGATACTCATGCCACACAATCTAGTGCATATTTACTCATAAGTTTCTTTCTTCGACTGCAGTTCTAACTATGTTTACTCAAAAGTAAGACCTGTTGAATTCAGTGGGGCTTACTTCCAGGTAAGTGGGGTTAGGACTGCAGCCTTGGATGCGTTCTCATGTCACCTGGATCTTTATTAGCCCTCTAAAGTTGCAACAGACACCTGCAATCACATGCTCATTTTGTAAAAATAGTAAGTCCCGAGGAAATCCTGACCTATAAAATTTATTATTTCTAGAAAGTACTTTTCATCACATGGTGTGTCCTTCAGAAATTGAGTATTCCTGTATTCCTTTGCTTATCGCAAGAGGTGTATGAGATGGCACAACATTTTTTCTAGTATCCTTACAGAAGAATATTCACATCGCTTTGAAATTACACCAGTAGATGCTAAATAACTCAAGTTATGCTAGAAATTTTAGAACAAAATGATTTGTGCAAATGTTACTATATTCTGTATTCTTGAGAACATAGTGACAGAATTAACTTAATATTTTCTTTTCTGTTAGGAATTCTATCCATAGAACAACTCATCAGTCGAGTGGGAGTGATTGGGGTGACCCTCATGGCTCTACTTTCAGGGTTTGGTGCAGTCAATTGCCCATACACGTATATGTCTTATTTTCTCAGGTAAATGGTGTTTCCTGATTTTTGTTTCCTTCATCACCAAGTTTTCAGAAATGCCTCCTCAGAGTTGATAGTTCCACCCCCATCCCCTCTGTGGGATGCTGATTCTAGCATATGTGCAGTGTTTTTATTGGCCCTATCTAGAATACAGTGGTGCCTCGCAAGACGAAATTAATTCGTTCCGCAAGTCTCTTCGTCTTGCGGTTTTTTCGTCTTGCGATGCACGGTTTCCCATAGGAATGCATTGAAAATCAATTAATGCGTTCCTAGGGAAACCGCCTTCAGACCAGGTCCGGGGACAGTCTGTCCCCGGACCTCTTCTGAAGGCTGGGGGGGGGGGACAAGGGCTTTTCTTCCCACCCCCAGCATTTTAAAAAACCCCGGGACAGCGGAGGACTTCTCCGCTGTCCGGGCGATCTTAAAATGCTGGCGGGCGGCATTTTAAAATCGCCCCGGACAGCGGAGGACTTCTCCGCTGTCCGGGGCGATTTAAAAGCCCCTGGGAAGGCAGGCAGGGGGGACAAAGACTTTCGCCCCCTGCCCGCCTTCAGAAGGTGTTCCCGCCCCCCCTCCCCGCTTCAGAACAGCGTTCCGAAGTGGGGCGGCTGGGGCAGGTGTTCCCGCCCCCCCTCCCCGCTTCGGAACAGCGTTCCGAAGTGGGGCGGCTGGGGCAGGTGTTCCCGCCCCCCCTCCCCGCTTCGGAACAGCGTTCCGAAGTGGGGCGGCTGGGGCAGCTGTTCCCGCCCCCCCTCCCCGCTTCGGAACAGCGTTCCGAAGTGGGGCGGCTGGGGCAGGTGTTCCCGCCCTCCCTCCCCGCTTCGGAACAGCGTTCCGAAGTGGGGCGGCTGGGGCAGATGTTCCCGCCCCCCCTCCCCGCTTCGGAACAGCGTTCCGAAGTGGGGCGGCTGGGGCAGGTGTTCCCGCCCCCCCTCCACGCTTCGGAACAGCGTTCCGAAGTGGGGCGGCTGGGGCAGGTGTTCCCGCCCCCCCCCCCTTCGGAACAGCGTTTTAAAATGCTGGGGGTCGGCAGCGAACGCTTCGCTCCCGACCCCCAGCATTTTAAAATCTCCCCGGGACAGCAGAGACTTCTCTGCTGTCCCGGGGAGATTTTAAAATGCTGGGGGTCGGCAGCGAACGCTTCGCTCCCGCCCGCCAGCATTTTAAGATCGCCCGGGGCAGGCGGGGGGGAAGGCAGGCAGGGGGGAGCAAAGACTTTTGCCCCCCGCCGGCCTTCAGAAGAGGTCCTCTTCTGAAGGCCGGCTGTGGGCGAAAGTCTTTGCTCCCGACCGCCAGCATTTCCCTATGGGCTTTCGTCTTGCGATGCATTCGTCTTGCGGGGTACCACTGTATGAGCGTGGGCGAAAGTCTTTGCTCCCGACCGCCAGCATTTCCCTATGGGCTTTCGTCTTGCGGGTTTTCCGTCTTGCGAGGCATTCGTCTTGCGGGGTACCACTGTATGAGTACAGTGGTACCTTGGGTTACAGACGCTTCAGGTTATGCGTTTTCAGGTTGTGCACCGCACCAAGCCAAACCTGGAAGTACTAGAACGGGTTACTTTCGGGTTTAGGCACTCACGCATACGCAGAAGTGCTAAATCGTGCTTTGCGCATGCGCAGAAGCGCCGAATCACAACCCACACGTGTGCAGACGCTGCACTGTGGGTTGCAAATGTGCCTCCCGCACGGATCACATTCGCAGCCCAAGGTTCTACTGTATTATGCTCCACTGGAACTGGGTTAAGAGGAGTGGCTCAAAATTGGGGAAGCCTTGGGTTGGACATTACTGTTATTGGAAGTCAGAACCATATCAATAGGTTTGTATGGGTGTCTGTTACAGGAACGTGACAGATGCAGACATTCTAGCTCTGGAGCGTCGTCTCCTCCAAACCATGGACATGATCATCAGCAAGAAGAAAAGGTGAGACCAACTACAGCAGGAAATCCTTTACTTCTTTTGAAGTAACTTCATCACAGAAATTTGCCAGTGGATGGATGATTTCTATGGTTTAGAGGATCAGAGAATAAAAGAGCTAAAATAGTTAAAAAACTGATGAACTAGATGGAATGAGTTTGTTTAAAATATTCTTATACTAGCTCTTTATTTTTTTAAAAAACCCGCATGTGGCGGTTAACAAAAATAGAACTTATAAAAATTGTGATAAAGCAAAAATATAAGAGCTCTACAAAAATAAAAACCAATATAAAACAACCCATAGCAGATATTACAAGGTCACAGGAGGTAGATATTGAAGGCCTGCAAAGGTCTGGGAGAAAAAGTCAGTTTTAAGCAATCGCAGAATGAACATCATTGGTTGTCGCTTGCCTTTTACAAGAGGTGATGATTCCACAAGTGGGTTCCTCTCCTGACAATGGGCTTCCATTGTGGCTAATTTGGTCCCCAAACCATGCTGAAGTGACTCGTATCAGTTTCTTCCAAGAGTGCCTTGAGCTGAGCTGCCACCACCCTTGTGTTGTGCCATTAGATGTGAATTAGATGCCACAGGAAGGGGAGTCAGTTGGAGTGGCCTCTATGTTGTGCCTGTTTCATATGCTCCATGAGGCATCCAAATTTTGATTTTCATGGGTAGAACTGCCAACTACATAAATAATACTGATCATGTTTTCAGTAAAGAAGTTTCTATGTTTTATTATGATGAATTGTTTCAGGATGACATGAGCTGCCTTGAAAGGGTTAGCACTGATAGATAGCATATAAATGATGACATAAGTAAAGTAAACGTAAACTTTGTGAACTAATGCCATTACTTTAATGGCTGAAGTCTGCAGAAAAGCTTTGCATTATCTTTATTACCTAGGAGCAAAATAAAATAAAATAAATTCTTTTATCAGTACCTAATTGTGGAGGCCTCCTGACCCTTACCTAATGACATGGAAGTCAGCTACTGATATTGCTTAGAAAATGCATGATTACCACTTTCCTGAATTGTGTTAATGTACACTTTTTCAAAGGTTCGTCTGTTAGTTGACAGCAATGTTTTGAATTCCAGATTTTGAAAAATCTAAACTTTGAAATGTGAATTGTTTTTGGTTCTAGTTTGTATCTCTCTTTTTTAGCACTTGACTTTTCCTCCCAATCAGGATAGCGATGGTTCACCGAAACATGTTCCAGAGAGGGGAAGTTAACAACAAGCCCATTGGTTTCTGGGGGATGATAAAAAGTGTGGCTTCATCTTCACCAGGCAGCGAAAGTATCCTTTATTTCCTTAGTTCTACTTTGGGGAATGGGAAAAGGGGAAACCATAATGGAGCTGAGTTAAGATAAAAGGAAAAGGGGGAAATGTAAGGATCCCATTTACTATTGTGCAGATTACAGACTATGCAGAATCCCTTACCTTCCACTCCTTGGATTAGCATACCTCAGAGTGAACAACTCTTAACTCAAGCCTGCAAGTGCTAAGCACCAGGGCCTGATCTAGTGGGGGCACTTATGCTCATGCCCACTTCTACATAAGTGAGAAATTATTATAGATGTTGCCTGATGGGAAATATGGAACTGGGCATGGATTTAGTTATGTAGCCTCGATATATCAGTACCATGCATTGTTAATACCATACAGCAACATGATTTACAGTACCATACAGCAACATGATTTTCAGGGGACTGATAAGCTGCTGTAGAAGCATGTAGTTCTGGCATTAGTATTGCTATATGTATATTTTAGTATACAACATGCATCACCAGTTGTAATCCTGCAGGTGGCAGCAGTGTACAGTTTCTGATTTGTAGCCCAGGAGTTAGAAAGTAAAGGACCTGTTATTTCAGAAAATGTCAAGGCTTTTTTTTTCATGCGATGGCTCAGGAATGAAAAGGAACATTGAAATACGTATTGTTTTTGGATGGTATTATACATGATTTTGTCCTTGACAACTGTCATTTACCAGATCTGGCAGTTATCCAGCAGGAGGTAGATGCTTTGGAGGAGCTGAGTCAGCAGCTTTTCTTGGAAACTGCTGACCTGCATGCTACCAAGGTGCCGGCAAAGGGGGACTGTTCTCATGCCTGATGGGTGGGTGAAAGGGAAAAAAGACTTTAGAAATCTACCAGCAAGCGAACATGATACAGGAGACGTAGCTTTATGATACTCTGATAAGTAGCCATTAGCCTTCTCTGGGATCATGTCCACTAGAGTAAATCACAATTTTATGTTGCATTTGGTTATCCCAGTCTAGATATATTTTTGTTCATATTATTGCTATTTGCACTTCTTGATCACTTTTAAAAAATTCTAACTCAAAGTGACTTTTAAAAAGCAACATAAAACTAAAGCAGAGTAAAAGCCCAAAATACATTCATAACACATCCCACCTACTTTAGTAGATAATTCAAGGTCTATGGCTTAGTGGAAGAGACAAAATTTTGCCGGGTGCCTAAAAGTAGATAGTGATCAGTGCAGGTGTGCTTCCCTTTATTAATCAAGGCTTCATCAAGTGGTCAATATGTGTGCTTTATTGAAATTTATTGAAAGGGAGAGCATGCATGTTGTTGTAACATTAAGGGTATTCCTGGAAGCTTGGAGACCTGGGCTTATTCTGTTGTGTCACTTGAATTTATACACTCCAGGGCTTATGCAAACATGGCTCTGGCAGCACAGATTCTTCATCTGTAAAGGGGCCTGCTTGCTTTTTCTGTTACATGGTCTGTATGTTTATTTCATGACAAGAAACCCATGAGATATGATGTGCTGGTTTTAGAATGCATCTGGATGCCTCCTGAACCTGAACATTTTCTTCTTGCAGGAGAGGATAGAATACTCTAAAACATTCCAAGGGAAATACTTTAACTTTCTGGGCTACTTTTTCTCAATCTACTGTGTCTGGAAAATTTTTATGGTATGTATCTATCTGTGCCATTGGAATGGCAGTTTATATTTTGCAAAGGCTGTGCTTGGAAGGAGAGATTTCTGCATTTTGGAATCTTAATATGTACCGTATTTTTTGCTCTATAAGACTCACTTTTTCCCTTCTAAAAAGTAAGGGGAAATGTTTGTGCGTCTTATGGAGCGAATGGAGGCTGCGCAGCTATCACAGAAGCCAGAACAGCAAGAGGGAATGCTGCTTTCACTGCGCAGCGATCCCTCTTGCTGTTCTGGCTTCTGAGATTCAGAATTATTTTTTCCTTGTTTTCCTCCTTCAAAAACTAGGTGCGTCTTGTTGTCTGGTGCGTCTTATAGAGCGAAAAATAGGTAAATATTATTCAGCAACTAGAGTTCAGGCAGTTTTTAAAACTGACCTCATTGAATTTCAGTAAGACAGATTTTAAGGCCAGAGTGCGATGTCCATCTTATAACTACATAGTATCACTGGGCAGTATTGCCTGTCTCTTTGTGTTTGTGCGTGTGTGTGTATGCATGTGCATGCACATCCATGCTTTGTAGCCTGTTTACTATGCTGAGCAATTTCCCGTGAAAGTGGTGGTGTATGTGTGATGTTTTTAGTGAAGGTAGCTTAAGTAATATGATGCCTCTTTCTCTCTCATCATCAGGCAACAATCAATATTGTATTTGACAGAGTTGGAAAGACGGACCCAGTCACACGAGGAATTGAGATAACGGTGAACTATTTGGGGATCCAGTTTGATGTGAGGACTGTTTTAAAATCCACCTTCTTTCTTCAGTTTTCCTTTACTCTTATTTCATTCTACTCTGTTCTGAGCTGGATATTAATTCAATGTGCTAACTACTTCTAAAAATCTCTGTGGGTACTGAAATGAGTGATTCTAAAACTTTAGAAAATCCATATGTATCACTGGGTTTTCAATAGAACTATGCATCTTTAAAATTTAAGTCCCAGTCTTCTGTTTGCCCAGAAGATGGCAGTACTCCTATCTTACGTACTAGAGAATGCGTTGGCCTAGATTAAACACCTATACACCTTTAGTCACTCTAAAAAGAAGTTTAAATCCAGTGTTGTGTACACCAACCTGGTAAGACCTCTTGGTTTATCTGCTATAGGTTTATATGAAAATATTCTTGCTTGAACTTCTCCAGAGGACACTGAATGCATAAACCATATCTGAAAATAAGCAGCCTACTAAATCCATACTCTGTGGATATGAGCATCTCTGTGAGCTTAACTGTTTCTTTTCTGTGTTATTGCAGGTAAAATTCTGGTCTCAGCATATTTCCTTTATCCTTGTTGGAATTATTATTGTCACCTCTATCAGGGGTTTATTGATTACACTCACAAAGGTAGGCCTGTACATATTCTTATTATATATAATGAGTATAAGCAGAAAAGTGTGAGTTCATCAGAACTTAGCTCTTAAGAATTTTAGGGCAGAACCACACAACACTCACAACACATGCAAACACTAAAAGCAGCACCACAAGGTTGGATCCCCTCCTTCCCCTTACAGCTGTTCTCAACCTGTGGGTCCCTAGATGTTGGACTACAACTCCCATCATCCCTGAGCTCTGGCCTTGCTAGCTAGGGGTGATGGGAGTTGTAGTTCAACAACATCTGGGGACCCACAGGTTGAGAAAGGCTGCATAGCACATAGTTCTACCAACCTCATGATTTGTGTTGTCATGCTGAGTAACTCTCCCACCCTGAGCCACACTCTTCGCTGGTGAGGGCAAGAGAATGCTCCCAGTGTGTCTTTAACATGGGTATATAAGTGACTGTTGGAATTGGAACTGCTTCTCTTGGATAGCTAAGGAGTTGTACGGACCAATTTGATGGTTAGAAAGCCATGACATTATGCAACAGAATAGCCTTTCTACTGTCCCTTGAAATTTACCGTATTTTTCGCTCTATAACACGCACCCAACCATAACACGCACATAGTTTTTAGAGGAGGAAAACAAGAAAAAAAATATTCTAAATGAAACTGGATGTATGATTTTTGTGGTTCATGCTGTGGCCACAGACATGTGATCTGACGGTGAGTTTGGGGTAGCCCAATGCAAAAATCCTGAGGATCCATGTGGATCCATGCTTTGTAACCACGTTTTTCCACCACTGCGGCCCCAGGCAACAGTGGGTGCGTGATTTTTTTGGTGCAAGATGTAGCCATGGACATGCTATGTGATCTGATGGTGAATTTGGGGTGACCCAGTGCAAAAATCCTGAGGATCCATGTGGATCCGTGCTTTGTAACCACGTTTTAAGTGGGGAGGGAAGGAAAAGCACTCAAGAAACAAGGAACTCGCGTGGGGTGGGTGGAGAAGGATACTATTAATAATGCAGAAGAGGAGTATAAGAGGAGAAGGCTCCTCTCCTCTCCCGCTTTGCTCCTTTAAAGCAAGCAGGCTCTGTCCCTCTCTCCTCCCCACTCAGCGGCTCTTCTCCCACTTTGCTGTTTCAAAGCGAGCCATGGAGGAGGGAAGGAAGGGGAACCATGGATCCTCTGCTCACGACTGCAGCAGATCCCCCCGTCATCTGTAGGCATTCGCTCCATAACACGCACAGACATTTCCCCTTACTTTCTAGGAGGAAAAAAGTGAGTGTTATGGTGCAAAAAATATGGTAATTGGAATGTTGTACTTAGAACAACATATTGGATTATATATCTATATATAGATGGTTTTCTGTGTTTTGTCTTCCAGTTTTTCTATGCTATCTCAAGCAGCAAGTCTTCTAATGTCATTGTTCTGTTATTGGCACAAATAATGGTGAGTGTTTTAGCCCCAAATGGTGAACAGGTACTTCTTGCCCACTCTTAGCTATGTAAGCAGCTGGAAATGGGAATGCCTGATGTTTCCTTTCTCTCTTCTGCAGGGGATGTATTTTGTGTCCTCAGTGCTTTTGATTCGAATGAGTATGCCTCCAGAGTATCGCACCATCATTACGGAGGTTCTAGGAGAATTACAGTTTAACTTCTACCACCGCTGGTTTGATGTTATTTTTCTGGTCAGTGCTCTCTCCAGCATCCTCTTCCTCTACCTGGCGCATAAGCAGGCTCCTGAAAAGCACATGGCACTCTGAATCCATCTTGGTTCTTCATTGTGTGATGGACGAATGCAAAGTATTTGGCATATTGCCATCTTTTTTTGCGATGGATTATCAGTTCTTGGACAAGAACCAAATATGTCAGCGTAGGCAAAAGGAGAGGCAAGAAATAGCCCCAAGAAACAACCCTTGTGCTATAAGCATGTCCTTGAGTGGAAATAAATCACAAGGAGTGAAAGGGCAGCTCTCTCAAAAGCAGAATGGGAGGAAACAATTCTGTGATGTTTAGTAAGTGTGATTGGCAAGATGTCTGCTTAAATGTCTTAATCTGGAAGTAGTGATTCTGGAACTGAACATCTAAATAAACCAGCTTTTATAACAATTCACAATATTGTTGTGATAACCCTACAGACTTTGGAAATAAATTACTTCTCCGAAGATGGAATGAAGAGTGGTGAATTAACAAGGGTCTGGATATTTCAAAAGCAGCTCTGGGCAGCTTGTGACCAATCAAACTGAATGTTGCTTGCCAGGGTTTTGTTCCTACCCTGTCTAGCGCTGGCATGTCACTGTATCATTAGTGGGCTGTGTAGCCCTCGTCAAAGAAGGTATATCTCAGCCCCTTTGCTGTTTCATTGGATCTTAGCTCAGTCCTTATCCATTTCCATTCCATATTGTAAGGAGAAATGATGCAGAAAGTTGATAGCAAATATTCCTATGTATATTACACATATGGTGTTTGTTTTCCTCCTTGTGGATCCCACTGTAACCTAACATATTGCTGATGAAACCTACCTCTTGATTCCAGAATTAGGTGTATCAGAGAAACCCTCCATATGGCTAGGAAGTGAATACTCAGGGTAAGGATAAGGTAGCTCAGTGAGACATGGATTAAAAATGGTTGTATGTTGTAGTTAGGTAGATTCAAAAGCTCTCTTCTAATATGGCATGAACAGACTGAAGAAGGGGCAGGGGAAACGCCTGAAAGAAGCAATTAATAAAGGCCTGCAGCTCCACCCTGTTTCCCTCCCAGCAAGAATGATCTATGAACTTTTTCTCTGCCACCGCTTCTGATGGGGAAACAGTTGCCAGACTTAGTACTGATTGATTTGACTATTGGGACAGCAGCATCTGTTTATGGAAGAGAACAGGGAACTCTCCACCAAGCAGACTGTGATTGGAAACTGAGCAGCAGCTTCTTCTTCTGCCTCCTCCGTACAGCACATGACAGAGAGGGCCGTGGGCTGAAGAGAAAGGTGAAAGACCACCTGATGCAGCAAGGGGGCAGAATGCATCAATGAAGGTTTGGAATTGTAGAAGATTTGGGTGAGGGTTGCTAGAGGAGGTCAAGGGATCTACTATATGTGGGAAATAAAAAAAGGATAGCAAGTATGATAAAAATTGAAATAAAAACCTTCATGTGTATACATTTTGCAGTCTAAAGTTGCTTCACCTTTTTGTTAAGGCACCTTGTTTGACCTCATCAGAAAGAGGCAAAAGTTGGGCGAGGGTTCTGGTCAAATGGTAGGTTGAAGGAACAGAATCTTTCACATTCTGTATATCAGAAATGCTGCAGACACAGATCAGACTACTGTGAAACAATTTATTTTAAACTTAATACTGTGAAAGCAACCAATGTAGATATGCCAGTGCATAACTGATACACTGCAGTATTTTCAAAGTGTTCAAATGTTGGGCAACAAAGCCTAAAATCAGTTTGTACTAAAATGACTACACATTAATATTTGCTTTGGTTAATGGTTCAAATTATATGAGCAATAAATGTTAATAAGAATGATTATTGATTTAATTGGGATATAGTAAGTGTACATATGCATGGTAGGTATTCACTCACCATTTTCCGTTAGGAAGCTTTGGCTGCAATCAACACAGTAACATTCTTAATGCATGCAGTCCTGGTCCACATGGAAAAAGCCTGCAGCTTAACAAAAATGAGGTAGGAATCCAGTAGGATCCCTTCCTCACCTGAAAGCCATGTTATCTAGCAGCCCAATCCTATACATGTTTGTTTGTTCAATGGGCCTTTGTTTCAAGTAAGCATGCACAAGAGAGTAGCCAACATTTTCTAAGCAGTAATATTTGTAACTCTGCTTCAGAATACTATTCCTTTTTAGGCACTACCATGGGAAGGTACTTGCCCCTGGCATTACAATTTGGTATCATCATCTTCAGAAGCAACTGAGAGTGAAGAGGACGACGAGTTAGCCTAGAGAGAGAAAAAAAACAGTAAACAAGAAAGAAACGCTCCCAGCAGCAGTCTGATCTAGTCTAGAATATTGGCCCAGTTTGCACGAACAAGGAAATGTGCAAATTTCTGGCCTTGAGACAAACCAAGAGCAGGAAACCCAGAAAAAATGGCTTCAGGTGTAACACTCAGCCAAACCATAGCTTAGCTCTAAGGAGCGTAGCAGCAGCAGAGCTGGGGGAAGAGTGCTGAGGGCACAATCCCCCCCCCCCCAACTAGCACATTTGCTTGTTCACGCTAAGCCATGGTTTGGCTTAAAGTTATGTGCAAACCAGGTCAGAAGAAACAGCAATAACTGAGCATTATTAGCAGTATAACCACAAGGCTGAGTCATTCTGTGCTTTAAGTATAGTCTGAGCATAAGCCCAGCCATGCCATGTCCATAGTTGTTCTGGCCAAATCATAGGACCACTTATTTGCAACCTAGCCATATAAATTTGGAACAGAATACCAGTGATTTAGTTCACCGTATTTTTCGCTCCAAAAGACACACCAGACTATAAGAAGCACCTAGTTTTTAGAGGAGGAAAACAAGAAAAAAAAAATCTGAACGAAACAGTGGATGTATGATTTTTGTGGTTCATGCTGTGGCCACAGACATGTGATTTGACGGTGATTTTGGAGAATCCATGTGGATCCGTGCTTTGTAACCACGTTTTTGCGCCATTGCAGCCCCACGAAACAGTGGGTGCGTGATTTTTTGGTGCAGTCTATAGCCATGGACATGCTATGTGATCTGATGGTGAATTTGGGGTGACCCTATGCAAAACTCCTGAGGATCCGTGTGGATCCATGCTTTGTAACCACGTTTTTGCGCCATTGTGGGCCCACACAACAGTGTATGTGTGATTTTTTTTATATAGGCTGTAGCCATGGACATGCCATGTGATCTGATGGTAAATTTGGGGTGACCCAATGCAAAAATCCTGAGGATCCAAGGGCTTTTACCTCCCCCTCCCAGGCAGCCTCCTTTAGAGTCCCTTATCTCCCTCCCAATCCCTTGCCGATCAGCTGCTCAGCTGCTTCCTTTCAACACCCCCTTCCCTCTAGTTTGCCTTAGTGTCTTTTCCTTAGCGGGAGCAGTTTTTTGCTCCTCCCTTTCTTCTAATTTCTCTCCTCATTGCTTTAGTATTCCTGTCTCCTCTCCTTGCAAGTTTGCTGTCTTTACCTCCCCCGGCAGCCTCCTTTACCAGCAGCCTTATCTCCCTCCCGATCGCTTGCAGATCAGCGACTTTGTTTCAACACCCACTTCCCTCTTTCAAAAAAAAAAAGAAAAAAAAGAGAGCATGATCTGCTTTTTGCCCTGGGCAATTCGGCTCCAGGGACCACACTTTCGCTCCATAAGACACACAGACATTTCCCCTTACTTTTTAGGAAGAAAAAAGTGTGTCTTATGGAGTGCAAAATACGGTAGGTTTTTGCCCAAATAAGCAAACTTAGGACTGCAACCTTGAGCAGATCCCTTTCCTCAGCCTTTATAAATAAGGTAACTCACCCTCTCTCGTGGTTCTGGCAATGGTCCATCTGGCTCTGGGGCTTGTATCTCTGTGTAAGCAGGAGGGTCACTACTGCTGTCTGGTGGATCTGCCATGGGGGCAGTGACGGGCATATTCTGGGCCTTGAAGTACCGATAAGCTTCTTCCCCACATACTACTAGTTTCAGCTTGTTTCCACCATCATGGATTCTTGCCACGACATCGTCATAATCTTCGTTCTCCACGTTTGCACCATTGACTTCTATTAAGATGTCATCGATTTGCAGCCCTGCTCTTTCTGCTGGGCCACCCTCCTTTACCTGAAATTATATCGTATTAAAAAGCCAGGCATTTTATTGCTTGAGAGTGGGTGGGCAGAGTATGGTAAGGGGTAGTTCTGACCACTAAATTACTACAGGCTAGGAAGCTTTGTACATTGTGAAGATACAATTAATGAAATGCAATAGTTAAAAATAGTGAGATGGTATTTCCTTCCCAGGGAGTGTTGCCATTGCTTGCTGTGCTCACCAACTCCACTTACCTGCCAGCCTCTTTGCCAATACATTCCCCCATACCTGGCCAACCCCTACTCCCTTTACACCTCACCCACCCCTAGCCTGCCCCCTCCCAGCTCACCCCAACCTTCCTTTAAATATGACTACAGTGATTTTTAGCTGGGGGAGCTCTTCAGACAGCACTTTGCCAAAACTCACTCTGAAGCGCTACCCACCCTCTTTTAAGAACAGCTGTAGTGATGCTTCAGAGAGCGGTTTTTACTTTTATTTATTTTCACATGCGGATTTAGAGCATGGGAGTTTGAAAACAAAATCAATGGTCACATTCTTAGCTAGCAGGTGGCACAAAAGAAGTGGTAGCACAGAAATGGATAAGGTCCCGAGAGAAGGTTTGACGTGAAGTTAAAAAACTATGAGAATAAGACATTGCAAGATTTGGATGGAATTCAAGTGAATGTCAAAGAAATAATTGGCTGTCGATTTCTGGTGGCAATTCGTGAAACATCAAGATACTGTGCAATGCACAGCTTTGGGGTTTCATATGCTTGCAGCTGCTTACTGTGGCATGAAAAATGGATAGAATGCTGTCAATAGATCAGTGGTGAGAAAAAAAATCTGGGGCTTAACAGTACTGAGTAACAATGTGATTTAAACAGTTATGGAATGGAGGAAATAATACAAATTGCTTAGAAAACTTTGATTCCTTGTATTCTTTATCAGAATTTGCATCATAAAAGAATTGGCGTTGATGTCTAACCTAAGCATGATGTAATATATGCACAGAATGGGTGACTTTTTGCTATAACTGTAATTATATAAATTTAAATAATTTTTAAAAGCTTCTTTCAACTCTTAATATTGTGCATGAGTCTTTCATGCTCCTCCTTGTGGCCCATGCAGCAGCAAAAATTGGGGTGGGTAATGTGCAAGTCTGGGGCAAGGCTAGACTGAAAGTGGTCCCTGCATTGTGCACCTCTGGAGCTGAAGGGTTGGGCAACTGCTGCTCATATTAGGCATCATGTTTATTTCACCAGCATATGGATTAAATGAATACCTCTTTGATGAACTGGCCAGGCAAACCTTTGATGGCGTTCAAACGGAAGCCAAAGCCACTGGGACCCTTTACTAGATAGCAGAGTCTGGGCTTGTGATGCTCTTTCGCCGTATGACATGTTGGCACTTCAGCCTCACATGGAGATTGCACCGGTGTTGTGTGATAGTAGAGGCATGGGGATATCTTAGCCTTAGTAACCAAAAGGAAAAAAAAGCATTTATTGCAAAATACACATTGCTACCAAACACCGCGTGACGATAAAACCTCCCTCACACATTTTGGGATATAAAGAGCAATATTTGCCACTAAATATTTGCAAATCTCTTGCTTCTCTCTTCTGTAATAGCAGATGACACATTCAGTCCCTCCTTTCCTCCGTTCCCTATATCCTATCAATTTATAAGCACACCGAAGAGAATGATGCAGGAACTTGTGTGGGTGGAATAAACTGCCTCTATGACATTTTGACCCTCCCAACTGTTGAAGAAAGAGCGAACATTTTACTCTGCTTTGAGTCATGTCATTAAATACTTTATATCTATCCCCCCTCAAAAAAACACACAAATAGCCTCCAACAATTTATAACATAAGCAAAGTAATATAAATGCATTTATACCTACTTGGTGCCTATATGTTCAGCTGGCAATATTCCATGCATTTTTCAAAAATCGAAAGTTTGCATACAGATAATCAGAATTCCTCACCAGGAAAAGAGGAGCTGGTATATATTTGCTAATTTGGTATGAGTCATTTTGCCAAAAGGGGAGGGAAAATATAGCAATGTAGGAAGTTCCACACCCTGCCAAGCCTTCTCAGCTTCCACCTGTGGCTTCTGAATCTCCGCCAGACTTTCAGGCTAATCCTTCCAACGTAGAAACTTGCTTATAAAAAGAATTAAAGTTGGCATTCTCTTCATATGCAAGTAATTTCTATGCTTGCACTATGTAACTACAGATAGCTGCAGCCATCTGGTTACCCCCATCGTTTTGCTTATCATGTGACTTCCAAGTTAGTTGTGCTTGTGCGCAAGTGTGTCTGTTACCATTTTGTACATGGCGTCGGTTTCGTCATCCACCACCAGCAGCACAGTTTTTTCACGAGACTTCCTGATCTTCTCCACAACAGCCTCGTGGTCCAGTGCTTCAACCGACTCTCCATTGACAGCCACCAGGATGTCATTGTCCTTGAGACCAACTTCGGCCGCAGGGCTGCCAGAATCAATGTCCTTAATTAAGTGACCTGTACACAAAAATAAGAAAGGCCTGATACTTGGTAAAGTGCCTTAGTGGGTTTTCGTTTAAGACCATACCTGTGGCTTAGGGCTTTTAATGTTGTTTGACTACCTCACAGAATGCTGCCTTCTCAAGAAGTGCGATTTACACTAGCAGCCAAATGGCACTGCAGCATTTTCCAGGCGAAGGAGAGAAATTGATTGGGCTCCAGATTTCTCAGATCCGAATTCTGTTTGATTATGAACTCAGGAAAATCATTTTCTATTAAGAACATTAGATGATCCAGGCTGGATTAGACTAAATAAATAATGCTCTATCCCCACCTGCCATTTTTAAGATGACAGCATAAAGCACATCTGTTCACACAGTCATATGGGGGGGGGGTGTCTAGCAGTTATTTTTGCTGCTGCTGCTGAATTACCTTTTGTTGAATGAAGGTGATTGTTTATATATTTATTAAATTTGTATACCACCCTTCATCTGTAGACCTCAGGGCAGTTAACAGCATAAAATTACAAGAGAAAAAACACAAAATACATAATAAAAACAAGAAAACAACAACAACAAACAAATAACCCCTCCCTCCCTACGAGCACATTTAAAAGGATATAGGACGTTAGTCAAAGGCCTGGTTGAAGAAGAATATTTTTGCCTGATATATAAATGTGTATTCCACAAATGGAGAGCCGTGGCACAAATGCGATTTTTAATGAATTTTATAATTTTTCATAGAATCATAGAGTTGGATTAGACCACAAGGGCCATCGAGTCCAACCCCCTGCCAAGCATTAAACACCATCAGAGCACTCCTGACATATGGTTGTCAAGCCTCTGCTTAAAGACCTCCAAAGTAGGAGACTCCACCACACTCCTTGGCAGCAAATTCCACTGTCGAACAGCTCTTACTGTCAGGAAGTTCTTCCTAATGTTTAGGTGGAATCTTCTTTCTTGTAGTTTGGATCCATTGCTCCGTGTCCGCTTCTCTGGAGCAGCAGAAAACAACCTTTCTCCCTCCTCCATATGACATCCTTTTATATATTTGAACATGGCTATCATATCACCCCTTAACCTCCTCTTCTCCAGGCTAAACATGCCCAGCTCCCTTAGCCGTTCCTCATAAGGCATCGTTTCCAGGCCTTTGACCATTTTGGTTGCCCTCCTCTGGACACGTTCCAGTTTGTCAGTGTCCTTCTTGAACTGTGGTGCCCAGAACTGGACACAGTACTCCAGGTGAGGTCTGACCAGAGCAGAATACAGTGGCACTATTACTTCCCCTGATCTAGATGCTATACTCCTATTGATGCAGCCCAGAACTGCATTGGCTTTTTTAGCTGCCGCGTCGCACTGTTGGCACGTATTAATCACACTTGTATGGGATAAGGTGTTTCATAAATGTTATAAGATATATAGATAGATAGATCATACCTTTACCATTCTGTTCCATTCTCAGGTAGAATCCATAACCATTTTTTCCTTTTGCAAGCTCCAGCCTTCGGGGTTTGTGGGGTAATAATTTCAAACTTGCCATTTCTCTCCTCAGCTGCATGTTCTGGCTCTTGTAATACTGATCAGTTTCTTTATTTGACACCAGAAACACAAGTCGATTTCCAGACCTCCTCACCTGGGAACGCAGACATACAATGCTTAGAGGTAGTACTTCAGCCATGTCAAACAGTGGGACAGGGCTGAGGAGCATTTTATATGCAAAGTGCTGATGTGGATGAGGTGACCTTGGAAATCTCTAGTCAGCACAAAACATCTTTTCTAATGGCATTTTCATAAGTGAGGCTTAAATTGTTCTGAACTGCATTTATGAATCCTACAGTGTCTGGAGTGTATGTTTGATTGCTCTTCCACATTCAGACATGCCCCAACTATTTATTCACTTTGGATCTGAGTACTTAACACTAACACAAATTTTTCAGCACTAGATCTACTACTTATGCAACTTGAGTGGAAGGCATGACAGTAGACAGCTAGACACCAGTCACTCAGCCCTGTGGATGGGCTGGGCTGGGGAAACTATTAGAAATAAGTTTTAGCTGTTAAATACTTTAGAGGCTATGCAATAAGCCTTGCCTAAAAGCTCTGTTCACACATTACTCACATGGGAAGCACATAGGTATAGGCAGAGGTAAAGGACCCCTGGACAGTTACGTCCAGTCAAAGGCGACTATGGGGTTGCAGCGCTCATCTTGCTTTCAGGCTGAGGGAGCTGGCATTTGTCCACAGACAGCTTTCTGGGTCATGTGGCCAGCATGACTAAACCGTTACTGGCACAACAGGACACCGTGACAGAAGCCAGAGCGCATGGAAACACCGTTTACCTTCCCACCACAGCGGTACCTATTTATCTACATGCACTGGTGTGCTTTCGAACTGCTAGGTTGGCAGGAGCTGGGTCAGAGCAATGGGAGCACACTCTGTCGCGGGGATTCGAACCACTTACCTTCTAATCGGCAAGCCCAAGAGGCTCAGTGGTTTAGACCACAGCGCCACCCGCAGAGGTGGGAAATCTTTTGGGGCCAACTTTAACAGATGGCCAAGGCAACCCACCTGTCAATCACCTGTCATGCTTAATGAAACTCGGTGGTAGAGCATCTGCTTTGCATGCAGGAGGTCCCAGGTTCAATGTCTGGCATCTCCAGGTAGGACAGGCCTGAAACCCTGAAGAGCAACTGCCAGTGAATATAGATAATTCCAAGTAATATGGAGCAACGGTCTGACTTTGGCAGCTTACGTTCCTATGCTTAAGCAGACAGATACATACAGTGGTACCTCGGGTTACAGACACTTCAGGTTACAGACGCTTCAGGTTACAGACTCTGCTAACCCAGAAATAGTACCTCGGGTTAAGAACTTTGCTTCAGGATGAGAACAGAAATTGCGCAGCGGCAGCAGCGGGAGGCCCATTAGCTAAAGTGGTGCTTCAGGTTGAGAACAGTTTCAGGTTAAGAACGGACCTCCAGAATGAATTAAGTTCTTAACCTGAGGTACCACTGTACTGTGATGAGTTAACACTGGGGAAATGGTTGCCTGCATTCATTCAGGACCACAATCTTAGATCTGTGGGGGGAAACCTAACCAACGATTGAGGAACAGGGTGGAGGCTGAGGTCTTGAGGTTTAGGCTTGGAGATACCTTCTCAACTACTTCCTCATGAGTGTCGTTTTCCACATTCTCTCCATTGATTTCGATCAGGCGGTCATTGGGCTGCACTCCGGCCAATGCAGCTGGTCCTTGCGGGGCCAAATCTATAATGAACAATCCCTTGTGACCTGGAATAGACAGAACCAGGACAGATCTAAATAACTCGCCATGTTCTGTGTTACTCAGCAATGGCATAACAATAGGAGCCCTGTAGACTTGAGACGTTTTGTTCAAGGAACATATGAAATGGCAGTAAACTTGTGATCCAACTGGAAATAACCATGTCTGCTTTCTATGCCCCAGGAATTCAAGAGGGAAGCCATTCACTCTCTGAAGCCCAACCTTTCTTTATGCCATGTTCAATACTGCCATGGGGAAGATTATTATACTTGTTTATGCTGGTTGATGATTGCCACCAGCAAGAATAGTTGCTTATTAAATACTACTTGTTTTCCCATTGTTTATTAGCACCTGGCTTATGATTGTATTGCCAAATGTAAGTGCTTCCTGTCTTGAAAGGAATAAGTCTTGGGCAGTTACAAAATGTCCCAGTGACTGCCAGCATGAAACATGGTAAAAATACCTAGATAGAGATCTTTCTTTATACCCTTGCATATAATTTTTAAGAGTTGTGACAAAAAGCAGATATATTGCATCCACCTCAGTTCTCTTGCTGTTATTGTGGAAGACACTTTCATTGCCAAGTACTTGCAGTCATATTATATTATTATTATTAGTTGTTGTTATTATTCCACATTACCTGAGATTTTCAGAAGGTAAAATTTTGTTTTCCAAAAACAGCTTCATCAAATGTAGACTTACCAAGCTAAATGTTGTCCAGTCACAAAAAGATTTGTATTTCTCACACCCAAAAACATAATTTTAAGACCCCTCACTGAAGAAATTTGCCAAAATTAATTTTCACCCCCTAGAATGCTACACTCTGCTGCCACACATCTCATTTCAATGGAAAAACACTCAGATGCTGTGTGATGTGTGAATCAGCTGTAGGGGGAAAATGTATGTGCTAGCCTGTCCCTGTAGCTGAAATGTTTCCAACCAAAGCCTTTATATTTCCAGAAGGTTTGTGCTGTTCCTTCTGGCACTTCAGCAGAGTTTCAGAATAATTCGAATACCTTTTCATATCATTACCATGATAACTCACAATCCAAATAATGGTCTTCAACAAAGGGCTTGGGAACATGTGCTTTATATGAAAGCAACATAAAGAAATTGTATTGAAATACCAAGCCCACCGCCACCTCCAGAATGCATACAATGCATATTATATAATGCTACATGTGCATTGTCTATGCTTATTGTTCTCACCTTCCGTTGTCTTCAGAGAGAAGCCATAGCTGTTTTTTTCTTTCACCAGATAGCAGAGGCGGGGATGTGTAACTGGGCCAGGTTCTCCATTTGTCACAACTGAAGTGTTTTCTGCTTGCTGCTGGACTGGTAATGTCTGACCCAACTCTTCAAAATTGACCCCTTCCTTATGTGCATCTTCATAAGATTTTTCATCCAAAACAAGGAATGATACAGAGTCCACACTTTCCCTAACTAAATCAGCCACCTGTATGGGGCAGAACGAGCGTTTCAGTAGTAATCACAGGTAGGAGTCAAATAGCTCATCTAGGTATTTCCTGTTGCCTTGTACAAGAGGAGACCTACTGACAAAGGAGACTGAAGGATACATGCAATACATATTGGGGACAAAATACAGTAGTCACAATCCAGGAATCCCATAAGGGGATGCCCATGCTGGAGGGGGGAAACAGAAAACGTTTGGTGTAGCAAATCTCTAATGATATATCTACACTACGGATAGAAATGGGTTTAATAGTCAATTCCTCTCTAGGAAACTGGAGTGCTGTGAGTGGAGACCTGCAAGTTATATATGCCCAAAGGTTTCAGCCCTATGCACATGGGTTACCCAGGAGTAAATCTTATTAAATGTAATGGGACAAACATGCCACAGGGAGCAGTTCAGTCTGTATAAACTGCTTGCCAGTTAAGGCTGCTCTCAATATTAAAAGGCCCTGCTGCATGTTTCATGAAAAGAGAGGTTTCCTATGGCTAGAAGCATGGCCTTTTTAGTCATGGCCCTGGGGCTAAGTCCTGAGGGCCACATTCACCCTTGGCTAACCCCTCAGAGGCCACATGTCCACGATGGGTGTGACTAAAAGTTGGTGGAGCTATCCCATACTCTCATACTCCCCCCTTTTTTGATGTCACCCAAACTGGTAGGATCTTAGGTGGGCAGAAAAATTGCTGGAGGGGCCAGATCAGGCCACCGACCTGCAGGTTAGCCACCCCTGGGCTAAGGAGTCATGTCCCTCATCGTAGTTAGCTCAGTCGGTTAGAGCATGGTGCTGATAATGCCAAGGTTTCAGGTTCGATACCCATATGGGATAGCTGCATTGCAGGGGGTTGGACTAGATGATCCTTGGGTCCCTCTTCCAACACTACGATTCTATGATTTAGAAATGCCTTTGGGAACTGCCAGACTTTTAACAGAGGAGACGGGCAATTGCTGAATAATATTGCTGCTGCACATGATCAAGGTGGTGGTGCTGATGGTTGTTTTATCAGTTTAAATCAATGTAAGGCACCCTGAGCTTTTTGAAAAGGTAAAGATTTTAAATTGATGAGTCTGGGATCAGGCCGCATGATGTACCAATATTTCCTGTTTGTCTGGCAGCAGAAAGGGCCCCCAAATGAAATTGTTCTATACCGTTCCATGATCTTCTTTGTCTACAAAAATCCCATTGACCCTCAGGACTCTGTCTCCATCTTTCAGGCCAGCCTTCTCAGCTGGACTCCCCTTTGCCACATTCCGGATCAGGTGCCCTGTTTTATATTTCTCAAGGCGCAGACAGAATCCATAGTTCTCTGCCTCTTTTCTGGTCAGTTTGCATTCCCTGGGCCGAAGAGGAGACATCATTTCTGTCACAAGGGATAAAAATAAATAAATATTACTCTGTTGGCAAAGATTCTCATGGAAGGAAAAAGAGCCTTGTTTAAGGAAAACTAGTCCAGTGAAATGAGCCAAAGAAGATGCTCATAAAAAGAACCAGGACAATTATAGAAATACAGAGAGAATTCCAGGTTTTGATTTTTTTGTGGGGACAGAGAAGAAGATACTGATTAATCTGGATTATTTTTCTCTGAGAGATAAACTGATGCCCTGATTATTCATAGCACTTTAGCAAAGTTTTTCTTTGAAAATACTATGTAGACACCACACATTACTAGAATAAAAGACACAAGCTACTCATTAATGATTTTTTAAAATTGTTTGTCATTCCCTCTCATTTTCACATAGCAACTCACACTTGGTTCAGGCCTCTTGTACAGTACAAACACATATTGACTGAATCACCAACTAGCCAAGGCTATCACAGGGTTGGTGAGGACCACAGCATCTCTTACAGTGACAGCTTAGTTCCCTCATTATGTGTGTGTCCAAGGGGCAGTGGGGCCATGCCACTGATCCTGCTTTCAAAGCCACATGGCATCTCTCAGCTGTACTCCTGATGTCCACATGCTAGTCATGGATGTCTTTAGTGGGGAAGCCTATGCATGTTGTCTTTCCCCCTGCAGATAACTATAGATAACACACAGAAATTGGGGATAGTGTGCAGCATATTCAGCAGAGCCAGCAGTATGAGCCCAGTGTGAGAAAGCAAATCTTAGGCATATGATGAAGTATGGTAAAAGAAAGCATAGAATTCATAGGCAGGATTCCACAAATCTGGTCGCCAGAACAAATGAATGGCAACCATCCCTCCATCCAGCGTATAGCACAAAAAATCCTCTCTCTTTTCCCGGAGTTCCTATACAGTAAACTGAAGAGGGGTTGAGAAAAGAGGCCTTTGAACTGTTGTTTGGAAAAGGTAAGAAATAACAGGAGTCTCTCATGCATGCTGCTTGCAGGTTTATTTATAGTAAAATGCACATTCCTTTCTAGGCAAAAATGCCTACTTCAAGGCAGCTTATCGTGTTTTATCTTAACACATTGTACTTAAATAAAATGGAATAAAAAATTAACCAGCAAGAATAAAAACAGAAGGGGGGAAACAACCATGGGAAATACACCTACTCAAATAACACATTTTTCAGTGGCCTCTTAAAAGCAGGCAATGAGCGGGGCAGCCGGATGAAGCTCCCTGGGGCAAATGCTTCATAATCCAGATGCCACAGCGGAGAAGACTCTCTCTCTTTTTCTTACTGACTACACTTCTGTTAGAAGGAGTTGAGGGGACAACCAGAAATGGAGCAATATTCTCATTGGGCTCAGGTGGGAGATCTCAGAGGAGAGATGAGCTCTAATTCTATTTGAGGTAAGGGCAAAACCTCTTTACAAAGCCCAGTGCTAAGTGAAAGACTAAGTTCTCTGCCTGAGTCCTCCCACTGTGCAAGGGCAAGGGGTAGGTGGTAACCACAAATAATTGTTGGCTAATAAGCTAAGTTAAATTCTGCTGAACCTGTTCCCCACTCCAGAGGAGCAGGGCAGCTTAGTAATGATGCTGCAGTTCCAGTGCTCTGTAATAATTGTGTACTTTGCTCACCTCTGCTTTGCTGGTAGTATACTATAATCTAGATGATGTAGTTAATATGTAAAGAGATGATGGTTAATGAGTGGAAGATTGGACTAAGTGGCATTCTGCTTCCCTGCACGTATTATTCTTGTCATTCTAATTACCACTGAACAGCTGATTCCCTGGCTCCCTAGTCATATTATTTAATAAAACGAATACCTGTATTTTTTTATATAAAAAAGCTCCAACCACAAACTAGCAGTTCTAGCTTAATACAAGCCCACTTGCTGGACAAGTACTATCTATAGGGTCTTCCTATGTTGTGTTGAAGGTGGGAGTAGGATCACCCCATGGGTCCCACCTCTGCCCTCTACAAATGTTCATCATAACCTGTGCGAGAGCCCAAATGTGATCAGGAACAGAATAGACAGGGCCCTGTAATGCAAGCAAGCTCATTTACAGGTGTGCATAGGCTAGGAAGCCAGCAAGCATGATCCCACTCCCCTATGATCTATGCAGTGTCAGCATAATGTGTGCTTATTCCTTATTTTCATAGCTAATTTACAATGAAAGAAAAGGGGCACACACTTTTAATAAACATAGTGTAATCAAATTTGAGAAACTCTAAACAAATAAATAAAATTTCAGCATGTGGAATCAGATGGATTCCTGTGATTCTTATCATTTGTGTATATATTACACACAAGTTTCTAGCTCTCAGAGTTACATGAAAGTGATAAGGCAGGAACCTTGACCCAAAATCTAGCAATCATTTTTTTAAAAACACACTACAAAATTGGAAGGAGAGGAGTCAGGGAAAAAACTTACCTGCTTGTGTAGTTTGCCCTCAGAATTTCCTTCTGCAGTCTCTCATGCTGCTGTACCAGTATGCACAGCTACATTTCAAATGAACAAAGGTTGATTTAAAAGATGATTTATTTAACAGGCTTCTTTGCATTTGTTCGCCTTCTTGATAACCAATCTTTTCTCCACCCCCACACCTCTCAGCTGAGCAGCATTGGGCTTTCCTCAGAAACTTTGGATTCCTCCTTAGTAATGCATCACAGGTGCCAAGATTCTCACATGGACCGCAGCCAAGAGCAGCCACGTGTCTCACTCTGAATTAAAAGGACAGCCCAAGTCCGAATTAAAAGAGCCCTAATGGAGAACAGGGGCCTTGAAGTTGCACATCAATGTTCAGCACTGGGATAGGAGCTGCAGCAGGCACAGCAGTTCAGAATGTCCCCCACTATAAGATTTTTATTGTACTTTAAATTATTGTAGGTCTCTTTGAATTTGCATCTACACATATCAACTAGCACATGGATAGGCAAACTAAGGCCCCCGATCCAGCCCAATTGCCTTCTAAATCCAGCCTGCAGACAGTCCAGGAATCAGCGTGTTTTTACATGAGTATAATGTGTACTTTTTAAAAAAATGCATCTCTGGGTTATTTGTGGGGCATAGGTATTTGTTCATCCCCCCCCCAAAAAAATATAGTCGGGGCCCCCTCACAAGGTCTGAGGGACAGTGGACCACCCCCTGCTGAAAAACTTTGCTGACCCCTGACCTAGCACATGCAAATATGCTGTCATCTTTCATCCTGTGTTTTTTTTTTTTTGGGGGGGGGGGTTGATGCGGGCCTGCCCTATCTATGGTTGACACCCACCCTTCCTGTTCCCTCCCAGAGCTGAGCGGGACCAGGGATACTCCATTATGGACCTAAGACTTATGCAGAACTGGTCTTGCAGCAAAGTAATTCATCAAAAGCATCTCATATAAAAAAAGGATGCAGACAAAACGCAACCTGGCAATTTCATCAGGGCTGAAGAATCCAAGGCCCCGGCCTACTCAGTCATGACACTGTATCTTTACTCCCTCTTTGCAGATCAAAGTATACCCCCCAAAAGGGTAGGCCACATTTGATCTCAGATATCTAGAAATAATCACACAATAGCATGGCATTTGGCTCTCCCACAATAAGAGCACCAATATGCATTCATAAGATCAGCTTTTCGTTCGCACGCTCAATCATATTTTGAAATGCTGAATATAATAAAATGAGATACCCCATACCTTGCCAGAGTGAGGCCTCTGTGGTCTCTTAACCGGGGAGCTGATATCTGGCTCCAGGACCATAGCACTGCTTGGATGAATCCACACCCACTCTCGGTCCCTTTTCCAGCAAAGCTACTGACCTAATTCCCATGAAGCACCTGTAAACCTTTAGGGCTTATCCAACGCAGACTTAAACTGGCTTAGTGGTGATTTCCTCTCGCCAGGGAACCTGGGAGGAATCGTTCTGCAAGAAAAAAGCAAGGGATCTCTAACCCAGAAAAGAGAACCAAAGGAGTTCTTAAGTTCTGCCTTCAGGTAGTTGTCTCTGTAATTCCAATCACTATGCCACTAACAGAATTATTAGCCCTACAATCTCCAGGATCCTTGGGGAGAAATGAAACTGGTTAAGATGATATAAAACCTATATGCAATAGATTTGGAGTGCAGAGATGCCCTTCGTTTCTGCTGCAGGCTGGAAGAGGGCAGGGGAAGTACTGGCTTGCTTAACGCCATGAAAGTACAGAGTGCTCTGACAGACAGTGTTGTAAAAACGGAATGAAAAGAAATCACCATTAAGTGCTGCAGAGTGATAAACAAGGCACAGGCAGTAATAGCACAGAGCAGTTATTAAAATCTTCCTACTAGGTTAGGCTCATAAGATCAAGGAAATTTAAGCATTGCCAACTTCTTCAGAGATTTCTAAGGAGGGGCTGTGGAAAAGTCAGTTTAGAATGCTTTGAGATTACAATCTGTTTTGCTAATCCTGGAAATTTACCTGCCTATTTTGTTCCCCACACTCTGAAACCTAGGCTGTGTGCATACCCCATGCATTTAAAGCCTATGTTGCCCCCCCCTACAAAAACTCGAATATTGGGAGTTGTAGTTTGTTAAGGGTGTTGGAAAATTCAGGGGGTGTGTGTGTGTGTGTGTGTGTGTGTGTGTGTGTGTGTGTGAACTACAGTTCTCATGTGCTTCAAATGTGGTGTAAATTATTTATTTCACAAAATTTATGTGCCACTTCATTGTGAAAAGCCTCAAAGTGGTTTACAAAAAGAATAAAGTTATCAATAAAATCAACTGCTTAAAACATTCAAAAAAATTTAAAATCAGTGATAAACACAGATTAAAACACACATTAATATTCCACATCTGGTAGGCTAGTCTAAATCAGAGGTCTTTCTTCACGTGCCATCTACATGGCTTTTTAAACTGTTACAGAATCATAGAATTGTGTTGGGTGGTAACCCTGAAGGTCATCCAATCCAACCCCCTGCAATACAGGAACATCTTACTAAAGCATCCATGACAGATGATCATCCAACCTCTGCTTAAAGGTATTGCTTTGTTTATTATTATTATCGTTATGGGTTTGCAGGAGGCAAAGATCCCCTAAAACTTCTGGGTACCACTAATTTCTAGAGTTAGTAAATGTAATAATAATAATAATAATAATAATAATAATAATAATAATAATAATAATAATAATAATATATTTCTACCCCACCCATCTGGCTGGGTTTCTCCAGCCACTCTGGGCGGCTTCCAACATAAGCTTAAAAATACATTAAAACATCAATCATTAAAAACTTCCCTAAACAGAGCTGCCTTCAGATGTCTTCAAAGTGTCAGATAGTTGTTTACTTCCTTGACATCTGATGGGAGGGCATTCCACGGGGCGGGTGCCACTACCGAGAAGGCCCTCTGCCTGGTTCCCTGTGACTTCGCTTCTCGCAGGGAGGGAACCCAGGTGCAAGACAGTTTAGCGGTGTAAAAATGCAGGCTGAAATCTGTTTCTTGGCCTGGGGAGAAGAACCATCATGTAGTAGAATGGAAAGTAATGGGCCATTGACACATCCTGTAGGCAGCATAGGAGTTTGACCCCCTCCTCTGATGAGGGGATAGTGAGCAGAGACAAATGCCAGGCTTAGGATTTCATTGTTTGATGATGTAAACTGGGAGGAGGAGTTTGCCAGGGTAACGGTGGGTGTGATGTCACCGCAGGAAGAAATGTGCCCCTTTTAAACTGAGCAGTTGTTTTCTGCAAGTGTTGCTGGGGAGGAGAAGGTGGAAGCAGGCAGAACTCCATGCATGCCGGCGAGGAGAGGCTGCACCAAGAGACCGGGGGCATGACTGCCTGTTGCTTTGGACCCAAGTTGTGAGGGGAGCAACGAGAGACCCTGTTGGGGTGTAATGTTCTGCCCTTCCTCCATCATAGCCCAGGTTGTATGTGTAAGACACACCATATTTCTTATAGACGCTAGTCTCTTCTGTGCTTTGTTCAAAAGGAACACAATTCCTGGTTAAGCACCAAGAAGACCCCTGGAATCTCAGCAGAGATTGGGGTGGCCAGAAGCATTTTGTAATGTATTTTTTGTGTTTTTATATTGTAAAGGGCCCTGAGATTCTCAGATGAATGGCAATATATAAATGTAATTAATAATAATAATAATAGCATTTGGTAAAAGCACTTCTGGCAACTGCGGCTACCTGAGCTGCCAGTGACAGACCTGGATCCAGAAGCAGCCCCAGACTGTGACTCTACTCTTTCAGGCAGATTGAAACTCCCTCAAGAGCCAGCAGTTGACCAGTTTCTTGGACATGGGAACTGCTCACCCACGGTGCAGTGAGGAATAAGAAGAACAAAGGACTGACTACGACACGGAAAGAACAATGGGAGGAGTGGTAAAGATCAAGGAAATTAAAGGCCTCTGTTAGATTGGACGTTTGAAGTTAAATATTATTAAAATTAATAAATTAGAAGAAAACCGGCAAGATGGAATTGGGGAGAAATTTGGCCATGACTTGAGACCTCCAGGCTGATAACACATAGATTGATGGACATGGGGAATTCAAACCGGGGAAGGGGGGGGGAGATTTGGAATCCAAAGGCTGTGTAACCATCTTTTGAATCTTTTTATATCTTTTATCTTCTATTTCTTTATATAACTTACGTATGTCATTTTATTTTGATTGGACGTGTTTAAAAAAAGGGAATTCGTGGAAGGAACTAGGGTGGATCTTGGGGAAAATCTTTTTTCTTTTTGTTAATTGATGTGGGATGGTGGTAAGATTTGTACAATTCAATTTGGATAGTGGGTTAAACAAACTAAGTTTCAAACTGGGAGTGAGAGCTTGTAGAACCAAATTAATGAAAGGGGAATACAGTTGGGAGGGGGAGGGGGAGTCCCAGAAAGTAGGCAATGAAAGTAAGGTTGTAAGTATCTTTTTTTTCTTTTTCTTTTTTCTTTGTATTTCTATATTTCTGGAAACTTTAATAAATATGATTTTTTTTTTAAAAAGAAAGCTGTTTCGCTCTCACCAACTGCCGCTGCCCGTCTGGAACCACAATTGGCCAAACCGACTCGCCTACGCGACGCAAGCTGAACGTCACGGTGCTCACTGAAGGTCTGCCCTGTCCATTGTGTCTTGGAGCACTATCAAAAGACTGGTACCCAGAGTGTCCAAAAGGCAACTCGACTCTCACTGCGTACACCTGAGAGACTACCAGGGAAACGACATTCCCGTGGTAGGCGTTGGCCGGTTCTGGATCATCTTCAAGGATTTTTCGGGCCTGCTCCGGCTGGTGGTGGTCGAAGGTCGGCGGTCAAGCCTCCTAGGGCTAGACTGGTTTGATGCCCTTGGCCTGGAAGTCACCGGCATCAACTGCATCTCTAACGCAGAGACTGAGGGTCTGGTCAAAGACTTTGCCGAGGTTTTTGACGGCACTTTGGGGCAATATACAGGTACGCCCATCTCCTTTAGCCTTGATCCACAAGTTGCCCCCATCAAGCTAAAGCCACGCCGGGTTCCCTTTGCTCTCAAGGCTAAGGTGGACGAACAACTGGACAAGCTGATCGCCCAAGGAGTTTTGGAGCCGGTTGACCACGCCAAGTGGGAAACCCCCATCGTCACGAATGTCAAGCAAGACGGGTCGGTGAGAATCTGCGCTGACTACAAGTGCACGATCAACAAGGCACTTCAGCAGCATGCTTATCCGGTTCCTGTTGTCCAACACCTGCTGCATTCCCTGGGTGAGGGTAAGGTCTTCGCTAAGCTGGACCTTGCCCAAGCCTATCAACAACTGCCTGTCGATGATGCCACCGCTGAAGCCCAGACGATCGTCACCCACCGAGGGGCATTCCGTTGCCACCGGTTGCAGTTCGGGGGAGTGTGGCTCCTGGCATCTTCCAAAGCCTTATGGAGCGTCTCCTGCAAGGGCTTCCGGGCGTGGTACCATATTTTGATGACGTCTTGGTGTCTGCAGACTCACACCAGCAGCATTTCAAGCGCCTCCGTGCCGTGCTGACCAGATTCCAAGAGGCCGGGCTCAAGGTAAAGAGGGAGAAGTGCCAGATCGCCGTTCCACAGGTAGAGTTCCTGGGCTATCTTATCGAAGCCTCTAGCCTTCAAACGACCACATCCAAGATCCGTGCTATCCAGCAGGCCCCCATCCCAAAGAACAAGACGGAGTTGCAGGCGTTCCTGGGGCTGCTGAACTTTTATAACATGTTCCTGCCCCACAAAGCCACGGTGGCTGAGCCTCTTCACCGACTCCTCAGCACAAAGACGCCTTGGTCCTGGGGTCATCGGGAGACGGCGGCCTTCAACGTGGTCAAGGCTCTCCTTTCATCGGACAGTGTGCTGGTACAGTACAGTGAATCCAGGCCGCTGGTCCTTGCCTCCGATGCCTCACCTTTTGGCATCGGCGCTGTCCTTAGTCACCATTTTCCAGACGGAAGAGAAGCATCGCTCGCCTACTTTTCCAGGACGGAATTACAGCCAGCTCGACAAGGAGGCACTGGCACTTGTGGCTGGAGTGAAGAGGTTCCATGAATACCTCTATGGCAGGACTTTTGACCTCATCACTGACCACAAGCTGCTCCTGGGCCTCCTCGCCGGTGATCGTCCAACTCCACCGGTCCTCTCGCCACGCATGCTGCGATGGACTGTTTTCCTGGCTGCCTACCACTACCGGCTCGTCCATCGCCCGGGGAAATCGATGGGCCATGCCGACGCCCTCAGCCGTTGCCCTCTTCCAGCGTTTGTGGAAGACCCGGCTCCAGCTTCATCGCTCCTCCTGATTGAGGATCTTCCGGCAGCGCCTGTATCGGCTGCCACTGTGGCCTCCGCATCTGCCCAGGATTGCACCATCAGCCGTGTGCTCAACTGGGTGTGGAGGGGGTGGCCACAAGGGCCTTTTGCATCGGAGTTCCAGCCCTTCGCAACCAGACAACATGAACTCTTGGCTCATCGCGGCTGTCTGCTGTGGGGAGACCGTGTCGTGATTCCCCAAAGACTCCGTCAACGCGTCCTGGAGGCACTGCACGTTGGCCACCCAGGAATTGTCAAAATGAAGGCGTTGGCTCGGTGTTACGTCTGGTGGCCTAACATGGACGATGCCATCACTGCCTGGGTGTCCGCCTGTCAAGCGTGCCAAGAATCGAGGCCTGCACCACCGGCAGCTAAGGGACACACCTGGGAGACACCAAAGACACCCTGGTCGAGGGTGCACATCGATCTGGCCGGCCCCTTTCACAGCCGGACCTTTACGGTAGTGGTGGATGCCTATTCCAAATGGCTGGAGGTGGCCCTGATGCCCTCCACCACTACCGAGGCCGTCATCCGGGTGCTGCGAGGCCTGTTTGCGACGCATGGGTGTCCTGATGTCCTTGTCTCCGACAACAGACCGCAGTTCACGTCAGGCACTTTTGAGCGGTATCTTTTGGGACTGGGCATCCGCCATGCCCTAACGGCACCCTTTCATCCATCTAGCAACGGGCAAGCGGAGAGAATGGTGCGCTCGGCAAAAGAGGCACTGGCGCGCCTGGACCGGGGAGACTGGCACGAGTGGGTAGCTGAATACTTGTTCGTGCAACACATCACCCCTCATGCGGCCACAGGGCGGAGTCCTGCTGAACTGCTTATGGGCCGCCGCCTCAGGTCACCGCTCGACCGGCTGCACCCGGACTTTGCCGTGGCCGAACCCCCAGGCTGTGCCAACGTGCCACGGTCATTTGTTCCAGGAAACCAGGTCTTTGCCCGGAACTATGTGGGGGGACATTCCTTGGGTGCCAGCCACAGTAGTGGGAGTCACTGGACCTCGTTCGTACCAGGTGGCTCTCGAAGACGGACGCTTGTGGCACATAGACCAGCTTAGGCACAGGGTTGGGGACTTGGACACTACCGTGGTGCTCCCAACTGCGCTCGTGGCTCCAGAAGAGACATTTACAGATGGCGAGGCTCCACCTACACCTCCCTCGCAAACTCCCAGCGTGGAGCCGAACCAAGCCGCTTCAGAGGGTCTGCCAGACTTACCACAGGCTCAGACCACTCCACTTGCGGAGGCTCCACCCACAACAGCGGATCCAGGGGATTTGGTTTCAACGCCACCTAGGGTCACACCACAGCCTCAGCAAGAATTGTGTGGCCCCCCAGACTTGGCTACCAGTCCCCGGCGGTCTGGCAGAGTTTCCAAGCACCCAACTTATTTAAAGGACTATGTTGTTGGACATGTATCACTGTTGGTCTAAGTATGGGAAATGTAACCGATATGCTCTTGTGCCTAATTGAACCATTACGTGTAGTGCTGTATATAAGGAAACCATTACGTTTGTAACTAACGCCTTATCTCGGTGGGGAGGGGTGTTATGTACTGAAGCTCTCACCCTGGGCCAGCAGGGGGATACTGTAGATAGTTATGCAAATGAAGGATCGAAAAGTGACGTTCAGTGATTGGATAGTTTGTATGCAAATGAAGGATCAAAAAGTGACGTTCAGTGATTGGATAGTTTTAGAACGTTGCAACAGTTACAATTGTTCTGTAGCTCTATATAAGCAGGCTGACTGAGCTCCTCAGCTTAGTTCTGTTCCAGCTTACAAAATAAAGAGCTGCTTTGGAGAAATTGGTAATTGGTAAGCATCCCCTCCCGTTGATCAAAAAGTACCAAACCTATTTCCAAAAACTCTTTTTCTTTCTGTTGAGACATGTCACTTCCTGTTTGATTTCTAATCAACAGCAGACAGAAGGCTCTTGACTGACTGGTGATCTCTAATACAAAGCAAACAAATTACCCATGCATATTAATCAAGTCTTCTCCTCTAAAATCAGCAAAACTAAGTATTCAAAACTGAATGTATACAATTACCCAACCTGGGTACAGTCATGAGCCACCACTGTTCCTGATACACATAGCTAATCTTCTCAGGTTTGTGGGAAGAGCTGACACTGCCAATAGGTACTCTTCCGTCCTTGGGATGTCAGTCTTCCAAATATCATCTAATAAAGTAAGTCTTGCATATACAAAACTAACATGCAAGGCTTTGTATTCAGGGTTAATTTCGTTCATTTAACTTGAAAGTGTTCTGCCCAGATGAATAATTGCCTGGTACCTCTTGGTTTCGAGAGCTGAAACATCTTATCTTGGAATGAATTCCCATCTCAGATCCTTTCAAGTTCTTGGCTAGGTGACACATACATATACCTTATGGCTGACAGAAACAGGATAGATTAAAACCCCAAAATGTAATCATGCCAGTGCTTCACCTTGAACATTTGTTTGTTTGTTTGTTACCTGGGACTATTGATTTAAGGCAGGGATGGAAAACCTGTGGTGTTAAAAAGAGCAGAAATAGAATGCAATAGCAGCCTCTCCAATTGTTATTCTCAGCAACTGGTACACTGGAGATACAACATAACCGTCATGGCTGGTGGCCCTCCAGATGTTATGCACTCCAACTCCCATCAGGCTGTCACAATGGTTAGGGATAATGGGAATTGTAGTCCAACAACAGCTGGCAGGCCAACATCTCCCTATCCTGATATAGGGAGTCCAAATATCACTCCCAGGGTGGGTCTACACTCATGGTTTATAACGCTAAGGAAGAAAATAAAAAATTGTCCAGTAGCACCTTAGAGATCAACTAAGTTTGTTCTAGGTATAAACTTTTGTGTGCATGCACACTTCTTCAGATACTCTAAGGTGCTACTGGACAATTTTTTTATTATTTTGACTGTGTCAGACCAACACAGCTACCACCTGAATCTAGAACGCTAAGGAAGAGTTAAGGAATATATATCTTAATGTATTGCTTGTAATATTAATAATGTGTTATTAAAATGTAACACCAGAGGGCACTGCAGAGTAACCAGGAACCAGCAGTAAGGGCAGCTGTGTTGTTACAGAGGAATGTTAAGGAGGAACTTTTAGCAGTATGTCCTGTGATGTTTTAGATCGGTATATCTAATATTGTTCTAATAACGTTACAACAGTCAGGGTAGATCCAGTCCCAATGCTCACTGGTTCTCTGATCACAGAAGCAAATGTTACTGTCAGCTAATCTTGCATGACTCTGGTTTTACTCTAGGGGTTTTACTATAGGAGTTCTAGGTAGTTTTCCGACAGCTATAAAATTTGGCTTCCCACATCCAGTACTGAACCTGGGTCGTATTCTGAAAACATTGTATGTTCTTTCTAGTCAGGGTGGTTTTAGGGAGCTGGGATATAGCTTGTGGTGTTAACACTTGTTTAATGTATTTTACCTGCTTCAAGCCTTTAGAATGGGCCAAGGTATAACTAAATATATTCTAATTGTCGGCTAGAAATGTTTTTGTGTAACAACGTATGCAACATATCAACCTTGATTCTATTCTTTCTGGAACTCATTGAACACACTCAATCCCTCAAAACTCAAAAGGAATCAAATCACTGGAAACCTCTGCTATTTAGAGGATGGCAAGAAATGTGAATGTGTTTGTAAAGGTGTTCAGTAATCAAGGACAAAGGTTTCAGTATAGCTGGCTCCTGTTAGGCCAACTAAAATATTACATATTGTGCAAGTTTTCGAGTTCTCTAGATGGCATTTTCTAGGGTGGAGACTTAGCTCCAACCAATAATAGTTGAGGGCATAGGGCGGTATTCACCTATTGAGTCCTGTCAGCCAATCCTCTACACAAGGACTTTTGCTTGCACAAGAAGGCTTCCCCATCCTTCCTCCATACACTCCCTGCCTCCCCCCAAAATTGGCTCTGGGGTCAGAAGAACCCCCCAAAATGTGCACTGGGGAGGAGATGGGGGGATTGTTCCATTTGGCAAGTTGAAATGATTGGTCTAATGGAATGATCACGTGTGGCATTGAATTCCTCCCACTATTTAACTCTATAATTCCTAATTACTACATTCTGTCCCCACCTAAATCTCAACTCACATGAAGTCCTTCAAAGGACAAATAATGAATAACATTTCTCCTCAGGTGTAGGCAGTGCACTTTTTCTTTAAAAAATGTGTAGGGGTTACTCTCATTTTCCTATTCATATTGAAATGCTGTCCCCCAATGAGGCCAAACTTAGTTTCACAAAATGTTTAGGGGTATGCGTACCCCTGCATCCCCCCAGAAAAAAACCACAGAAGTTTCTCTAGCCTCTGGGGTTTCTGTCCATTACCGGGGTCTCTTGACTTCCTGATCAGCACCTTTTGTGAATGGCCCCAAATGTCCAAGTTCAGAATTGCCAGTGACTCTCGTGAGCTCTGCTTCTGGGGTAATCTCCTTCCTTTTTGGTGACTGCTGTGGTACTTCTGGTATGCCTGGTATGCAGATATCATTCTTGTTGCCACTGTTACCTTGTTCTTCTTTTTAGTATAAAGCAAGGTTACTCACTTTGTATGCCCCAAACAAGACACTATTTATTGCTGAACAGGCTGACACACAACATAGGAAAATGTAAAAAAGCACAAGAAGCTTAAGGCTGGAGTCTTAGTTCCAACCCATAATAACTGGAGACAACGTTTCACTCTGTAACGACAAATTACTACAGTATTGGCTCCATCCTCCTTTGATAGGAAGCAGTACTAGAACTTGTTCTCAATGCCTCAGTATGTCAGTGGCTCAGCACAAATAATTTCCCATCTATATCTCTGTGTCTCTGCCTGGTTCCTTCTATTTTGGCTTTGCAATAGCAAACAGCAGGGACTCCTGTGACACGAGCCAATAACCCTATGTAGTGAAAATAAAAAGCATTCCAACTTCTGCTAGAGAATTAAGTGCCTGTATGATGTTGAAGAACCTTATTATAACAAGCAAGATTCTCCATAGCAATGTAACTGCAGAAGAAGAAGAAGAAGAGTTTGGATTTGATATCCCGCCTTTCACTCCCCTTCAGGAGTCTCAAAGCGGCTAACATTCTCCTTTCCCTTCCTCCCCCACAACAAACACTCTGTGAGGTGAGTGGGGCTGAGAGACTTCAGAGAAGTGTGACTGGCCCAAGGTCACCCAGCAGCTGCATGTGGAGGAGCGGAGACACGAACCCGGTTCCCCAGATTACGAGACTACCGCTCTTAACCACTACACCACACAGATAGGTTTTGTTGAGATCTTTAATATTTCTCTGTCAATCAGAGACCCCTTCTTTAAAGTATTTGTTCAAAATAGCACATGCCTATTTTGAAACTTTCCATCTGTCATGAACTTCTGCAAACTCTTCTGAAAAATGCTGAAATTTACTAGCTGGCTTCCGTTTAATATGTAGATGAAATTTAGTTCCTGGGTTTTCTTTCTGTAAACATTCCTGTTAAACATGGACAGATCAATCTATTGCCAGTTTGTGTAATTTTTGCATCTGTTCATTCCATTTTATTTTTGCATCAATCTGCAATTTAAAAAAATAAATACTATTTTTTAAAATAGTACTTAAGTATGCATCTTATATCAACACACACATTTCTGAATAGATTTTATCCTAAAATACATACTTTATACTATTTTATACAACTTGGTACATTTAGTGAGCCAAGAACTACCGTAAAATTCAGAGATGTACAAAACATAAAAATATTAGATTTGCAAAGTATAAGAAGATTTGTGAATTAGGCTGTAGACATTATTGGCTTACATGCAGCTAGGTTCTTTTTTCAATTCATATCAAAACTGGTTTGGGAGAAAATGCAGCAGCATGTAGTATTTCATTTTTTAAAAAAGACAGGATAAAGGATATATATGGATTGTGGTTAACTGTCATGTTTACACGACTTTACAAACCAGTAGTGGGGGAGTGCAACATGCAGAAAAAACAGGAGTGTATACACAGACTTTGTCTGGGATGCATGAATTAAAATGTTTAAAAATGCAGAGTGAACAAAATTATCCCCAATGTCTAGAAGCTCTTATACAACTTAAAGAGCTAGGTTGCTATTATTACATTTATTGATTACATTTTTATCCTGTTCTCTTCCAGAGCTCAGGGAAATCCATCCCTTCCCAAGAACCCCATGAGTTTTCAGATGAAACAAAACTATTCAGGTGGATAAAATTTCATGTAGTCTCTGCAAAACTTTGGAAAATGATCTCCAAAGTAGAAGACTGGACAATTAGCACACTGCCATGCATCTCTACATCAGTTCCATTGAATTCTATGGGAGTTGCTCCCAGATAAGTATGTTTAGGAATGCAGCCTTAATAAGCAAATTCCAACTTTAGTGTACGGTGATCCACACTGGAACAAAAACAAAACAAAACAAAACTGGATGGTGTGTGTGTGTGTGTGCACGTGCTAGCTTTACATATATGCTGGTGGCTTCTAACGTGACAGTGACTATCCAGAAAAAAAAGAGCTGAACATATCAGTTAGCTAAAAAGGCAAATTCAGTTCAAGAAATGAGCTCAAAATAAAACAAAACACAAATCTCAAAATGCATTTTTAAATGGTTAGTCATTTTCAAAGTATCATAGTCATCCCATCTCAAAAGTGATTTTAAAATAGAATATATATATATATGTATATATATATATATGTATATATATATATATATATATATAGCGAGAGAGAGAGAGCAAGAGAGAGAGCATATATATAAACAGTATATATATATATATATATATATATATATATATATATATATATATATATATATATATATGCAGGTTTTGGTGTCTTCGGGTGTCTTCCCGTGTAAGAGTTGGGGTGTCTAGGCGACGTTTCGACGAGGTCTCACTCGTCATCTTCAGGCTGGTGCTTTCGGCTTCTTGTTACTAGAACAGAGCAGGATCTCAGTGTTTGAGTTCCTATAAATACTGTTGAGGGGGTGTGGTGTATAGCCTCCAACGTTCTGGGCAGAGAGGGAGTTCCCAGGTTAGTGTGCCTTTTCTTCTTTTGTTCCTTAATTACTTGAGGGATATCTTGAGTGATTTCTTGAGTGATATTCTGAGTACCACTTAGGAGGGTCATTAGGTGTGGATTAGTTGCTAAAGCTTTCGTGTCTTGACCTCTTGAGCTTGTGAAAAGTTTTTCTGAGAAGATGGCTGTACTGCACTTAGTTGTGCTCTGGCTTGGCTTCGTGTATAGGGGCGAGCTGTGGTTTTGTGCCCTGTGCCAGCCAGATCTGTGTAGGGATTGCAGGGGGGTGCAGCATCCGGAGGTGCCACTATGGTTTGGCTACTGGATGGTGTCTGTACTTTATCTGTGGAGAGGGTCTGGGTTTGGGTCTGGTGTGGTTGATTGGAGATGGCGTTCTGTGTGTCTCTGGTTCTGGTGTCGGTTTTTGTGGGGAGGGCTAATTTCCAGATGTCTGGCAGGCGGGACGTGTCGTCACGCTTGTTCATGTTGTGAGGGTGTTTCTCTATCTCGATGGCTTCCATGATTATTCTCTTGTGGTGATGTTCCATGTTAAAGAGCAATTTGGAATCTGCAAAATTAATTTCGTGTCCTGTTTCTTTCATGTGTTGGTAAAGAGAGGAAGTTTTTTCTTCTTTTTTGACGGCATTCTTGTGTTCTGCGATACGTGCATTTATTCGTCTGTTTGTTTGTCCAATGTACGTGGCTGGGCAGACTTTGCAGGGTATTTCATAGACCCCTTGGTTTTCTAACTGGATTTTATCTTTTGGGTTTCTGAGGATATTGGCTATTTTTTGGTTGGTGCAAAAGGTTGGTGCAAAAGGCTATATATATATATATATATATCAGTAACTAAATGAACAAGGGGTTGAGGCATCATCTGCCCTATTCTTAGTTTTACTGTTATTTCAGCATTTTGAACGCAACTTGGCTTTCCAATGGGAAGGGTGCAAGGGATTTGGAAAGATGGTCCAGAACAGGGGTGCTTTCCAGATGTTTTGAACTACAATTCTCACCATCCCTGACTATGGCTATGCTGCCCTTTAGATAACTGAAGATGGCTATCATATCTTCTTTCAGTCACCTCTTTCCCAGGTTAAACATATCCAACTCCCTCAACTGTTCCTCAAAAGGCTTGGTTTCCAGACCTTGGATAATCTTGGTCACCCTTCTTTGCACACACTCCAGTTTGTCAACATCCTTCTTAAACAGTGCCGCCCAGAACTGACCACAGTATTCCAGGTGTTGTCTCACCGAGGCAGAATAGCTTTTTTTTTGCTGCTGCATCACACTGTTGATTCATGTGGTCTACTAAGTCCCCTAAATCATTTTCACATGTATTACCGGCAAGCTAGGTGTCCTCCACCTTATATTGGTGCAGCTGTTTGTCCCTGACTACATGTACAACCTTACATGTGTCCCTATTGAAATTCATTTTGCTAGTTCAATAGTGCTTGATCAATAATGGTTACTTATTTACACATAGAACTTGAATGAGCTTCTTAATACTGTTTCCATTTCTATCCCCTGGCCATGTCCATACTGTATTTCTGATTAGTTATTTCTATATCAAATTCCCTTAAATATGAAATGCAATGCATAAGCTTTATTATTTTAACTGGTGGGTATTTTTAGGCAAGTAATAGCTGTCTTGTTGGCTTGGAGGTTGAAACAGATGGAGAGAACATACTTGGGTCATCTTTTAATGAAGGAAGCAGGGCAGGGGAAAGTCACCATTTGGGCAACTGAGAGACTTTTGACATTTGGAGAGACAGGCTTTTGGCTTCCTTCCATCTTTAAATGTGACATGACATTCAGTGATAATAAGGACTAGAGACCTCATTCGTCTAGCAGTGCAGGAAAGCCATCACATTCTCTAATATACATTAAAATTATGGAGATATTTATTTGAGTTTTTCTTTTAAATAACCAACAATGATGTAGCAAACAGTGACATTCAAATGAACCCATTAAGAGTTGCCAAATCACTAAGGAGATATATATACTGTGTATTCATGCCACACAGAGATCTTGTCCTGGAAAACAGAGCATCTGACATCCTCAGGCCACCTCATTACTTTGAAGTTATATGGCCTTGGTTCTGTTGATTAATGTGCCATGATCTTGATTGCCTGAGTTTTTAAAATTTATTTTGCAGTTGGCATTAGCTGAATGCCGATCTAAATAGGTAAAGAATGTTCTATATGACCATGTGAAAAGAAAAGTGCTTTTTCTGGAGGTGCCCTGCCACTTCCTGTTGCCTGCATATTTCATCAGGTGCCATCATCATCATTATTTGACAGCCCTTCACCCCAAGGTCTCAGGGCAGGTTACAACAATTAAAACAGAATGTCAAAAAACAGTTTGAAACAATTTTCTTCAACCCAAAACCGTCCACCATCCTTTAACACAAAACAAAGAAAAAGAGTTTTGCTGGGGTCATTTCAGGGAAGTAAATCCAAATTATTATTGCAGACACAGTCTTTCTAACTTATTGTAGCTATGCGCTAGTATATTACACTATTACTGCAGCAATCAATGCAATAGTTTGAAATAGCACTTTCATTCTGCAGCTCTCTTTTTAGCTGCTAATAAACTTTCTCAGCAATTTACCTTTGGGGCTAAAATGTCTCAAAGGTAGTGAAGCATGCAGCCTGGCTCACTTTATATACTGATTAAAAAAACACAGCTTAGTCTTAAATTTTCCATGGCAGAACAAACACTTCCCTGCTTCCCATCCAGTTTCCTCACTTATCCCCATGGTTGTTTTATCTGATTGATAAAAATCTTGTGCACGGCACTGAATGACTAATGTTTGTGCATCTTACATATTAACTTGGTTTTAGAAGTAATTGCATAGAGTTCAGTTTCAATGATCATTGACTCAAGCAAGTATTGAAAGGTGGTCAGTGTGTACATGTATACGGATGACACACATGACACACATTTATAAACAAGAATCATTTTATATAATTATGGATCCATAATTAACTGTACATCACAGGTGCCAGCCAATAGCTGGTGCTGCAGTGACAATCCATGCTGCACCAGCCAATAGTTGTTTTTGTTTTTGTTGAGAGCCAGTGTGGTGTAGTGGTTAAGAGCGGTAGTCTCGTAATCTGGGGAACCAGGTTTGCGTCTTTGCTCCTCCACATGCAGCTGCTGGGTGACCTTGGGCCAGTCACACTTCTTTGAAGTCTCTCAGCCCCACTCACCTCACAGAGTGTTTGTTGTGGGGGAGGAAGGGAAAGGAGAATGTTAGCCGCTTTGAGACTCCTTAAAGGGAGCGAAAGGCGGGATATCAAATCCAAACTCTTCTTCTTCTTCTTCTTCTTCTTCTTCTTTTATGGTAATTCAGGTAACACTGAATTTCTGCGGTGGTTACATTCTGGGGATAGCACATAAAGCCAAAACTGCATATAGTCAAAGCATATTGGATGCAATTGCAGGTGGGATTTCCAAAGTTTCCCTCCCCCAGACACTCATCCCCTTTTTGCTGCCTTTAAAAAAATGTTGTCGTTTTTTGCCAAGCACATTAAATGCGCAAGCTAAATGCATGAATGTTGCAAGTTGCCTATATAGAACTAGGATTCTATTATCAGCAACTCATCCTTGAGGTTTGAGCCCGGTTATAGAATTTCTTTAGAATGGATTTGGTAGGAGGAGAAATGTTGGTGGAATACAATGCAACATTCTATTTGCCATTGGGTAGGTAAACCAGGTAGATAGACCTGGTCTTGACCTTACTTTACTTCTGCAAGTATCTTGTGATATTTCTGGAGTAAAGGTTTGTAGCACAAACAGATTGCTCATATCCATCCCTCCCCCCGAGTGTTATGTTTGGCAGAAAATCTGTTACACTATATCGTGGCCCACTTCACATAGAACGAACAGCTTTGGCTGGTATCTCAGCTCTGCCCCTTTCTGGACAGGGATAGCCTAACTTCTGCGGTCTGTGTTCTGGTAGCCTCTAGGCAGAGGCGTAGGAAGGGGTATGTGGTGGCTGCAGTCTGCCCCGGGTGTCATCTCTGAGGGGGTGACAAAATGGCAAAAATATGTTTTTAAAATAAATAAATAAAAATTGGGCCCACGACACTTTTTTTTTTTTTGGGGGGGGGAAAGTAACTCCTGCACCCACCACACACACCCTTCCTATGCCACTGGTAGCTAGGTGAGGCAGGGGGCATTGGGCGCCATATGTGCCTGAGCCATGCGAGGCCTGCAACGTGCCTGAGCCGTGCGTCTCTCCTGAGGGGGAGGTGGCAGACTGACTGCCTGCAAGATCTGCGCTGCTTTTTCGAGCAGCATGGGCTTTGCGTCTGCCCACTGCCTCAGCTGCCCTACAGCTGAGGGGGAGGCTGCGGAGAGGCTCCACACAGTGCGCCCTGCCTTGGCTTGCCCTGACCCCCATGGCTGGCTCGCCCTGCCCCCGGCGCGCTGCACCGGGCACCCGAGCAGCTAACTATGTCACTGCCTCTAGGTTACATGACTGCAACACATTATACCTGGGGCTCCTTCTGAAAACGGTTGAGAAACTTCAGCTGGTGCAGAATGCAGTGGCCCCTTTGCTAACCGGGGCAAGATGATTTGAATTTAAAACACAAATCCTGGCCTGACTTTACTGGCTGCAAATTAGCCTCTGGGCCCAATTCAAAGTGCTGTCTTCAACCTATAAAGCCTTACACAGCTCAAGTTGGCAGTACCTCAAGGAGCACCTCACCCCATATGAACCCACCAACACCCTGCAGTCATCACCTGAGGCCCTTCTTCGTGTGCCCCCTCCATGAAAGCTCTGGAGGGTGGCAACACAAGCATGGGTCTTTTCTGTGGTGGCTCCCAGCTTGTGGAATACGCTCCTCAGGAATGCTAACAGGAATGCTAATGTTTTAGGCACCAGGCTAAAACATTCCTCTTCTCCCAGGCCTTTGCCTATGTAAACAATCTATGGCCTTTTTAACTGTGATGTGGGATATTGTTTTGCTTGTTATTATGATATGCATTTCCATGTTTTTATAATATAAACCACCCTTGGATGAAGGGCAGTATAGAATTGATGATGATGATGATGATAAAAATAATAATGTGGTTTGTGACTGGAATGCTCCTGGTTTTCTAGAATAATGTGTGAAATTCCCCCCAAGTTTTCACTTTCTAGGACATAAAGATAATTAATCCAACGAAATCATTTTTTTGTATACATTAATCATCCCAACTGAACAATATTAGACATAAGGCCTTTCCTAAATCAGCCAAACTGACAAAGCAAATGGTGAATTAATAAAACTAAAATCCAAGGAAGGCGGAAGCAGTTTCTGAAAACTGGACTGTTCGTATTGAGTGTTTTTGGCTGAAGACAAACAACGTTTCTTGTGTTTAGTCATCCCTGTGGTGAAATATACGTTATTAAACACAGCTGTGCTACATTGGCTTTATTGAGCCCTTGGCCTCTCATTTTGCTTTCACAAAGGCCGAACATCCCCTTTTCAGGATATAACAAATGTGCGCTGCTTTAAAAATATCTCGGGAACAATGAATCAGAGCAGTTAAAATAAGCTCCCCAATACAAAGGGTAAAGCGAATCAATTGTAGAGATCACTCTCACGGCTCTATAGAGAAACCAGTGTTTAGTTAACAGTCACACAGAAGACTTCCTGCCATTGCATATTGCCCTTCTGTTAAATCATCTGGTTGCTGCTCTTTAGTTATTTCGCACCAGCTTTGAAAACTGCCTAAAATGAGTCAAACTATTGGTCCATTTAGCCCAGCAGCTCTCCAGGATTTCAGTTTGGTTCTGTTACTTTTATTGGTTTGTTTAAAGTGGTTGATCATCCCAAAACAATACTGCATATCTAGACAATCTCCAAAAGATGAACAAACAAATTCATTTCAGTGATGATAAGAGGCAAGTCCAAATAAGACAAACTGCAAGTAAAGGAAGAAGTAATTCATGAGGCTTCTAATTTTACAGCTGCAACAGCAAACAGTTCTGTCTTATAGGCTACATCAGGGATCATCACCACCCTTTTCTCCTTATTTGTCTTCACACTACCACAAGACTCCTGGCTAAAGTTGGTCAGAGTTTTGAGTGGGAGCATTTCTGTTAGGGGAGACCACCAATGACTAAAAACATAGGTTGCATACACACAATCTATACCTTTAAAAGGGAGTGGACGGCGCTGTGGTCTAAACCACTGAGCCTCTTGGACTTGCTGATCGGAAGGTCGGCGGTTTGAATCTGTGAGATGGGGTGAGCTCCCGTTACTCTGCCCCAGCTCCTGCCAACCTAGCAGTTCGAAAGCACACCAATGCAAGTAGATAAATCGGTACCGCTGTGACGGGAAGAGAAATGGTGTTTCTATGCGCTCTGGCTTTTGTCATGGTGTTCCATTGTGCCAGAAGCGGTTTAGTCATGCTGGCCACATGACCCAGAAAGCTGTCTGTAGACAAACGTTGGCTCCCTTGGCCTGAAAGCAAGGAGAGCTGCAACCCCATAGTTGCCTTTGACTAGACTCAACTATCCAGGGGTCCTTTCCCTTTCCCCTTTACCTTGAAAGTATGTTTGAAGCACATTCTTTCCTGCAAAGGATTCTGAGCACTGCAGCTTTCTCCTCAAAAAGTGACAACTCCCAGAAACCCTTAACAAACTAAAAAAGGACTTTAGTTTCTTGGGAGCAAAGATCTGTCAATTGTGATTATTTTGGTTCAAGAAGGAATGCATGTTCTGATTAGCCACTAGGGGGAACTGCTGGCTTCGGAACGAGACCAGGCTGCTCTCTCAGCAAGCTTAAGACCTGTAGAGACTGGCTAACCTCTGGGATGCTCTAGGCGCATAACTCAGAATTACCAGCCATAGGTGACTGCCCGTTGCTTCAGCTGGCAGTTACCATTGGATTTCTGGCCAGAGTCTTTGTTAGCAGGGAACCGGGGAACAATGGATGTGTAGATTGCACACACGAGGCTGCTAATGGAGAGGCGGGGAGAGTCTGCCTGAGTTTTTGGCAAGTGTTCGGTGACAACAGCCTACCCTTCAACAGTGACTTACGATGCAAATATACACATGAGGATAAACAAAGGCTGCGGTCCCATGAATACTTACCTAAAGCCAACTGAACACAATGGCAATTCACTCTGAGTGAACGTGTATCGAATCAGGAAGCATGCTAACAAAGGCTGAATTGACAACAGAAACCCCAAATATTTCTGGGTTGCTAGAGTATGAATACTGCACATCATCTGAGCATTGGGGGGATGATTTAACCCACCTGCCTATTGTTGCCGCTTTTCAGTCCTAAAGCGTCTCTGTAGTTTTTATGCTGCTACTGCTACAGAGCAATAGAGCAACTCCTCTAATATATAGGCGATTCTTTGTGCTTAAAACAGCACCACCTTCATAATATTTCAGCAGGGTACCAAAACGCTTGGCACCAAAATGATTTGATTCTGCTTATTTACTTGTTTGTTTTATGGAGGTAAAAACTGCTTCACGGCCAGAGGCTCTTAAAGCAGTGTATAGTAATATGTAAAACACAAAAAATAGGCTTTAAAAACAACAAAACCATTCTTACAGTTGTACAATTAATATTCCATAAAATGGCTGAGTCACACTTCAGGAGAAAGGTCTTCATTATGCGAAAACTAACAAATGCCTCACCACAGCAGGACTAGGAAGGGTTAGTCACAAAGAACCTAAAGAGCCTAGTATCTGGAGGAACAGGCTGGGAGAGAAAATGGTCTCTCCACACTTGAACCCTAGAGGCAGCATCCATCCACTGAACTGTCAACCAGAGATTAAGGTCTGAGTCCTGCCCCAGGGTTCATGCTCACTCAACCCCACTTGCCTGATGTAACTGAGGGCCCACCCAGAAGTCTCCAAATATTGCACAAGACTCCAGATACATGTGCAGATCCAAGAGATACTCCATACTGGGGAAACGTTGAGTCTGCCTGGATCTGCAGAGCCTTCTCCAATATAGGAGAGCCTAGTCTGGCACATTCTACTCATGTAAAAACACGCTGATTCCCAGACCATCTGTGGGCCGGATTTAGAAGGCGATTGGGCTGGATCCGGCCCCCGGGCCTTAGTTTGCCTACCCAAGACCTACAGTTCCGAGGCTGTATCTTATACCATATTCTCGTGTCCTCTCCAGTCCTATGCTCACCTCCCCCATCCCTGTCGGTTTTCTTCTGGCTGATTATACGGAATAAATGACGTCTGTTTCTATTTTAACCAGTTTTCCTGCTTCATCTATTGTGTGTATCTTTGCAGTGGGTGGAAACAGCAAGAGCAAGGAGCTGAGTAAATGGAAGGGATGGTTTAGGGAAGTGTTACTCTATTTATATGCAGTGAAGTGCAAAAAAAAGGGGGGGTTGCATTTTATTCCTTTCATATGCAGTATTTGTGGGGTGGGGGAGTGGATTTCAGCCACTTTATCTCCAGGCAAGAAAATGCCAAAAGCAAAGCGAACTTGGCTTGAAAAGTTTTTCCGAAAAGTGAGCAGCTGTAACTTAGAATGAGGCATAGTTTCTGTTGTTGCTGCTAGCCATAGTGCCTTAACACAGTGGCCAAGAGGAAAGGGAGCATTGGAATAGATGCTAAGGGTGGAAGGACCTGGAGTGAGAATCAATGGAGGGATCAGAACACACCATGAAATACTTCAGGGCTTGCTACTGAATTGGGGCTGGTACCTGAACTACAGGGCTCCAAGGTCATTCTTAGGCACGCAGCAGTCGGGGGATGAGGATATGCCCTTTTCTGGACCGGTAAGTAGAAAGCAAAAAGCAGGAATAAACTGGTCAGTTCTCACAATGGAGAGATGTGAGATGTAGATGATACCAGTTGGCTGGAGCATGGTGCTGATAATGCCAAGGTTGCAGGTTCGATCCCCATATAGGGTAGCTGCATATTTCTGCATTGCAGGGGTTGGACTAGATAATCCTCAGGATCCCTTCCAATTCTGTGATTCTATGATTTAGGGCGCTAACTCCCAGAAGGGATTGTGAAGCGCCCCAGAAGGAGATCACCAGACTGACTGAAAAGGCAACAGAATGGCAAATGCAGCTTAATGTACATTTGTGTAAAGTTATGTGAGTTGGAGCAATTTTTTTTAAAAGCAATATTAACTTCACATATTCACTGATGGCATCTGAGCTGGAAAAAGATATTGCGCCTCTTTGGGGAAAAAGATAGAAAATAAAACTGCCAATAGTCTTTATACAGATCTGTGGTGTGACCACAGTTGGAGTACTGTACACAGTTTGGGTAGCTGCATCTCAAAATACATCTTGTTGGGCTGGCAAAAGTGCGAAAAAGGGCAGTGAAATGATCATGGGGCTGGAGCAGCTCCCCAAATTCCCACACCCTCTCCAACAGATGGGGTCAGCAGAGTTGGCTATTTTGCTCCAAAGGTGGGGATGCAAGGACCCATGGTGAATGACCTTGAGGAGATTCTCACATAAATGTCCAGAAACTGATTTGAATGGTATTCCTATATTTCATCCCAATCTTCAGCTAAGAGAGTTGCTCTCAAATCTTGCTCCCCCAGCCTTTAAAGCTTTCTTGGGATCCTGTCATTGCTGATTCTTAGGGTTGCCATATTTCAAAAAGTGAAAATCCAGACACAAAAGTTGCTGAGTTTTGAGGGTTTTTTAAAAAACAACAATAAAATCCCCAAAAATTGAAGTTTTGGAGCTATTTTTAAGGATATTGGCCAAAATATAAACTTACGATTCTAATACAGAATATATTTGAGATATTCCTTTAAAAATAAAAATAAAATAGCAAGCTGTCGGGAGACCCAAGCTTTGAATGGGAACAGTGATCTTGTAGCTTGAGATGGTTGGATAATGAGGGGAAGAATCGGAAGAATCTGGAGCCAATTATGATGGACATTCTGCAATTTTTCTTGAGGCTGCTCACCTCACAGTTCGATTTGGCTATTATTGTTGCATTGATCTAGTGGCTGGAGACATTTCCCTCAATCTTTTGGATATGGATCAGTGGAAACAAACACTGACGTTTTCTTAAGTTGGCAGCAAATCTTCATTCCCTTTATTCACTGGCAGCTACAGCCACACCTTATCTCAGTAAAGAAGAGTTTGGATTTGATATCCCGCCTTTCACTCCCTTTAAGGAGTCTCAAAGCAGTTAACATTCTCCTTTCCCTTCCTCCCCCACAACAAACACTCTGTGAGGTGAGTGGGGCTGAGAGACTTCAAGAAGTGTGACTGGCCCAAGGTCACCCAGCAGCTGCATGTGGAGGAGCGGAGACGCGAACCCGGTTCCCCAGATTATGTGACTACCGCTCTTAACCACTACACCACAGTGGCTTGTATCAGAAACGCTGAAGGAGAAAAGGGACATGGGGCTTGCCATTTATGCCTCCTCAGTTTTAGACCAATTTTTAAGAATGAAAACGTTTCCAGGACATTTAGAATGAAGAAGGAACCTTGGATCTTTCAGGAGGATCCTGAGTTTAAATGAGCAGCACACTGTGTTCATCAGCCTTCCACAAGCAGGCACCTTCTCTGAGTTTTGGACCACAATTTATGTTTCTCTAGCCTCTGGCCACACTGGCTGAGTCTCAGGACAGACAAAAGGCAGCATCTCTTAGCACAACACATAGTTCTATTCTGGAACTCACTCTCAAAGGAGGAGATGATGACCACCAACATGGACGGCTTTAAAAGAGGATCAGACTGATTCACGGAGGATCAGACTATCAGGGACTACTTGCTATAATGGCAAGGCTCTGCAGTCAGAAGCAGTATGCCTCTGAATACTAGTTACGGGAAACCACAGGAGGGGAGAGTGCTATTGTGCTCAGATCATGCTTGCAGGTTTCTGATCCGGCACCTGGTTGGCTGTTGTGAGAGCAGGAAACTGGCTGGAGGGCCATTGGTCTGATCTAACAGGCTCTTCTTATTTTCTTATAATGGGTACTGTCAGGGAACTGACATCGAAGCGAGAGGCTAAGGGGAGATTCCCAGATGATGCTGGCGAAGGACCCAGCAGCAGGGGGAGAAACAGCTCAGTAGAGAGGGAAGCCAATCAGCGCAACACCAGGGATAAAGGGAGGCAGATGGGGGAAGTGGAGAGAGGGCTCCAGGACTCTTCACTGGACATCAGTGAGGAGAGCCCAGGTCCTCCGCTACCCACGCCTTCCCTGCGCAGAAGACTCCCGCACAGTGAGAGGAGGAGGAGACTGGGTGTCAAACAACTTTTATGTTGGAAGAGGTTCAAGAAACGCCCACTGACGGATTCTGCCAGTGACTGAGGAAGCCACGATGGGAAGGGGCTGTGCAGTCAGAAAGGTTTAACAAGGCAAATTAACCAAGAAAGGCACCAGTTTACGCACGAGTAACTCATACCTATTACAGGTACATATGGAGGGCACTGGGTTGGGGAAGCCTGCTGCACATACTCCGTTGATGATACATTTGGTTAGTCGTTTCCCTTGGATCTAGCTTGCTGATGTAATTAATTTCTACTTAGCCCAGTTAAAACACACATTACTTTGAACGGGACCGTGCTGGTCATAATCCACCCTCGCTCCTGGGATACTCAGTTTAGTGTGATCATTAAACTTTTGAAAATCTACGGGATGGAACCCCAAATGACGTCATGAAAAAATCCTTGTTTCTTTATATTGTGGTTCCAACCTGTCTGTGACTCTTTTTATGTTCTGAAATTGGATTGTTTTGCTCATCCGTCTAATTCAAAAGTCAGCTGTCAAGATGAGCTCAATTGCAAATAAGAAACTAATATAAAATCCCTCCCTTGCTGTTACAGTTCAATAGTCTTACAATTGCACCTTGACTATATGGTGGGGAAATTGGAAGTGTGTGTGTGTGTGTGTGTGTGTGTGAGAGAGAGAGAGAAGAGAGAGAGAGAGAGAGAGAGAGAGAGAGAGAGAGAGAGAGAGAGAGAGAGAGAATGAGATCCTTCTTGCTTTGATAAGACACCTTTGGATAGCTGAGTATTTGCACCTTGGAGGCAATGTTATTACCTAGCAGTTGTTCCAAGTTTGATCTGTTTTGCTCTTATATGCTTTTCAAATTGTACAGTCTCCCAGATGGCCCTCAGAGTCCCTTCCTGCTCTACAATTCTATTGTTCTATGAAATGATTGTATCTAAAGTGGTGCCTGCTTGTTGTGGGTTCCACTGTCAAGTTCAAATTGTGGAGAGCCCACAAGCTCTGAGATGGTGTCAAGGCAAAGCAAACCTATTCATTACTATGACCCCAAGCTGTTAAAATTTCATTTTTATTGGCTTGGTTTAAAAGATGATAAGTGAGGTTGAAAAAGCTGCATCAAAGAGGCCAGTTCCTCCCCTCCTTTCTAGCCTTGAATGGTCAACACTTGGTATAATTACAGAAACCAAGTTGAATAGTAAGGAGCTGTGCCTCAATATTTGTCAAAAGAAGGTGGATGATTGATCACTATAGTAAGAGTCAAGAAGACATTGCCTGCTCCGGCTCACTTCAGATTGCTCTAATGGCTCTGTCTGGCTTGGTCAAGAAACATTTCACACAGCTTCTGGCTCAACATGCTTCTTAATGTCAAGATAGCCTCCAGAGATGTCTCCAGAGATGGAATGAGATCAGAGAGCAGAAACAAAGCAGAATCTGGGAATGAGGGAAGAGGTTAGCAGTCGAGGAAGCCATTCCTGGGGGGAAGGAGGTCATCTGCATGTCTGCTGTCTGGGTTGGCACTGTCAGGCACCAGCCAAGGCCCAGGCAAGGGGTCCACTGCCAACCCTGGAAGCCCCATGGCCCTGTTGCTCCTCCCCTTGCTGTCACTGCCCTTCTTTAGTAAGTGAGTGACAAGGAGCAGCAGCCTCTGCTCACCTCTCCTTCTGAGCAACTGTGTGGATTGGGCCCAGAGGAAGGCTGGTAGTGAGAACCACTCAAGATGTATTGCCCAATAGCCCTCAAATCATGGAGCCAGCATTAGTCAGAAGTTATAGATTCAGAGCCGAATGACAGACGCATAGGCAGGGAGTAATGTGCTGTGCTAGCTGCTGCATCATTGCATTTTTTATTATTTCATTTATTTCTTATATATTGTATTTGACTGCATTACAATATGAATCCCATAGGGACACCATAGGTCATTTAATAAAATGCAATAAAAATAAAACAAAAGAAGCAATACAAATACAAGTAAAAATCAATATGACTATTTAATGTGATAGATGTACCCTCTACTGTCTTCCGGATGTACTGTGGTCTGAATGAAGCAGAACACAGTTTAGGAACCCCTGCATTACGCTATACTTGCTAATGTAAAAGGTTTTAGTGCTAGGGTTTTATAGATGCCTTTTTGTGACACAAGCGTATCCCCATTAATTCCAGGGCATAGATTAACAGATGTGGGCCATGTTGCTAGCAGGAATTGTGCAAACACTGCATATGCTTTCCGCCTAGAAAAATAACACGACACAATTCCAACCGAGATCGTTAATAAGTAATTTTCAGCGGGTTCTGTTGTATCCCAGGGAGAATCGACCAATATATCTTTTATGAATCATCAGGAATCATGTTTGCAGGTCACATGTTATGGACTCCAGCCCTGTAGAAATATAAATAAGACCTGAATGTGATGCCATTGCTTTCCTGGTGAAGTGGACCGTTTTGCCAGTGTGGCTGCTGTAGAATCTATGCATTTGAGGCAAGATGAACGTTGTGCTTCTTTTCCCTGGGATTCAGATGATGTGTGGAACTCTGCCATTAGCTGGAAGCAGCCTGAACAGCAGGGCTGGAAATCTGCCCTCCACTCTCCTTGTTTCCCAGTCTTGTTGCAGCCCTGGCACTTAACATCTGCTTCTTTAGACAGTCGCAACGTCCTGATAAATCCAAACTGTTCTGACACTGAGGTCAATCCCACTTGTACTTTCAGTTTCTAACTCTTTTTTATTTTCAAAGAGACATATAACATAGTCTATTTATACAAATCCTTCATACCTGCTGGGGCAAATTTCAGTTGTGTTTGGGTATGAATATTGAAGTTTCCACTAGGGCTTGTTTCCACTAGAAGCCACACATTCACACATGTCCTCTCTTGGGGTGTCTGCATGCCCATCCGGGGGCATTTCTTTTAGAATTTAATGCAAATGCCTGTGATTTGGGATAGCACAAGGGGATGCTCGTATAGGGGCTTTCTATATTTACAAATGATGACTTAGACCCAAAATGGAGACTCAGGAAGCACTTGTTGTGCACTAGGCTCTAGTGAAATAAACTTTGTTGAAGAGGGCATGAGGCTTTGTGAGGCTCAGCATAATTAGAAGATACCCTGTGGGTAAGAAAGGGCAGAAGAAAGAATAGCAGAAGATGATTCTGTTTTAAATTGCTTCCTTTCACCAAAGTTCTGACCTTTATATAGGTGCTCTTTGTAGGTATTTCATACTAATGCTAAAAGGTGAACAAAAGCTTTTCAGAATTCTGAATGCAAAAAAGCTAAAAAGAAGTACAATTGATTGTTAGGCAATGAAGGGTAATGAAAGAGCATCTTCAAAGCAGACAGGGTGGCAACACTGACATTGTCTAGCTGCCCTGGAGTTAAGAGATCATAAATGGTTATATATGAAAAGTAAGAAAGTTCAGGACAGTTTCTTTTCATACACTTTGAGATTTTCCGATGCCCTATTCTATTGAGCATTTAACCAAGCAAAGTGATAGGAATCGAGGCTATAACCTTTGGTTATTGAGCAATACATATCTGGAAATGGTCATCATCTAGGGATGAAGAATCTATCTGACCATCTTCCCTGGGAAATTCTTATATAGAGAGTATTTTCCCAAAGGAAGCATGCCCCTATTTTGAGTGCAAATTAGTCTTTCCTTTGTTTCCAGTCCTGGATCTTGGAAATGTAAATGATATATTTTCCTTGGCGGTATTTTTGGGATGATTCCCATTCAAGAGAAGACTTAAGAATGTAGCTAAACCAGTCCCAACTGGCCGTGTTAGGACCATGGTACCAATTAGGACTCAAAGAGGCACATTGGGGGGGGGGATGAAGTTACTTCATCTCCACCAGTTGGAACATTCCTATGGGGGGCGGACACTTGAAATTGATGCTTAGAATTGATATGACAGCAAAATCTCTTGGCAGATATGTAGACTTACAGAGCAATCCAGGAAGCCAGTGTCATTTATACTGGGGGCACATTATGCCAATGTAACCCACCCCTATTCCAAATTCCATTCAGAAGTGGGGCTACCAGCTGAGCTGGCCTGAGCTTGGCAGAGGGAAAACAAGCCTTTCAAAATAAAAAGTTTGTGTCATGTCACTGAGCTGAATAGGGACTGGAATAGGGGTAAGTCTCTCCCTTTCCCACCACTCCCCCGGAACATTCATTTTCCAGGACTTACCTGGCCTCAGCTCAGCTGGCTGAACCCTGGCTGAGCCAGGATGGAGGACTTTAGACACCATATCCCCATTGCCTGGGCCTCTGGCTTTTTTTTAGATAGCCATAATGGCATATCATGACCCAATACAGTTATTGGAAGTGGTAAAAGAGTCTCATGTGGCATGAGATTATTGGCGACTAAATACTGACCTACAAGTGATGATATTTGAAAAAGCTACTTAGCTACATCCAGCAATTGTTGGTATCTTGAATGCTCCAGTTGGAACCAGCCTAAAGGGTAGAAAGAGCCCACCTTTGACTCCTAGCTGCAGCAGCAACTGCTATATTTGCCAAGTATTACATGTAAGCACCGACTGCACAATGTAACAGGTATTTTCTTTTTATTATCTACATATTGATCCATTTCCCGAACCGGAGACACTGCAGGCAAACGTGATAGCTTCAATAACTTCTTTCCTAACAGCGACACCTTCCCCCCTGCCTTTGTTCTGCTCCGTGAGGTCTTACAAATAATGGCAATATAATTCTTCTGCACTCGGCAACCACTATGAAATGGACCATATAAATCAATTGTCAGCACTGTGACTCGCAAGTTAAGAAGCTCCCGGCTCCAAGTCCCACATCAGAACATCCAATTTGGACAAAGTGGCTTAAGGATAGTGCCGCACAGGTGTAAGAAGTCCTTCGGTTGACAGTTTACGCTGAGGTCCTTTTCTGTGGCTATTGTCCTTTTGCAAAAGCAGATTTATGACACTATTTGGAGTATGGAATTAGGGAAGCGCCAGCCGATTCCATCCCACCCGCTCCCGCCTGACTTGAACCTTAATAGATTGGAACTAGGGCGGCAACTGCTGCATCAGAAGAGGCAGTTGCTGCAGTTCTAGCAAAGTGTTTGGACTTAACTTTGCACTGGACAAATATTTACATACAATGAAATTGCAGTGCTTTCCCCTAATATGGTTTGAACATAGCTTTGCTCTGGACAATCAAAATCAAATGATATATGGATCCCAGAAATACACTTCATGAGAAAGAGAGTAGATAACTAAGATGGTCATTCTACCTAGCTGTGTTACTCTCCAGTATGACCTCAGTCAAGCTTCAATGAGTGAGTCACATATTTTCCCCAGGTGGTAGACTCTAATGAGTTATACACAAACAAGAGTTTGTAAACTCAAGAGTTGCTTTTGCAGAATCTGACTCTGTGATGCTGAATGTCCCCAAGAGTGATTATTTTACAAAAATCTAAATGAAGCCATTCAGGGAGTGTAATTTCAAGTGTTTTTCCTTTGGTTGCAGTATTTTTTTTCTCTGAATATTCTGGGCATGTGAAACGCCAAGCAGGCCACAGTAATGTCACATTAATGTAGTGGGGCATGTTGGTGTCATCCATCAGATCTTACAGCTGGCACATTAAATTATGTCTTTTGTAGGCATTGCTTCAACAGGTCCCAATGCCACTGGTTGTAAGATGCAGAACTGCATAATGATAGGCAGCTAAAGACAGCATCTTTTTTTTTTAATGGGAGATGGCTTAACTTGCAAAGTTAGAGCATGACCCAGGTTGCAATGCTACATGGAATTGCAAGGGGAGTTGTATTTGCAAACACTTGCCATGTTTCTTAAGTGTGTGTTGGTGGTGGTGATCATCCTAAAGGACTGGTAAAAGAGTGTCATTGTAAGTCCCAGGACTTATCTACACTTATGCTTTCCAAGTACAGATCCACACTTTAAAGTTACGTGTACAACCACTCTTTTATTGCCCCGGAGCTTTCCCTGAGGAAACCTGCTCTTTGTCACCAAATCTGAGCAAGTGGCAATCCATTGAAAACCTGAATGGACATTGGTTGGTCTTCAGCTTTAAAGAGTGGATTTTCACAGGGAATGCACTGGGGTGCAAAAAGAGTGCTCATAGAGCTTTAAATCACAGAGTTGTGCCTGAAAAGCGCGGGGCAAAAGGTACGTAAGCATGGACAAGCCTCCAGATCTCAGTAGGCTCAATGATACCTGTCCAGGAATGAAGAAATGAAGCAGCATAGATGGATGTGTGCAGGAGAGAGAAATGGTGTGTGGGATATCCATACTTTCCAGGTTGGCATGTACCTAGAATGCTTATTCAGGTACAGTGGTACCTCAGGTTAAGTACTTAATTCGTTCTGGGGGTCCGTTCTTAACCTGAAACTGTTCTTAACCTGAAGCACCACTTCAGCTAATGGTGCCTCCTGCTGCTGCCGTGCTGCCGGAGCCCGATTTCTGTTCTCATCCTGAAGCAAAGTTCTTAACCTGAAGCACTATTTCTGGGTTAGCGGAGTCTTTAACCTGAAGCGTATGTAACCTGAAGCGTATGTAACCTGAGGTACCACTGTATTCCTAAATCTCCCACATGATGATGAAGAGCAAGAACTAATGTGTTATCTTGTCCCCATTGCTCTTCCTGATTTTCCAGGGTTCTGAATCACACAGTAGCCTACATGTGTACAGCAGGATCCCCATTGCAAATGTTATTCCTCCAACTCATGAGGAATTTAAAACAGCTCAATAAGGTTGTTGTGGAGCTTATTAAAAAATGCAGAGTGTCTTTCCTGTTTCTCAAAAATAATGCAGCAGTTAGAACTGATGCACAAGAGTGTAGTGCCTTGCAATCAGGAGTGTTTTTATGGGTTGGACAATGGGGCTGAACCTCAGATTTTCTATGTAAGATTCCAGATCTCCTGCCCTAATCCTCTTTAACCCTTTTACTTATGGGTGTGCTGCAAAATGGAGGACTGGTGGGTCCTAGCTACCTGCCAATTGCATTTATCCAGAGCACTCCATGCATTTATGAAGATTTGTGTTGTGGGCTTGTGCACCGGGTCCTTTGAGTGATACCCCGGCTGCAGTCGTCAAAGGTTCAGTCTCTGTTTGTGGCAGTTAAGTTTTATGAATAAAAATAAAGAAATAAATAATTGATAATTCACCTCAAATAGGAAAATGTCATAGACTAACAAGACAACGAAAAAAACTTCTCATTGAGCAGAGCACTCAACTTTGGCCCTTACTAGAAGGTTCTCAAATGGCTTTTGCTTCTAGTTTGTGAAAACAGGCTCTGCAAAGCATTTTATGTCTTGGGGAAAGAATTCAAAGGGTTCTATCTGAAGATAGTCTTGCCATCTTTCAAAGCTGCTTTAGACAATTAATTCTGTGGGCCAGATCATTTTGTATGCATATGTGAGTTGATGTAGTTTCTAGGGGGTTGTGGTGAACTTCCAGTCAAAGTTGCAGTAAATGCTTATGAAGTTTTTTCCTTGACGAAACTTGTCACAGTCTGACCTTTATATGCCTTTTGAAGCTTTTTATTCCAACAGAATTCTTAATGGATTATTTAATTCAATGCCTGCCTTAGGGAGTGCCATTACTGTGTTGTATTTTGTTAATATTTTCAGATTTAGTGGTTGAATCCTATGCTTACTTATTTTCTTTACTTTGAGGCAAGTCCCTCTCTGTCCATCGTATCATTATTTTGTTGGTTCCTTTTCTGTTGAATTTTAGCTAACACTTTTGGGAATTTATCACTGTACCCTTGCTTTATCTGCTGTTTTGCTTCTTTCTGGAATATCTGGTTGCTATTTTAAATAAATATGCGGGATGGCAGACTCAGTTAAGAAATGGAGAGTATAATTATTTAAAGAATAATGGTAATACTCTGGCATCGCAAGGTCATATTTCAGTCAGACTATGACAAGCTGAGTAGTGCAGCACTGATTTGACCTCTTTGGTACACACTGAAAACCCACCAGACCCCCAAGATACAACATGCCACTGTTTTGGCTTCATTATGAGAATCAACCCTGGGAGAGGGAGAAGATGTGAAATGACCATGTCCCTGGAGTCCTTGTGGTAAGGGGAACAACCCACACAAGTCTTGGAAGTTCAGTGGTACCTTAGAGGGAAGAAATCATGTTATGAGTTGGGTTCAATACATCACTTTCATTTGAGATAATCCAGGCTGAATGGTTTCTTACATAACTCAGAGAACACACTTCCTTAATGAGAGAAGCTTCACTTCACTTGCTGACATGTATGGAAGTGGAATGGTCGTACCCTGAATTAAAAAGTCTCTTTTCCATTTTCATTATGTATTTTATAAGCTAAATCATTCCATTTTTAAGAGATGAAAGATGAATTTGTTTTGTAAAACAGCTTCAGGTTTTAATATCCAAAGGAGTCACTAGATTAGTGAGTAACTGCATTGGAAATGACTTGTGCATCATCTTAGTTTCAAGTGACGCTGATCTTTCCTTGGGATACTTCCTGTACTCCCAGCTGCATGTTACAGCATGCAATCAGGAGCGCACAAAGCTACTTTTTGGATGAGCCCCAAGTATACAATGTGATGATCAATTCACATAAAAGTTAAGTGTTCCTATCTGAATAGGTCTATGCATGTAGTTAGCTTCTTTCCAATAAATATGACCAAAGGTTACATCTTAGTGTGTGGATAACATTCACTGTGAGATGGTAATGATACAAAACAGAGATAGTCAATATGTAGGTGTTTCAATGCTTTCCTTGAACAGAGCTAGTGTTATTAGAAATCATGTATATGTAAATATTAGAGATGTACTCCAGAAAAAGTTTGGTGGACCTGGATTTCACTCTCTCTTTCTGTGTGCCCAGATTTCCACCTAACATCTGCCAAATCCAGCTTGGTTCTCTCATACTGAGAAGACATGGGAGATTACAGGGCTGGGCTTAGACTTCTAGGACTGCTGTGGTCACGGCACCTATTGGTGCTGGAGCTCTTTTTGCAGCCTACCATATCCCTGAAATTTTCTGGATGCCCACTGGAACCCTCTAGATTCTAATGAAATCGCCAACACAGTGTGGCACAATTCTACTACCATGAGCAGAACTGCGAATCCATTCCCCCCACAAAAAAAACCCAGTCAGCCACAGAGTACTTTTTCTTTTCACAGAGACGTCTTGCATTGGATAAGTTTCTGGAATGCCTTCTTGAAATCTTCATTAAAGATTGTGTAAATCAGGGGGTTAACAAGAGAATTAATATATCCCAACCATGTCAGAAAATTATTCATTTCTTCAGAAATCTGACATCTTTCACAGGTATTAACAACCACCTCCTTCACAAAGAAGGGGAGCCAGCAGATCACAAAGGCACCCAAAATTAAGCCAAGGGTAGTTGCTGCCTTTCTCTCTCTCGTGGTAGAAATCCGTTGTCTCTTCCATCCCTTTTCATTCTTGGACTCAGAATTGGGGCTTCGCAGGGAGATATGCATTCTGTCCAAATCTCCTGAACGATTAGATGCTTTCCCTTTTGTGCATGATGCTGAGGAAGCTGGCTGGCAGCTTTTCTCAGCTCCTTCCAGGAGACCCTGTCCATTCGCCTCCTCTTTGAGAACACGACTCACGCTCCTCCTGTGAAAAGTCTTAGCTGCCTTGTATATTTTGTAGTAAAGGATCAGAATCAATGCCAGCGGGATATAAAAGGCTCCAAACGTGGAGTAGATGGTAAAAACGATATGGTCGTGCTTAATGATGCACTCGTCATCTCTGCTGGCAGCCTGGTGCCGCCAAAACAACGGCGGCATTGAAATGAAGACAGAAATGACCCACATGACGGCAATCATGATGCCTGCCCGCTTAGGGGTTCGCTTCCTGGCATACTCCACAGCATCTGTGATTGCTCGGTAGCGATCCAAAGCGATGGCTGAGAGATGCAAGATGGAACAGGTGCAGCAGGTAATGTCAACGCTGAGCCAAAGGTCACACATCACCTGGCCCATGATCCAGGTCTCTTTGACAATGTAGACGATGCTGAAGGGCATGACTAGGATGGCAACCAGAAAATCAGTGACTGCCAAGGAGCAAATTAAATAATTGGCAGGGTGGTGGAGCTTTCGGGTCACAATTATGGCAGTCATCACTAGAGAGTTGATGATAGTTGTCATCACTGCTAGCACAGAAAGTGTAAGAGAAACCAGAATCTTCGGTGTTACTTTCTTAAGTAGTTTTTCTGATGTGTCATTTTGTTCCAATGTATAATTTTGTTCAGTAAAGTTCAGGAAATCCATGATTGCCTTCCAGGCGATTTTTATCTAACAAATATACCTGTAGAGAAGTAAAAACAGTTTAGGAAACAGCAACTTGATATCCCAGAAATCTCACAATACACAACAGATTTCAATATTCTCCCTTACTTTTCCCTGTAGTATTTTCCATGCCACATGTTTTTGTCTCAGTCGTAGAAATGAGAAAATTGATTGGAATAACCAATCCCATAAAGGTAAAGGTAAAGGGACCCCTGACCATTAGGTCTAGTCGTGACCGACTCTGGGGTTGTGGCGCTCATCTCGCTTTATTGGCCGAGGGAGCCGGCATACAGCTTCCAGGTCATGTGGCCAGCATGACTAAGCTGTTTCTGGCGAACCAGAGCAGCGCACAGAAATGCCGTTTACCTTCCCGCCGGAGCGGTGCCTATTTATCTACTTGCACTTTGACGTGCTTTTGAACTGCTAGGTTCGCAGGAGCAGGGACCGAGCAACGGGAGCTCACCCCGTCGTGGGGATTCGAACCACCGACCTTCTGATCAGCAAGTCCTAGGCTCTGTGGTTTAACCCACAGCGCCACCCGCATCCCTAACCAATCCCATATGGCTTCCTAAATCCTTACTGCAGTCACCACTTCCTTCTTCATTTATTTGGGGCGTGTGCAAGGATGAAAAGATGTGGATAACCTAATCAAAGGGAGGATTTCAGCTAATCATACCAATCCTTTTGGATGACAGCTAGATTGATAGCAGCATGTTGAGGTGACCACAAATGGTTCAAGACTGAGAAAAACTATATTTTTGTGCTACATGTGCAGTATACATTTAAAGCAACCCCACCACAAAAGGAATCTGCAGTTTGTCCCTCACAGAGCTCTATTTTGCCACACCTTTATACAAACTATACTCTAGTAGCCACAATTTTATAGCAGGGATAAGTAACGACTACAGTACCGGATTATATATAAAAAGTCATGTGCCTGAGTGAGTAATATAAAAGATGTGAGCTCTGTAGCTGACACTTCAAAAAATATATGCTTTGAAAAGTATTTTTTTCTGTGGACAACGGAAGCATATCTGCCTACACTAGAAGAGATTGGATCAATCAGAAGTGAAGCATGACATGGTAGATTTTCTGCACTAGCAAGGTGGAAAGCATGTCTAGTCATTTCTGTCCTATTCCCCCCCCCCCCCCAAATATAGACTAGGAAGAGTTCAAGGCTGTTGTTGCTTCTTTCTCTTTTAAGAAAGAGTCAGTAATGAGAAAACCCCAGGTCACTCTATAAATAATTACTTTCTTCTTTTCTGTTCTTCCTGCTTTTCAGTAGCAGGTTTTCTTTCTTGGACTCAGTCCTTTGGAAAAACGAGTCAAAACTAAAGGTATAGAAACTGCTACGCTTTCTAATTGCACTGACACCAATTAAAACAACAACAACCACATAGCATAATCCCTATTTAAGTTAAGGGAGCAGGGGGAAGATAACCAGCAAATAACCAAGAAAATAGTGGGATTAGTGCTTGCATCCCTGACTACTTTCACTTGGTGTGTTTTTCATCTTTCACAAAAAGGGGTTAATGCACAGGAGATTGTTCACACAGCACAGCTTTTTGACATGTGAAATGTGCTCATTAATTGATTCAGCTAAACATTTGGCTGCTTTTGCTTAAGCAATGCCTCATTCAGTTTGCTCTACAAAAATGCTGTGATTTTTATTTTTATTTTTTAAAAAGGAATATACCTACCTGGATGTGCCTTTACTGAAAAATGGATTTCAACATATTGGGTGGGGTGGGGGGGGGAGGTTTATCAGCAGGAATTACCGATGACAGAGAAATTGGGCCTCTGTGTTCAGAGGCAAAATCACTCTGTAAGCAGATACTGAAGATGAGTAACAGGGTGAGGGGTTTGCCTTCAGAGGGAAATGGCTGGCTACTCATCAGATACAAGGTGGGCCAGGTGATGGACCTGTATTCTAATCTAACAGGACTCTTTTTTATCTTCTTAATGTTTTCTAATCATCCCACTTTGCTCTGTCAGTGCTGTTGTTTTGCAAACTGAAGGACTGCTGTGGTTTCCCTCCCAGTTAAATATGAAAGGAGTTTTATGTCCATAGCTCTGTATGCTACTGCCTCTTGCTGTGGTGATGATGTAGTGAAAATGCCAGGGTTAGTGACCTACAGATCCCATACTAGACAGTTGGAAAAATATTGTAAGGTGGGCAATTTATGCAGTGAGAACTACTCTGTATCTATCTCTTTGCAATATTTTGACTTTTTACAAATATTCAAGGAAAATTTGACATATTTTTTCCCCTGGGCTTTGCTAGCTGAGCTGCCTCCATACAGAACCAATGCGCTGGCCATCTGTCAATCATGGCCCACAAGGGATGGGGCAGATCAGGATCTAGCCTGATTTAATAAGCATTATTTGGGAAACTTTGAGATTTAATACAAAAGCCTTCCAGTAACATGCATAGTTCTTTCTTCTTTCATAAACTAAATCCATGGACTGGAGCTGTACTGCAGTTTCTTGGATTTGTATCAGCTAAAGGGCAACCTCATCTGTAGATAAGCACAATGAAACTAATTTAGATCACACAACTGAACTGCATCTCACTGGAATATTTACCCTTGTAGCTTTGCAGAACTGTGCCAGCGATGGCCTTCTGGGTATATGCACCAAAAATAACTATAAAGCCGCATGCAGTTATCAACCAAACATATGTCAATCTACTAAGAATTGGGAAGGGGGGGCAGAGAGAGAAAAGCTGTAACCCCACAGCCTGACTTGGCCGGCCAGTCAAGTGTTGTGATAAACAAGCACCGTACTTGGGTTCACAGAGACTGTGGGCGTAATCCCATCTCATTTCAGTTAATAGTTCTGGATAGCTCTCAAACTGGGTAAACAAATCTTAGCAGTCCATTGGCAATTCAGTGTCAGCGTTCAGAGTCTCCAGCCACTTTTTGAAGTGGCTGCACGCACAGAGTGATCTGTATGCTTTTGGCAACGTGTGATGTGCAATGTGTCTAAGGAGCTCTTTGGGGCATTTATTTCCCCCCTCTATTTGCTGATCCATAAAATGTTTAGGTGCAAATCAGGCTGCTATTGTGCAGAGACAGGATTCTGAAGGCTCCTGCCACACTGAGAGAGCACATATATTAGTGTAAAAACTGGGAAACTGCTTGGGGGAAAAGGTGCACATTAAGTAAAATTGCATACTTAAAAGTGCTGGTGAATTTTCACGAGAAAGTAAAAAAAGAATAATATTGCCAACTGATGCGGGAATGTGGCAAAGTCAACTTAAGACTGAAAAGAAATAAGAAACTGAAGTTGACAGATTCATTCATCTTTAGGCTAGACCTGTTTCTTATTTCTATCTGCCACTTCCTGTCATCTGCTCTCTGTTAGAATTCCTGCTCCATAATTGCAGTCATGGGATTGTTGTCTTTCGCATGACGGTATATGTTTTGACTCCACAGAGTGGGAAGTGACAGAGACAGGATGTTGTGTTACTGTGTTCCGTGAAGTGGTACTGTTGTCTTTTGTTCTTTCTCTTTGCTGTCTGATGCTAGAGAGAGAGGGAGCCATGTTGCAGTGCTCCATGTGTGTTTATATGTAAATAAAGTAGATTAGCCAAAATGCTGAGTTGCTGGGGTTCTGTTACGCAAACTACGCAGACGCTGCGGATCCCTAAGTGTGCCGGTGTCTGTTGGCATTGGTCGCTGTGATGTTCTGGCAGAAGAAAGCTTTTGAAGCTCCCGAACGATTGACCAGGAGGGAGAGAACATGCCATTCGGGCATGTGTCTCTACCAGGGTCCTACTTGAGTGTAGGACGAGCTCCTGACACTCTCACCATCTTACCACTGTTTTCTACCCTCCTCAATGCACCATTCACAAAATGCATTATAACTAACATAGCTAAAACATAAAATAAAAGAGTGACTAGCTTTTTCCAACAATGCTGCTCAGCCTACACTTGCCTACCCACAGGGCCCTGCTTCTTGCTCTCTGCAAATGGAAGGAATGGCCACAGTTTCAGAGAGATAACAATCAAGTTACTCTCACAAAGACTGACAAACACAGCTTTATTAAACAAAGGTTACAGATCAAACCTTTTCCTGAAGCTCCATACATCAAGGTACACGTCAAAAAAGTCTATGCAATACAATCCAGTTCCAATCTTAAGGTGATGGTTGGCTTTGAGTTTTCTCCATGTCCAGCCAGGCTCTATTTTGGAAGGCTTGTGATTGCTTCTTATTTGCCATTCTGTAACAAAAAGGAGAAAAGAGTTCTTAGGGCAACATCTCTAAGAATCCTGGGTCTCCTCATATTTTTCTCAGTGCACCACACCATTTTAGGCAACAGCAATACCATACAAAGAGTCTATGGCAAATGAATTTGGCAAATGAATGACTCCAGATCAACACTCTGCCCTCTGGTGGGCTGGTCTAGAGGATTGAAAGAGGAGACTATTGCCAATATGCAAGCAATAGTGTGCTGAAGCCTGAGGACCAACCAGGCTGAGAAAATAAAATGCATGAACATGTGCAGAATGCCCCCTTTTTGCCAATGTTATCTCAGGGCTGCACACATCTTGGATCTAAAGGAGATTTTTTTTGAAAAGGTCTCTGGGCTGCACTCTCCCATGTTTAAAAAAGGAGACCTGGTCATTCCTGGCCTCTTCCTCCATGCTCCATCCACAAAATGCAATATAAATAACATAACTTAAAAATAAAATAAAGTAGTGACTAGCTTTTTCCAACAATGCTGCTCAGCACTCCCCTCAAAAGTTCCCTCACTGGTCAAATCAGTATTAATAAAAAGGGGTGAGGGAAGCTACTTGTTCGGAGAGGCAAGGGAGCTGCCTAATTTTTTAGCAGACTGTGGCTCTGCAGCTTAATAGGTGGCTCTCCAAAGAAACATATGTGGGCATGCTCAGAAACTGAGGAATGATTCTGATTTGGCTTCTCAGGACTTTAAAGCCTTCCCTCCTGCCCACCATATTCTGCACAAAAGAGCCTAAAGCCTTGAATTTCCTTAAAGTAACAAGCCTAATTAAACCATATTGGTTGCATAGCCAGAGATTTTGCTGGTAACTAATTCTAAATCACAGGGTCTACGCTAGAGGAAAATCCAAACAGCATCTAAATTTGTATCTTGTTTTCCTCAAATGCAAACAAGGGCTAAGCAGAATCGAAAGGGCAGGACTGGTGTGTGTGTGATTTTGGGGTTACTGGTGGGAATCCATGAGGACTAGGGTGGGGAATTCTCCTTGCACTTGTGTATATATAATATATATATATATATAAAATCCAGCTCTGGACTTAATTGACTTTACTGGATGACCTGATTTTACATGGTGATGTGTATTACTTCACTTACTTCAAAATGGGATAAGCAACCCCTGCTGTGTTTAAGGGTCCTCTTGCCCATTCTGTAGGATGCGGTCCTGCACTTCTGTCTCAAAGCCCTGCCACAATACTACTGTGGATGGGCTCTTGCTTTCTGTGTGCAGCTGGATGTCAAGAGGAAGCTGTGCTCATATACTACCTATTCTACAAGTACAACATCCTATAATACTCAGAAGAATGTAATGGAGTCTGGTGGGGAGGGAGAGATCTGTGTCTAAGATCCCTTCAGCTTTTTCTTTTGTGCTTTACAAATGTGCGAAAGAAAAAAAATGTTTCTGTCTGAACTTTTGAAAAATAAGGCAGTTTAAGCAATTCAAGTGGCAGAAAATTGAACTCCTTTACTTTTTTTGACAGTAATTTAGCAAGTGGCATATAAAAAAATGCAGACTTTGTGAATCCCTGCATTTTCCACTTCAGAATGAGCAAACTGCATCGACTGAAAGACATTTTATTTGTGCTGTTTTCTCCCCAGGATAGTTTTACTGAAATAAAGCTGCTCTCATAAGTGTTTCACTGAATCAGAAGCAAATGATGGTATGCAGGTGTTTGCCTGCAGATGATATTCTGTACAAAATAAAAAACTGAAGGTTTCTTGTTTATACTTGCTGTTTTGAGACAATGCCAAAAATTAACATTTCAAGTCAGTCCCATCCACCTTTTCTTGTCTGAGCATTATGAGGCACTCAGATTGATTATATGATCACATATGTCTTCTAAAGTAATAGGACCAACTTTTAAAAATGATCACAGACGATGCTTTTTTCATAATTGTTTTGTACTTTTTGTTTATCCCTAACTTCATTTTTAAATGGCTCAATATATTTCTCTTGGCTTACTCTTATTCTGGGGTATAGTTTGCTGTCTTCCTATAGGCATTTTAAAAGCATTAATTCTATCAATACACCCAAACCATCAATTGCTGATTAGCAAGAGCACAAACCTTCGTTATTTAGGTTAAAAGGATATGTCAGCACATATTTGTTAACTCTGTTTCCAAGCTCTATTGTTTAAAGCTTGTGTAGTCTCAATATTCTGACTGAGATGTGTGCATCGGTATGTGAAATTACTCTAGCTATTCTAGATCAGTTCGGTTTAGGTATAAGAATGTGGGATAAAGAAAAGGATCAAAAGTGAACCAAGATAATTCCATTCCTCGTGCTTTGTGTCTACACACCCTGCTGATTCCTTGGTCTGTGTCAGAGATGGGGAAACTGTGGCCCTTCAGATGTTGTTGGACTCCAACTCTCATTGGCCCCAGGTGACATGATCAATGTTTTGATTGTGACTATTCTTCCACTCACTCTTCTGTTGTGAGGGTGCATCGCTGTACTGGCAGACTCCTCCCCATGTATGTTCATTAGAATGGGTCAGTGGTATCCGGTGTCCATTATGACTAGTAGGGTGGAAGGCAGGAAGCCCAACAACTGGTGGAGCTAGAGCCACTGACAGGCAGAGCCAACCAATTCAAGTTTTGTCCTGATCCTCCTCCTTGCTGTGTTTAACAAGTACATAGAGTGCAAATTTGTGCCCCATGGCATATTATTTTGAGCATCATTTTATGCTTTGCATAGTCAGGTCTAAGGCCAATCTTTTCTTTCTTTCTTTAACTGGGAAGCGTAATGAATCATTTTGTTGGAACATCTAGTTCAGCATCCTTTTTACCACACCAACCAACCAGATTGAGAAGCCCACAGGAGGACACCAGGGCGAGAGTTCCCTCCTGTTGTTGGTCCCCAGTAACTACTAGTTGAGAGCCATTAAGCCAAGCCATTTTATTCATATGACATTTCCCTCCTCAAAATACTCCTTAAAACATTCTAGACAGCAAGAGGGGGCTAAAAATAGTTATTTAAACATAGACTGAGGGGAGAGTCTGTGTTTATCTTCAGATGAACCTTGACAAACGCTCACTCTTAGATACGCCAACTCTCGAATTTCAGGCATTTTGATTACCAAACAAGGCCTTTTTCAACCTGCTGCACTAATTGTCATTCCTGATATGAAAATAACTGACTGTCACAAAAGCTTCTTTCTCTTGCGTAATAACTTTTGACAACCTTCTGGCATTTGACATAACGCTTACACAAGGGTGACTGACTTCAAAATGTCAACTGGTTGTTCAGAATTAATAATGAAGGACTACTTTTAATTATAGTTTCACCGGTTCAAGCCAATCTACTTGTCTAAGATAATTAATTCAATTTTAAATGGGACTGAGACATGGAAAACAGAACTCAGAACCATATTGAAAGTGCTACACAGTCTAGAGGAAAGGTAGAGCTTTAAATTCAATAAATAATAATAATATAAAATTTTTAACAATTATTCATAGCAACTCCAGAGAATGTTTTGAATTGCCAATTATTGTGCAACAAATTATGCAAAACTGCAAGAATCTTTCTTCGTTTGTAAGCACTCGGTCAAGGCAAGATTTTAACAATTTACTGTGGATTGTGTCTGTGCTTTTTATTTCTCTCTGTAGACTGTGGTAAAAAAAAATACAGCTCCTATGTGCAGAATTTTCAGTGCAAAATAAGGGATGCATCATCAATTTGATTATTTTCTTATGGAGCTCAAAAAACGAGCATTGTCTTCCAACAAGAAGATACATTGGAGGGCAGGGGGAGGCATGAAAATGAATATTGCTTTTCTACTGCAAAATGAATTGCTGCTTGAAGTCTGTGTGATCTATTATAGAATGGATGCATTTGCAAAGGTAAAATTCTAGAAGCCCAATGCTGCTATTTTCCAGCCAAATTTTATGCCTTGCCTTTCCCTCAGGACTGCAATGAGGCGTACAAATTGCTGCCCCCCTCCCCATTTATCCCCACACCAACCCTGAATTGTTAGTCTGAGAGTTATTAGCCCAAAGTCACCCCATGGTCTTTATGACAGAATGGGATTTGCACCTTTGACTGGCACTCTAAGCCATCATGCTACCTAGGCTTTCAGTCTGTGAATATGAATATGGTGACCTAGAGGGAGGGGAAATGAACATGGTGGGGCTTTAGACCCCCTCCTCCCGACTAATGAAATCAGGTGCATAGACTGGTTTGACAAGAATGGCAGATATAGGTGAGGCAACTTAGGACTGATCTAAATATTGAGCTGTAGTCCCGTGTGAGAAGTTTCTTGGTGATTTTAATGGCCGCCAACAGATTTACAGCGAAGGGTAAACCAAGTTCACCATCACATTATTATCTTGAGTTCTCACCTTGTTAACTTGATTTACCCTTCACAGCAAGCCTGTCACCAAAAATAATCACCAGCCTTACCTAGAAAACTATCTCACTGGCCCAATGTGGTAGGGATGTATCCTAAAATTTATCTGCTACTTCTACTACTACTGTCTATTGGTAGTATACTGAATCAGAGCACTGACAATACATTTTGTTCAGGACTGTCTTGGAAGGTAGGAGGAGGTCTCCAAAACTGAATCTGGGGTGGAATCTAGACACATATAAAAATGTATATTGAATTTAGGAGCAATGGAGAACTTAAGAAACAACAATGGAAAACTAGCTCCACCCAAGGTATGATGGAGAACAGCAACAACAGACAAAAGATAGACACGATACAGTACAAAGTCAGGAAGAAACACTATGGACAGAATAAGAAGAATAAAAACATACTTTGAATGGTTCACCTGTAGGATTATAAATAATTTAATGTGTTAATGAGAATGGAAGTCGTTAGAATTGCAGCTGTGGTATAAGGGTTTGTTTTTCTGACTGGTGGGTAATTGAAACTTATAAGATTATGGAACACAGAAATTATGTAAATCATCAAAACATTAACTCTAGCACGTGGGGGGCACATAAATTGTATAATTTGGCATTTGAAAGATTGGCATTACTAATTATATTATAATTTGTTATTGACATAATGAGGCTTTTATTGGAGTATAGTAATTGAAACCTAATAAAAAATATTATTAAAAAATAAAGAAAAATATATTGAATTTGCCATAGCTCACCATTGCCATCTAGTGTCACGTTTGTGTAATGCACTTTACAACACTTAACAACATTTTATTTGCAGCTGTATGTGCTGCGCTGGTGCTGGCTCGCCAGAGCAGCTTCGTCACGCTGGCCACGTGACCCGGAAGTGTCTTCGGACAGCGCTGGCTCCCAGCCTCTTAAGTGAGATGAGCGCACAACCCTAGAGTCGGACACGACTGGCCCGTACGGGCAGGGGTACCTTTACCTTTACCTAGCTGAGTCCTGGGACTTGGTCTATGCTAAACATGATGTACTCCACTCTTGAGCTATGTCCTCACCTGAATTCAATGGGATTTACTCCGAAGCAACATGTTCACAGAATCACAGAACTGTACAGTTGGAAGGGACTCATATTCCTGCAATGCAGATCACAGTTCTACTTTAAAAAAAAAAAAAGACTGTGTGTGCTGTGGTGCTTTTGACCTTGTCAGTTGCAGGTATGATCTTGTTGTAGGGGTGGAAACACCTGCTTGAATTTTGATTGCATTACATTCTCAGCATCTTTCAGATCATGTCATGTTCCTTTCTTCCACTTTGTATTTACCATGTCATCACCTAAATGTCTGGCATAGCTGTCTCCTATGAAGACTGCACTTATTTTGTGTGGAGGAGGAAGCTTCTCTTTAAAAAGGGAATTGTAACAGAGAATCTGTTATTCTAATAGAGAAGTCCTAAGTGTGTTGACTCAGAAGTGAGTCCCACTGAGTACTTAACTCCCATGTAAGTGTGTAGAGGACTTCAGCCTAAATCGGACATCTGGGTGTGCTTCAGCTGTGTTTCCTCTCAATTCCCCCACCCCCCAAGATCTCTGCCCATATATTTCAAAAGGAGATGCCTTTTGTGTGCTTCCTTTGTAAGCAGTGAGGCCAGAAGACATCAGCGGCACATGTAAGTGGATTGGGAAAAATATATATAGATACTGGAATCTGGGGTTAGAGCATGACTCTTCACAGCAGTAATTCTGCAACACCTGTGCAACCGGGAGGACTCTCTCAGGGACTGTGGATGCATCGGGTGTCTGTGCAACAGGTAGGCACTCCACTGCAATATCGTAATCCTCTTCAGAGGGCCATGTTGTTAACTGCTTACACTGTCTGCCTTTAAAGCACAGTATGAAGTAAAGATGGGGAAATGATTCTAGACCAATGAATAGCTTGCCTGGGTGTACTTAAGATGTTGATAAGGGCAAAAATGTGAGGGACAAAAGTCTTAGAGCCTTGTTATAATCACTATTTGTCATTATGTACACTATGCTTTTAGGGATGCGGGTGGCGCTGTGGTCTAAACCACAGAGCCTAGGGCTTGCTGATCAGAAGGTCGGGGGTTTGAATTCCTTCGACGGGGTGAGCTCCCGTTGTTCGGTCCCTGCTCCTGCCCACCTAGCAGTTCGAAAGCATGTCAAAATGCAGGTAGATACATAGGTACCACTGCAGCTGGAAGGTAAATGGCGTTTCCATGTGCTGCTCTGGTTCGCCAGAAGCGGCTTAGTCATGCTGATCACATGACCTGGAAGCTGTCTGTGGACAAACGCTGGCTCCCTCGGCTTATAGAGTGAGATGAGCGTCATAATCCCAGAGTTGTCTGCTACTGGACCCAATGGTCAGGGGTCCCTTTACCTTTATCTTTACCCTGTGCTCTTACAGTATATGTTGTATCCCTTTCAATCAGGATTATGGTCTTGTCTTAATGGTTCAGACTTTCAAAGTGCCTCTTGCCCATTCCTGTTCAGCGTTTTGCCTTCCCCCCACCATATTTTTGTAGTGTTTTAAAATGATGGTTGCAGCTTTTGAGCTGTGTCTTCTTCTTGCGAGCCACAAGTTCTCAGTTGCCTAGCAGTTGGCTTATCCATTCCATTGTCCTTTCCTGAATTCATGTCAGTGGGCATTCTTTATAGTCCTCTGCAGACCCTCCTTCCAATAACAACGTTACAGCTGATTTAGTTCACCACTCATTATAGGCTGTCCTCCTGGGTTCTGTACAGCAAAGAGAAATGGCTGCTCAACCCTCCCCGTTATTTCATATGCATTCTCTGTTGTGAAAGTGGTTAACTAAATTAGTTTTGCCTTTGCTGCAGCGGTCTACACAAGGCTGGCCTTCAATCCTTGCTTACAGCGGACAGCCATCTGTTTGAAGGAGTCCTCTATTGAAAGGGCTGCCTGATCTGAATCCATTCTAAAGATAAAAAGCCATAAGAAGGAAGAGCAGGGGCCTTGAAGTTGCCCATCAACTACTAGCGCCTCAACAGGCACACCTTTCACATGGGAACAGCCTACCACACAATGGTGAGATGCATTGTATTTATACTTACATAGTAAATTAGTGTATGCAGGTTTTATTGAAATCTGTCCTCTTTGGCCCTATTTTTTGGTGATGTGTTTCCTCTTTCTGGGGAGGTGCACAGAGGCGCTATCTTCTCAAGATGATTGAGGGGGGTCAAAGTGACGTCCTGATGTCATGCGTGTGACATTGTGAGGAGCCAGGCGGCAGAGCCAAATGCCCTCTGAACATTGAGGGAGACCAGCTCCCTCAAAAGAATAATAATAAAAAAATGGAGATCCCAAAACTGCCTTGGCACCTTGGAGCTGGCATGCATATGTGGCCACCCTGGTCTTTGCCAGAGATTGTATTGTTAGGGCAGTCACATGGGCTTGTTCTGTTCACTGGTACAAACTGAGTAGTACAAATGCTTTTGAAACCAACTCTTGAAACTCCTTGGGAAATCTTGACTTAGCCTATTGCATAGGGAGAGCCACCACCTTTTGCCTGGTGTCCTTGGAAACACTGCAGTGAAGGCGTAATAACCATGGGCAGCGTAATACGGATGACACCTCCTCCTCCTCCTCCTCTGCCTAAGAAGTGGAATAATTGAGCCCTAGAGGTCTGGGTAATGATTCACTTTATTAGAAGATACAGCTGAAAAAGATAAAATTAATGGGCTTGCTGTTCCATGTGAAGATCAGATGTGTTGTCTGAATTACTAAAGCACCCTCATTTCCAGAAACATTTATTCTGCTATCATTTAGTGTCAAACGTGTTATTACAATTAGCCACCATGCCAACTCCAGAAATTCAGTGATATTTATTGCCTGATTTTTCAGACTTCTGAAGTGACGAAGGGAAATAGTGAAACCACTCAACTTGTTTATTCACATCATTTTTCTTCTGCTATACCTGATAATGAATTTATTTCATCTTAAGGAAGTGTGAGACAGTTAATTTCACTTTATCGCCTAAGTTTCAATGTATCATTTGACAAAAGGTGACATGTCTATAATTCTTACTTTGATACTTCTGTGGAACAATTAATTTCAATCAAAGTCTAATATGATGCCTATTTTGCACAATATCCTTCACGATACATACAATTTATATTTATTTTCTTTCCTAGCTTCAGGTCCAAGTTAGATAGGTCACAATTTTAACACACAAAATATGTTAAGTGCAATTGGCTTTAAGAATTGCCCCCTTTTCTGATCATATCAGAACTTTTGAGCAGCGTTTCACATTGCAGATGACATCAAAAACACTCTTGAGCAGTTCCACTTGTTTCTAAAGGTATTAGAGGGGTGGTGATGAATAATCCCCCCCCCCATACTTAAAAAATTCTCTGTGCATGATTCAATTATGTGCCCCCACACCCACCCACCAACAAACTCAAAATGTATATCTGAGGCCACTGTAAATAATGACATGAACTAGTCATCAGTTTCCATAAGGAAACAGTTAACATCGAACTCTTCTTTTCAAAGGTTGCTTTCAGGCATCTTGGTTAATGAACATTCATACAGATTTATTTGCACAGAATTTCTGGGGAGATTAGACAGTGTTGACTATTTTTGATCATTCAGCATTATGGAATTCCGTGGTCCCCCCCTTCTATTAATTGCTAAATTGCTGTTTTTATACAATACTATACACGGGTGGCACTGTGGGTTAAACCACAGAGCCTAGGACTTGCCGATCAGAAGGTTGGCGGTTCGAATCCCCGTGATGGGGTGAGCTCCTGTTGCTCGGTCCCTGCTCTTGCCAACCTAGCAGCTCGAAAGCACATCAAAGTACAAGTAGATAAATAGGCACCGCTCCGGTGGGAAGGTAAACGGCGTTTCTGTGCGCTGCTCTTGTTCGCCAGAAGCGGCTTAATCATGCTGGCCACATGACCCAGAAGCTGTACGCTGGCTCCCTCTGCCAATAAAGCGAGATGAGCGCCGCAACCCCAGAGTCATGCACGACTGGACCTAATGGTCAGGGGTGCCTTTACCTTTACCTTATACAATACTATTCTATCGTTTTTATGTTGTATTTCTGTATATAGAAAGAATTTGAGATATTAAGTGGTTTAGAAAGGCTTTAAAATAAATGAACAAATAAATACTGATATATATATATATATATATATATATTGCAAGGAGATTATACAGTGCTGTGTCAAGCAAGAGCCACCCCATACTTTCCACTGCATTTCACTATCACTTTCCTCGTCACAAAAAAGTCTGCTCTTTGGTGGGATACGGAGTTAGCGTAGTGGCTCTGCCCTACCTGGTGAGCCAGTTGCTCACTGCATCTCTGCCTGGCAAGCAATGAAGTGATAGCCAAGAGGAGGCGGCAGCGGTGGCAGCAATGGACTCCTTGAGGGATGGTGGCCCCTGGTGGGGATCTTGCCAAAACGGCCCCCGAAACCTGGAGGCAACTTTGCAGATGCCCCTTTCCACCTCGCAGATGTCACTTTATGATCTGAACCTTGTGAGATACCATTCTGTTCTTTAAAAATCTTTACTATCCATAGGCAGCAACTACAGGAAAAGCAGGATGAGGCAAGACTACACTGAACCTTCTCACTCAGGTTTTAAAAAAGCAAGTAGGCTGGCGTGTAGGGCTTATCAGATAAAGCAGATGCTTCGTCTATAAATCAGTTTTATGTATTTCACAGGTCATTGGAGACATCGAAGGCAATTCCTGCTGTACTGGGAAACAACACCCTGCCCGGCTTACAAGATGTGATAGAGCTTAAGCTGACTGTGCCCTCCCACTTTTGTCGATCATTATCCACTTTCATTACTGTTCTTTAATGTGGAATACATTGATAGCTAAGTATAACATATGGGGGAGGTGTAGCATAGTTACAGCCTTATGATACGTTAATGATTACGAAGAACACAGTGACCACTGAATGCATCAGGGAGAACAGGAAAAGGTATTAAAAGAACCACAGTAAACTTCAAGGTTGGATGACAAAGCCATTAAGATGAAAAAGATCACAGCCAGTGGTTATGAGTCTCATGCTTTGCATTCCTTCCCCCGCCCCTGAAGTGGGTGGAATTACTGCTGCATACACCATGATTACCATTTCTAATATTGTCTACAAGTTTGCAGTGTGTATGGTGTGTAGGCATTTTGCTAGCACTAAATGACATGCGCCCCTTTCCCAAATCAAGGTATACAGTACACATGGACAACCCAGTTATTTTGGCATCTGAGGCAGAAAATCCAACATGCGCCTCTCCCACTCTTTGACGTCATCCTATGCATCTAACAGAGAACTTATCACACCCCGGGAGCTAAGCAAACTCTGGAGCGCTTGTGTTAAACAGAATGTGCGCAGTAGCGGTCAGTGGTGGCTTTGCTTTCTTGCCTTCTGGACACTGAGTGTTGCTGCCAGTTCCAGTGAGGGGCAAGACAGAGAAAGAGGGGCAAGCAGAGACAATGGCAGACCCAAGCTAATGGTTGGAAGGCAGGTGAGCAACACTGTGCTGCCCCACCAATTGCTACTGAATGTGTGGGATTACCCACAAAGAATGTACACCTGTTTCTTGAACAGGTCCTGATGTGTATTGTACAAACATTAAATATAAATAAAATTACTTATGAGGATTTTTTTTAAAAATAAGCATATAGTTTTCTTTAAAATATCAAAATAATAATAATACAGTCATACCTCAAGTTGAATGTGCTTCAGGTTGAGCGCGTTTGAGTTGCACTCCGCGGCAACCCGGAAGTAACGGAGAGTGTTACTTCCGGGTTTCGCCCCTTGTGCATGCGCAGACCTGCCGTCACGTCTGCCATTCTGTTTGGGATGTGAACGGGGCTCCGGAACGGATCCCGTTCGCATCCCGAGGTACCACTGTAAGCAGATACGGTATGAGAGGACAAAAGACACAATAGTGATAATTGTATTAAGCAGAAACACATTTCAAAAGCTTTCCAAGGGTCCTCAAGGAGCTACCCTTCCCTTAAAAGGTCTTTCTGAGCTTGTCCCAAAGGAAGAGGAGGAGAGAAGCTAAGATGATGTGAAGGACTAAGGTGAGGTCATGGTGGGCGGCTAACTTGTGGTTCCCGAGATGCATTTGGGCTTGAACTCATCAGCCCCAACCAACATGGTAAGTGGTCAGGATGATGGGAATTGTCTTCCAAATGTCTGGAGGATGGCAGGATAGCAACTCCTGGGCTACAGTGTCAAAAGCGTCCATTTTTCTCTGAATTGATTACAATATTTATACCTCTAAACTCATACAGTGGTACCTCGGGTTAAGTACTTAATTTGTTCTGGAGGTCCGTACTTAACCTGAAACTGTTCTTAACCTGAAGCACCACTTTAGCTAATGGGGCCTCCTGCTGCCGCCGCGCTGCTGGAGCCAGATTTCTGTTCTTATCCTGAAGCAAAGTTCTTAACTTGAAGCACTATTTCTGGCTTAGTGGAGTGTGTAACCTGAAGCGTATGTAACCTGAAGCATATGTAACCCGAGGTACCACTGTATAGGTAAAAGTAAAGGGACCCCTTACCTTAGGTCCAGTTGCGAACGACTCTGGGGTTCTGGCGCTCATCTCGCTTTATTGGCCGAGGGAGCCGGCGTACAACTTCCGAGTCATGTGGCCAGCATGACTAAGCCGCTTCTGGTGAACCAGAGCAGCACATGGAAATGCCGTTTACCTTCCCAGCAGAGCGGTACCTATTTATCTACTTTCACTTTGATGTGCTTTCGAATTGCTAGGTGGGGAGGAGCAGGGACTGAAGAACAGGAGCTCACCCCGTTGTGGGGATTCGAACCGCCGACCTTGGCAAGCCCTAGGCTCTGTGGTTTAGACCACAAGCGCCACCCGCGTCCCTTGTTCTAAACTCATATAGGTCAGGATTGATTTCTAATTTTTATATACATCTTTGAGCATTACTCCTAAATAATGATTTGTCTGAAGTCTAGTTTTATCATCTACATGTCAGCATTTCCTAAACAATGAGTTTTCAATAAAATTCCAAGCAAAATCTTGACTTTAGACAGTGTTTCAATTCTCTACCTGTGACCAGCAATTTACCTGCTTTGAAGCCCTGATAATATTTCCACTATGTGTTCATCTTGTCATGTTAGCAAGCAGTGTTAACAATATTAGCTTAGCCGAGTTCCTTCCTCTTAAAGTATTTCTCTGCTCTGCTGGAAATAGGAATATATCAGGTGAACTGCAGATGAAAAAATATCTAACCTAAGCTAAGAAGAAACAATTGGCTGCAAAGAACAGGATGTAAAAGGCAAAGATGAGAGTTTATATCACACTTAACAGGAAAGCGAATATAATACATTTTCATCCTTTCTCTTAATATTACTATGAGATCACAGGCACCAAACCAGTAATGAAGCCAGGCATCTAGAATTTATGAAGTCCATCCTAAACTAAATGGAATGATGCACAAAGCATTAGAATAGTGAACTCTGGCAACACAAACAATCTATTTTCCTCTAATATCCAGCACACTGGCAGTAAAAATGCAAAAATAATAAATAACAATTTCCCGTCCTTTCATGACACCCAAAATCAGCTGCCTTAGGGAGCCCACCTCACTTTGCCTAATAGGGAAGCCCGGCCTTGCTAACCTGTCAGTTTGTCTTTGTGGAAACTGAATTTCACAGCTATGTAGCCATGAAGTAGATTTTGAAAATCTGCAAACTTTTAGTATTATTTGGAATAGGAAGTCGCGAAGCCGTATAAATACACAAATCTAAATGTCCCTTTTAGTTACAGAGATATTTCTAGCCTCAGCTTAAACAGATCTGGAGGAAGAGAATCAGCACAGCTCACGGCAGCCCATTTCCAACATCAAAACAGCTACTAGCATTATTATTTATTGTTTATTATCAATTAAATTTCTATACTGCCCTTCATCTGAGGATCACAGGGAGGTTGACAATATAAAAACTATTAAAAAAAAAACCATAACAAAGTGTTAGTAAGTTTCCTCTCATGTTTTGCTGAAATCTGTTTTCTTGCCATGCCCACACATTCTTTCTGCCCTCTGAAACAACAGGGAACAATTTCAGAAGAATCCCAACCCCTGTTATGTAGGGGGTGTTTGGATTAGGTAGAGATGTCTGTCTGCCCATCTCTCCCAGTTCAGCTGGCCTCCACTGGCAGATTGAGGAAAGCATGACTCTATTGGTGCCATGCCTCCAGTTTCCACCCACTGTACACGTGGAAAGGCAGGGGCGAGGACACAGGTGACGCTGTGGTCTAAACCACTGAGCCTCTTGGGCTTGCCAATCAGAAGGTCAGCGGTTTGAATCCCCATGACAGGGTGAGTTCCCATTGCTCTGTCCCGGCTTCTGCCAACCTAGGAGTTCGAAAGCACGTCAATGCAAGTAGATAAATAGGTACTGCTGTGGCGGGAAGGTAAACGGCATTTTTGTGTGCTCTGGTTTCTGCCATGATGTTCTGTTGCACCAGAAGCAGTTTAGTCATGCTGGCCACATGACCTGGAAAGCTGTCTGTGGACAAACGCCGGCTCCCTTGGCCTGAAGTGAGATGAGTGCCACAACCCCATAGTCACCTTTGACTGGAGTTAACCATCCAGGGGTCCTTTACCTTTTTACCTTTACCTGAGGCAGGGGCATTCTGAAGGCAGGGAGAAGGGTGGGCCAAAGTGGCACAAAATCCACTGCATCCCAAGCTGGTCTTTACCTTCTGCTGTGGTGAGTTGCAGATTCTGCCATGGCCTGCCACTCAGCAAAGATCTGTGTGTGTGTGTGTGTGTGTGTGTGTGTGTGTGTGTGTGTGTGGAGTTTGGATTCTACCCTTCTCTACTTTTGCATGACAGGCCTTCAGATATTTGAAAATAGCTACATGTGTCCCTTAACCTTCTCTCCTTCAGGCTAAATATACCCTGAATGGGCAGAAGTAAGCAATTTTATGATGGTGGTGATGGTGCCATTCCACTGGACATTAAGATCTAGTGCAGACAGAAGGAGTTGTTTATTTTGGTTCTCTCATTTTTCTAACTTTAAATTCAGTTCACATATCTGCAGCAATTTGTGAGTTGTTTTTTTTTAATCCCTATTAAAATTCAGCATTTTAGTTTGAATTTCTCTTACGAAACACATTTTTGTAAGCCATTTCAGCCAATGCACGTATTTTTGCAAGCAAATTATTCTAATATAAAAAAATGCATGTCATTTTCACTTGTATATTCTTTTGCATGTACACTTTCCTCTCACATATGCTTTTTTATAAGCAATGTTTGTTTGGAGAACCATAACAAAAATTCAAATAAGTGCAAATTTTGAAAGGAGTATTCAAACCCTGCCTTATGTTGGCGAAGTCTTTATTAATTTTAAAATCTTATGTTTATTGTGTCTTTGTTTTAATTTATTAGGAGCTGTTTGGAAGGCAGAAAAATAATATATAATAAATTTAAACAAACTTTTTTTTTTACCATTATGCACATAAAAACATGTTAACATATGACTTCAGGCTGAGAGTGATGTACATACAACTGAGAATGCTCAGAGGGTGTTTCTTTTTGTCCAGATGGCAGATGGATTTTATCAGCCTAAAATGAAATCTGGTGATCAAAATGTTAAATCTGAACATTTGCCACTGGAAACCTTAGTGCCAGTGATTTCCATCTTCCATATGGATGTGAAAGCTGGAAGCTGACCAATGATACAGAAAAATAATCTAAATGCTTTGGAAGGCAAATGTCTCAGAAAAGAGCTAAGGATTAAATGGGATGAATTCATAGCAGATGCCAAGAATCACCAGAGAGTTTCCTGACCCTTTATTTTCAAAGTCATCCAGAAAAGATGGAAATCACTGAAAACATATTTTCAGAATGGAGCTAAAGCATCTGCCATAAGATGCTACAGTATCTGCTATAAAATGGATAGATTGGGCTAACATTGTTTGTGCCCCATGCCAAGGTGTGGGCAGATAGGCTTGTTATACTAAAATCCCAAGTTCATTTCCAAAGGCAAACACTTAGAATCTGTGATTTTGTCTAAAGTGTTGGACAGAACTGGGTTACAAGTCAGGCTTTGTTTTCTCAGATAAATAGGGGGGTGGGTGGATGGACTATCTTTTCATCTGTATCCTTGAATCCTAAGTCAGCAACTTTATCTCAGTGCCCAAGATTCTGCCTTAGCCTGCAATGTCCATTTTAGGCTGAATATATACACAGAATTTATGTGTATAACATCCAGCCTTATATAGTTCTACTTTAAAAGTTATTTTTCTTGGCCCAATCATTCCCTAACTTGTGTAACATCTTGTCTGATGAAAAGTTTTGGAGAACTCAAACACTTGCCACATTTTTGAGGCTTTCTGAATAGTCCTAATAAAAGTACGCAACTATGGACCACAAAATTCAGGCACTGAGAATGGCAAAAATGAACTGAGCTTATAGTCCTCCCACTCCAAAACCTATTGCGTGGTGCTCTCTGCAAACTTTCTTCATTTCATTAGTATAATTTTTTGGATGGGTGGCGGTCATTTTGCTGTTGCTGTTTTTAAACATTAGCGAGTCAGAACTCCTTGCTGATCTTCAAATAATCAGAGATCTAGCAGTATATCTGGGTGTGTCTTCTGCCTACTTTTCCAGTGGATGACAAATCAAGAAGACCCAGAGAAGCTGAGGAACAAAGAGAGTTAAGATAATACTATGACACAGGAGTGCTGTTTTGTTACCCAAGTTCTCATCCTTTTGTTCTACAGCTAGCCTTCACAAAAGTCTGGCTTGGATCCAAAGGTGCTCTTGGTGAGCAGAAGGTAGTTCTTGTGGAAGAGTAGCTTCTGGGGTTTTCTCCACCCTCAGATTTCCACTTCTCACTACAGACCCCTATGCTTTTCTCAAGGGTTCCTCAACCCTCAGGAGAAGGTCTGGGGAAATGGTCAGAGGAGATGCAGCTGGAAAGTCCTATTCTGTGAATGGAAGTCCACTCATGATAGTTGTGATCTTAGCCTGTACTCACAAGTGTGCACGATGTTAAATTAGTTTAAGATTAGAACAGAGGAAGCCATTGTGGTGCTCTCCTGATGCTGTTGGACCACAACTTCTGTTATTTCTGACCGCTGGCCATGCTGAATGAAACTGATGAGAACTGCAATAACATCTGAAGGACACCATGTTGGCTGCCTCTAGATTAGACAATTAATTTTAGTGAGAATATAGTCCATGCTGAAAGACAAAATTATTCAACTGTTTGAAACAATAGGAAACCAGTTTACAAGAGCCATGGCAGAAAAGAAGACCCTCCCACCTGCAATATTTAATATCTAACCTCTTTCTGATTTGGATATTCATTTATTTGTCTTTTAAAAGATCAATTTACATGTATAAAGGAAAGTGCATCGCAAAAGCAAAATGTTTTACAATATACAGAGGAAAGGTTCTGTATAATAGCATTCTGTACATCAACAAATCCATCCTACAACTAAAAAGGGTAAAAAGTTAAGGCCGGAAGGGGAATAAAAAGCAATCATGCTTGTATGCCCTGCTCAAAACAGCCAGATGATTTAGAGAACAATCAACACGAAGAACTTTCTGAATGAGAATGCTCATGTTTAGTTATGATTTTATTCCCTTGTGTGCCATCCTAAATGGGAAGCAACATTATACCTCTCCAATTTAAAACACCCAACAGAGGAAGCCGCAAATCTCTCACAGGAGACATTTCATTTTCCTATGCACAAGCTGGAGCAGTTGGAGCAGACCGATAAATTGTAACTCATTCAATTACCTACTTCCATGCAGCATCCTTGTGTCATACTGCAAATAAAATAAAATACAGACAGACTAAACTGTGGCTTTTCCTGGGGGTCTGATTAGACTTAGTTTATAAAAAGAAGCTCCCTACATCCAACTTCTTCAATTTTACATTCCCTTCTTTTCAGGATGCAATTGCTGCCTCTTGGCTCCTTTATTGGACCCTGTTCTAGGATTTCCCTAGAAAAAGATATTCTGCTCTTCAATAGGCTTGAAGTATCAACTTGGAGCTATAGAGTGGAAATCACTGTTGCACTATGTTAGCCTAGAATAAAAGAAGTTTGAGGCTGGGAGAGTATGTTGGTAGTTTCAAATACCTGATGAACCTGGGCTGAAAGAGTTCCTTCAACTTGTCCTAATGGGAATTTGCCATCTTTGTAGCTTTCCCCCAACTTCCTTCCAGCATATCATCCTACTTAAACTGCAGTGTCCAGAACTGAATGTGGTACTTTCAGATAAGTGTCATTAATTCCTTCCCACTACTCTGAGTCATTATGCCGTGGTGAGAACCATTTCTTCCTTCCTATAGCTAAATGCAGCCCCCTCTGAAACCTGCCTTACTGCTTGCTTAAATCAGCTGAAGAAAACGTAACAAGAATAATGAACCACTCTTTCTTTTTTTAAAAAATGGTATCCCGGGGCTACTTACCACCCTGTCCTTAATGCACACTAATGCATAATTTGCAGTTCTATATAGCTGCAAATTGAACGCAATATGCAGAGTATGTTCATGATTAAGATTTAATGACAGATTAAGTTTTAATTTAGGGTTCTTAACCAGCTCTAAATCTTTTCATGGAAGACCTTTCTCCCCATGAGGATGCCTTAAATAATTTCCCTGCTTAGCAGTTAACAGACCCACCTTAATTTTTACCCCATGGTATTATTAGTAAAGCTTTGCATAGACCTCTACGAATCCTGCTGTAAGATGTGGTGCAAGTTGGGGAACAGAAGGAACCGCTCTTCTTACTTTCTATATCTTTGTAAATGACCTTGGATGGCATAGTTGGAAGAAGCTAAGATTTTTCACATAACAATTTTTGTGGCAATCTTGATGCTAAATGCAGATTCTAGTATTGCCATTAAGATGCCAACAGTGAAATAACACCGTGGCTTTAATATGGTTATCAGGGAATCCCCCTGGATCCTACTGGCTTCACTTTAGCTACTCAGATCAGTTCACAAGCCTTAAGCTTCCCAAACGGTGGTCTGCAAACCTCTAGTGGCCCATGGGCTTCATTCATTGTAGATCTGCAGCATATCTACAAATTTGTGTTTGAAGATGGGAGACAGTCCATCCAGTGCAGTCATATCGATTTTTAAAGTTTGGCTTCTTTATTTCTTATATTGTATTTTCTTCTATTACACTTTTGAATTATATGAAATTCAATTCAATACAAACAACGCATTACAATTGGCACAATAGGCAGAAAAATGGCTGACCCTCTAAGTATCCCTATTTTCCAGGGACGTCCCTGATTTAGAGAAGCCATCCTGGTTTCTGATTTCACCCCAGAATGTCCCACTTTTCCTTAGCATGTCCCTCTTTTAATTGGAGAAATGTTGGAGGGTTAGGCATTATCTGACCCCTGAGTTGTCTGAAGGCAATCCTGTACAGTGGTACCTTGGGTTAATAACTTAATTCGTTCTGGAGGTCTGTTCTTAACCTGAAACCGTTCTTAACCTGAAGCACCACTTTAGCTAATGGGGCCTCCCGCTGCGCCACTGCCACACAATTTCTGTTCTCATTCTGAAGCAAAGTTCTTAACTTGAGGTACTATTTCTGGGTTAGCAGAGTCTGTAACCTGAAGTGTCTGTAACCTGAAGTGTCTGTAACCTGAGGTACCACTGTATAGGGAAGTTTTTTTAGATGTTTAATGTTTCATTATGTTGTTATATATGCTGGAAGCTGCCCAGAGTGGCTGGGGCAACCCAGTAAGATGTGTGGTGTATAAATAGTAAAATTATCATGGTGGAATGGTTCGCCCCTATTTTTGTCAGAGAAATGTAATTTTCAAGTCCTTGCATGGGGGCAAGTTTGGGAACCATTGCTGTAGAGAATTCAAGATATGCAAAATCCAGCAGTAATAAACTATAACTGAGGCAGAATTATTTTTCTGAACTGCCTGATATATATACCTAACTAGGAAGAAATAATCACTGTTTTTACATTGCAAAAAAAAAAAAAGCTGATGATTCATACACATTAGCCCCATACTGAGATTTTACTTATGCACTTTCCAAATGCCGGGGGGGGGGGGCAGACAGGCTACTGAGTAGCCAAGTCCCCTACATCGCTCTGGCTGATAAGTCCTGCCCTCTGGTGTCTGCATGTACAGTACAGACACCAGTAGGGACGGAGCCTTCATGCCTGCAGCTATGCTTGCAAAGGCTTCCATGCAAAGATTTTGTGGAAACATTTTGCTTGCACATCTGAATGCACGAACAATCTGTTCCTACAGGTATTCACACTATATGCGCAGGCGCCAAGGAGTGTAGTTAATCGTCACAGCCTGGTCCACCCTCACATGCTCTGAGAACACATGAGAACAACTTCCGTGTAGGACTATAGTCAGGGCCGGCTTACCCATAGGCCCGAGGGGTGCGGGGCACCCCAGTGCCGGGCTCTCAGGGGCACCAGGCCGAGAGTCCGGGGCTGAGATTTGGTGTCCGAGGATTGAAGAGACAGGCCAGCCAACAGCTGCTGCTGAGCAGAGCAGAGCCCGTCGGAGCGCCACAGCTTTTCTGCTGCGGGCGCTGATGCAGCTGACTGGCTCCACCCTCCTGCGCGTCCGGGATTGGCGGGCTGTTGAGAGACCCACCCACCCAGCACACTCACACTGCTCACACGAGGTGCGCAGCTCCCCTCCCAGGCCTCTGTGGGGAATGCTCTCCTCCCTCCACCCGCAGCTGCATGGGAGAGAGTTGGATGCCCCCCCCAAAGCTCAACAACTCTGAGCTGCCCCCCTAAAAAAAGCTCAATAACTTTGCCCCCCCCCCAATTGGGGGCACTGGGCAGTTTTTTGCACCCTGGCGCCGCATATGCTAAAGACAGCCCTGACTATAGTGCAGATTTAAAACTTAGGTTATTAATGCCCTATGACTATTACTAAGGCTAGTTCCTTTGCCGTAAGATGCTGCTTAACAGATTGCAGCCAATCCTGTTCCAGCAATCCCATTCCCAATTTCTGTTGAAAAGTGTGGCTTTATAAAAAAAAATAAACTCGGCCATGTAAATCACAGTTATCTGGATTTATAGGCTTCCTGATAAATCGTAGTACTTTCAAACACAATTAGCTCAACCTTCCTAAAGTGCTTTCGCTATCTTAAATGAAGCCGAGCACATTTAATTATCTCGCCCACTTCGTCTAGCCATTTATTTGACTTTCTCTCTGCAGGTAATGTCAGACTGGCTTGTCTGAATTTTCTTGGCAAGTCCAAGATAGCATCAGCCGTTTTTAGGAGTGTCACCGAGATAGAGAACAACACCTACACCATGCAGCAAGGAATAACAATTTCCTTCAGTGCCCCTGCCATCTCATCACATTAGGGGGAATTAAAATGGTGGCTGATCTGGTGCTGACTAGAAGAAAGCTATAGCCCATCCCTGCTGCTAGATATGCCCACCAAGGGTGCCCACTGACACAGGGAGAGGGCTCACCACAGGGCTGATCACTGACCCCGCCTCTTAAACCCTGGCACTATACCAGTTGTTTTTAAATAATTAGAATTTATGTAAAGAAAAATTTTGATGCCTCAGCACAGTAATAGATCTAAATCTAGATATTGGCTTATATTCTGTTTGAAAAGAAACAGTTGCATTCATTTTTTAAAAAACTGAGTTAAAAATAAAAATTAGGCTACAGGATAAGCAACTGGTATTATAAATATTTAATTACTTGCCATTACTTAGTTTTGGCAATAATAATGCATGCAGTTCAAAGCAGCGATTAATACAATTTATTACATTAATTTCTCCTCACAAAATATGAAAATGTTGGCTGTTTATTGTTCTAAAGTGTCCCTATGTTTGCTCTTTGTTAAAATGCTAGAGCAGGGGTCATCAGGCTTTTTGGACTAGTGGGCACATTTTGAATTTGAGAGAGTGCTGGGGATGCCAGTCCCAAAATGGCAGCCACAGAGGGGGTGTGGCATAACACAAAATGGCTGCCACAGGAATATGGCATAACACGAAAGTAGAGGGACAACCAGCACCGGTTTCCATGGGAAATCAGCTATTTCCTGCTGGTACTGACTCAGTAACTAAATTGTATAATGGATAGCCCCACAGTCTGCTAGCTGAGGCAAGAGGACTGAAGAAGCAGGGAGGGATTGTGGGTTCTCTATTAGCTAGTTGTGTGCCGGAAATTACGGTGCAATATTCCCAATTTTTCATCCCCCCCGGAATCATTGTCCCTGAATAGAGAATCTAGAGGCTAAGAGTGAGCATTCACTGCTTACAAGGAAAGCGTCTGCTTTAAAGGAAGGTGGGTGGTGGGTGGGAAAGGAGACAATACTCAGCTATCAGCCTCTGTCCATTTTCAAATAGTTCATTCTTTTCATTGGTTCTTTTTTCTTAATAAATGTTGTAAGGGTTGGAGTTGATGTTTTCTGAGTTTTGGAAAGTTGCACCAACACACACACGGGCCTTTATATAAAAAGGTGTGTCTCAATGTTTCTATGATTAGTATCCACTGCATTCATATGGTGACACAGCAAGCATTAAGGAAGTTGGATAATAGACCCTGTTTCTTTGGAACAGTTTGAGTTCTGTTCTGCCAGTTCTGGTCAGAACCTCCGGTCTATAGAAACCAGCTGGAAACAGAATCCTGCTGGCAATTCTATTCGTGATAGTAGTGAGTGCTGGATTACCACAGAGAGGGAAGAACGAGCCGTACAAATGACATTTTGAAAAATAAAGTCAACACCTTGAAAGGCACTTTGCAGAGCCACTGCATTTGAACTAATGGCTATGCAGTACATTTAATAAACCTCTGACAAAGACTTCTTGGCGATGAAACCATGTTTGTGCTGCAATTAAATGTCTCCTGTGTTCCAAGATGGGTCAGTGCAGTAGTAAAATAACTCATAATCTGTGTTATCTGTACACATTTTTAAAAGGTTAAGGAGATATGGATGTCATAATCCAATTTGCTCTGAAACAGGGCCCCAATTGTTTTTGCAAGGAGTCATAAATCTGAATACATAAATACAAAAATTCAGAATCCCTTGCGGAAAAACCAGAACAGTATTTGAAACCCATCCTTTTGTTAAGAAGCTCTTGGACATTTATTCCTGGCCAACTCAGTGAAGTGGGAAGATTTCCTTCCTTATCTACCTACATTAGATGAGTCAGCAGCACGATACATAATGGGGACTAAATTGTCTTTAGCTGGTTTTGTTTCCATTTCCATTTATGTGTCATTTCTATTAATGCTGTAACAATTTTATTACTGATTCGTTCTTGATTATCCTGATCTTCATTGAAAAATGAAATTCCCAAGATACAAATAGAGTGGCTGGGGCAACCCAGTCAGATAGGCAGGGTACAAATAATAACATCATCATCATCATCATCATCATCATCATCATCATCATCATTATTATTACTATTACTACTGCTACTGCTACCAGATGTAGCAAACAGCCTACAAATTTAGAGAATAATATCTAGTGGTATTTAAATATTGATTGGAATAAAATTTCAATGTGGTTTAAGTATGAGGATTTCACTTCCCTGTTTCTTTAAAATGATACATTGTGTGTGTAAAATCACACACACACATGTTTTTTATTTCCTTTTTACTATTCTCATCTATCTATGGGCTTTATCGGTTGCTCCAAGACCAAATATTGGCATCTATGATCACTATGTTCTAGACTTCTCGGTTAAACCCCCCCCAATATGTCAACTTATCAATTTTGATAGGTATCAATTTCTTCCGAAACAGTTTGGTTATTTGAAATCACTTCTTAACCTGTTGAGTCGCCTCACCAGGCAAATCAAAGTGACATTCATTCTAGCTCACAATTCTTAATGTGAAATGAATAAGATAGCTTCTAGCTAATAATTTTGTAACCATACCCGCATACAGTAGTGCCCCGCAAGACGAATGCCTCGCAAGACAAAAAACTCGCTAGACGAAAGGTTTTTCCGTTCGCGATTTGCCTCGCAAGACGAAATTTCCCTATGGGCTTGCTTCGCAAGACGAAAACGTCTCGCGGCTTTGTTTCCTTTGTCTAAAAACAAAGACATGTTTTGTTTATAAAGTTAATTTATTTTCCCTTCAATTTTTGAACTGCTCTTTACAGTATGTGTGACTTTAAAGAGCAGTTAATAAACTGTTGTTGTACCAAATTTGGCTTTGTTTGGACTTTTTTTGACCATAGGAACGCATTAATTGATTTTCAATGCATTCCTATGGGATTTCGTGCTTCGCAAGACGAAAAATTCGCTAGACGACAAAAATTGCGGAACGAATTAATTTCGTCTTGCGGGGCACCACTGTACTTACATAAGCAAAGGCTAGAACAAGACTTTCTTCAGCTTCATAGCCCTATGAAGAACAGAAATGTTTTTCAAGGCCTAGGTTTCAATTGAATATTATTAAATGGGTATAGCATCTATAAAAGAAATGTATTTATAACATCACAGTTTTTTTTAGACAGTCTACATATAGAGGGCATTAAATATGGATGTTGTGCTTTCCTCCCCTGGCCCATTTCTTTTCCCATTTGTGTTTCAAATAAAATATAACAAATGTTGACTCTTGGTTGACACTGGCCATGCAAATGTCAGTGGGCAGTGGAAAAGGCTGTCCTTTGACCTCACATCAGCCTGTGCTCTGTCCATCTAAAAGTGATTCGTTCTCTGTGCTCTCTTTCATAGCAGGCAATAAAAGCATCCTTAGAAAATCTTTCATTTCCATTCTTTTCTTGCAAATGCCATAAAATGCTTTGTGGGGGGGAAGGTGAGTGGATAAGGATGAGTGAAAGCTGGGTCAGGACAGCCTGGCTGTGGCCCTAAGATGCTCTGCAACGCGAGGGAATTGCTTGTAGTCAACGTGGCCCTGCCTTGCATCAAAAGTGTAGGAGGCTATTTCCAAAAAGCAACCCTGCATAAACCCCGTTTTCATGCAGCGTTTGTTTCACACTGCCTCCCGTACTTTTGCCTTGAGCACCATTTATTTCGTGTGCTCCTGTGTTAATATGCATGTGCACAGCTGTGTCTGCACAACTTGGTTATGGTGCTGTTACAGGGGAGGGGTGAGGAGACTGTCACACTGTGAGTGGGCTCAGTGAGGAATTCTTGTCACTGTAAGCAAATTAAAGTGGGGGTTCAGACCAGCGTGGTCAGTCAGGCTCAACATCTCTTCATATTTCTTCAGTCCACAGCATAGATCAGATAGGTATAAGGAGCGATGGAGAGAGCCTTGAGGCCCATTGCACTCCCAAGGACGTAATCAAAATGCATCTGGTTTAATAACAATGGATGGATTTGAGATATCCAGCTGATAGCCTCCAAATCCATTCAGAACTGGAAATGGGCAGAGCTGGCGAAAGGTGGTCTGCTAATCCTTAACTCCACATTGTTGAAAAACTGCACATGAAGAAAGATTATGGCAGCTATAAAGAAATCTCTTACCAAGCAAAGGACAGCAAGTCACAAACTCAAGACCCACTTCCTGCCAAATGATTCTTCTCCTGTTTTATTGTATAATATTCCTTTCTGTCATACTTACCCCTACTCTACCTAGGAAAAAAAGTTTCTAGGTAGCATCCAGAAGTTCAGTTGCTTTGCAGTCTAATAACATGAAGGTTTGAAATTTTTTATTTGATCTTTCTTTCTCTCACTCTCTCCTTGTTTTAAAAAAATGAAAATGGATGGTGCTGAGCTCAAAACACAGCAGATCCCTCAAGCAGATTCTCTACTCGTAAAACCATTTCCTAAATGCTTTTAACACGACTGCAATGCTGTAGGGGAGAAAGTGTGGTTGAGTGGGTGGGTGAGAGAGAGAGAGAGAGAGAGAGAGAGAGAGAGAGAGATCTGGAGCACAGCACAACAATGGAAAAGAATTAAGCTCTCTTGTCACGTATATAAATAAAGGAACAAATGATTGTTCGCCTCCAGACTCAACTTCCTTTATGCACTTACCATATATACAGACTAACAATTTAACTCGAAGTATTTTGATCTGCAATGCTTACAGGAATCAATGTATGTAGCTGTCACACAAAGCCCCCCTATAGTTTTCATTGTCAAAAGTTGTTATTAACCACCTTTCGATAATGCTGTTCTGCTAAATTGTACTCCATGACCACTTCCAGACTGTTATCATTCTGCACATGGGATTCAACTGCATACCAGCTGAATTATGTTTCACAATTGAAGTGGATTTGGCCCTCTTCTACAACAAATCTACTTCCAAAAAAGAAAAGAAATTTTTTTTCAGTAAGGAAAGTGACATGGAAATGCACTGGAATGTGCAGAATAACAATGGCTTGATGCACTGTTGTATGACCTCCTTACAAACAGAGTCCTAAGTGTTGATAGTTTTGTACATTTCTGGTTATATCATTTTTTTTTTATGCCTGCTTCCTGAAGTGGGCTCTCTATTTTTTTTTTTTAAAGAGGGGGAGCCACTGGAGTTTTGTTGATCTTACTGTTTAATTAAGCCCTTAAACAAACAAACAAAAAGGCACAAAGACAGGTAGTCACTAAGGATGGCAGACTACCGAAAACCTTTTTTGAGATGACAGACAACTTGGATTTAGCTGATATCTGGAGAACAAAGAATCCCTTGGCTAGAGAGGGAACCTTCTTCTCTGAAGCCAAAATGACATGGACAAGAATTGACCAAATATGGGTAACTAGAGGAATGGCACCAAAGACAAGAAAAGTGGAAATTTGTCCAAAAACCTGCTCCGACCATAATGCTGTGAAGATGGAGATGAAACTAACACCAACTGGCTCTTTCAGATGGAGGATGAATGACACCTTATTTAGAGATGAAGAAGTGACTAAGAAGGCCCAAAAAACCTTGAGAGACTATTTCGAGATAAATATGAACACTAATGTTGAAAAAAGAGTAATCTGGGACGCAAGCAAAGCTGTTATGAGAGGGTTCTTGATACAACAGAATGCAATAAAGAAGAGAATTCAAAATGAGAAGAAGGATAAAATATTGGAGAAAATAAAGGAAAGTGAAAAGAAATTGAGAGCAAAACCAAAGTCGCAAGAGATCTTGAGAGAAATAAAGCTATATCAAGTACAATACATGAAAATGATGAATCAGGAGATAGAATGGAAAATTAAACAAATGAGACAAAAGACATTTGAGTCGGCTAATAAATGTGGGAAATTATTGGCCTGGCAAATGAAAAAAAGACAAAAACTAAACACTATTATAAATTTAGAAGTGGAAGGAAAGAACATACAGAACCCAGTCGAGATTAGAAACTGTTTCCAGAGGTACTTTAAACAACTATATACACAAGGGCCACAGAAAGAAATTGATGTAGACCGATTTTTGAAAATAAATGGATTACAAAAAAACTCTCAAGAAAATAAATTAATGCTGAACTATAAAATAACTGAACAGGAGGTAGAAGGTGCCATTCAGAATATGCAATTAGGTAAATCTCCAGGACCGGATGGACTGACTTCTAGATATTACAGATTCTTAAGAGAATGGTTAGTACAACCTTTAAAGGAAGTCTGTAATGAAATAATGGATGGGAAAAGGGCACCAGAGTCGTGGAAGGAAGCGTATATCACACTTATACCGAAAACAGAGACTGAAAAGACGCAGCTTAAGAACTACCGCCCCATAATAATAATAATAATAATAATAATAATAATAATAATAATTTATTATTTATACCCCGCCCATCTGGCTGGGCCTCCCCAGCCACTCTGGGCGGCTTCCATAAAAACCAAAAATACAGTAAAATATCACATGTTAAAAACTTCCCTGAACAGGGCTGCCTTAAGAATGTCAGGTAGTTGTTTATCGCTTTGACATCTGCTGGAAGGGCGTTCCACAGGGCGGGCGCCACTACCGAGAAGGCCCTCTGCCTGGTTCCCTGTAGCTTTGCTTCTCGCAATGAGGGAACCGCCAGAAGGCCCTCGGCGCTGGACCTCAGCGTCCGGGCAGAATGATGGGGGTGGAGACGCTCCTTCAGGTATACTGGACCGAGGCCGTTTAGGGCTTTAAAGGTCAGCACCAACACTTTGAATTGTGCTCGGAAACGTACTGGGAGCCAATGTAGGTCTTTCAAGACCGGTGTTATATGGTCCCGGCGGCCGCCCCCAGTCACCAGTCTAGCTGCCGCATTCTGGATTAGTTGTAGTTTCCGAGTCACCTTCAAAGGTAGCCCCACGTAGAGCGCATTGCAGTAATCCAAGCGGGAGATAACCAGAGCATGCACCACTCTGGCGAGACAGTCCGCAGGCAGATAGGGTCTCAGCCTACGTACCAGATGGAGCTGGTAAACAGCTGCCCTGGACACAGATTTGACCTGTGCCTCCATGGACAGCTGTGAGTCCAAAATGACTCCCAGGCTGCGCACCTGGTCCTTCAGGGGCACAGTTACCCCATTCAGGACCAGGGAATCCTCCACACCTGCCCGCCTCCTGTCCCCCAAAAACAGTACTTCTGTCTTGTCAGGATTCAACCTCAATCTGTTAGCCGCCATCCATCTTCCAACCACCTCCAGACACTCACGCAGGACCTTCACCGCCTTCACTGGTTCTGATTTAAAAGAGAGGTAGAGCTGGGTATCATCCGCATACTGATGAACACCCAGCCCAAACCTCCTGATGATCTCTCCCAGCGGCTGCATGTAAATGTTGAAAAGCATGGGGGAGAGGACAGAACCCTGAGGCACCCCACAAGTGAGAGCCCAGGGGTCTGAACACTCATCCCCCACCACCACTTTCTGGACACGGCCCAGGAGGAAGGAGCGGAACCACTGTATGACAGTGCCCCCAGCTCCCAGCCCCTCTAGACGGTCCAGAAGGATGTTATGGTTGATGGTGTCAAAGGCCGCTGAGAGAACTAGGAAACAGCTCTCACCTTTGTCCCTAGCCCGCCGGAGATCATCAACCAGTGTGACCAAGGCAGTTTCAGTCCCATGATGAGGCCTGAATCCCGACTGGAAGGGATCCAAATGGTCCGCTTCTTCCAGGCGTGCCTGGAGTTGTCCGGCAACCGCTCACTCAATCACCTTGCCCAGGAATGGAAGATTTGAGACTGGGCGATAGTTGGCCATCGTGGCCGCATCTAAAGATGTTTTTTTAAGAAGCGGTTTAATAACCGCCTCTTTCAGCGGGTCTGGGAAGGCTCCCTCACAGAGGGAAGCATTCACCACCCCACGAAGCCCATCGCCCAGCCCTTCCTGGCTAGCTTTTATAAGCCAGGATGGGCAAGGATCCAGGAGACAGGTGGTTGGTTTCACTCGTCCAAGCAGCCTGTCCACATCCTCAGAGGTAACAGATTGGAATTGATCCCACTCAACTTGACTAGACAGAACTCTGGTACTCTCCCGCCCCGGTCCTGCTCCCACGGTGGAGTCTACTTCTTCCCAAATCTGAGCGATTTTATCTGCAAAAAACTTTGCAAAATCATTGCAGGAGAACATGTGGCCCATATCACTGCTTAATGTGGATTATAAAATCTTTGCAGACATTTTGGCTAAAAGACTAAAAAAAGTGTTAGTGGAAGAGATTCATAAAGATCAAGCAGGCTTTCTCCCGGGTAGACACTTGTCTGATAATATGAGAAATATAATCAATATTTTAGAAAAATTACAAGTGAATATTAATACCAAGGTAGTTTTGATATTTGTGGACGCTGAGAAAGCTTTTGACAATATTTCTTGGAGTTTTATGAAGAAGAATCTACAGGGGATGGGGGTAGGTCAAGGCTTTGGAAACGGTATAAGTGCAATTTATTCAGAACAAAAGGCTAAATTAATTGTTAATAACGTAGTGACGGAGGAATTTAAGATAGAAAAAGGGACACGACAAGGTTGCCCAATCTCCCCATTGCTTTTTATATCGGTCCTGGAGGTTTTGCTGAATATGATTAGAAGGGACCAAGTGGTTAAAGGTATACAAGTCGGAGCTAAACAGTACAAATTGAGAGCATTTGCAGATGACTTAGTATTGACATTACAGGAGCCAGAATCTAGTACCAAAAGAGTTTTGGAACTGATTCAAGAATTTGGTCAGGTTGCAGGATTTAAACTGAATAAGTTAAAAACAAAGGTCTTAGAGAAAAATTTAACAGCGATTGAGAGAGAGAGGTTTCAGAATGAGACAGGATTAGCACTGGTTAAGAAAGTGAAATACCTGGGGATTAACATGATAGCTAAAAATGGGAATCTATTTAAAGACAATTATGAAAAATGCTGGACTGAAGTGAAAAAAGATTTAGAAATCTGGTCAAATTTGAAGCTTTCACTGCTAGGCCGTATTGCTGCGATAAAAATGAATGTATTGCCTAGAACGTTGTTTCTGTTTCAAACATTGCAAATTTTGGATAAAATGGATTGCTTCAAGAAGTGGCAGAGAGATATTTCTAGATTTGTCTGGCAGGGCAAGAAGCCTAGAATAAAATTTAAAATACTAACGGATGCAAAGGAAAGAGGTGGATTTGCCCTGCCAGATCGTAAACTTTATTATGAATCAGCAGCGTTTTGCTGGCTGAAAGATTGGCTGCTTCTTGAAAACACAGACATTTTGGATTTAGAAGGTTTTAATAATGTATTTGGATGGCATGCATATTTGTGGCATGATAAGGTCAAAGCACATAAAGCATTTAAAAATCATATTATCAGATAATGGAGGCATATAATTTGGACAAGAAAATTGGCTTCCAGGTGGAAAAATCAAAATTGGAAACAGAACTGTTAGAACCCAAAACCAAGATTTTGTCAAAGATGTATAACTTGCTGTTGAAATGGAATACTCAGGATGAAACGGTCAAATCTGCTATGATTAAATGGGCACAAGACGTTGGACATAACATAATGATGGCTGACTGGGAACAGTTATGGACCACAGGTATGAAGTTTACAGCATGTAATGCCTTAAGAGAGAATATTATGAAAATGATTTACAGGTGGTACATGACACCAGTCAAGCTTGCAAAAATCTATCATTTGCCCGATAATAAATGTTGGAAATGTAAAGAAACTGAAGGTACATTCTTTCACCTTTGGTGGACGTGCCCAAGGATTAAGGCTTTCTGGGAGATGATTTATAATGAAATGAAAAAGGTATTTAAATATACCTTTCTGAAGAAACCAGAGGCCTTTCTCCTGGGCATGGTCGGCCAAATGGTGCCAAAGAAGGACAGAACTTTCTTTATGTATGCTACAACAGCAGCAAGAATACTTATTGCAAAGTATTGGAAGACACAAGATTTACCCACTCTGGAAGAATGGCAGATGAAGGTGATGGACTATATGGAACTGGCGGAAATGACTGGCAGAATCCGAGACCAGGGAGAAGAGTCGATGGAAGAAGATTGGAAGAAATTTATAGACTATTTACAGAAATACTGTAAAATTAATGAATGTTAGAATGATGTTGGATTGAAGTTAAGTGGTTTTTAGCAGCAATGTTAAAAGGAATATGTAAAAATGGATTGTTAACAGGTGATAATTTAAAGTTATTATATTTTAAGATAAGAGATTAAGATAAAATCAAAGAGGGAAAGGATCTGCTGAACTAACTAATTTGAACTGGAATACAAAAAGGGAGGTGTGAGGAGGTCGGGGAAACAAGCAAATGAAAGATAAGACATGGAAAGACTAATCTGTTTTTAATTGTTTTTATCTTGTATTTTCATTTTTTCTTTTTTCTTTTTTCTTTATTTCTTCTTTCTTTTTTTGCTTATTTTTGTAATATGTTGAAACTTCAATAAACATCTTTTAAAAAACAAACAAACAAACAAAAAGTAAAACATTTTATTGCTGCATCCTTATTGTGGCAACAGGAGACTGCTGAGGAGACCCTCAGGTATAGGGCGGTATATAAATCCAATTAATAATAATAATAATAATGGCAAACATTAATAGATATATCTGCATGACATCATAAAACATAAGATCATGATGTGTTGCAAAATTAGCCCAATTCTGCAGGCAGATACACTAGCCCAAAAAAGGTGTTTACTCCTTTGCTATTTATGAGAATAACCTTGCTGTCATCCAATGCTTTTGCTTAACTGAACTGTGGATTGAACTCAGTGCCAGTGCATGACTGTTACACAGTATGTGACTGTTACACAGTTTGCCCCTGCATATGAGGAACTTGAGTGCAATCACTTTACAAATATGACTATTGCTATGTAAACTCCCTACATTGCTATTTAAAATACTCTTGTAATAAAACACAGCTGGGATAGATGACTTGGTAGAGCAAGAGGCTATTAATCTCAGGGTTGTGGGTTCGAATCCTGAATTGGGCAAAAAGAATCCTGCATTGCAGGGGGTTGGGTTATTAGATGATCTGCATGGTCCCTTCCAACTCTACAATTCTATGATTCCATGATTGATGTGTCGATGGGTGACACATTGCTTACATTTTCACAAGATCATGCACTGGAGAAATAAACAACTTTAATTTCATAAAACGTGTAATTTTCACCACTGTGCATATGATGTTAAAAATATCACTGCAAGTACATAAAGACAAAACATAACTACCGTTTTCTATGATCCCTAAACATTTAATTCTATGTTAAGTCTAATTGAAATAAAAGACTTTTATGAGCCTCTTCTAGTCTTTTCCATGTAGTCTTGCTGGGAAAAGCATTGTTGCTCTTCAGGATTATCTGCTTATTTAAATGTAATTACAGAGAAGAACATTTTCCTTTCATTTATTTCAATGAAATCCACAAATTCCAAGGACCCCTTTCCTTTTAAAAGGAAGGCACTATATATGCAAGCAAATAAATCATAGATAAAAAGAGTCTGACATCCCAAATAGCCAACAACTAAAGTAAATTATGTTTTTAAATAGTTCACTATGGTAAAATAATGTTTCCTTTAAAGGAAAGGCAATATATTTTCAGGCAAAACTGCTATTTCTAATAAAATTACAACCAATCTAGCAAACAGTAGCTCTATTCACACATCAGGGTAAGTTATAAACCATGGTTTAATGTCCATGAGTGAACCACAATCACGTCACTGCTCCCTGCACATGCTGGAAGGACAAAAACATTAACTCTGGCTTAGCATTATACCTGGACCATGTATGTAGTTTACTTCACTTGTAACAAACCATGATCTGTAGCCAAGGTTTGTTATTGGCTTACTGACCGTAGCTTATTGGAGCAAAACAAAGCATGATATTGGGTTTGGATGTAGCACTAAGCCTGGGATCATGGTTTGTTTCCTCCCAGGATGAATGTGGAGGAGCCAACTAACCCATATAGGTGCCTTCATAGTAAACTATTAACTATTATTTACTGTGATGTGTGGACAGGGACAATATATGGTATCAATATAACCCTATGCATGTCTCCTCAGAAGCAGACATCCATAGAGTTTATTCCCAGAAATATGCAAACAGTGGTACCTCTGGTTACAAAATTCATTCCGGAGGTCCGTTCTTAACCTGAAATTGTTCTTAACCTGAGATACCACTTTAGCTAATGGGGCCTCCTGCTGCCGCCACCTCCTGATTTCTGTTCTTATCCTGAAGTAAAGTTCTTAACCTGAGGTACTTCCTGGTTAGCGGAGTCTGTAACCTGAAGCGTTTGTAACCCAAAGCGTTTGTAACCTGAGGTACCACTGTACAGGGTTGCAATCCTGTGCCTACTTACCTGGGAGCAAGCCTGACTGAACTCAAAAGGACTTGTTTTTGAGTAGGGATGAGGGAGGAGTTTGATTCACTTCATATTTATAGGTGAATCTATCAAATCTGTTCCAGAAAGTGAACGCTATGAGAATGGAAACATCCTTTGAAATTCAGAGTTATCTGAATTTTGTGATGCAGTTCCCCAACCAATGTTTACAGAAATGCAAGTATTCAGGATAAATGTGCACAAATATGGAGGTATAAGTGGAAATAACATGACAAATTGCATTCTGTTAGGGAACACTGTTTGCCAAAAAACATGTGCATTAGTCAAAACTAAATTCCCACTAAAATGCTGATGACTGGGAAATTGCCACAGAAATGTGGAGATTGGAAAGTTTGGAAAAATGAGAAATGGAGAGGAACCAAAATTGACAGATCCTTTCATGCCTACTTCGGAACAGACATATGTAGGATTATTCTGTCACTTTTAAAAATGCATTTGAATGTCTTGTGTCTTTCTCCTCCTACAGCATTCTAATTATAGCTACGAATATCCCTTATATTCTCCATTTTATCAAATGCAAGAGCCTTATCTTTGTGTTTTAGATCCTCATGGCATTTCTCAGATTTTCTAATCTTAATGTTGATCTGCCATCAAAAGCCTTTATGCTGCCATCACAGCATTCTAGTAATCTCTCGGCAGGCCCAGGCCACCGTTTGGGAAACCACTTTAGTACAAAACCTTGAAGTTTAAAACCTAAGGCTCAGACCCAGAGAGGTATTTAGGCCATTTCAAAGGCTTCAGCTTGTCAGTGGTGTTAAAATAAAATAAACAAAAATTCACCCCTTTTTAACCACAGATCCCCACATCATAGCTCAAACTCTTATCAGTTTCAAAAAGGGTCTTTCATGTGGCACATGGGGCTATTGTTTGAGAAACAGAGGCCTAAAGCACTCTTGGATGTCCAGAACTAATTGTACAGTTCCTTGGATTCTGGCCTAATTCTATAAAACAATTTCCTGATTCAATGTAGCATTTTTCATACCGAGGACAGTGGTAGCCTCCATACTCAGTGTTTCCTAACACCATTATATTGCCTCCAGTATAATCTTGTGTCTAAAGAACATGCCATTGGGGGGAGTACATAATTTGCTGAATTTGATGCAACAAATTGTGGATGTCCTTCGAAAACATAGATGTTTAGCTTCTCTTTCTAAGGCATCTTTTCTCTGAGGGGAAAAGTGTGCATGTTTTGAAACTTGTGATATTGGAACCAGGGCTTTATTGACAGTAGGCTTAGGTGCCGAAGGTTATTCAGATTCTGCAAAGAAGAATGCAACTGGATGCTTGCTATACATTATTCATACATTGCCTCAGAGCACCGACACCTTTACAGAAGGCAAACCAAAAAGTTTCTGACCTGAGTAACAGAAGATACTTCTGCTGAGTTTGTCACAGCATAATAATGGTTTGATTTTCACGAACATGTTCCAATTGCCCATTTATTACATTTACTGTCTCCCAAGTGTGCAATTAAATTATGGTTTCTTAAAAAACAAACAAACAATTAGGCACCTACTTCTAAAAGATTCAGTTCCTTGGATTAGCAAAATAGCTGACTTCTTGAAAAAAAAATATTACAAGGGATTTTGTTGTCCTTGTTAGAGAAACAAGCATAGAAGTGAAGGATTCTTAGATGATTGTCACAAACCAATTAAGCACTGGAAACATGGTAGATATATGAATGTCATTTTAAAGTGAGTAGGGAATTTTGCTAACTCTTTAGACATGGCACCGATGAATTTTCAAAAGCTGTACAGAATTGCCTTCAGGTCGAAGAAACCATGATGTAAAATGGAAGTTAGTGAGCACTATTGAAAACATGAACTTTTTATGGTACTTGGTTTGACTGGAAACAGTGTATTGAATTATTATTTTCCTAATGCAACATACCTCCACTTGTGAAATCACACTAGAGATTTTATGCTCTGTTGCTATGAAATAGGCAGTTTTAGGTAAGCTACGTTAGGGTATCGCTAGATTTTAATAAAGCAAAAACTGATTAAGCAAGCCATATCTGCCAACTAGAATAGCTCATATCTAATATACTGTTTTCTTGATTTTTATTCTAGTCAGCAATATATTATTTATTTAGGCTGCAATCCAATACAGTAAATTGTATGCACCCTTACCCAGGAATAAAGCCTTAATGGGACTTACTTCTCAGTATAGGATTGTGCTTATCTATATCTATCTATCTAAAGTCACTATTAGCAAATGCATTCTCTAAGTGTAGATTCTTACGCAGCCAAAACAAAACCATCCATGCACAAGAGAGAAAGACGGTCATATATAAAGGCTGTTACCTGGCCAGAATAGAAGAAGAAGAAGAAGAAGAAGAAGAAGAAGAAGAAGAGGAGGAGGAGGAGGAGGAGTTTGGATTTGATACCCCGCTTTATCACTACCCGAAGGAGTCTCAAAGCGGCTAACATTCTCCTTTCCCTTCCTCCCCCACAACAAACACTCTGTGAGGTGAGTGGGGCTGAGAGACTTCAGAGAAGTGTGACTAGCCCAAGGTCACCCAGCAGCTGCATGTGGAGGAGCAGAGACGCAAACCTGGTTCACCAGATTACGAGTCTATCACTCTTAACCACTACACCATACTGGCTCTCACCAGTGTGAGAATAGCAGTGTTATAGGCCATTTATGATGGGGAAATACTGCAACTGTTTCATTGAGTTAAAAAGTCAGATTTATTTTGAGCTCTGAGAAGAAGTAAAAACAGGATCTGAATAGGGAGGGGGATGTTCATGGCACCATGGAAGTCCCCCGGAAAAAGTGAGTGAAGAAAGTGCATGCCTGAATTTGTTTGTTTTCTTCTTCCTTCACTATCCCTTCTTCCTTTTGTGTTGTGTCTGCCTTTTTAGATTGTAAGGATGGTGAAAGGGATTGTGCTATTTTTACAAATCTGAATACTGACTGCTGTGGGAGCCTTTCCAGCTGAAATATAGGGTATTAATGCTTTAAATAAACATCATAAATTACCCATATGGAAGCAGCTGCAGTGTGTGTCACAATGTTTATTCTGCACACTGAAATGGTCGTGTGTAAAATTAAGCTACATATGACCATTGTAAATGTGGGACAACTTAACCAAAAGAGAAAATGCTGCAAAATATAACTCCTTTTTATTTTTTGTTACATTTGTGATGCAGATTCCCAGAACTGAATGTTGCACATTTCTAGGTTGCTAACTCCCTCTTTGCCTGAGTTCAAAGATTCCATCTTGTCCCTTGTATTTATGTCCTTTTATATCCAATATTATTCTGAAGATAACTTAATAGAATTTCCTGTTGGAAATGCGAGCTTGTCACATCATCTATAATACGCAGTTTAGGATAAATCATGTAAGACTTATGAAAAGAGATCTGACAAAATGGAACTACATATTGCATGAAATCATTCTATTAGATTTAGATAGCAGTGATCCAATAGACATCAATATACTTAGTACTCAGGGAGGCAGAAAAGCATATGGACTATGAAGAGCTTTAAAAAAAGAAAAGGAAAGAAAAGACCTCTCCAAGGTGGTTAAATGGGAAACAAAATGCAACTTTGATTCAAAGTTGAAATAAATAAAGAAATGTCCAGTAGCACCTTAGAGACCAACTATGTTTGTTCTGGGTATGCATGCACACAAAAGCTTATACCCAGAACAAACTTAGTTGGTCTCTCAGGTGCTACTGGACAATTTTTTATTTATTTCAACTGCGTCAGACCAACACGGCTATTTGCCTCAATCTTGATTCAAAGTAACGCACATTGTGGCAAATTCTTTAAGATCTACATATAATATCCTAACTTTACAGGCACTGAACAGGCTGTGACCAACCTGGAAATATATCTTTGTATCATGGTGGCTAGGTCAGTTAAAACATCGATACAGAGGCAATGAGGTATAGTCAGGATTGGATTGGATCAGTAAAGATTCCACAAGGGCCAAGAAGATGCAAGTGCAGTTAACGAGCAGAATTCTTAATGAAATGATAAAGAGCAAGCACTTATTGTTTAAATACTTATTTCAATGTTTATTTCAGATCAAGAAAGACACCGCCAGGGTCAAGAGGATGGGCAGGGTCAAAGAACCTACAAGAAGGAAGAAAGCTTCCTTTAGAAAATGGAAGTCTTTCCCAAATATGGAGAACAAAAAGGAACACAAACTTTGACAAAAGAAATGCAAGCAGGCATTAAGGGGTGGTAAAAAAGAATTTGAGGAAAATGTTGCTAAAAACAAAAAGATTGACAACAAAAAATGCTTTAAACAAGTAGCAGGAGACAATGGAAGCAGTTGGATCCTGGAATGACAGGGAAGTTGAAATTGAGTACTTAAAGTTTCAGATTGTGAAACCTGCATGAAAAGTCGCACGTGAACCAACTCTGCTTGTACTTAGGGTGTCAGGGGACGGCCAGATGGGACTTTTTCTGCCCTGATATGGTGGTTTTTCACTCTACTTGACCTACTTGGGTTAATCCTGCCTTGTCATGTTTGAAAATAATTACTGGAATTATAACAGCATTATAAATATTTCAGTTCACATTTTATTCAACATGAATTAATGTTGTGAAGGTCCATTGCCTTAAAAAAGCTCTGTCCTGACTCAATTTACACCACTTTCTGCTCCAAAATGCTTTGTCTTCTTCCCTTTTAATTTTCTTCTCTCCCCTTGAGTTTTAAAAATCACTTTGCAGTGAGTAGCTCAGCTAGAGCCTTAACTTGCTATCCCTGGCTCTCTGTGGCTTGGATGAATGCAATAGCCATGGGGTGCCTGCACAATCATATATATCCCAGCACAATACACTATTATTTAGTTGATGTTGAAATGATGCGGCTTTCATCTTATCTGAATATGTCTCTCTCTAAAGGGGATAACCCCTCATGAATACCTTACAAGCGCCCTATCAGCAGTTCCAGAATGAGATCATGCGCATGGCCCAATTCACACGAGGAGTCCACTCGAGGCATCAAAGTTGCAGCTGCCAAAGTAGAGCCTACCTGATTATATGCCTCCACTATGTTATTTCATTAGCTGTGTAATAATAATGTTTATAGCTTTCTGTAAAGACTTTTGCTGCCTGTTCTTAGTTTCTGCATCAAATTAGCAGATGATTGTTATTTTACTGAAGCTCAGTTAATCTAAAGGCTTCTTCAGATTACTTGTTCGTAGACGATTCATCCTGATTTGCTTGCACAAAACTTGCACAAAAGATGGAGAACATGGGAAGGTGAGAGCCTGAGAATGAGGCTCACAGTAGCTTGCTCCCAATCACCTAAACCATTATTTGGGATGTTGACTGTCTCAACTGGGCTGTTATCTCTTACACCAGGGGTCAGCAAATTTACCGCGCCTCGGGCCGGTGTCTCCAGCGCCAATTGTGCGGCGGGCCGGAGGGCAGGGGAGCACGTGCCTATACACTAATTCCGATGCACTTCTGGGTCGGAGGAGCACTGGAAATAGCTTGTGCGCATGTGCATGGGCCTCCTCCAACCCGGATGTGCACCAGAAATAACGTTGTGCATGTGCAAATAACACTTGCACATGCGCACAAGCTATTTCCGCTGCTCCTCCGACCCAGAAGTGGGCAGCCACACAGTGCAGCGCCAGTAAGAGCGGGCGGCAGCAGCGGGGGTTGTTGCGGGCCGGATAAACGAGTCCCTTGGGCCTTATCCGGCCTGTGGGCCTTAGTCTGGGGACCGCTGTCTTACACAAAGCTACCTCACAAGGTTGTTGCTTGGTTTAAGCACCTCAAAAGTAGTGTGGATTGCAAATATAACTAATAATAATAATGCTTTTGAGATCCAAAAAAGAGTGAAAATATATATAAGACGGCGGGGGGTGGGGTGAGGCATAATACGATATGGCAAATGCTAAACTGAAGATGCTAGTAGTTTGTGGAGGGAAAATGAATTGCTACTGATCACTTTTTCCCTAGGCTTACCGACCTTCATCTTGCTGAGTGTTTACTGAATAAGCACAGCATAAAAGGTCAGCCCTCAGTTACAGCTGTGTTATTTGCAATTATATTAGCTAAGTGCCGTAATTGAAAACAGTATCAGAACCAAGGACCAGTCTTTTCCACAGTGCCATGTGTGTGAGTCTTCTTAAGCCTGCTCCCCTGCCGTTCAAGTTAGGAAAAACATAGCACAGAGAGCCCACACAAGTAATAGCACGACCCTAAGCATATTTACTTGGAAGCAAGTCCCACAGAGGTCAGTGCTCTAAAGTGTTTGAGAGAAGGCGGGAAACACCTTTCTATCACACAGCATTTGCAACACACAGTGTGGTTTCTGTATTCACAGCTACTGTTTGTTGAATGATGGAAATAAACACTTGGAGGTTGGAGCTGACTGAACTGTGACAGAAAAGGACCCAGCTGGTCAAGGCCTTGTTTGGATATGCGAAAGCAGTGAGTCACCGAGTACCACATTCAAATCATTGCATAAAGCACAACTCAAGAGTTCAAGATCTAGAATTTAATCATGAAATATAATGTTGAGGGCTTTTCTGATCCCCGAAATTGAAATTAGACTGGATGAATGTCTCAGGCAAAATAATTAAGCAAGTCCCCATGTTGCATGTCGAGGTCCCCCAAGCCACCCCCAAATAATTCACACTTCACACATAATTTTTGCTTAAGGTTTTTGGCATAATTCTGGCCACAACTTTATTAAAATACGTAAGTGTGAGTGGTTGCTTAGGCATTGGTTATGACTATCTGTCCCCACACCCAGAGACAGAACTGACTTCCGGATTCCAGCAAAAGCCAGTAAGGGAAAACAATATTGGGGAGAGCATGGAGCCAGGCACCAGACGCTCATCCTCCCCCCTGCATGCTCCCGGGGGCTTGCGCGGCCCTAAGCCCCATTCAGGGGCACGGATGAACGAATGGCAAGCCCCTGGATTCCTTTAATGGAATTCCCTTGCAGCAGCAGCAGCAGCATCACCTGAGGGGCAGGCACTGCCAATCCTTAGCCCTCCACCAACCAATTTTTTAACCAATGCCTAACCGCAACCTTACAAGTTGTGACTATTTGCTACGCAGTAGGCAAAAACCAAATGGCACCAGCCAATCGGTCAAAATTCCTACCAGGCCCCTGCCCCTAAAACAGGCAACCCCATGACAGGCATAGCAAGGTCAACCAAGATCCCTAAAATTAGGGAGGGTGGGCGGGTGATCCGATGCACACAGCAAAAGAGCCCAGTCAGAGATGCATGATTTCATTTTATAACCTTTGGTCCAACCCCCTAAATGGCAACACCAAAATTTGCCCAATAACCCAACCGCCCAATCACTGCGGATGGTCATCCAAACTAACCCGCCCAGCAACAGAGGGGTGGCCTGTCAGACCCCACCGCAACACATGCTCTCTATGAAGGAGAACATGCTTTGCCACATAGGAACTAATGGTTAAAGACTTCTGGATGAAGAGAGTCATTTGGGATAATTCACGGATAAAGTAACTACAATATTAATTAAAAACCAGTCTAGAAAGCTTGGCCTCTTGCAGCCACAAGGGGAAGGAAAGTGCCCCCTGTCCCAGAGCGCCAAATGATTCCTATCTCTGTCTATATCTATCTATCTATCTATCTATCTATCTATCTATCTATCTATCTATCTATCCTCTATCTATCTATCTATCTATTTATCTATCATCTATCTATCTATCTATCTATCTATCTATCTATCTATCTATCTATCTACTATCTATCTATCTATCTATCTATCCTCTATCTATCTATCTATCTATCTATCTATCTATCTATCTATCCATCTATTTATCTATCTATCATCTATCTATCTATCTATCTATCTATCTATCTATCTATCTATCTATCTACCATCTATCTATCTATCTATCTATCTATCATCTATCTATCTATCTATCATCTATCATCTATCCGGCCCTTCCTATCATAAGGCGGTTTACAGTATAAAAGCACAAAAATACATAACACAGTAACAAATGAAACAATACATAGATTGTATAAATAGCCAAAGGCCTGGTTGAAGAAGAATGTTTTCACCTGGCACCTAAAGATATGTAATGAAGGCAAGTCTCCCTGAGGAAAGCATTCCACAAGTGGGGAGCCACTGCAGAAAATGCCCATTCTTGTGTTGCTACCCTCCAGACCTCATGGAGGAAGAAAGGACTCAGATGATGAGCACAGGCTCCAGGTCAGTTCATATGGGGAAAGCCAGCCCTTGAAGTACAGTGGTACCTCTGGTTATGTACTTAATTCATTCCGGAGGTCCATTCTTAACCTGAAACTGTTCTTAACCTGAAGTACCACTTTAGCTAATGGGGCCTCTTGCTGCCGCCGCACAATTTCTGTTCTCATCCTGAAGCAAAGTTCTTAACCCAAGGTACTATTTCTGGGTTAGCGGAGTCTGTAACCTGAAGCGTATGTAACCTGAAGCATATGTAACCCGAGGTACCACTGTATATACCCTTCTCTCCTAACCATTATAATGGACATTTCAGTACAAGTGACAACCATTTCTTGTGGGAGTTCCATTCCTGCCCCCTGTATGTGTCAGTGGAGCATGTATAAGTGTGTCCTGCCCTGTTCCACTCCACCCTCCCACTCCACCCCCATTTTACCTTCTTCTGTGTCCAAAGGGATCTCTGTGTTGGTGATCATGTATCAACTGGATGCACCTAAAATGTCTACCGCCAGTACCTCCAGTTTTTTAAAAAGATACTCTTCTTGTATCAGAATGATATCATCTAATATTATCTATGATTGAATGTGCAAGATGGTGGTCAGCATATTATCTATGAATGTGCACAATGGCGGTGAATATTCAGATTTCAGCTCTAGTAGGGGGCATGTGGTTTGGAAGAACAATCTGAATTACTCAAGAATCAAAAAGAAACTTGAGGAATTGTGCATAGAATTGCAGCCTGAGATGATAGATAAGAAGGGCAGTGACATCTAACATATTAATAGAAATGGAGGCTAACTCTTGCCCAGTTTAGTCAGTTGCCTCATACATTCCTTTTAGAAATGGAAGGGAAAAGGTCATTATGTTGGTAATCTGTTTCCACTGACTGCACTGAGCTCCTAGGTGGAATTTGAGCTTAGACCGTGTTTTCCCTCGCTTACCAGTAATGAGAATAATTCCTGCCTAATTCACATAGGAGCTGTAAAACAAGACACTTGTAAAAGTACACTGAAATCCTCAAGTAGGAGGCACCAAATATATGCAAACGATTTTCTCTATTTACATTTCCCTGGACTGCCAGTATGAATTAATAAGCAATTATTAACAGACACCAGCAATTTCTATGAGAGCTATTCTCCCTGGAAAGCTGTTTGAGCTATTAATGAAATAAATGGGCATGATTCAATCAAAGTTTGTCATTTTTAGGAACCCCTAAATGGGAGATAATTAAGCATAAACATAAAATTGTCAAATTGAAGTTAATGGGGTGTGAGCAAAATTAACTGCTGCAGAATTGTTTCTGCTTATTTTTAATTTTTATTTATTGACACCTGCAATTGCTTTCATGGTAAATGCAATTAATCGAAGGGTCTAATGCAAGGATGGGGAGCCTGGGGTTCTCCAGATGTTGCTGGAGTCCAGTTTCCACCACACTCAGCCAATATGGCCAAAAATAAGAAATTCCAGGAGTTGGAGCACAACAGCCATAATAATAATCAATAAAACTGCATGCAAACAAATGTGATGAAAGTCCAGTACAGCAGCTTTGGAGGGGGCAATTTGGACTTGGTGAAGAAATGGTGGGGAGAGTAACAGACTTTCCATTTTTCAGGTTCAGGCACATATTCATCACTTTCAAATGTGCCTTTTGAATCTCATGGGCAGTGATCAATCAGGGCAAATAGGGCATTGCCAGAACAAGCTCAGTCTGCCCTCAGCCAGCCCCCCACCTGCCTACTTGCAACCCTTCCAAGGGGTGACAATGGCTGTCATCCTCCTCCTCCTTAGTGCTGCCTTTGTAGAAGTCAGGGAGGAGGATGGAGACAAAACCAACATTAGTTGGCTGTGCCTCTCATTGGCCTGCACACAACTACTTTCTACCTCCCAGCCTTCTGTTCTAACAGTCTCAGGGGACACCAGTGTCCCCCTACTCAAAGGAAATACAAAGGTGGTATGATGGTGACAGAGACAAACCGTTTGCAGTCATAGTTAGAAATGGGTTTGTAAACTTTGATTTGAGCTAAGCTTAGTGAGAGTAATGATGGATGCACATGTAATATTAACCAGAAGAATGAAAGGAGAAATCTGGAAGGGGAAGAGAGCTTGCAACATGTTCCTGTGGTTCGGGAAAAAAGTGAACATCATGTCTGCACAAGGCCTATCAATTGATTACATTCAAACACATAAGACAAAAAAGATTATTACATTAGATATTTGTTTGGCAATAGAATTAGACGAAGAAGCCTCAAGAGTAGCCTGTTGTTGCTTGTAGACTCATGAATTAAGAAACAGCTCTTTGGTAAATGTAATATATTAGGGGTAATTGGTATTTACGGGATTATACATGAACAGATAATGAGAGAGGTTCATTATCTGTTCCAATAAAAGCTAAGCTAATTTTAGCTGTCAGAGGCTATTGTCAAAAAACTATAAAATCAAGAGCTATTTCTCCAATGAAATTACATGGGACATTTAATTCCTTTCTGTGCTGTTAACTGCACTCCAGAATAAAAGAGATCATTCTGAGTAAGGGCTGATAGACACCAGACTTCCCAGCTGGCATTTTAGGGAACTAGATACATGATATATTGTATGCTGCCATGTGATCCTCGGGTGAAGGGTGGTATAGAAGTTTAATAAATAAACAAAAATGTCCAAAGCAGTTTCAAGATCCCTTAAACATATTCTCAAGTTTAATATTGATTCCCCGACCCCCAACCTCTAAAGTGAACAGAAAGTTTTCCAAAGCAAAAATAATCTTATTAATATGGTACTATCAAGGGAACTTTAGAATGCAGGGACTCCCATGAAAATTATGAAGTTTTAATCACTAGAAGAGAATGATGTTTTAAATATTAATACTTTTCTATTATATAAACTCTGCTGGGTTTCAGCAGAATTGTCCAACCCCAGAGCATTTGGGGAAAATGTGGCCATACGATTAGATGACATTTGTGAATTGCAACATGCATTACAATTTAAGACTTCTTGGAAATCAGACTCTTTGTACCAGGGTATTTAATATTTCTGTAATATTTAAAATAACAGTAATGTGAGCTGTAGTACTATATAGAACTGAATGCTCTATTGAGAGAATTTTAAGCTCACTTGTAGAAATAACACTTAGGTAATAATTTATAATTTCCAATGTTCAAAGTAGAGCGGAGTGGAGCTATTCATTTCTCACACAATAGCAAGCTTGGGAAAACCCCAAGGTTTGTAGAAGTACAAAAATTATTGAGAGGAAAATGCATAAAAGGAGGTGGACTCCAAAAGCAGTCCAATAAGGACTGGATTTCTTCAGTAGCCTTGGAAAACTATTGCAAGGGGGTTAACCCAGAATGAATGGTGGACGGACTGAAACTCTGAACAGTAGCACTTCACACTGCAATATTTTGTCATGTTTATAATCTTTTGTTGTTGTTGTTGTTGTTTAGTCGTTGAGTCGTGTCCGACTCTTCGTGACCCCATGGACCAGAGCACGCCAGGCACTCCTGTCTTCCACTGCTTCCCCCAGTTTGGTCAAACTCATGTTCGTAGCTTCGAGAACACTGTCCAACCATCTCGTTCTCTGTCGTCCCCTTCTCCTTGTGCTCTCAATCTTTTCCAGTCTTTCCCAATCTTTATAATCATAGTTTATCACATTGCGATTGTGTTGTTTTAGAATTCTGAAAAATATGATTTTGGGTCTTGCATAATCTGCTGTTATATAAAACTTCACTACAATAGACAAATGATATTTTTGAACAATAAGGCTTTATACTTCAGAGCATTGTTATTAGCATAATTGAGGTGGTAATGTCGTACAATTTTAAAACATTACAGCTCCCTGCTGCTCTAATTTGAAACCTTAACACCAAGTGACCTCCATAAATGACTGTCTCTACCCAAGTGCCCCCCAAAACTGCCTTTAATGTCCTTATGCAATTTTTTGGGTGTCTATGTGTGTGCTCTTTGAATACAATTATCACTAATAAGATACGAGTTCCCCATGTTAACAGCAATATTTTGCAAATTACATACTGTAATTCACAAATTGTTTGTTCTGAAGTGGGCTCACTGAGAAAATGCAGCTAAAATTATTCACTTTTGAATCATACGCCTTAGATAAATATCAGCTTTGGCTGTTGATTCATGCAGATTCATAAACCACTTCTCCCTGCTTTTCTTTAATTGTCAATGATGTTTTTATGCAATAATGCCACTACAGAGCCAAGAATTTTAATAGCAAGTAAGATACTGAGAAATGGATAGGAGGCAAGCTATCAAACAAACCTGTGCAATTCTACACATTTCCTTGGAAGTAGGTCCCCTTGAGTTCAATAGGGCTTCCTCCCAAGCAAGTAAGTGTAGCATTACAGTCTTAGGACCAATCTAGACATTCACCAGACAGCAGCATGTAATTATGGATCTAGTTTTTTTCTTCTGACAGTTCTGGGACTAACCCTTACCAAAAGGGCAACATGTGCAGGCAGAGGAATATGTCTTCACTCCTCCACTGCAGTTGGAACAGAGATGCACTTAGAAAAAAGTCCAAGATTGCACTAATTGATATTTTTTTCCTAAGGCCCCATGGCGCATCTTCATTATACATTTAAACAGTATCATATTACTTTAAACATGGCTTCCCAGAGAGAATTCTGTGAGCTGTGATTTGTTAAGGGCACTGAGAGTTCTTAGGAGACATGTATCATACCCTCCAACATTCCTCAGATAATAACAGGAATTTCTCATTCCCCCCACAACTCACCCGCCTCATAATAATAATAATAATAATAATAATAATAATAATAATAATAATAATTTATACCCCAAACACTCTGGGCAGCTCCCAAAAGAATATTAAAAGCACAACAAAGGGTAAAACATTAAAAACTTCCCTAAACAGGGGTGCCTTCAGATGTCTTCTAAAAGTCAGATAGTTGTTTATTTCCTTGACATCTGATGGTAGGACATTCTATATGATGGAAGCCACTACCAAGAAAGCCTTCTGCCTGGTTCCCTATAGCTTTGCTTCTTGCAGCGAGGGAACTGCCAGAAGGCCCTCAGCGCTGGACCTCAGTGAGCGGTGGGGGTGGAGCATAGCTGTAAACTTTTCCCTTTTCTTGCGAGGAATCCTATTCGGAATAAGGGAATTTCCCTTAAAAAAAACGTTGACAGCTATGGGGTGGAGACGCTCCTTCAGGTATACTTCACCAATGGGACAGAGCACACATGCCCTCCACCATCCCGAGAAAACCACTTAATCCCAGTTTTATTTTATTCTTTGGTCGATTTACAAAAAGAAAAACACACCAATAAATAATTTTTAGAAAGGGGGGAGATTAGACACAAACACAAATTCTCTCTCCCTTTCAAATCAAGACCCCTTGCACTCTGCTCTGCAGCTCCCCCTTTCTTCCCGCCCAGGGTGAGCCTGCCCTCTGCCTTCCTCTCAGAGCCAGCATGTCACGCAGGACTGGGCCTCAGTGGCAGCAACCTCTCCTTCTCCTTGCCTGCTCTCCAGCAGCCAATATGAGCCCCAAGGGAGGAGGCTGGCAGCAGTGGTCATGGAGAGGCAATAGGATGCTCCCTCACCAGCATCGCCACTTGGAACAAGCCACTTGGAACAAGCTCATCCTCTTTCCTGAGCTCAGCGGCGGCAGCACTGGCAGGGGAAATAGGGACATTCTGGGATTAAATCAGAAGCAAGGATGGCTTTCATAAGTCCCTGGAAAGTCGGGGCTCTTGGAAAGTATACCATATTCCCCTCACAAAGCTACAATTCTCAGAGTGGTTTATTTGTCATTCCCTCCTTCCAGGGATCTCTAGGAATTGTAGCCTTTGTGAGGGGAATAGGGCCTCGTAGCAACGCTCAGCACTCTTAACAAACTACACTTCCCAGGATTCTTTGAGGCATGTGTGACTGTTTAAAATGGGATGGTACTGCTTTAAATGTACAGGTAACTCACAACTCACACACACTTAACTTGAGTGATTTCAACTTTACGCATGTGGTAGCTGCCTAGCTGAAATTACATAAGTTAAATGTATGCAAGGAGGAGGGTTTAAAAGCTATTTTCACACTGGGTTTTTCCACCACAGAAGGAGCTTTCAAGCTCTCCGCCTTGCTTACCAGGCTCTGGGAGGCTCTCACATGGGCTTCCCAGAGGCCTTAAAGCAAGGTGGGGGGCTTCAAATCTCTCTGTCTTGTATGGCACAAGGCTTACCTGGAGCCATGCGGGGTCAGTTCCAGGGTTGGTTTGACTATTTGTGATTTCAGATTTGCACACAATCCCTGGCTCAAGTTGTGAATTACCTGTACAGTACAGATGGGGCTTCAGTCTCATGGGGGACAGGCTTCAGTTCAATTATGCTGTGGTTGGGAAAGATTTGCCATTTTGTTTTCTGTATTTCAATTTTGGAGCAAACCACAGATGGGTTGGGGGAGGAAAATGCAATTAAAGGAAGGAGCTGAACCCCTCAACTTTCACATCATACCTACATGCACTTGTATGTGTGCGTGCACACACAGTCACTCTAAAAAAAGCCTATGGCAGGTTCCTCTGGCAACATTTCATTAAAAACAAATAAAAAGCAAAGGCATTTTTGCTGGTCTATGAGGAAAAAGTATTCCAAAATCCACAGTTGGCAATAACTTTATCAGCAGCCACCAAAATGTCACAAAAGTGTGGAAATCTTTCAAGTTTCCCATAGTTCTTCATCATTTTTTTTAAAAACCTAACTTGATAGGGAATACTGAATGAATTTATTGTCCAATGTTTATTGCAAGCAGGTGTTCTCTAGATAATTAAGAAAACAACAACCACCCAGGGCTTCTCCCTTATGGTTATGCTCATTTTAGTTCCAAACTAATTTACGGAGTTTTGCTAAAAGGAAAGGAGAAGCGTTGGCTGTGGAATGGAGTTACATTTTATACTGGTAAGTCTCTCTCTGCCCCCCATTTTTAATATATAGTTGAGTTCTATGGTTCTTTGATAGTGCAGCAACAATTTTTAGAAATATTATAATATTCAAGAAAAAGGATTTAAATGGCAACGATGAAAAAGGCGGAGACTCTGTCACTCATTTTTAGTGATGACACCCACACAACCACATTTTACACATTGTTGGTGAGAACAAATTGATGTGTTAACTGGGGGAATAATCTTATTTTCCTTTTTATTAAAAATTGCCAGTTTTGGTGTTACAAAAACGTGATATCTTAGCAACAGAAGGATTAATCAACAAAATGTTTGGATACTCACAGTGAGTAAGTATCAGATTTCCACTTATTATTATTATTATTAATATTAATAATAACAATAACAGTAACAACAACAATAATTTTATTATTTATACCCCGTCCATCTGGCTGGGTTTCTCCAGCCACTCTGGGTGGCTTACAGCACATTAAAAATTGTAAAACATTAGACATAAAAAATTTCCCTAAACAGGGCTGCCTTCAGATGTCTTCTAAAAGTCAGATAGTTGTTTATTTCCTTGACATCTGATGGGAGGGAGTTCCACAGGGTGGGCACCGAGAAGGGCACCTAGTTCCCTGTAACCTCACTTCTCACAGTGAGGGAACCGCCAGAAGGTCCTTGGCGCTGGACCTCAGTGTCCAGGGTGAACGATGGGGGTGGAGATGCTCCTTCAGAAATACTGGCCTGAGGCTGTTTAGGGCTTTAAAGGTCAGCACCAACACTTTGAATTGAGCTCTGAAACATACTGGGAGCCAATGTAGGTCTTTCAGGACCGGTGTTATGTGGTTTCGGCGACCACTCCCAGTCACCAGTCTAGCTGCTGCATTCTGGATTAGTTGTAAATAATGTGTGCTTGGAAAGGCCTATAGTTATAAGACTAATGGATGCTGTTTGTGATGTGATTGTCATAGTGGAGCAATAGAGTGCTGGTGAGCTCTGTGGGGCTTGTGCCCCGATAAGTGTGCTGAGGATTACAGCCTTGGGTACAGCTAGCCCAAGACATTTTGGCACCTGAGGTGAACTACAAAATGCACCCCCCGACCTCCAGGGAAGAAGGGGTAGGCAAAGATCTACATCAGGAACAAGGGGGAATAAAGAACTGCATCAGGAAAAGGGGTGTGAGTGAAGATCTGCATTGGGGTGGAATCAAATCAACCTTAGGCGACAGTTGAATGACAGGCCATTACGTGAGGGCTCTTCCACCCAGAATCATGCCAGGCAGGTTCAGATCCCAGGGGCAGACTGAACCATTTGCTCCCTGGGTGCGAGGGGACCAGCAGCACCTCCTCTTTGCCAAGAGCTTTCTGTGGAGGCGGCATTTTGAGGGGGGCTGCCAAGGAGGTGGTAGACCTGTGCCAATATCCCAGTGCTGCTGAGGGTGGGGGGACAATTGCACCACCATTTTGATCAGCTCAGATCATTGGTTAGTTCAATCTAGCTTAAATAAGACATATTGGCAATGTAGTTTTATGAGTGTGGATTATTTTTTACAGCCCATGGAATCTTTCAATTCCCATTTTAAATTAGATTGACATATGCTGGCCAGGCGACTTCAGAAAATAGCCGACTGTGCTTCTCCAACAGAATATTGCCTTGTTATTTATCTAAAAAGTAATTTGCTAGAGATAAAGTTAACATTAGATAATTTTTAAATGGAAATTTAAGATTTATTGGTTAAACTGTTTAAGTCTGGTTTACTTCCCCTAAAGTATTATGAGGGCTGATAATTGCTACTGAATTTTTATATAAAAAGGCATGTGAACATTTTTCAATATTTATAATTTAATAAGAGGGATTTGATGATGATATTCAAGCTGTGTGCCATTATTCTTGTAATAGTTAAGAAGTCAATAAAAATCTGTAAAAAAAGACAGGCCTATTTTCTTTATTTCATTCTTTCCCCTGCTTTCATTATCTAGCTTTCAGTGTGCACATATCTTCTTTCTGCAAGCTGCCTTATAAAAGAGATCAAAACAAATCATGTTTACCTACAATTATAATATACATTAATTGTGATTTTATTCATGCATCAAATACAAGTGCTTGCCTTCCATCCCCTTGTTTCTTCGTCCAGGCGGGACCTTTTATAGCTGGGGGGGATGGGGGGGACCCACTATCCCTTCTGAGCAATCTTTCAAGGGCCATATGCCAGTGATGGGCAGAAGTGGAGGGAATAAGCAATGGAAATCTTATATACGTACAGTGGGCTGGTTTCTACACATCTGTCTCTGTCCTTCAATCAGGCAAGTGAGAGTCATTATCAGAGGGCATGTTCCAACCAGGCAAAAACACTCAAGGAAGGTGTGAACCAGGGCTGGGGGGGGGAGGTGGCCTGTGAGCATTCCTGACCTGATCAGGCTGGGAGAAAGAAGGGGTTGGTCATTGCACTAACAGGTAGTGTTGTTGTGATGTCTGGAGGAGGAAGCAGTAGCAAAAGTATTGGCAAGGAGAATTGCAGAATATACGGTGGAACATGCACAATTATATAGTCATGGCATTCTGTTGCAGAATTAAGAGCCATGGAGGCCTGCCATACTCTGAGGGTGAGTCTGCTGTAGTTGCTCCCCAGCCTCACAAAAGTCAAAGGTGGGGGCCCTTTAACAATCTTGCCAGCTTCCCTAGGGAGGGAGAGCCTCTCGTAGTCTAGGTCTGAGGTAGCCAATGTGGCTAAGCTGCAATTTCCCTTAACCGTATAATGGCTGGGGCTGATGGGAGTTGGCTCCCCCTGCTTTAGGTCTTGTCTGCCTACATTAGGCTTCGTTTAGTTCTGCCTGCAGAGATGTTCTTTTCGTAGCTGTCTTGGGATGAGAAGTCTTCAGACAGAAGGGCCCCCTTGGAGCTGTCTGAGGTCCTGAACTTGTCTGCTCTCTAATGTCTCTCTGCCTCTACAGAACACTGCCTGCACTGAGGAATGTGAGCCTCAAGCTTCAACAGAACTCAACAATAGCTATTGAGAGACCTGTCTCCAGGAGCCGGTCCAGTCCCCTTTAAAGCCACCTAAGCTGGTGGCCATTACCTTTTCATGCTTAGTTTCTGAGCTTGCTCCTTTTTGATATTGTGCTCCCTACACCCACTTGTCTTTTGTTCCACCCAGAACATTTTTTTGTGTTACATTTTCTCTCTCAACTAGCACTTTTCAGTAGCTCTGTGATTTGCTACTGCATGAACTACTGTGTAAATCTTTGATACATTGTGTATGTTGTAGGAGCGGGGAGAGGGGACGCACAAATGACGGTTGCACCTAGGAAGATTCACTGTAAAATCGACATTCAAAGGTTTAGCAAGAATGCAGAATGGTTAAAAGAACCCTCTCCAAGCAAAGGGTTCTTTCTAAAATGTTGAATTATCTTTACACCTTTAAGCATTGATCTTAATAGGTGCAGCAGCCTGTAATATATCAAAGGTTTATCTAGTAAAGTCCTTTAAAAAGAAGGAAATTTAGCACCAGCGAAATCCAGGCAGCAACAATCCTGCAGACAGTTTGATTCCCTCCCCTACATCTGAATGGCTTTTATTCAGTTGCATTTGTCTACTATAGACAACTTTATCATGCTTTATATATGGGATGGGGAGAGAGGATTGATAAATACTGACAACTGCCTTATACAGATCTGTGTATGAAGGCATTTTTATGCTGAAGCAGGAAAGTGGTGGTGGAGGTAGATTGGTCTATAACAGTGATGGCAAACCTTTTAGAGACAGAGTGCCCAAACTGCAACCCAAAATTATTTATTGCAAAGTGCCATCACGGCAATTTAACCTGTATATCTCATTTTTTCTCTGTGTTTCATGTTTCTTCTTTATGACTGATGTTGTAATAAATAATCCTTCATAAAAGTTATTACATTACATTCTTCATTAAATTATCTTTCCATTGATATATAATTTTATGGTATAACTCAGTGCTTCCTCCCCCCTAAAAAAATGTTTAGGGGTACTCCCATTTTGACTCAAGAAAAACACCGGGGGGGGGATGAATATAGTTCAAATTGGGGAAAAATAAATACAGTGGTACTTCAGTTTTTGAACAGCTTAGTTTTCGAACTACTTGGAACCTGAACACTTCAAACCTAGAAATGAATGTTCTGGTTTGGAACTTTTTTCGGAAGCCAAACGTTGCTGCTTGCATGAGAACAGGAGCTGGATTGGGGCTGCTCAGCTGGGGAGGTGCAGGCTCCATCACACTTTCCATTGAGGGGTTCGCAGCTGCACTCCCCTCAAGGTAGAAGCGTAAAGGAGTCACACCTCCCTATCAGATCCCCTGCAACCCCATGAAGGCAGCCAGGCTGAATAGTTGCTGGGGTTGGGGAAGGTGGAGGCAGCCCAGAAGCTGCATCTGAGAGACCCTGCACCACCTGAAGGCAGCGAGGCACACCTCAGTTGAGCAGCCCAATCCCACTCCTCCTTGCATACAAGGAGGAGTGGAGGCAGGGATCTCTCAGCATGAAGCTTCCACTCCACTTCTGATAGATCCTCACCTCCACTCCTGCTTGCACGCAAGCCCTCCTCTCCTTCTCCCCCCCCCCCAACATGGAAGATAAGTCCCTGCTGGGGTGACGGTGCACGTGCCCACAGAGAGGGCTCTGAGTGCCCTCTCTGGCACGTATGCCACAGGTTCTCCACAACTGGTCTATAAGGACAAATGAGGCACTGCCTCACCAATGTCAATCAGCCTTTAGCCAGCTCCCAATTACCCAGAATTCATTTTTGCCCTGCCTGCTATTGACTCTAGCTCCATCTATTGTTGGTCTCTCTGCCTTCTGCCCCACCACTCTCAATGTCCACCAGTCACCGCTGATTAAAACTATAGGTTTTCCAGAGCCATAGTCAATGCATTAGGTGCCAGGGACCTAGTGAGTGATCTCATGTGTGCAACTAATAACACATTGAATGTGTTTACTGGCCATTTATTTATTTAGGGGTGTAAATATTCATCTTGTGGAACAATGGAAAAAATGTGATTTTGGTTTGCTTGTGAAGACTCTGAAATATTTGCCTGAATCAATATTTTCATTCAGGCATTCTTCAGAGAATTCCAATCAGGTGTTGGCATTTGCTCAGAAACAGCCTCTTTTCCACTTATAACCGACAGAAGTATTGCTTACTTTAAATATCTGGAGGTAAATGAAGAGAATAAATCTTCAAAAGCTTATGCAGGTACAGACTGTCGTTGGCTTCTCCATGAGGCCTTCAAGTTCCTTTCGCTCTGGTAATTATAATAGCAAACATGGAATGTCTGTTTATGAAAGATACATGGTCATTGTATCCATTCTTCATATAAACTACCATTCTTCCTTCTCACTCTTCACTTACCATGTCCCTGTAAATTATAAAGCTACCATATTGGGATGAGTTGTCTGAACATAACAAATGCATCTGTTGTAACCATCTCAATGGCTGCCGACAGAACAATAACTCATACACAGGAATGAAAGGGAAGTAGTCTATTCATCTCAAAGTAATCTGGAAACAATTCTGATGTCCTTGAAGACGCTCAAAAGGTCTCTCCCTTAACTTTTAATGCCATGCACGGGCCATAGCTCAGAGGGGGAGGAAGGAGCAGACTGGGAGGAGGCGGTATTGGAAGCAGAAGAGGTAGCAGGATTTAGTGAGCAGGAAGAGGCTGTGGCAGAGAGCAGTTCAGACACCCAGGCTGAAGTGGAGGCTGGAGAGGAGGGTGGCCAAGAGGCAGAGTTGACAAGCTGCTGAAGAATCCAGGGAGTCTCCCCTTCCTGCTGTGACCAGCTCCCCTCCCCCAGATCTCCTAGAACAGGGGTTGGCAAGCTTTACGTCTCCTGGGCCAGTTCACTCCAGTGGATTGTGCATTGGCCGGATTGTGTGTGTGCATGGCCGCGATTTCCGGCATCTGCATCTGTGCAGATTTCCGACGTCTGTGCTGCGCAGATGTGATTTCTGGTGCTGTGGAAGGGAGTTCCCGTGTTGCGCTGTGCCAGTTTAGCTCAGCATGTGGGGACTTGCTGAGCTCAGTTTGGGGGCGGCTCGTGGGCCGGTTAAATGACCCCAATGGGCTGCTTGTGGCCCATGGGCCTTAGGTTGTCTACCCCTGTCCTAGAACATGCAGAGAAATGAAAAGAGCAGAGCAGAGATTCGTTGTGCACAGATGCATTTTGCAACTGCTTGGGAAAGTCCATGGGAGGAGGAGCCTTAGAGATTGGTGGGAAGGCAGAGACCTTCAGTCTTCGCAACTGGCTCATTGGGGCAAGACCTACTGGGAAGAGTTACTGGGATCACTAGGTCTGCACTGTTTTGATTTCTTTGAATAAAGATCTAACTTCGCTGACACCGGCTGTTTTATTGCTGACCTATGCTTGACTCTAGCTCCTGACTTGTCTGTACTCAGAAGAAGCTAGCTTTGAGCTCAATGGGACTTATCACAGCTAGGTATGTACAGGACTCCAGTGCTATACACAATAGGACTTACTTTTGAGTAGTTATGTATCAGATTGCTCTGTACATCTATCCTTTTGGGGGCATGTTATGATCACCGTTTTTAAAACCTACTTGAATAAATACAAACACTACAAGAGAGCTTGAATAAAACATTTGGCTGGTTTGCTTCAAATCATCATGTGCTTGATAGGATTGTGGGCTGGGGGGAAATCACATACAGGTCCTCCTTGGCAATTGAAAAAAAAAGCTCTGGTTTCTATCCTTTGTCCTGATCCTCTGATTATTTTGTCAACTGTTGAGATCAGGACAATAAAATATATCTTTATATTGCTGTCAGTGAGCTGCCATTATGGAGATTTTGTTTTTCTCCTGGCACACTGATTTGTGATTTGCTATTAAAAATGTGCAACAAAGGGCTTGGCTTAATGATATTGTTCAGTACCTTTTTGACAATTTATTTAGAGTCAGTTTCAGTTATAAGAAAAAAGAAATTCCATGGTACTGTATATCTCTACCAGACTGTTAGGAATATTCAGTTTCTTTAGGACTTCTTTCCTTCCCATTCTTACAGTGCAATATTGTATGCACCTACTCAGAAGCAAGCCTAAGAAATAAGGCTTACTCAGAGATAAATGGGTATAGGAGAGCAGCCTAGCCCTATTTTATTTTTTATTCCATCATCCTAACCTCAGATCTCAAGAAACAAAGCATGTATTCAGGAATGCACAACAGTTTTAGTCTGCTTTTATACTGAGACCTCCGGGTATAGGGCAGTATATAAATTCAATAAATAATAATAATAATAATAATAATAATAATAATACTGAGGTTATCATTTATAGGATTGCATTTTCTGTCCCCTGCAACTTTCCCTTTCACCACACAGCTGTGTGAATTACGTTTCACTTGCAATCTGGAGTGGACAGCATCCCCATATTTTACTTTGAATATGTGTCCTCTCCATTAAAACAAATTGTTCTGGCAGTCGACTTACTAGTACATCTGTTAGATGCTTGTAAAATGTTTTTGCCATACAGATGGCACCAGTGTATGTTATTTAAGAAGCCTTACTTTGCATTTTCTATAAAATTGCTTCCAGTTCACTGGAAAATGTCATTAGCTTTGGACATATCTTCCCTCCCACAGATGTCTTTACAAGGATGGGTGTGGGTGTGTGTGCATATGTATAGATAGATAGTATCATATTTCTTTGAACTTCTAAACTGTCCTGGGTGTTAAAGGGGAGCTGAAATTCTTTTTTTTAAAAAAAACAACTGATTTTTTTTACATAACTGGCTTGAGATCAGAAATTGTTTGTTAAGTTATTAATGGCTCAGAAACCAAACATTTGTATGTTACATCTTCCATACAGTTGACTGCAAGTGCGTATGGGAGAAGGGGAATGCCAGGGGAAGGTTACACATGTAGTTTGGCTCTCAAAGGTAAAAGGCTTCCATTCAATGAAGATACCAACAAATCAGCACCGCCACATTGCCAGAGTCAGAAAACTACTTGCCTATGAAAACCTGACACTAGCTGAAAAGCTAGCATCACAGCATCTGCACCCACAATTTGAAAGGGAGTCTTCCAACTGCTTGCTGCCATGACAGCGGCCCTGACATCAGAGAGGCACCTTCGGCAGCAGGCAGTCTAGTCGGCAAGATGCAGCCAAGCTGTCTTTGAAATACTGCCAGGTTGATTCATTGCTTTTCACTAGTGATGGCTGGTGAAGTAGTTTGACTGCAGGTAGGAAGGAACCACCTACTGCGAAGGGGGAGGGACGCCAATGAGCTTCAGTAGAAGTCAGGAGGTTTCTCACCACTGAGCAAAGCCAGAGGGGACTGAGTGGCTGGGCAAACTGTGGCAAACGAAGTCTCCCCAATTGGGTACCCTGAAAATGTCTTGGACTACAACTCCCATCAGCCCCAGTCAAGTGGGGCTGATGGGAATTGTAGTCTAAAATATCTGGAAAACACCCAGTTGGGGAAGGCTGGCCCATTGCATCAGAATTGCCAGTTCATGATTGGGAAGACCCAAGTTCAAAATCCCTCTTCTGCCATGATCTGTGTGATCTTTGAGCCTAATCAGCCTTACAGGGTTGTTACCTGGACAGAATGACAGCATGTGCATCACCCTGGAGGAAAAGTGAAATAAAAATGTAATGTGTATAGGAAGTACATAAACCAGTGGCTGTGACATCCACTTGCATGGTGCTTCCTGGGTACCTTCCCCCTCTGACTACAGTCAGAATGGAAACAAATTCCCCCTTTCATTCAACTTATTTACAGTTGCAGGAAGCAGTTCCGACCAGCAAACTACTTAGTCAGTTTATTTTGTTTTATTTTACTGATGAAAATTAGTTTAGATTATTTATTTGGTCCAATTTATAACCCCCACCTTTTTTGCATTATCTGCCCCCAGGCCATGTCCTGAAGATTTAAAAGGGGATCTCAACTTTTTGAGTATTGCACCTTAGGTCATTTCTTGCATATTTGAGGGTGTGTGGTGCCTTTACACAACCTTCCCTGTGATGAACTAAGCAACGTGCTATTTTTAAGCTATCTCACGAAAGCAACCATTTTTCTGGCTGTTATTAGCCACTTATGCACGGAGAGTGGGAGGACGGGAACTTGGAGGACATGTTGCTATTTTATTTTATTTTTACAGCCAACCACATCACTGAACATTTTGTCTTCCACCATCAACAAGCCATTCCGCATTATTCTAATCTTTGTGCAGTTGCTTAGAAACCCCGAACCTTGAACTAAAAGCCAGGAAGGAGAGAGTTTCTTGAAAGTCACTTCATTTGAGAAAGGCACCTTCTTGCAGACAGAAACTGCATACCTGGTGAGAGACTCCCCTGCTCTGCATTTTCAGGCCATCACATGATATTTGTAATGACCTTTGTTTAAAGGATAAATTCTATTTATTTATGCTTCATTTATTCATGCTATTATGGACATTAGATTAAATTTCCAACACATTACTCATTTGGGGGTGGGGGGAAGATGACCATGGCTTCTTCCTTCTGGTAATGGCTTTACGTTAATTATATTGACTGACATGGCTGACACAAATTTATGGGAACACTAAAAATGCAATGGTGTTTTAATTCTCGCTCTAATTTTAGCAGACAGGAATAAAGCACTCAGAGCTCTGTTGCCTCCAGAATGAGTCATCTGGCCCCCATGTTCATAGCTGACTTTCCACGTGCAGATCGCCATGGTTCCCGGCGCACCACTAAGGTTTACCATGTGCACCAATTGCCATTTGCAATCAGAATAACAAAAAGAGTTTCTCTTTAAAATAAATCCCCCAATGAATCGTGGGAAGCAACCCTTTCACAAGAGAAGTTATTATTGTTGTTATTACACTTTTAGAATGTTCAGAGCACTTTGCACATATTATCTCACTAAGTGCTACAATCATCCTCTAAAGTAGATCAGTATTCTGGTCCTCCTATCGCAAAGGAGGGTTTTACAGCTCATGTGCTATGCCACTCTCAAAATGCCAATGTGGAACATGTGCCAAAAAATCCAGTTGTAACGTTTAATGATACTACATATTATCTAAGACAGGAATGGGCAACCTGTGGCCTTGCAGATGTTTTGGAGTCTTGACAGATGTTTAGCAACAGGGAGCATGGTTAGTGGTCACACATAATGGCAGCTGCAGTTCAGTCATATCTGCAGAGCCACAGGTTCCCCATCCTTGTTCTAAGGCCAGCCTCATAAGTGTTGCTATTCAAAGTAGTTGCACCAAATAATCTAAGAGGTGCAGGTCCAGGGTCCCTTGAGATTTCGCAGGGGATACTGGCCCACACATCTTGATGGAACATAGTGCCATGTGACATTTTGCAGTGTCCTCTGTGGCACTGCAAGCAACCCTCCTAGCTGAGCACCTGTCTGATCTTGTGTCGCTTCACAGGTATGTTGCCTGAAAACTTTGCCACCCAAACTATCACTTGGGCTGTTTCTGCAGCTGGGCCATCCCCAATGTTATCCAGATGGAAACCTGTGCAAGAAAAAGAATTTCAGTGTAATCATAGCAGTATGAAATTTAGTTATATGCTGCATTACTGAAACTGTTTTTCTTAATACAGTGGTACCTCGGGTTACATATGCTTCAGGTTCCATACGCTTCAGGTTACAGACTCTGCTAACCCAGAAATAGTGCTTCAGGTTAAGAACTTTGCTTCAGGATGAGAACAGAAATCGTGCTCCGGCGGCACGGCAGAAGCAGGAGGCCCCATTAGCTAAAGTGGTGCTTCAGGTTAAGAACAGTTTCAGGTTAAGTACGGACCTCCAGAACAAATTAAGTACTTAACCCGAGGTACCACTGTATGAGTTTAGAGGTATAAATATTGTAATCAATTCAGAGAAAAATGGACGCTTTTGACACTGTAGCCCAGGAGTTGCTATCCTGCCATCCTCCAGACATTTGGAAGACAATTCCCATCATCCTGACCACTTACCATGTTGGTTGGGGCTGATGAGTTCAAGCCCAAATGCATCTCGGGAACCACAAGTTAGCCGCCCACCATGACCTCACCTTAGTCCTTCACATCATCTTAGCTTCTCTCCTCCTCTTCCTTTGGGACAAGCTCAGAAAGACCTTTTAAGGGAAGGGTAGCTCCTTGAGGACCCTTGGAAAGCTTTTGAAATGTGTTTCTGCTTAATACAATTATGCTTAATACAATACATATGCTTCAGGTTCCATACGCTTCAGGTTACAGACTCTGCTAACCCAGAAATAGTGCTTCAGGTTAAGAACTTTGCTTCAGGATGAGAACAGAAATCGTGCTCCGGCGGCACGGCAGAAGCAGGAGGCCCCATTAGCTAAAGTGGTGCTTCAGGTTAAGAACAGTTTCAGGTTAAGTGCGGACCTCCGGAACGAATTAAGTACTTAACCTGAGGTACCACTGTAGTTCTTTTGTGGGGGTGAAAATCTGGACACAAACCACTGAAACCAGAAGGACATAGGTCATTTATCCAGATGTACAACGCCTAGTTTCTGCACTGATGATTCTCTGGGCTTGGCTTCAACAAAAAAGGCCTCATATAGCCCTGGGTCTTGTATTCATCAGAAAGTTACAGAAAAGTTTAGTTTGTTTTACACCTCTTTTCTTCTAAATTTGTCCCAAAGCAAGTATCTAAAGTCATTGTTCATATAGGAAAGTCTATGGCTGTGTACACACTCCTGTTTAATCTGCATTCAGTGCACTCCCATGACTAGTTTGGGAAGCGGTGTGCACACAACATTTGCCACAATCCGTATCTTTCTGGTATGTATCCTGTCATTTCTTATAAAATACTGTGCTTTGATGTGGTTTCTCCCAAGCCAGGCTTCACCCAAATCAAGAAAAAGAATGACCCAGCTGTGTTTTATGTTGGTACTGTGTACACAGTATTTGCTTACAAGGTTCCTGGGTTTGTTTTCAGATACTTGAGTTTTCCCATATCTCCAACCAAGAAATTGTCAAGGGCATAATCACAAACTGTCTGGACGGGTGGGGCGAGCCTAGTCACAAAAGACTGCTGTGGGAGCCTGCTGGTCACCAAGAACAAATAATTTATCAAAGAAACTTCTCCCAAAGCACACAAAAGCCAGGCTAAGATGACACATCAAATAACAGAGAACGTGCTCAGGCAAAAATAGCCAGGCAAACACCCCAAAGCCAATTCTTTCCGCACAAAACAGGCAATACTCTCAAGCCAACTGCCCCTAAAACAAGCAGCATCACAATGCCAACCCTCCCAAATTGGCAACCCCCCCCCACTTTTGCTCTCTTTTGTATTTCATGAACACCTGCCCTAGATTTCCTGTATCTGGGGGGAACCATAGCTTGCTTATGGGCCAGGAAAATTGGGAAAGCTCTTGGAATTTCAGAGAAGTAGTCCTAGGGACTTTGATATAGTGGGACACACAAGTCCACTATTCTCTTACATTGTGATGGGATGGGATTTTTACAACTAAAGGCCAACATCTTCTGAGGCCCTTCTTCATGTGCCTCCTCCTCGAGAGGTCCGGAGGGTGGCAACACAAGAACAGGCCTTCTCTGCAGTGGCTCCCCGTCTGTGGAATGCTCTCCCCAGAGAAGTTCACCTGGTGCTTTCATTATACACCTTTAGGCACCAGGCAAAAGTGTTCCTTTTTAACCAATCCTTTGGTTGATCTAATTTACATCTTATGCTTTTTTAAAATGTGGGGTTTTTTGGGAGGGGGTTGGGTTGTTGTTTTTATTTTTATTATGTATTTTGTGGTTGTATATCTTGATTTTATTCTGTGAACCACCTAGAGACCCCCCGGGTATAGGGTGGTATATAAATTCGATAATAAAAAAATAATAATGTGGATGGTAGATAAACCAGTGCTTTTTTCCTGCAGGGATGCAGGGGTATGCATACCCCTAAACATTTTGTGAATCTTTGTACTTTTGTCCATTTACTGTATTTATTTCCCCTGATTTGAACTATAAAAAGGTGGTTTTCTTGAGTCAAAATGAGAGTACCCCTAAACATTTTTTTAATAGAAAAAAGCACTGAGATAAACAATATGTGACCTGAAAAGGTTGCAGGATGCATACTCCACATCCCTACATACTTTGAGAACTGCTGTTGGCAAAACCTTGGCTTAAGGGTGAGATCTGATAAATTATCAACCATCAGAATAAGATGAAATTAGAAATATAATTGAGTCCTCCTGAATCTAATGTGAAATACCCAACACAGAAGAGGAAAGATGGAGCCAGGAGGCAAAGAGATATCCGTTAAGGAAAGAAGAAAGGGGAGGGGGGACCTAAAAGAGGCTGGAGGGAAGATTAGTCACAGAGTTATTGGTAGGTTGGGGAATTGAAGAAGAAAGCTGTAAACTTAGATATGACAACATCCTTAATGTGGCCTTGGGCAAATGCCTTGGATTTTGTTCCTTTACTCCTCATCTGAGGTAATGAAATTAATTTTACCTCTCAGGACTGCAATTTGCAATTAATTAATCTTTATAAAGGCACTTTGAAGAAAGCCCCCAAAGCATGGAAGAGTTTAACCAACCCATCCTTGGAATGGCTACTGCGCCCCAAAATGCTTTTGATGTTTTAATACAAAGCAGGCTGGAGAGAAAATTATTTTAAAACTTTGCTATTAGAATTAGTGGGTTTGAATAGGTCCGTATCGAATGTTTGCCCATCTTGATCTTCAGGACAAAAGTTGCGTTTTCAGGTGGGATGTAATATTTATTTGAAAACTTACAGAATAATCCCATGCATGTTTATGCACAACAAAGTCCCTTTGTGGTCAATGGCCCCATCTGGTTTGCTGCTATTTGGTTCTTCTATAGGGTTAAGTATATATAGCCAACTGTTCAAAATTGGCTCTTTTAAGTAAAAATCATAACACTGAAAGCTCTGATCACAGATGTGTTGTTTGGTCCTGAGAGATAAACCTTTCACTCTCACCATCAGAAACTAACTGGGCTTCAGAAGTGTGGTTCTGCCACTCTGAGCAATCCCTGGGCAGCATTCAGATCACTATGTAAAGCTCAGAAACACAGAATTAAATGTAATGGTTTGCTAATTTAACCTTTTAGATTTACCACACCACATCCTGGACATTTTCTAAAACACTTCAAATAGTACAAAACACATTTCTACATTCATAAAAGCCATAACCTAACAAGTGCTGTCTTTCTGTGACCCCTGTATTTTATTTTTGCTGTATAACATTCCATCTTTATTCACAGAATACGAAGGTCTTTGCTTTAAAAACAAAAACATAGAAACCTTCACCATGGGCAATGCCAGTATTTATGCACTTTAGTCACATAAAAGGTTCCACATGAAATTATTTCACATTAAAGCACCTTCCCTGCAGAGACTCACCCTACTTTTTGTGATGCAGCACTTTGAAACAAATTGCTTAATTCTTGCAAAGGACTCCCACTATCAAAAGGATATTACTGCTGTGTCCCAAAGTGATTCCTCTGTGATAGTGTTATCATTAAAAAACAGCAACAAATGCTCATGACTAATGTGGGTAAAACCTCAGTGCCTAGGGCTTGCCGATCGCATGGTCGGCGGTTCGAATCCCCACGGCGGGGTGAGCTCCCGTCTTTCGGTCCCCGCTCCTGCCCACCTAGCAGTTCGAAAGCACCCCTAAGTGCAAGTAGATAAATGGGGACCGCTTTATAGCGGGAAGGTAAATGGCGTTTCCGCGTGCTGCGCTGGTGCTGGCTCGCCAGAGCAGCTTCGTCACGCTGGCCACGTGACCCGGAAGTGTCTCCGGACAGTGCTGGCCCCCGGCCTCTTAAGTGAGATGGGCGCACAACCCTAGAGTCGGACACGACTGGCCCATACGGGCAGGGGTACCTTTACCTTTTTTAACTATAAAGAGGAAAGCAACTTCTTTAAGCCAGCTCTCTCCCCTGCCCCCACTCTACCCACAGTAGTGGCTAATAAGGTTGGCTAAGTATTGCAGTGTTAATTGCATGAATTTAGAGATTTTTCTAAATGCAAATTCCAGATGGGATTTTAGGAAGTCTGTGGCTAGTTTGCATGGTTGGAAAAAAGACAAATTGGCTGGATTGTTATGTACCTGCATAGTTGATGAACCTGAAGTGTATGGCATGGGCTGATTAGGGACTCAATAAACTCCCCCCCCTAGCTTTCTACTGTAAAAATCAGGGGCAAGCACTGTCAGTCACCTGGCAGGCAAGAATACCTGGCTGTTGGACTGCATTCAGCTTGATGGGTCACAATGTCACAGAGCCCTGCTGTAAAAACAAAAACCAGAGCCCAGACACAAAGAAGGCTGTCCTTCTTTGTAGCAGTGCCCTTATTAGATAATGTTGACTATGCTATCATTCTGGAGCATCTCAGGGAAGTGGGAAACTGTCCTTAACTGGTTCCATTCCTACCTCCAGGACCATTTCCAGAAAGTAGTTATGGGAGGCTACTGTTTAGCACAATGGGAGTTGCCCTGTGTTGCCCCGAAGGTTTCCATCTTGTACCCTATGCCACTGGGAGTTGTCATCAGGAGTTGTGGAGTAAAGTGCCATCAACTTGCAGATGAGTCCCATCTGAATCGGAAAAGACAGTTGAAGTATTAGACCAGTGCTTGGAGGCAGCAATGAGCTGGATGTAGCCAATAAACTGAAGCTGAATCCTGAAAAGTCATAGGTGTCATGTGTCCCCAGTTCTTACGTCTGGGTGCTGGGGAGATGGTCTGTTCTGGATGGGATGGCACTTCCCTGGAAGTCTACAGCTTGTGTGTGTGCGCGCTCCTGGATTCAGCTATGTCACTGAAGGCTTAGGTACCTTGGTGACTAAAGGTGCCATTTTCAAGACGGTTTGCCAGTGATGGTCTCTTTTGGACTTGGCCACTGTACTCTATGCTCTAGTAACTTCCAGATTAGATTATTGCAATATACTCTAGGTGGGGCTGTCTTCGAAGATGACTTGGAAACTTCCAGTTGGTCAAAATGCAGTGGTTAGATTACTGGCTGGGGTTTCATTTAGATCCCATATAACTCCTGTTTTATAGCAGTTGCACTGGTTGTCAATTCATTTCTGACCCTAATTCAAGGTGCTCAGATTAGTGTTTAAAGCAGAAAACAACTCAGATCCCAAATCCTTGAAAGACTGTCTCTTACTCTACAGGCCCCTCTATTGTTAAGATTGACAGAGGTGGCCCTCTCGGTTGTTCCACCACCCTCAGAAACTTGGGGTGGCGGCGGCCAAGGAGAGGGCCTTCTCTGTGGCAGCCCCTCAGTTCTGTCTGGCGTCTTCCTTAACACAGCTTTCAGCCACCTCCTTATTCTGTTTTTGACACCTGATATGTATGTTTTGAGGACCCAGCCTACTTTTGTTATTGTAAGTTATTTTAAACTCTTTTTAATGTTGCATTTTAATTATTGTAAGCTGTCCCATGACCTAAGGGAGAATGGCAGGCAATAAATTAAACTACTATTACTACTAATAATGGTAATGATATTGTCTTGTATTTTTAAAAATCATATTCTAGGCAGAAAGAAAAAAGTTCTTGGAAAGCTGTGTGTCCCTTCTCCATCTCCAGAGTGCATATATCCCCTATTTATTTAAAGGCCACAAATACAAAAGAAATACAGCTATCATCCAAATGTTTTGAGACAGGAGTACATTGGGAACTCTATGGAACTGTCATGGGCACAACACATCACTCTTTTTACAGAAGTAAAACTCATGATGCTCAGAACTCCCCTTCCCCACAAAAGACAAAACACTTACACCCTTTATCTCTACGGCTAGCGGTTGTGTGTGAGAGTGCTGTGATGCCCAAAGGTGGACTTCAGTCATACAAGAAGGATCTCCCCTGAAGCAGAGCTCCATGGTCTTTTCTTCCCAATACACTTCATGGGGATAACATGACATGGTCCAGAAAGCCCTGCAAATTATTGGTGGTCGCAAAGAAATGACTTGTTTTGAATGTATTCTCATAGCAATCTATTGTTCCACCACCCTTACCCTAGGTTTATTCTTCTGAAAAATAAGGGAAAAAAGGAGGACAAGTTGGGCACTTTCCACACAGCAGAATTTCTGCAGTTATATTTTAAGAGAACACCACAAAACCTCCCTTGACTCCCTGTGGTTTGTATGACTTCATTTAAGGCCAACTGCATTGGAGACCTTAGGGCATAAAGGATTGCTATGATGCCTCAGCTTTTCTGTGAAAAGCGCTAGAGGTCCAGACATTACCAGCATTATTATTAAGCATTATTAAATAAATGGCATTGCTGTGTTATATCTATAAAAACCAAGGATGATGCTCCTGAAAAGATACATTGAATAGTTGGATTTTTGTGCTTGAATTTTGTTCTTTTAATTGACCTAACTACACCCAGAGACATATAATCATTTTTTTTAATGTTTTGGGTGCTTTATTCTTCCCATTAAGCTATTATGCACTAACCCCATCCCATTTACTAAGGCCGCATTTCAACTCTGATGTAAGGTACTTCAGTCAATTTAAATCAGTGGGGTTGGCCCAATTTAATTCTGTGTTGATTTTGGCCTAAGTGTTCGAAGTTTACCAGACAGACCTTGTTCTCAACAATGGCATAAAGTATTCATAGGCCAATGTCAATAAATAAATTATTTTGCAAAAAAGCTGAGGCAACATGATGCATACTCAGAAATTCAAGAAGTAGATCACACAAATCTCTCTATTTCTATGCACATTGTCAGAATGTTTACTTGGAATTATGTTCATTACAATCAATGGTACTTCCTTCTGAGGATCTGATCTGCCATTATGGCTCCCTATTTGTTTTGAGGATCAATTTTAAGTGGCGGCCTTAATTCCAGGTATCTAAGGGAACATCTTTCTCAACATAAACCTGCCCGTCAGTCAAGATCTCATTCCGAGGCCTTTTCTGGTCCCTATCATTGTAAGGTACATTGGTGGGATGGAGGAACTTTTCAGTGTGACTTCCAATTTATGAAGCTCCATTTGTAGGCATGCTTGCCTGGCGCCTCCACAACCTCTTCACCTCCAGACAAAGCCTGTCCCACTGGGTCTTTTAATTACTTCCTAGCATGCTTGTCCTCTTTTACCTGACTGATCTGTTATTTCTGAGTTCATGAAAAGATAAGCCCCACATCATTGTGGTGTGATATAAATCTGAATTCCATGGTCTTTGGATCATGATTATGGCAGCACTTCTATAAGGGTGTAACATATGGCATGTAACCTTACAACAGAAGCAGTAGCTTGCATGTTAATTCTACATGTTCATAAGCAACACTATGAGTTTAATGGAAGTTTGCCATCACTCTCTAAAGCTTTGGTCAATGGAATGTTTTTTGCTATGCCTATACTCCACCCTTCGGAAGACGCCATTGCATACCTTTTGCTAATCTAAAGAAAAATCTCCACATTAGTGACATTTCCTCCTCTTGGTCTGCATGTATGTCCAACCTTACGATCTCTGCAGTTCACTATCAGCAGGCAACCAGTTGCTCCTCACATCCTGGCTCCGCAGAAAGAGAGAAAACACAAAATGTAAACTCAAGTGCTGACTAATATGTGGAATTTGGAGATGCGTATGAAATTAAGTTAATAAATTCTGTTCAGCTCTCAGTAGACAAGTGATTACGCCTAAACAAATCAGTTGCCTTGTTAACAGCCACAGCATTAATGCATCGGAAATATTGTACGTTGATTAGACTTGCAAGAAATCTGTTAGAAGACAAGCCAAAGCCATGTGCAACCTCGAGAATCTTTTGATACATGCACCACCTGAAGTCCTAAATATGACATTGTAGGGGCAGACATAGTCAACTACATGCATTGGCCATTTGCACAGGGGTTGCAGTTTGCCCTGCATGAATGCTATGAATGAAACAAAAACATGGACACACTACCTACAACCAGGGAGATTGTTTCAATTATTGCAAATAAGGTTGTACAAGGCACAAGCAATCTTAAACCAAGGACTCTACCAGTCAAGACTCAAGTAGTAGACTCTCTGTGCTACTGTGGGGTTCAGCCAGCTCTTGCCTGGGTTTCAGTACCACCGTTGCAGGGTGGTATTGCAGCAGGTGACTGGAGGGGCCACCAGGGTTCCATTTAGTCCTATAAATCTCCTGGCATAGGCCTAGTTCTTCAGCCTGAGAAAGTGCTTGTCCACACCCAACTGTTTGTCTGACTAACGGCCCAGGATAAGGAAGTAAGATGGCGCCGAGGTAAGACGCTCTTATCGGAGCTCAAAGAATTCTTTTAACTAAATGCCTTTGTTGCTGGCTCTCCTCCTTCCTTTGGATCTTATTTCCTTTCATTACCTCGCTGTGCTTTTGAACATCCTATTTTATCCTCCTCGGTGCCGGGACTTAATGAAGTTAATGAAGTCTTAACGAAGGCTCCCAGTCATTCCCTCCCTCCCAGTTTCTTGTTGACTCCTCGTGACAAACTTACCCCAAGGATCTTTAAGGACTTCTAGTGGGCTTTTAACCCTAAAAAACTACAAATCCATAAAACCACAAATTTTTTCCCACCACCTCAAACTTCGTGGACCCCCAAACATCCCAGTTTTAACAAACCGAGAAGAAGGGGGGGGGGATACCTTAAAGGAGTGCTCTAACTGGACCCAGTTTTTAAAACTCCTCGCAGCAGCCCAGCCAGGACTGAACGAGAATTGAATGAGATTGTGACCTGAAAACTTTAGCACTTTAGCACTTTATCACTCTATTTAGAAGTCTGATCTCATTGATTTAAGAAGAATTTAGTAATGAGAAGAGCCAAAAGACTCAGGTGTCCTGATACAGAAACTGACGCAGAGCCCTCTGCCTTCAAACAGAGTAATCTAGATAATTACCTCCTACCTCAAAAACAGCACATACTCCCTCCTAAAACTTTCCCCAACTTTTTACATGGAAAGACAGCTGAAGAGATATCCTTAGGGATAAATGAGGACAAGGCTACTACTCCCATAACCGAGGCACAAGCACTAATTGGTAGAAAGGTGGAGCTGCTGGAGGAATGCTGCCTATTGACTGCTCAAACAGTTCAAAAAATCTTTGAACAATTACAAAACATCTCCAAGAAGCTGGACAACCCAGACGAAAGGAGGCAACTCACTCCCTTTTTGCCATCCTTAACAAGCCCTGGAGATAAACAGAACAAATACAAATTTATACCTCTAAACCAGCCAAAAACCAGAGGAAGCCCCCCTCACTCACTCAACCTGATATTGAGGCCATGTGAGATTGTTCTCCACATTTTTCCATATAGAGGGCCCCTACCTTACTGGGAGTCATCCTTCTGGGCCAGACACCATCTAAATCTGCTCCTAGGCCTTGAGGGTGGAAGTATTGACTTAAAAGCAGTCAAGAGGCTCACTAACGATGGATACTCCAAAAAAGTACTACTAAGATTTGGTAGTCATAGAATTCCAACCAAAATCTTAAGGGAAAAGGCTCATTTAGCCCAGAAAGGAATCATTCCGCGTCGACACTTCGAAGATATATCACTCAGTCCATTGATTGCATCTAAAAGACAAAATAAGATGAACAAGGCCATTCCACCAGAAGCCGACATCTGCCCTACTCCCGTGGAAGAACTCAGCAGATGGGAGAAACCGCAACCAGCTACCCGGGAAATCACGCATGAAAAATTCAAGCTCCCAAACCAAGCGACTGTAGCATCAAACAACAGCCTCGCTTTTGACACAATAGACTGGACAGTCCCAGTATACCTGAAGGAGCATCTCCACCCCCATCGTTCTGCCCGGAACTGAGGTCCAGTGCTGAGGACCTTCTGGTGGTTCCCTCACTGTGAGAAGTGAGATTACAGGGAACCAGGCAGAGGACCTTCTCGGCAGTGGCGCCAGCCCTGTGAAACGCCCTCTCATCAGATGTCAAGAAAATAAACAACTATCTGACTTTTAGAAGACACCTGAAGGCAGCCCTGTTTAGGGAAGTTTCTAATGTTTGATGTTTATTGTTTTTAATATTCTGTTGGGAGCTGCCCAGAGTTTTCCTCAGATAGTGAGCCAGCCTCAGACAGCTGGCTTTGGGTGACATGAAAAGGTGGTCCAAGCTATTTATTTATTGCATTTTTGCTGCCAGGGAAGGGAAGAGGCACTTTTGGGTTTTGTTTGCTTGAAGTGCCAGAATAATTTGTGAGGTAGCTTCTCTTGGGGGGGAGGAGCATCACTCACCACAAAATATATTGGGCTGACACTATCTACACCAATAGTCTGGAAAGGATGGGTCATACGGATAGGAGAGACTAATAGACATGGCATACCTAAGAAGCTGTTTCTGGATGCAATGAGAACCCTAGTGCTGCGTAATGCAACTGGTGTTTCTTTCAAGGTCAGCAGGGCATGTAGCCAGAGAGGAAAAGGTTTCATCATCCTAAAAACTACTTCTACAGCCAGTCTGCCATGATGGTACCTGGGCTAAGACCCATCAGTCTCTACTGCATGCTTCTGTAAGTAGATTGTAAATACCAGGTGGAGGTTAAAAGGAAATATTTTCAAAGGAAACTCCAGCTGCACTCCAAGGAATCTGAAATGGCTCTCCTCTGGTGAAAATATCTGCTCTGATGCTTAAAGATGATTTAGCTCCTAAGGCTGTCAGTCTGGCACTTTCATTTACTGCTTAAATGTACACACTTCCCCCAAATATTAAGCTACCCATTCAGTACTCTGTTGAGAAATTGACATAAAGCAGACCCTTTAAAATGCTGTTTACTGTGTGTACTAATCTGAAGGCTGTTTCTCGGAAATGCATTAAAAACCTCATAAACTATCTGAGAGATATGAGAGGTATAAAGCAAAAACAAGGGGGCACTGGCAGCTCTTCGTGATGCATGTGGCGAAATGGAGGCAGCGTATGCTTATTGGGAGTCTGTTTCTGCATTTCAGTCCCTGTAAGGTGCTGCACATGTGCTATTTGCTTCTTGAACTAGCACAAAATGAGAATCTGCGTTATACTGATGTGAATGCAGGAATCGCAAAGACAAAATTCCCTACATGGATATCACAGAATCATAGAATTGTCAAGTTGGAAGGGACCCCGAGGGTCATCTAGTCCAACCCCCTGCAATGCAGGAATCTCAGCTAAAGCATCCATGACAGATGGTCATCCAACGTCTGCTTAGAAACATCCAAGGAAGGAGAGTCCATTACTTCCCAAGGGAGTCTGTTCCACTGCCCAACAGCTCTTCCTGTCAGAAAGTTCTTGATGTTTATTTGGAATTGCCTTTCTTCTAACTTGACTCAAATAAGCTTTACTCAGAGTAGACCCATTGAAACTAATGGACCTAACTTATCTATGTACCTTAACTTTAATGGGTCTACTTTGAGTATGATGAGGGTTGAAATGCCACCCAGAGAGACTTAGGATAGGGAAGAAATTGGATTCAGTTCTTATTTAAAGGCAACCTACTGAATCTGCACTTTCTAAAAAGAGCGTGTGAACCAAAACACTACTGCTGTCCAAAATTCAATTTCTCAATTTTTCAGTTCTCCAGCCAAGTAATGTCTCTGAAAATGAATTTATTACTGTAAAGTGCATATAGATTAGTGAGAATAGTGCTGTATATTAGAGGGAAATGCTTTGCAAAAACCTATATATATTAGAAAAAACTGCATACAACAATGTATCGTATTAGATTTTCATACTAAAATGCCAATGAATTTTCATGAGAACTTAAACAAAAATTGCGAACTCTTATGGAAACTTGGGAACTGAAAAAGTGAGAGAAACCAAAATGGACATGCTTAGCCATCCCTAGTTCTGAGCAAGTGTATAGAATTGTGCTACAATTCCTTCTTTTATCTTCATGCGTTACCGTTGAAACCATTTATTTTTAACAGCTGCCTTTTGCCTCTCCCTTTTCTTCCCCGTGCTCCTTTCCGCCTTCACAAGTTCAGCCGGTGGGCTTCCCGTATTGTCAGGTCTCTTTCTGCAACTCAACAGTAATGGGCTTGAGCGGAAGCGCCTCTTTTGCAGAGTCTGTTGCCTAGCAATCTGCTTTGCAGGGCCTGATAGATACAACAAAGTCTTTACAAAAGAAAAAGGAACAAGGATTCTTTTTTTTTTAAAAAAGAACGATTGTTGTAATCAAAACAGAGAGCTCTTTGGAAGACTTTGCATCGCACCTTCTTATGCTCGACTGCCACGTCTGTGCTGACGAGTTTCCTTATACAACGGTCTTTGTTGCCCCTCTCAGAGTTTCATATATTGGCAGATTGTGCTAAGTGTTATTAGCTATATAGTTCATTTTAATCTCTCATTCAATGGAAGACTGTGAACAAATAATGGCTGAGAGTCATGATGGCGATACATTACCTCCAAGATCAGAGGCAGTATGCTGGGAACACAAGCAAGAGATTGTTGTTGTGCTTGTGGAGAGTCAGTATGGTGTAGTGGTTAAGAGCGGAAGACTCGTAATCTGGGGAACCGGGTTTGCGTCTCCGCTCCTCCACATGCAGCTGCTGGGTGACCTTGGGCTAGTCACACTTCTCTGAAGTCTCTCAGCCCCACTCACCTCACAGAGTGTTTGTTGTGGGGGAGGAAGGGAAAGGAGATTATTAGCCGCTTTGAGACTCCTTCGGGTAGTGGTAAAGCGGGATATCAAATCCAAACTCTTCTTCTTCTTCTTGATTGCTACTTATTGGCTTCCCATAGGCACCCGGTTGGACATGGTGGGAAGAGAATGCTAGATAGGCCTCTACATGAAGGTGCAGAGAATATGCACAACATATACACAGCATGCACACATAGTGTTGTAGGAGAATGTGTAGCATCAATTGAATAGCATGCTCCAGAGGTGCCAATTGTGGGGGCCAACGTCACACACATGACATCATGTCTGCCATCCCAATATCACGTATGTGATGTCAGGATGTTGGGAGCAGCAAGGGGAAGAGACAAACATGGCGGCCATGCAGTGGCGGAGCTTCATGCTCCGGCACCGGGGGGCAGAGAGCAGGCGGGGCACGCCAGCGCAGGGTGCCCAGCGCAGGCAGAGGGCAGCCGTGATGGCACCCTGGGATCACGCTGCCGGAGCGGTGTCCTCCCCCTGTACGCCTCTTCCTCCACCAGTGCAGCCATGCAGCTTCAGTGGCTGGTGGTTCCTCCTTCACGTCCTCCTGGCACCGCCATCAGTGGGAGGCTGCTTTGCTTGGCTTTGCGCTTTGCCTCCGTGCTTTTGGGACATGGAGGGGGGCAGCCCCAACTCGAAAAATATTTGGGGGCCACAAAAGGGCTCATCCTTGGGAGCTGGTGCCCGAGGCATGTACATTGGTCATTAACATTAGGCTACACATATTAAGTGAATAATGTGAGGGTGATCCATATTGAGGTCATTGCAGGGGGTTGGACTAGATGACCGTTGGTTCCCTTCCAAATCTAAGATTCTATGAGGTGATAATGCTTGACATCCCATTGTTCTCCAATGCCAGGAATGATGACTATTCAGGATGGCTACTGTATAGGCTGCCTGCAGGACCAGAGGCAGGTGTCTCTTTAACAACATCTGAACAAAAGCTTCTTCCAGTTCCTGGAGCTTAACCCCTTATGCATTACTAATCTACAATGGTGGGCCCAGCTTCTCATGACCTGTTTTAATAAGCCAAGACAGGCAAAGCTCAAGGGGGCAGATTCCTTGCATTTTTCAAGAGCCTTTCAGCAACTTCAGGAGAAAACTTGAAATTGATTCAATCTACTCAGGGCTGGCCCAAGGCATTTTGCTGTCAAGGACATGATGGTGCACCTTCCTGTTACCTGTACTGTAGCATGTTAGATGGACAGTTGAGTCATACTTCAACGTTGGTGATGAGACATCCTCTACCACACCTGAGGCTGGCTTTGGCAATGCAGGGCCAGCTGCCTAGAATGCATAACTTTGTATTCTAACATCCCATTACAGCTCTGTTCCCCAGCATTGGTTGCTGAAGGTGGCTATCTGCCTAATGTTAGGGCCAGCCTCGAATCTAGTAGAATGTTGCATGTATGTATGTATGTATGTATGTATGTGTTTGTGTTTAGTATATCTAGTAGTATATACTGCTGCATTCCATCCCAATCTCCAAGTGGTGTGACCAGTGCTTTTTTTTCTAAAAAATTGTTTAGGGATACTCTTGACTTAAGGAAATCACCATTTTATAGTTCAAATTGGGAAAAATAAATACAGTAAATGCAACGAAACTGACCAATCACCGTGCTAGTTTCCAGCTCCTACTTCACACATTAAACGCTCGCTTCCGTTTGAGACTCAGGAAACACCGAGACAGGAAATGAGGCCACCATTGGGTGTAGCAATGGAACTGACGATTCACTGTGCAAGAGAAGAAACTAATTTTTTTATATATTTTTTAGTTTTTTCTCCCGTTAGATTCACAAAATGTTTAGGGGTATGCGTCCCCCTGCGTCCCTCCAGAAGAAAAGCACTGGGTTTGAGACTCCAGGGGTTCCTCAGAATGAGGGACAGCAGAGACTGTGGTGTCTTTATGATATATGGTTTATTTACACATATATGGTTTATTTACACTGAGCCTATGATGGAGGGGATTCATAGCATGAACCCTCCCAATAAGGTATTGTTTCTCTCATAGCCTTGGATTCCATCATAAATCAAGCATTTCTTTCCCTCACAGGCTTCAGTCTGCATCCTCCTGTTTCTAGTTTTCACACACCTCAGCTCTACTTGAGAGCTCCTTCTAACCACCAGCCAGTGGAGCCTTTTGTTCTCCAGCACAGAGTCACTTCCTTTGTTGTCTTAACAACCTATACTTATGCCATTACTTCACCAAGAAGCTGGCCTGGCCATTCCATCAATTGAATCCTTGCTGGATCCAGGAATTAGAAGGAATTAGAAGGTTAGGCATACAGCCTAACCTCCCCCTCCCCCCCACAACTCACAACAATATATAGTTTTAATTCTATCAGTGTTTAACTGCTTTTAAATGATTGCTAAGGTTCTATGTTTTTAGCTGTTCTTATTTTTATTTTGAGCCTCTATCAAGGAAAAAGGTAGGGTATAAATAAATATAATAGTAATAGTAGTAACAGAACAAGTAGCATCTTTCAATATCTTTAGTAGATGTAAGGAATAGCAAAGCAGATTATCTCACATACAAATGCTTTCACCGATGCAGATTTTAGTTGGGTATCATAGACTGCCACAGAGTCTTCCTGGAAGATCATTTAAGAAAATGTCACACAGTTAAATGTGGGATAATTGCAAAGGGAAAGGTTATACTAATAAATATAGATTTATATTTCAATGGTGTTAAAAAAAATCTAATGATGATTACTTTCTGCTTAGGAATGCCACATTTTTCTCACAAGAAGGTAGGTAGCTTAAAGGATAATAATGAAATAATATGCAGTTGAAAATGATGACAATAGGACCCATGGAGGGGATGGTGGGAAGTCTGGAGATTCGTAGAACTTTCTAAATTTGAGTATGTATTTGAAATTGTCATAATTTTATACTTGTAAAATCAAATAAAACCTATTTTCAAAAAAAGAGAGAAAAAGATAATACAGACAGCCTGTCTGATATGAAGCAGGAGGGAGTTTCATAGGGCAAGGTCTGCCATACTAAAGGCCCGATTCCTACCCTGATGAGATACAAGAGACCCTTGTCTTTTTGCCATGTGCTAAATAATCCCAGAAGACTCTCATCTGAGCATATATTGAAGTTGGATTTGACACTCAAGAGCTCTTTCAAACAGTCGACTGATAAGGGCTTTAATTCAAGGATCTACTTGATGGTTCTTTTTAATAATATAATTGCCATTTTCACATTCATTTTACTCTAGCCCTCAGGGATGTTCTCAGAAATACCACAAACCTGTCCCCAAGAGCTTGTTTCAGGTGTGAAACTGACCTGAGGGTGATATCAGGTGACAATCATAGGTCCCAAGATCTGTGATAAAAAAAGCTGTAGCTGAAAGTTCAGTGATAGTACTTGTGAGGGGGTTTATCTCTCCCTTTCCTTAATGCTGCTCCCTGATCCCTTTTTGCACAGAGTGAGTGATCTCTACCACTCAGTTCAGAACAAGTGTCACCTCTCCTCGCCATTCCTACTGGCAAGTGCTCACCCCTTCACATGAAAATCACTCCCACATTTTCAAAGCAGCAGGTCATGGAGAGCAGCTGCTTTATAATCTTCCCACTCACAGAATATGCCATAGACTGCCCATATGACAAACGTCTGCTAGTCGTGATTCTACAAACTGCTTATTATGTAGGGCTTTTTAAAAAAATATGTAGAAAAACAATAGTAAAACATGCATCTGAATAATACATTTGAATAAATATTAGCACAGCCCAACATTCCCCCTCCCAACAAATGCTTTGAAAAGAGAAAAATATGAGGTTACTCCATAACATGCTCCAATATTATAAATTTTGCTCTTTTGGAGTGGCAGGAGGATAACTCTGCTGACTCACTTGTACCTTCTGCATAGTTATCACTTGAAGATTTTAGCTGCGCTACAGAAACCACACTATCTTATTCATGCATGCTAGAAAATAAGTTCCATGGAGATCAATGGGGATTTGCAACACCAGAGCTCCAAATGTTTTGGAGTACAACTCCCATCAGCCCCAGCCAGTGCTTTATGCAATGAAGCTGTACTGCAGAGTATCAACAGAAAACAGAACTGGCACAGGGTGACTGTCTTCTTTCAGGCAGTAGAAGCCAGTTTGTGTTCCATGGATGCTCCATGTTGCATCCATGCAGCTGGATTTTCAGGAGGAGGAGTAGAAGAAAGGTTAGAGCAAAAAGCTGGGTGAACCACATATCTCACAGCCAGACAGGCCTTGCTTCACACCTAATGCTGCTACAACTGTTGTAACACAAGCAAAGGTTTCTTCCTCAACTAGTGCTGGGCAAATTGCCCTCCACTCAATTTGGAATGGGCTCAACTAACAGTGTGGCATAAGAATGTAAGCCCTGATGGATCAGACCAAAGACCCATCTCATCCAGTGTCTTCTTCTCAAAGGGGTCAACCAGATGCCCTCTGGAAGGCTACAAGTGGGACTTGGGTGCAACAACATCTCCTCAGTTGTGAACCCCAGCTTATTCCCTCTGGTCCTGGAGGTAATTATGCCAGCCTCCTTGATTTAAGACTTGTGGGCCATTTCAAGTTGGGTCCAAGCTTACATCTCAGTTTATCTTGAAAAGGGGGTTGCTTTCCATCCTACTGTAGACTTTCTTCCTCACCCCCCCCCAGCTCCTTTAAAAACAATGAACACAAACCTTTACATCTGCTTGTGAAAGTGGCTTGGTGGGTCCTGGCTGCCTGTCTGGCTGCTGGCATTGAAACCATGCTCAGAAATGTCATTTCATGCCAGGATTGTGGACACTTTATCTTCAGAAAACTGAATATAAATACTAACATACCAAACTGGACTGTTATATGGATTTTTCAGTGGTTTATGCAGTGGTGTAGATAAGCAATTTCAGACTCTAGATTTAATGGTTTTATGGGGATCCTTCTCCAGATGGTAATGTGTGTTACTTCAACTGTGAGTACATTGTAAGACAGGGTTGGATTTGATGCTCCAATACTTTTAAGGTTTAGCCTATATCTATATCTGTCTATCTATTTCAAAAGCAGTCTAGTTGCAAGTTGATTTTTGTTTAAAAAAGGTTCTGTTGGATATCTGAGTACATTTAAATAATATACACAGCTTGACAGATGTTTGCTGCAATGAAATGCAATAGGCAGCAGTACTGCACCCTTCCATTCTTTAGAATGGAGAAGACAGACGCTGAGCCAACCGTGAGCAGTTGTGGGTGAAAGTGATCTCCTGCTGATGTTGGGGTCCTAAACTTTGGCTCCCAAGTCCAATGGCCCATCTAGTCCAGCATCCAGTTCTCACAGTGGCCAACCAAATACCTGTGGGAAACCTGCAAGCAGGACCTGAACACAAGGGCACACTCCCCTCTAGCAACTGGCATTCAGAAGCACATTGCCTCCACTGTGGAGGTAGTGCACAGCCATGACTAATAGCTGGTGCTAGTCTCATCTTCCATGAATTTGTCTAATCTTTTAAAGACATCTGGTTTGGCGGCCATCACTTCATCCTGGGGGAGCAAAGTTCCGTGTAACTATGCACTGTGTGAAGAAGGACTTTCTTTATTCTGTTCGGAATCTTCCAGCATTCGCTTCATTGGATCTCCACGAGTTCTAGCGTTAGGGGAGAGGGACAAAAACTTTGCTGAGCACTTCAAATGCTCAAAAAGCACCATTTCTTTCAATGTTATTTAATTAATTAACTTCTATACTGTCCCTTCATCTGAGGATCACTGGGTTGTTTGCAATAGACAACGAAGGACAAACACTAAGGACAAAATGTAGCCACTGTGCAATAAACAAAAAAAGGAAATCTCCCTAACTGATGGCTTAGTGTGGGAGTTTTTCTCATGGTAACTGAATTTAAAGGCCCTCAACTTTGGCTCAACTGAGTCCTAAATGTAAATCTGTAATTATTAACATTAATTAACTAAAGTCATAAAAGGTCATTTCAGCTGAAATTATAGTACTTCATTTCCACACACCCCTGACATTTAGCTATGGATAGGTAACTTGTTTCCACTTTATGCGTTTTATACTTTTATTTCATTTTAACAGTTGATAACACATTGTGAGTGTCAAAGTCAGAAGAGGAAACGTAGGAGGATGCTGGAGGGAAAGAAATGCCTGCAGTACACATATGACAGGGAGCCAAAGATAACATTTCAACGTATGTCTTCAGTCTGAAAAGATTAGAAATTAGCTGCTGAATGCAAGAGAGAATATTTTGGTGTGTGTGCATGAAGCTAGTATTATTTGAAGAAGATTTTGTTATCTTGTAGTTATATACCAACAACCAAAAGCATAATCTTCCATGATAAATGTGTCAGAATTTGATACTATTTCCTCCTACTTTAGTAGGGAGAAATGGTTATGTAAAAGTCCATCACAGATATTAGCCTACCAATTGCTTTGGCCACTTTATGCTCCTTTCTCTGCCTTGTTATTCTGGAAGTGAATTCCTCATTTTCTTGATTCATTATTTCTGTTTTAGATATTCACCTCCAAATAAATGTTGCTTCTTGGAAGCAAATACAGCCTAACTTTTAAAAGTGTGTTTTCAAACTGATTTATTTCCCTCAAGCATCAAAATGGGATTTACCATCCCTGGTCCTGAAACACTCCAATATACATTGTTGGCTAGATTCAGATTCTATGGTCCCTTTGGTAAGTATGAGTGTACAGCAAATAATAAGCAACCCAATGCACTGCAGGACACACGTTGATCTTGATACTTTGCGCTGACATTTATTCATATTCTCCTTGGATGGAGGGAGGGCGTGCTGGTGGTTCTGCTCCTTGTGCCATGCGGCTGGGCTAGCCACATCACCAATGGTCCTGCACTGACATGTGAAGAGGAAAGACTATGTGTAAGCAGCTTCTGAAATGTAGGCCTTCCTCATCAAAGACATGATCATGCCAAATAATATCTCAGTTATGCTATATTTTGACACAGCCCTCCAAATTGGTCCAGAGACTCCCATAGTACAGTCAATACTAATACATTAGAAGTAGTGATAACCCAACTGGGTGATGTAGGGAATAGGGCCAGAGGTATGACCCCACTCCTCCTCCTACATGTGAATTCCCTCCATGTGAGTTATGCATAAAGAGAGCTGCAGAAGCAGGTAGTTCAGTTATTGGGAACTCCAAAAAGTACTTCTGCCACAACCTTCTGAAAGATCTGTTTGCTGTGGGGGCTGGTCCACTGATGTCACTGATTCAGTCTGGTGAAGTGGCTCACAACCTTATTTGTTCCACTCAGTCCATTTTTGCTTAACCACCATTCCTCCCTTCAGAAGTTCAATGCTAGGATTATGATAATTCATTTTAAATGAGGTGACCCCTGATGACACTTCAGATACTTTGCTGCTGAGTGCAGACTGCTGGTAGTTCATCAAGACCGCTAAGCGCTTCAGGCAATTTCATTGGCTTCATACTATCTATCTTCCAAGGACACGTTGGAGCACAGATTTTAACTTACAGAGTCCTGGATAGACATATACAGCAAGAAATTACCATTCAGATTTACAGATTTTGATGCCATTTGCAACATCTGGCACTGTGAATGTCAATTTTATTTCTACACATCAAGCCTGGAATTGATAGCTTTAACTCCTGTGACAAATGTTTGGAAGCTTATATAATACAATGCAAATTTGATTATCAAGCTTGAAGCAATTTAAATCAAAGGTCCAGCTGGGGGCTGGTGAGCAGTTTATAGTTAAGTCTCCTGCTGAAAACTCAGACTAAGCTATCATTTCTACCACTCAGCGACCAGTAAGCAGAATTTAAAGGAAAAGTCCTCAGAATGTAGGACATTGAATCCTTATTTTGTCAAAAAGGATTCAGGCTCTCTTTGTTTTTTTACTAGAACCCCAAGATTACCAACAGGAGCTACAGGTGGGGAAAAAGGGACTTCGAATATTAAGTGCCATAATTGGTTATAAGATCTGAACAGAGTTCATATTCCTCTCTCACACAAATGTACTCCTGGTTATCCTCTCCCAGCTTTCTTCATTTCTGCAGCTTAGTTTGGGAGGAAGGGCAGTCATTGCGTTGTTGCTATAGTTAAAAAAAACAAACCAGGAGTCTGGAATCTTTCCCAATCTACTTCAAATCACCCGGAGATTTGATCCTGACCTGTCTTCCGTTCCGCTCTGAGGTAGACATCCACTCCTGATATGACTCAGTTCTACGCTAGGCCCTAATTAAGATATGATAATTTCAAATAATACCCCGATTCATCATACAGTCACGATTTGAATACCAGTGAGGATAGAGACACTAAAACTAGCATGCTAAAACTAAAAATGCTACCATGTTACAAAGCCCAGAGTAATGTCAAATGCAGACGGCGGTGACTACGATCCAAGAAGAAATAGGTAGCAAATGGTGTGTGGAGAAGAATCGGAAGCAATAATTTGACTGACACCTTTTCATTCCTGCGCTTCCAAATGTGTGTGAGAGGCAGACAGAAATGTAACAGGCGTAACCACATCCAGTAAGTATGAAGACGCAGAGAAGTGGAATGCTTCATCCACTACTTTTTGCTCTGTCACACAGTTTCCAAAGAGACGGAGAGATTATGAGAACAAAAGGGTTGGCAACTACAATCCTCTGTGTTTCTCATACTGATGAAATTCAGTGATGGGCAAGCTTCTTTATCCCAGAGGTCACCTTGTCATTAGCTGGGTTTGCCCATGCTCTCCTTGAGAACAATCGGAAGAAGCTCTGGTTTTTAAAGTGTACAGTGGTAACCCGGGGTTACAGACGCTTCAGGTTACAGACTCCGCTAACCCAGAAATAGTACCTTGGGTTAAGAACTTTGCTTCAGGATGAGAACAGAAATCGTACAGTGGTGGCGTGGTGGCAGTGGGAGGCCCCATTAGCTAAAGTGGTACCTCAGATTAAGAACAGTTTCAGGTTAAGAATGGACCTCTGGAACGAATTAAGTTCTTAACACAAGGTACCACTGTAATTTTGCCTATATATATTTGCAAAAGAATCCAGCTGGAATAGTCCAGTGGCCCACCCAGACCAGCATCCTATTCTCACAGTAGCCAACCAGATGTTTGTGGGAAGTCCACAAGCAGGACATAAAAGCAGCACTCAGTCCACCTTTGATTCGCAGCAACAGATATTCAAAGGCATACTGACTCCAACAGCGAAGGTACGACACAGCCATCTCAGTTAGTAGCGTTCTTCCCCATGAATTTAAATACTTTTTAAAGCCCTCCAAGTTTGTGGCCATCACTGGCTCCTGTGGGAGTGAGTTCCATTCATAGAATTGTCCCTTCCAACTCTACAGTTCTATGATTCTATGAAAGGAATGCTTTAATAATAATAATATTTATATGATGCCCATCTGACTGGGTTGCCCCAGCCACTCTGGGCAGCTCCCAACAAAATATTAAAAACACAGTAAAACAACAACCATGAAAATCTTCCCTGAACTTAATTTTATCTGCCCTGAATATTCCAACATTCAGCTTCATTGACTGTCCATGAGCTCTATCATTATGAGAGGAGGAATATTTTTTTCACTACCCACTTTCTCTATGCCGTGCATGATTTTATAAACATTTGTCATGTCACCTCTTACTCCCTTTTCTCTGCACTAAGAAGTCCCAGATGCTGCAACTTTCCCTCATGGGGGAATTGCTCCGTCGCTTGACCATTCTAGTTGCTCTCAGTATGATGATTATTACTATTCCAACAATTGCTATACCTATAGAAATGCTTTTGAATTATGGTGCTGGAGGAGACTCTTGAGAGTCCCATGGACTGCAAGAAGATCAAACCGATCCATTCTGAAGGAAATCAGCCCTGAGTGCTCACTGGAAGGACAAATCCTGAAGCTGAGGCTCCAATACTTTGGCCACCTCATGAGAAGAGAAGACTCCCTGGAAAAGACCCTGATGTTGGGAAAGATGGAGGGCACAAGGAGAAGGGGACGACAGAGGACGAGATGGTTGAACAGCGTTCTCAAGCTACAAACATGAATTTGACCAAACTGCGGGAGGCAGTGGAAGACAGGAGGGCCTGGCGTGCTCTAGTCCATGGGGTCACGAAGAGTCAGACACGACTAAATGACTTAACGACAACAACATAGAAATGTTATCAGCATTGTTTTGCTTATTGTTGGTTTTATAATTTTTTAATGACATGTCTTAGAGTTGTATTGTTATGGGTCTGTGCTTAGTTTTATTTAAGTTGCAAACTGGGGGTTTGATGGGGGTGATTTACAAGCCAAACAAACAAACAAACAAACAAACAAACAAACAAGTGAATCCAGGCTCTCTCCCCAGCAAACAAAGTAATAATCAGTAACCTCATCTTGCTCATTCACTGTAGAACACCAGAGGGAGATAGCTGTAGCTAACATATTAAACATCTCAACAGCTGGAGGCATGAAAGCAGAAGTGTGTCTTTTTGTGTGTCAACTCTAAGTGCCCCCAAATAACTGCTTCTGTTCAGAGAAGGATTATCTTTTTAAGTCAAAGTTGATGTGTCGTGTCACAAAAAGCAACAGAAAGTGTCTATATTCTATGTCTGTGTTCAGTCATCACTATGATAAACCATGGTGTGTTGTGTTGGGAACTAATCTATGCAACCCTTGGCTCATATCCTCGCCTCCCTCTTCCAGTGTGGTGTAGTGGTTAAGAGCGGTAGACTCGTAATCTGGGGAACCGGGTTTGCGTCTCCGCTCCTCCCCATGCAGCTGCTGGGTGACCTTGGGCCAGTCACACGTCTTTGAAGTCTCTCAGCCCCACTCACCTCACAGAGTGTTTGTTGTGGGGGAGGAAGGGAAAGGAGATTGTTAGCCGCTTTGAGACTCCTTCGGGTTGTGATAAAGCGGGATATCAGATCCAAACTCTTCTTCTTCTTCAGAGCTGCCACAAGCAGATAGGAAGGTTCTGCTTCTGTTACTCATTGACAGAAGTTTAGATTTCAAATATAATGCTAAACTGCAGTTCATCTTAACTATGGTTTTGTCCAAATAGGACATCTTTGTAACCTGTGATTTGAAGTTGGCATGCTTCAACAAACTATAGTTAGCCACAACTAATCACAGCTTGACAGGTTTTGATAATACAAGAATTTCTGGATAATTCAAAACAGATACTAAAGTTTCTGAATTTTCTTTGAGGCTATGTAAGAGGATAGTGGGGTTGGGGAAAGTGCAAGAGTCAGAGGTTTGCATAGGATTGTTCTGATGACAATAAAGTCATAGTTTATTATGACACTGGAGTGACAATATTTCTGCTTACACCAAGTTTGGGTTGGAACTGAAACTGCAGTAATACTGTGATGATGCCATTGTCATTACAACCTTATTGGGCAAGAAATGCACCATGTACCTTGATATGATTAGTAAGATCCTTTCTGATCAGTTATATAGGGCTGCCATACATTCGGGATTTCCAAGAAATATCCAAGATTTTCTGGACATATATGGAATTTGTCTGTTGTGTGGAATTTCTGAAAATTGGCTCAAGAACTTTGCAAAAAAAAAAAAAAAAAGCTGTCTGGATGTTCACTTTTTGAAATATGGCAACATAACATCACTATTGGAAACAATGCTGCAAGGAAGTTGAGACAGCAGGTGCAATAATCGGTGTAATATCTGGGCATCAGTAAATATTGTTGATAAATATCCATCACATGTGGAAATGTGGATGGGCGATGGCAGTGATATTTGTTCCTGGCACACTATGATTGCATGTTGTTGTTGAGATAAAAATAGTGTTGTGGAGAATAAATACTCTGCATCATGAGCAGAACAGCTGCCTGACAACACATTGCATGTTGAGGGTTCTTATAACATGTAATTTGGCTTCATTGGTGGAACCACTGAGCAATTTAGACATTCTATGTGCCATTTATGTAAGCGACATTATGGCAACATAACTGCATATTTGGGTATAATACAATGGTAATAAAAGTAAGGCAATGTAGGTGAAAAGCAACCAGGTCTAAGTGATCTATTGATGACTGCAACATCAAGCTGCTTTTCTGAACAATAAATCAAGGCTTACAAAAGCTTTGCTAGCTCACATGCATAATGCTGGCCTTCATATTAAGCAGGCAGATGGTGATGCTGACACAATGATAGTATTCAGAGTCCTTGAGATTGCTGGTCATGGCTATGATGCGGCTGTAGCTCAGTAAGAATGGCAAAACAAAATAGGAATAACGTGTTCCTGCATTCTCCACCCCTCCCTTTCCATGCTGTTCCTGGGGATGATTGTAACACAAGATTGTTCGAACATAGCAAGGAGAAGTAATTCAACCGTATGTTATTAAAAAACAAACAGGAGCTGTGTTGGCCCATAAGAGGAATTTCAACAGACTCCTGCTCATGCAGCAGGGCTTCCTCTTACTCCCCTTCGCTCCACAGCCACCCTTGCACTCCCAAAATCTGCTCCAGGGGTGGTAGCAGGGGGCCTCTGGGGCAGTTTCTGAGGATTCATAGGGGGCTGCAGGAGGGAGAAGATGAAGGGTAGGTCCCAATGCAGAAATCAGTTTGCACTGTGTTGAATACAAACCATTTTAGGGCAATACCGCCCAAAAAGGTTGGTGACACCTGTGGTGTAAGCCTTGGTGTTTTTAATCTTGTGGGTTCTGTGTGCTCTGATTTGACATAAAACACAAAAGCCTGAAATAAAAACTAAATATTTATTTCATATTTATGCTGTTTTCTCCTGTAAACCATCCAAAAATCTTTGAAGAAGAAGAAGAGTTTGGATTTGATATCCCGCTTTACCACTACCCGAAGGAGTCTCAAAGCGGCTAACAATCTCCTTTCCCTTCCTCCCCCACAACAAACACTCTGTGAGGTGAGTGGGGCTGAGAGACTTCAGAGAAGTGTGAGTAGCCCAAGGTCACCCAGCAGCTGCATGGGGAGGAGCGGAGACGTGAACCCGGTTCACCAGATTACGAGTCTACGCTCTTAACCACTACACCACACCGGCTCTCTTTGAGTTATGGAGAAGCACACCAATGCTGAAAATAAATAAAATAAAATAAAAAACCCCACCAGCATCACCTGTTACATTCCCTGTATTATCATCTTGATACAGTGATAGAGAAAAATAACTATACTTCATAATTATTTGTGAAGTAGAGTAGAAATACTCCAAATCAGCTGTGAGTGGTTGTTGCATTTAAATGATCAATGAGTTTCCAGTAAGAGTTCACAGTGTAAAATGTCTTGGTTTATTTTTAGAAATAGCTTTAATAATGGAAGTTGAGCTCTAGCCCTGCTCTTTATTGGGAACCAATTCACACAGCAGATGTGTAAACCTGCAGAGACCTCTTTTGGCCAAAGTGTCCCTGAACTGAATCATCAGCTAATGAACCATAAACTGTCTCAGTGAAGTCAGCAATAAATGATCAGAAGTTTTCCTATGAAATACTGAACTGTGTTAGCTGGAAACCAACCAAGGCAGATAAAGCCAGTTTGCTTAAAGTTCAGTATCTTCCTATGCATGACTTTCTTTAAAGAAATGGGGAGAGGGAAGAAAAGAAAATTGAGTCAGAAATAATCAGTGTCTAAATATATGCTAAATATAGGTGCAAATTTGGATAGTTCAAGAAACTATAGGTGTCAGGAAAAGTTGCCAAAACACCTGAAACAACTCAATTAAATTGTATTAACAGGTTTGGGAGTTGCATTCAATGACCAGGAGGATCCAAAGAACATAGGGTGACTTTACGGAGGACAGTCCTCTGAAGGTGTCCCTTCTTGAAAGACTTTCCAGTATAAGGCAAACCCTGATTTGAATAGGGGTTGCATTCTGGGTCATTGCATGCAGTGGCAGAGCACATATAAGCCCTTGCCCCGCCCCCATGCCACCCCCCATTCTGCCCTCTTCGCTGGCCACTTCCTGGTTACTGTGATATATGTGCGGGCTATTGTGTGTCAACTGGAATGCGTAAATTGGTTGTTGCCTGTATATCCAGTTTAAATATGTCTTCACAAGGTTTAAAAATCAGTCACTATACCTAGGGAACTTGGAATTTTAGCTTGGTGGGTGGGGGAATAGAGGTCTCCTAACAGCTTTTACTGTTGACATTAACTTGTCGACAAAGATCCATATAGTCAAAGCTATGGTTTTCCCAGTAGTGATGTATGGAAGTGAGAGCTGGACCACAAAGAAGGCTGATCGCCGAAGAATTGATGCTTTTGAGTTATGGTGCTAGAGGAGACTCTTGAGAGTGCTATGGACTACAAAAAGATCAAACCTATCCATTCTGAAGGAAATCAGCCCTGAGTGCTCACTGGAAGGACAAATCCTGAAGCTGAGGCTCAAATACTTTGGCCACCTCATGAGAAGAGAAGACTCCCTGATGTTGGGAAAGATTGAGGGCACAAGGAGAAGGGGATGATAGAGGACGAGATGGTTGGACAGTGTTATAGAAGTGACCAACATGAATTTGATGAAACTCTGGGAAGCAGTGGAAGACAGGAGTGCCTGGTGTGCTCTGGTCCATGAGGTCACAAAGAGTTGGACACGACTAATCAACTAAACAACAACAACAGCTCTTAGCAGCCTTACCAAACTACAGTTTTCAGGATTCCTTGGGGGGGGGGGAGTCGTGACTGTCTAAAGTGGCATGATACTGCTTTAAATGTATAGTGCATGTGGGGCCTAAGATGGGAGAAAATGGGTCTTGCAGCTGCTTTTCAAAAGTTACCATGTATTGAGAGCAGGCAAATTGATCCCCAGGTCACAATATTCCCCATGGCAAGCTTTACCATATTTCCATTTAAATTACAGTATATTTTTAATTTTGCATCTATATAATATGAAACTGTCACATTAAAATATGTAACTTGTTTTATCATCTTTTGTAGGGGGATGCATTAAGTGGTGACACTTTAAAAACCCTTGTGTCAGGGGTGAACTTTGGTATTTCAGATTTCAGCGGCATTTTGTGCGGGGCCAACATTCGGTGCTCCACCTGTTTCTTGCCTTCTGTTCTGCCCAGTTCACTACATTATAGTTGTGACTCTCTGTGGCGTCCCCTAGCATCAGTGCCCAGTGCAGTGGAACCGGTCACACTGCCCTAAATCCTTCTATACTTCTGAATAAGGCTCTTCCTTATGTACAAACACTAAGAGCTTAGTGTGTTTCCTTTCCAGATGTAGCCCCATGAAATGACACCCCCTTAGGAAGGTCCAACTGACATCCAGGGCAACTAGCTAGAGGGTACAGGAGGCTATAGTGGTTTGAACAGGGCCAAGAAAGTTTGGGTGCATATGTGGAATAGCTCTTGGATCCTAGCCATTGTTTTTAAATAAAGGAAGCTGTTAGCTGAAGTAGATTCCCCTTTTCAAGCTCTGTACTTCCTGTCAATTCTCAGTAAGTACATAAAAAAAGAAAGAGAAAGTCCTTATTCAGTATTTTGCCACGTACCTAAGAACTGCTGGCCATATTAAACTGGTTTGGAAATAACTCTGCATATTCCGTCTCATTTTATCTCCAAACTGAGCCGTTCTTTGCACTATATTTGCCATAGATCAGTGTTGATTTGACACAGCAAATATTTCTGTGAAAATGTATGATGATGCCACGGATAGATACATTCCCAACTACAAATTTTACACATTGTAACGTACTGCACAACTGTTCATGAAAAGATCCTGATTTTGGTGGAGCAGTTGCATTTTATACTTCCCCTTCCCAGACATACCCTCCATATGCTTACACAGAAACATCTTAAGATCCTAGCAGCTGGCCATGACTCTGAGGCTACCAAAATCCTTTTCTATCCTCTTCCAAAAGTCACAAATACCTCATGTGCATAAATGATGCCTCAATTTCTCCTTGGTTTCTACTTCTGTTCTGTGCTTCCACTGCTTCTTCAAAGTCCTGACTCTCCATCCTGACTGTGAGGCTGCATACACACAATACATGTAAAGAGAATTTAAGGCACACACCCACCCAAAAAGGAAAACTATAGTTTAAATTCACACCTACTATTCACAGTTCCTTTAAACCACAGTTCCAAGGATCCTTGGTGTGTGTGTGGGTGTGCTTTAAATGTATGGTGTGTACACAGCCTAAGTCTTTGTTTGTTCAAGTATGTTAAGGCTACCTTCTAGAGCAGTGGTTCCTGCTCTTTTTTTGGCCTTGTCCCATCTAAGCATCTCTAAAATGCCAATCCTCCCCCCGTGACATAGAATTCTTATTATTCAAAAAGTGAACTCATATTCACGTGGAGGAAGCCTAAAAGGCCATTCACTGTTAATAACTCATTCTTGAATTGCCTCCCCTTAAAAATCAAGTTCCGTGTGCCCCACATTAGGAACCATGGTTCTAGAGCAAAAGCCTTCAGAAGGGAGATTCCATGAACACACACAAAATCTAAAATACAAATACAAACAATTAATAATTTGAAAAGCAGTATCCTCCCAACAGCAAAAACAAACTCCCCCATTCAATCAGCCAAGTCTCCCCGTGCCCTTCCACCTACCCAATTCTTTCCTCAGTTTGTAGTATCTCACTCCATTTACCCTTATGCTCATTTTATTCTGCCAAGTCTTCCTTTGGACTCGACTCTACCCCATGGATTACTACCTTCAGCTAATAAGCATTGCAGCCACACCTTCTCTTATCTGATCAGTCTCAGAGTCTGTGTTCCAGGTCTCCAGAATCTGTCCTTTCCCCAGAGAAGCTAGACAGAGAACATCCTGTTGCGAGCATCTTCATTATGTGGAGTATTAATGAACATTCTGTGACAGCACACCAGCTCAGCTAACTTAGCCACAAGCTTTACCAAAAAACAGAATAAAAGTAATGCTCATGATTCACATAAGACATTTTCTTATCTCCCCCCTCAGAAGTCTTTTTTTAATTTGTTTGACAATAATATTGAATATACATTCTGAACTGCATACATTTTACCATCTAATCCTCTGAAAAAACCAGCAGATGTACAAAGAAAATACCCATTCTCATATGACTCTACTCGCGGCAAAGACTGTGGCCCCCATATGTTCCCAGGTGAGTTTGTCTGAGAAAGCCCCTACCTGAAACCATGGATATCTAACCAGTGTGCTTAGATCAGGTGTGTGTATCCTGTGGCCTTACAGATGCTGCTGGACTCCAGCTCCCATCTGCCCCAGCTAGCATGACCAATAGGCATGGATAATGGGAACTGGAGTCCAACAACATCTAGCGTCACTAACTTGCTACCCCTGGTGTAGATAATCTTGATGGACCAAAAGTATGGGTTAAGTATGGCAGTTTCCTGTGTCTCATAATTCTGTCTGTAACATGGGGAAAATATTTTTACACTAGCTGATCTCTGCAGAAATGTGTTGCCCTCTCTACAAAATACAAACAAATCCAGCGGGTTGTGTGCAAAAAAAGACCATTGTTCTGGGCCAACAGACGACAGCTGTGATTACTCCATCTCCAAATAGCAAAGGCAACTGGAGATTCAGTGATTTGTTGACCTGCCCATGACTCATCTGCTTGCTGATTCTGTGTCCTTTCTGGTTGTGGCAACAAAAAGCAAGGCCGTCTCCAGACAGCTGCTTACCAAGCGAGAAGTGGGAGGGAAAGTACCTCACGGAAGAGGTGTCAACTTGCGCAGGGATTTGGCAAGACTGCTGTGTTTTTGTGTTCCATTTGGATGAGTAGGGATCAGTTCAGTTGCGTGCGGCTTGCACAGTAGAAGCAGTGGCACACAGAAACCAAACAGATGACATTGGTCTTTAGATGTCATCATCTGCAATGGCTCTTGGGGTGCTTCCAGGGGCGATATTTTGCAAACAAGTCACGCAGATCTGAATTTTCCATGTGTGCAGCTGGCATGCAAGGACTCACAAACATGAGGTTTAAAGCCTATTTTATATTGCTGTATCCCATCCACAGTAGCAGGTAGTTCTTGATGGAATGTTTTTGTGTTCTCCCCCCACAATTTTTCTTCTTTTTCTGGGCAGGTGTGCAGGGACCTCTGTACCTATGTGTGCAGGGACTTCTGTAAACACCTTTAATTTTTGCCCCACAGAAGTGTGCAAGATGCAAGAGCAATGTTACCAAGCCCTTAGTTCCCACACCAATGCACGTTTCTGCTTTGAGGGCAGGGGAACAGGGGCAACATCCATTTCCATTTGGATTTTTTTTTAAATGAAAATGTTTCATAGAGATGTATTTGACAAGATTTGCTTTGTATCGGGAGCTTTTGAAAGCAGCCTGATCTGTTTAGGATCAACTCTGTTTCAATCCAGCCGATTTGTTACCCTGGTCTGAATGAGATCTATTTAATCCAAAACTATTTTTGCCCAATTGACTATAATGGGGGATCTTAAAATGGCTATCTCTATCTTACCTTTTCATTTAATTAGATGAAATTTAATTATGGACAAAGGAGCCCCTCCAGAGCGGATCAAGCCTGCTGGATTTCATGGAAATCTATACAGGGTGTGTGTTTTAAAAAACCTTATAACTTAAAAAAAATAAAATCTGCTGGTGTGGTTCCAAATTGTAGGCATGGCCACCTGAGAGGATGAAGGCTGCCACGTTTCTGAAAGAAGGTGCAACAGTTCTCCCATGGGGTATACTTTACAGTTTTGGTGTGTGAAAATAGTAATCATGTTCCCTTCCCTTAGGGTTGTTGTTTTTGTGGGAAATCAGTTTGAAAACTGGGAGCATGAGAGAAGTGCCCCAGATGAGAAACCTGGCAGAGTTTAGATGACTAGGTCTTGTTTTTGTTTTGTTTTTAAAAGTGATTTCACTTCATAAAAAGCTATATAACACACTTTTTCTCACTGCTTTCCCCTTCCTGGAAATACCCTCCATGAAGAAAGAAAGAAAGAAAGAAAGAAAGAGTGTGCAATGATTTATCACTGTTAGGAAAAAGAATGACTAAGAAAGAAGCAGGCCACCACAATAATCTAATTTTGCTGCTAATGTCCAGTTCTCACAGCTGAAACGAAAAATGACGACAACCCATGTGAAGAACAACTCTGTTTCCTTACTTCAACATTCCTTCTCCAAATCAGTATGATTGGAGTGGCCTTAGAAATATAATTCACTATGCTTAAAAGCTAGGCCTGCCTATCAAAACAAAACAAAAGAAAAATCTCCCTCCTCTCTTCTGCACCCCTCCCCTCTCTAATCCTGAGTATATCCACATTCAGGTAGGTTTTATTTATCAGAAAAGAAAATATTTTTTTTTAAAGGTCACAAGCTTATCTTTTTGGAAAAACCAAGGCCACAGAACAATTCAAGAAGTTAGGGAATCCTTGCTCTGTCTTGTTAAGAGCATAATTTGAATTGGGAGCATGAGATCATGACTTGAATCCTCCCCCAATTTGTCTCATTATTTGAGGTACACAGAACCAATACACTTCCTTAATACAAATATATATATCACTCTCACATATGCAAACACACCCAGGACTGCACAAAATCAGTCCCTATAACTCCACAGGATAATCTACGCTCTAAGGATCTCATTAGATTCTATCAGAATTTGCCAGCTCTCCCTAAACTAGCCATTGCCAATCTTGTGCCCTTCAGATGTTTTGGACTACAACTCCAATTTGGACTACAACTCCAATTAACCGCAGCCAGCATAATTAATCCAAAACATCTGAAGGGCACAAGATTGGTGAAGGCTGCTCTGAACATTTGCATAGAGCTCTGAGCACCAGTGCGCACTGATGTGCAGAGCTTAGAGCCTCTTTATGCACAATATTGACACTTTCACGATGACAACTCCACATTTCTTTCAGAAGAAACAATCAACCGTTGACAAGGAGAACTGAGACAAGAAGTGCAATCTGGAATCTTCCTGTTTTTCTTTAATATATTGACTCACACTTGCGATCTCCAATGGAAAAGTATTCATCACTTCGTTTTCATGATCCTAGAAGCTGGGTCTTCAGCCATGATGCCAACCAAGGCAGGGCATCCATTATCGCTGCCTGTGCTCTATTTGGTACCTTTAGATTAAGGACAGCCACACAAGACCTCACTGCCTTGAGGCACTGACTTTTTCACAATTATGTAGAGCCTTTGTTGAACTTAGGTTTCAACAGATACCTTGGAATAGCATACATGAAAAGGAAATGGATTTATGGATGTAGTCAGGATGTAGTCACTATTTGTTGATTTGCCCTTTATATATGGTGCCCTGAGAAATGTTACCTCCTATTCTCTATTGGTTTTCAGACCTATATTCCCAGGAAGTGATAGTTGAACCCTTAGCTGGGAGAGACTCTTCCCCAAAACCCTGGACAGGCACTGCTATCCATTGTAGATAATACTCAGCTAGATGGACCAATAGGTTTGGCTCAATATCAGGCAACATCCTATATTCCTGAAAATAATGGAAACTGTAGATAGTCAGCATTGACTTTTACATGGTGAACACTTTTCCAGCTATTATTTTCCCTATTACAGCTGTTACCGGAACTAAACTTTTCTGCTTCAGCATGCAGTCCAAGTTTATATTATTTTGCTTCAATTTCCATTTCATATTCTATATAACAAAATTGTAGAGCTGTCATTGTTGATGAATGCATGTGGAATGACTGTCATCACCCATTTTCTACAGTGGCACTTCATAACATATTCCAGGGTTGTTGGTTTTTTAAAAAAAAAATCTGGAGGAAGGCAAATATTGTGGCTTTCTATGAAGATATGAATTTTAAGGAGATGAAGTTTTCACTGTGAATTACACTCAGGCATATAGAATTCAATTGTCAAAGCAAACCACTCTAACTTTAATTAGGCTGTTCCCATTTAAGAGGTTTGTAGACTGAGGGTGTGTTCATATTACACCCCCCCCTCAGAGTGCAGTGAAGTTGCACCTCCCCCCAGCTGTTCACATCAGCATGGCTTCAACTCATTTGTGTTTATGGATGCTCCAGGAGGCACTGACAAGAGGAAAGGTGTCCATAGCTTCGCTAGAGACAACAGCTTAATGACTGCAATCAATGTGAAACTGGTTTAAGAAACAATGCATCAAACAGTAGCACCTTTTAACAAAAAACAACAACCAGGATACATATGTGTTATGTATTCAGTGGTCTGCGTTTGCCTGAGGTTGAGTCTGGACTAAGGATTCTGAGCCCCTGTGTTCTGATTCGATACATAATATCCAATCACAGAACATTTCAGGATTTGGGCCTCTGCCATTGGCCCATAAACTCTGAGTTACGATTCGCAGCTTGGAAGTTTAGACAACCAATCACAATGGGAGTGGGAGTGGCCCAGGCTTTCAGAAATGTATATAAGCAGTTGCTTTGCCCCTGTTGTCCAGTTCTGTTAGTTCAATAAAGGCTCTTGCTGTTCTCACTGTATCTTGCCTCGTGGAAACCCACCAAGGCTTCAATATGCATTTTGGACAGCCTCGTGTGAATGCAGCTTAAAAACCCAGCACTGGAAATGCAGTGAGTGCACAGTAAATGGGAACACATCCCGAGATATTTTTCATTTCCTTAGTAGTTGTGTAGCATAATTGTATTCATGCATACTTGAAAGCAAGTCCCAGTTGATTCAGAAAAAGACTTACTCCCTAGCCAGAGTATATAAATTTTCAGTAAATGTCCTTAAACTTCAGCATACAGTTCTCTATCACAGTGCAATCTTGCCTTCCTATGTGGATGACAATCTCAACTTTGAATTTTATTTATTGTTTATGACTACTTTTGTTATGTTGTCGTTACGTATTTTCTTCATGTAGTTAGCCACATTGAGCATGGTTTGAATTGTGAAAAGATAGCACACAAATAAAATTATGTATGTATGTATTTATCCAGCTGCCCTATAGTGATCTCTCAATCCTATATTTTCTTCTTTAAATTGGTTTCACAAGCAGCAGCCTTGTTCGCAAAAAGCCAGAAGTGTACCATGATTACTCCTGAAATAATATTATTTTCCTAGCATTTAAAATTCCCCCATCACCTTTGAATCAAGGAGATGAAAACTCATTTATTAGTTTCAACAGTATCCCTGCATGTGCATGATTCAGTTCCAAATGATAGACTTAATATCTTGTATTGTTTCAGAAAGCCTCTCCAAAAGAGGAGATTTCACCCTCATCAGATAAAATATTCAAAGAGGATGATTCCCACTTTTCAATTGTTCCAAACTGAGAACTTATCATTGTTCATATTGCTAAGTTAATGAGGCATAGGTCCCTTATCAACTTCTTGCAGAGTTTTTGGTATTAGCAAGAGAGCTGGAACAATGTGTGAATGCAGCCTTTCTTTCACATGTCCTTTGATCATTGATAGAAATTGAATTCTCAGCTAAGAATATGGCTCAAGGTGATGACTTGAGAAGTGACTCTGCGAGTCTATGGTACTTTGTAAGAACACTCTATGGGCATAATCCAGCCAAGGGGAATAACTTTTCTGTTCTAGGTCCATGGCAGAGTCAAACCTATACTCTTCTCCCTGCCATTGTAAAAAAGGTCTAAGAAGCACTTAATTTTGGGTGGTGCCCTATGTGAGTACTGTGCTGGTATGTTCTTTTATTTCTGAGAGGATGAGTGGTTAATCACAATGTTTCATTTCCATTCCATTTAGCTGTTTGTTCCAGAATCTCAGTTTGGATGCCACATGCTATGCATGTTAACTCAGAAGCGAGAAAAGAAAATGTTCAGAAGAGGTTATTACCAGGTAAGTGGGCACAGGATTGCAACCTTAAAGTATGTCTGTGACATAGCCTAACTCAGATATCTCTTCAAAATAGGAGTCAACCTATTAGTTTTTTCAATTTATTTTTTCACTAAAATGGGCTGCTTCTATTTTTAAGGGGGGGAAACCCCAAGCCCCCTGCAAACTGCTGGATGCTCCCGATTGGAGTAAAACACTCCTTCAAGGTGAAATATGAGGTGATTTTCAAGAGAAACCCATGTGGACCCCAATCAGGATTGAGAGCACGTACTGGACTGGGATCCTAGGACTATTCTTTCTTTCTTTCTTTCTTTCTTTCTTTCTTTCTTTCTTTCTTTCTTTCTTTCTTTCTTTCTTTCTTTCATAGCCAATGCAGTTTTTTAAAGGCATATAACATGAGGGTCGCGGGTGGCGCTGTGGGTAAAACCTCAGTGCCTAGGGCTTGCTGATCGCATGGTCGGCGTTTCGAATCCCCGCGGCGGGGTGAGCTCCCGTCATTCGGTCCCAGCTCCTGCCCACCTAGCAGTTCGAAAGCACCCCTAAGTGCAAGTAGATGAATAGGTACCACTTTCTAGTGGGAAGGTAAACGCCGTTTCCGTGTGCTGTGCTGGTGCTGGCTCGCCAGAGTAGCTTCGTCACGCTGGCCATGTGACCTGGAAGTGTCTCCAGACAGCGCTGGCCCCCGGCCTCTTAAGTGAGATGGGCGCACAACCCTAGAGTCAGACACGACTGGCCCGTACGGGCAGGTGTACCTTTACCTTTACTAACATGAGCAATTTGGTCCTAAATTGTACTGTTTTGTGAATTAATTAAAGGGGCACAGCAATCTTCATTTACTTAAAGCAAGATTCATAAAAAGTCCAGCCATTCTAAGCTTCAAATTGTTTAAGAAAAAAGGGCACCTGTTGAATTAAAAAGTTGAAACTTGGAGTGCATGATATCTCTGGTGAGGTCAAGAAGTGTGCCAAATTTCAAATTGATCTGATAAAAATTGCCACAGCAAGTTAAAAAGTTCTGATAAATGAGGCATTCAATCTTCTAATTTAATTTTTAAATTTAACTCTTTAATTTTAAATTTAACTTAAAGCCCATGGCAGCAATTGCTGGCATAGTTAGACGCTCAGTTTGATTCTGAAGCTAGAATGCTGCCAGTACTCCCTGTTTACACACAGTCATCAAGTGGATGCTATGCACAATGCTTATTTCTTAGGAAATGGGAGGGGACAGGGAATACTCAAGTAGGGTAAGAGAAGAGATTGGGACCTCCTACTGAGTTTCTGAAAGCTGAAATGCAGTATGAGGTCCCTACTTTCTGCTATTTCTTTCTGTGTGCAAGTAGTGGGACAAGGACATGCAAGAACCCTAACCCTAACCCTAAAAGGACATGCAAGAATCAAGGTCTCTCATGACATTCTGGCTTCAGCAAAGGGCTGCTAGGGGGACCAGGAAAGGCATGCAAGGAATGTGCCTGGAGGCAGCGGCTATCAGTTGGTGCCCCATTCAACTTACCCTTGTAGGCATGTGCATAGCCTCTTATAATAGAAAATCCTTCAACGTGGAGCAGTGATTGAAGTAGCAGCAGAATAAAAGAGATGGTGAAATTTGTAGTAAGGTAACAAAAGATAGAAAGAAGGAAACTGGAGAGAACAAGCTGAAAAAAGACAAATGATTCATGTGTGGTACAGTATGCAGAGGTGGGCTGAAATGTTTCTGCACGTAAGACAAAAATCCCACTGCTACCCCCACAATGGAGTGCATCTGAGGCTCTGCAAGGACTTCCACTCAAAGAAAAGACCTTGCAAAGCCTCACCACCAGGCGATGGTGGTGGGGCAAACTCTGCAAGGGCATCTGGAACATCCCATACTTGCCAAAACTTGATGAGAGGGGGCTGTCAAAGAGCTTTGGTGCTGACCTTCCTCTGTCCCTAGGGGTCAGGGCTACACCAGCGCCTGATGTGGTGGGGAAGATGGGCAACACCTCTTGTATTTCTGCTTCCTGAGGCAGCTGCTTCACCCTGCCTCATCTGTGGGCTGGCTCTGGCAGTGGGTAGACTTGGAACAGGGAGAATGAACTCTGCTCAGAATGAACTCTGGCTACCTGCAGTTATTGGTTCTTCGAGAAAAAGGTAAATGTGTGCCTTCCAATGAAATGATTACTATCAGTTAAGTATTTGTAATTCTGTCTCTCTTTTAAATTTGCCAGAAAACAGATTCAAATCCCTTGCAAAGAGCGTGGGATTGCCAACACGAAAACGACAAGTTTCTTTTCTCCAAAACCAGGGAGATTCAATGATAAAAAGCCTGTAATTTAAGACCAGAATAATGCACAGCGTGACAAATTGTTCTTTCTGACTAACACTTCCTTCACCCAAACCTTGTCTTGGTCTTTCAGGTGAGGAAGGATTACCTGGGAGCAGCAAAGATGCCCGTGTTGTTCTGGTGTTGTTATTGTTTAGATTTCTTACCTGCACTTCTCCACGAGGTCCCAGGTGAGGTTACAGCAATACAGCAATAAAATATTAAAATCAGTTATTGCCCTCCTGCATTGCCTTATGCAGCATCTAAGCCAAGGATGGGGAACCTGTGGCTCTCTGGAGGTTGTTGGACTCACCCCCCCAATGAAGGTTTTGCTGCAAGTTATTTTTAACTGATTTATTGTTTGGGTGGGGTGTGTGGAATCTAGGTTTTCATCTTCATATGTTTCCTAAATCAGGCCCACTGTGAGTCAAATTGCACATGTTAGATATTGACAATATATCAACAGAAGGGCGTTAGGAGACATTATTGCTAAGGATTTTGTTAGGTCATTTTGACACAAAGCGCTATAAAGCCAAAGTCTTAGGAACAGCTCTTAAATACAGAAGATTTTGAAGTATGAGATGAATAATTGCTCAATAAAAACCTTATGAAAGAAACAACACTTTCCCAATAATTTCTTGGAAGCTTTGGGCAAAACAGAATTGCCTTTGCTACCTTTCATGTTCCTCTGCTTCAGCAGCAAAAACCAAACCAAACCAAACACTGGCAAGCAAATTACATCTATGCCAGGGACAGTCTTTATTTATATATGAAAAAGCTCATTGTCTTTTAAAAACCTGTAGGCAGGTAGTCAGCTGGCTAAGTTTGTCTTTCCTCTGTATAATCCATTTTTCCCCCTCTTTTAATGTGATGACAGCTTATTAAGAAATCCAAACAGAAAGTGGGAGGGAGAGAGAGAGAAACAGAGGGTGCAAAAAGAAAAGTCAATTCATTGCAAGCGAAGCCAGGCTGAGTTCCTGTGGAAAAAGTACCTTATATCACATTCATGCCTCTGTGCGACAAGATGCTAAGCTGACTTTCTCTGCATGAAAAGGCATACTGAGCTCCCTAACGGCACCAAGTGCTCCAAAACATAGGCAGCAGGGTGAGGGGGTGTGGTAGAAGCCCAGGATCTTTAGAAAGAGCAATACACTTTTCTTTCATCTCAAAAGGTTTTCAACACACAAACAGTACCTGTCCGAAGTTTCCCTTCCCCAACTCAGTACAAAACAAGAAAAGGGAAGGAAGAGTTAAGAGGGCAGGAAAAAATATACAAGGTGGTATGTTTAGGAATAAAAGCTATACACACCCATGTGTTAAGACATGGCCCATTTCAAAGCAGTGAGCACCAATGGGCTTTGTTGTTTAGCTACAACTATTTGTTTGTGCACTGAGCAGCATGCAGCAAATAACAACCCCGGCTCCAGGATGAGCAGGCAAAGGTCCCGCAAAGACTGCAGCCCTAGGCACACCTGGTGGGGAGTCAGTCTCTCAGCAGGACGTGCATCAGAATCATGCTACAATATAAACAGTACCAAAACACCCAGGCCAAGACTGGAGAAAGCAACAGAGGGAAAATTAAAGGGAGCAGGAATTCCTGTTTATATTGTCTGAATGCCACCTTCTCCCCAGAGAGCCCTCCTTAAGCTTTCCAAAGTCACAGTGCAGCTTCTTAGTCCTGATTTAAACTGGCATTCCCGATGCAACAGAGGACAGGACTTCAGAACCGCCTACAGGTATGTAGGAAAGTGAGCTTTGGCAGGCACAGCTTCTTATGTCACAGTGCCATGAGAATGAGAAGAGCGTCACTTCGTGCAACTCCCTCCTCCGTACCAAAGGCACAACAGCCTTGTCCTCTGCTGCATCAGGTCACCTGGAAACCATTTTGCCTAATGCTGCCCACTGGAAGCCCCAATGGCCATCCTTCACTATGTCCACCACCCCCTAAAGGCATTCTAGCAGAGCCCTTGGCAGTGCAGCCAGCCAGCCAGCCAGGTTTTCTACAGGCTAGCACTGAGCAAAAAGCATGCACAGGTAGAGGCTCAAAAGCGTCCCACTGCGGAGCACGCACATCTCACCTCCAGGCTTGGTCCGCTCATCCCATGCCAAGGAAATGATCTTCAGTTTGCCATCTCCAGTCAGCAGCACCAGGCTTGAGAGTCCCTAAAGGCAATGGTATAATAGTCCAGTCTGTCAAGAGGGTGGCACCTCTGTAAACAGCAACTGAAGTGAAGTGTAGCAGTAAAAGCAGCTGAGACGACTCTGGCTCAGGAACTGCAGCCGGCACGGCTTCTTCTATTGTTTCATAGAATAGGAGAGCCAAACTAGGTTCTCTCACCGCCACCTGCTGGATATTTAAATCACTACTCCATCAAATCCTATCGGTTCCTAAGTAATACACTTACTCCTGAGAAAGCCCCCGAGAGCTATTGTGAGCACCAAGTGCTGCTCCCGTTTACATCACAAATCACTTTCAAAGTAGAGGATGTCATGCGGGAATGCATGAAGGTTTGTAACTGTCGGTGGCAGTTCAGTATTACAATCCTGCCACCCAGGATCTGTAATCTCATCCACATCACAGAATCTCATCACCCTTCAGCCACCTGAATCCAAAGAATCACCAAAACTCAAAACTCACCTGCCAGTTTCTTCATGTTTCTCCAGGGTTTCTTTAACCCTGGAATATCTGTTGCTTCTGAAATTCCAAGGATCAAATCTGAATCTATATTCACATGAGTCACATTTCTTCAATTTTGTATTGTTCAGATCTTTGGTAAACTGCTTTGAGAGTCTCCTGGGGCAATAAATTGGAATATAAGTATTCTAAAGAAATAAATATCACCTGCTTTTCATATCTTAGAATCCTTTGGACCCCAGAAACATACCTGTGTTTCTTCAGGTCACTAGACCGAAACTCATCAGTCAGAATGACTTAGGGATGATGGGAGTTGTAGTCCAACAACACCTGGGAAGCCACAGGTTCACCACCCCTGCTTTAAAGAAAAAACTGACATGCTGTACTAGTGAGAAGCAAAATTCTATTTTCCTATTAGCTAATCATTTAACATTTACCACATAATATCTCCACCCACCCACCCTAGCACAGTATTAGCAATCCAATATTTTCAAAGGAATGGCAGCAAAATACTCCTATTTTCCTAAGAAAAAGAGAGTTGAAATCACCTTAATTTCCTTCTATAAGGCAGTTTGCCAATATATTTTTTTATGTTTTAATGTAAACATCCATTTCCATTCGATACTCTGTTACTGCACTCACAATATCCCAGCTATCTTTCTTTATCCATTCTGACAATTTCAGTGGAAGAACATCTCCTCCTTTTAATAGCCTCAGACAACAATTTTGGTAATTGCAGGCTTATTTGCTGGTTATGCAGTCTGTTCCAATCGCTGTAAAATATCTCTGAGTTTGGAAGACCTGGAAGTCTTTTCTGCATGGTTTGCCTGCCATGTCATTTCTCATATGCCTCCTGCATCATCAGCACACCCTGCCTTGTTTATAACAAGGGGAAGACTTTTTATCCCATCTCCCTCCTCCTAATTCTGGTAGGCAATTCATGGTACTCTCCAGATGTTGTCAGACTACAACTTCCTTTAGCTCCAGCCAGCCTGTGCGATCGTCAAGGATGATGGGAGTTGAAGTCCAGCAAATCTGAAGGGCACTTTAGAATTCCTTAATAATTTCAGTGGGTGAAGGATTGAGCTTGCTTCATTATTGTGAGGTGGCCAAGAGGTAGTGTTTGCCATTTACTTTCAATTAAACATTTTTTCAGGGCTCTGCAACCTGCCAGGCTCATCTGAAGACACCCATCGAAGTTTCCGTGGGCTTTCACTGAAGCATGAGAACTTGGAGAGGCCAGCTGCCAGGTGCCTAAGATCAGTATGATAACTGATTTTGTATTTAAGAAAATAGTTTCTTTTAGCTTACATTCCCACCCCCTTCCACACACACACACACACACACACACACACACACACACACACACTGATTTATTTAAAAGTAAAAAGCCATTGCATAAATAATGATAATGATAAAATAGCTGTTAGGTCAGGAGAATAGTAGGGAGCCTTCCCAGATCTCTGAACTTGTAGAAAAAGCTAGCTAAGGACATCATGGTTTTTTCAGGAAGAATGGGCAACCAGGATGCTGTATAATGCAGACTGCTGGAGATAGAATTTGCATAATGAAGGTTCTTGGCCACCTCGAAAGCAAGGTAAGTGCAACACAAACCCCATTAGAATTTCACCAGAATTGTCTCACACCTTTCATAATTTTTGAATGCAAATTCTTTTTTTCATTAATTAGTGGACCTCCATAAAAACCCACACATAATAAATCATCAGCAGAACATTAGTTACTTCTGTTCTATTAAAAGGACCTGAATGTTCCCAATACAGTGGTACCTTGGTTCTCAAACTTAATCTGTTCCGGAAGTCCGTTCCAAAACCAAAGCGTTCCAAAACCAAGGTGTGCTTTCCCACAGAGAGTAATGCAAAAAGGATTAATCCATTCCAGACTTTTAAAAACAACCCCTAAAACAGCAATTTAACATGAATTTTACTATCTAATGCGACCATTAATCCAGAAAATGAAAGCAATAAACACTGTACTACAGTCACTCACTCACTCACTCAATCAGTAGCTGAACTGGATTCCACACAGTCACAAAAACAAAACGCAAAAGCCGCAAAAACAAAAACGCAAAATAAATAGCAAAAACAGACAGACCTCAGCATAACACTCAAAACAGAAGCGCGGCACTCAAATCGGAGGTGTAACACTCAAAACTGAGCACATTTGGCTTCTGAAAAAAGTTCACAAACCGAAACACTTACTTCCAGGTCTGCAATGTTTGGGTTCCAAGTTGTTTGAGTCCCAAGGAGTATGAGAACCAAGGTACCACTGGTAAAGGGATGGCTGAACAGTGCTGCTGCTGGAAGGGAAGAGCTGTAGCTCAGTGATGGGAGAACTCTAGGCCAAAACCCCTGAGGGTTGTTGCTAGTCAGTGTCAGCAGCATTGAGATAAATAGACCAACGGTCTAACTCAGCATGTCAGATTCCCACGTTCCTGTGGGCGTAACTACCATTTCAGTGATGACAAGACAACAAGGGCAGTGTGTATCAAGTCAGAACCCGAGAACCATGATTCTGACAACTGAAAGACAGTTCAGCTGTGACCCCGTCCTCCTGGGCCAGGCGCTACACTGTGAGAGAAGCCGGGGCAGACACGTTCATCATGCCTTGGTGCCCTTCCACATGCCCTGTTGCAAAATAGGCTCTCCTGTGGGTTGCAACAGAAACACAATTTCTCTCAAGTCCTGCTGACTCAAGTGTTCCCTTGCAACGTCAGGAGGGGGAGAATACACTTACTGGCAAGTTTCATGAGGGGGTGGTCGAGAAATGCAGTTTTCCGCAAATTACATTGTGCTGTCTCCCAGATGGCATGCTGATGGGCAGGCTAAATAACCACCTGCTGGTATCGAGATGGTTGCTCCTCCATTTGCTGAAAGTTTTCTGCCTGTGTGTGCAATAGTGAAAATGTTAAATCCCTTAAGAATAAACCTCAGCATTTCCCCAAGTATATTTAGCACTGTCTTTGTTCAAAGCTTTATATTTTTTGCATCATTTACAAATAGATTTTTATAGAGAGAAAGTTTTTTTAAAAAAACAAACAAACAGAAAAAGACAACTTACTGAGTCACCTCCATTAGACATTGACTAGTTTCTCCCAGGTTTGCAGAAGTACATATTTGTCTAGCCAAGGCTGCCTCAATTAGTCAGTTGGTTTCCTTTTCCTGAGGAGAAAGCTTGAGGTCATACTTCAGACCTCCACATTCCTAATTTATTTTGACAGAATCCATATGTTAGATTTTCTGAGTTACTTGTTACAATATCATCTAACTTTTGTCAATTTCTACCCATCTACCCACAGCAATTTCTGTCTTTTTCAGTCATAGCATACAGACAATGCTGAACAGATGTACTTTTAGACTCAACCATGACCTTATGTTTACCTCCCGCTTACCCTCTTTTGATAATCTGTTACTTCATAATGTGGTGATTCAGCCCTGCTGTGTTTGCCAGCCATCCTAAGGAAGGGCCTGAAGTTCTCTCTCCAAGTCCTGTCCTGATAGCACAACTACTTAAGTCCCTAAACCTGCTTTTTCCCTCCTCCCATGCAATCCCATTTCCTTTTATGTCATGATTTTATATTGCAAGCCTAATACCAGGGACTGGCTTTCTCTTTTTTTAACAAAAACTGACCAGTAAGCCTCTATAGGAGACTTTTTGGCTGAAGAATGGGTTAAAAATGCTTCAAATCAACAAATAATAGAAAAGCCTGTTCCCTTGATTCTGCCACCTATTCAGCCATCACACCTCTGCTACCCTTCAACTGTGCCTTTGTAATTATTTACTCCTACAACCCATACCCTCTCATCTACCTCCTGAATTAATACCATTCTCCATAGCAGATACCCCTGTTCATTTTGAAAAGATCTTCATTCCCTCAAGTATCCCCTGTTATTGTTACTTACAAGCATCAGTGACTCAGTATGCCTCTCCTTTGCTTTTATTTTAGCACTGAACTTAACCAAGGTTTTTGTTGGCTTGCTACTGAATTCTCTTGCTCTCTCTCTGAAAAGTTCAGGTTATTAATGAGAAAGGTACATAGCATTGTTCTGTAGTTTCTGGCGACGTATATAGGGCACACGTAATTTTTTTTCCAGTGAACATTTTAGGAACCTAGGGAGATGACTTTTACTGTGTCAGGACATTAAGTGTGGCTCAGCATTGTCTACACAGACTGAAAGCAGCTCTCCAGAGTACCAGACAGGAGTCTTTCCCCAACCCTGACTTGGAGATATTGGGGTTTGAACCTGGTACTTTCTGTATGCAAAGCCTATTGCTCCACATCTACACTACCACTGATCCTGCGGTCTGGTCAGCTGCAAGATTGCTTTCTTTTCATTTTCTAACCAAACTCCCACAATGCTCTGCTTCCTCTGTCAGGCTTTTTCTAGTCTGGTTTTTGTAGGGCCTTCCTTGACGGAGCGTCCTGGCTTCCGTGCTTCACAAAGAAGAGTTGTGAATGTCTAAAGCTGTCAGAGACCGAATGTGCAGAAGTTGTTTCAACTAAAGATGTCATTTCCCCTTCAAATATATGTAATATGAAAAGGATACTTGCAGCCTGTGAATGTGCTGCCAACTCTCTTTATATTAATGCCTGCCTCAGCTGCCAGTCTTGTCTCTCTCCCTGCTCACTTGATGGCTTGGCTGTACCGCTGCTGCCTCCTCCTCCGCCCGGGAAACGAAGAGCCGGACTAAGCCTGAGAGGTGAAATGTCTGCATCTATATACCACCGGCTCTGAGGGCCCAATAATTATGGGGTAGGAAACCTTTTTCAGCCAAAGGTCCACATTCCCCTCAGAGCTACATTCCAAGGGCCGCATGCCAGAGGTGGGTGGGGAAAAGCAGGTGAAGGAACAAATGAAAATTTTTATCTTTGCACAGTTGGCTAGCTTCTACACACATTCACACACCCATTTCGAGGCAAGCAAGGGGCAGTATAAGAGTTCACAGATACATTCTAGCCAGGAAAAAAAAAATATTTGGGCTGCAAAGCAGAGCCAGTAACAGGTGTATGTGTGTGTGTGGGGGGGGGCGGTTCAAGAGGGCAAGAAAGAGATTTCTGGCAGGCTACATGGATTTGGCCTCAGTGCTGAGGTTCCTCACCCCTGCAGTAAAATGTGTGAGTGTGTGTGTGAGTGTCTCTCTCTTTTTTTCTCTCCCCTGAGAAAAATCCCTCTAGTGGGGTAGGAGAGCTGAAAATAATGCCAGCATATTTCACATCTGGCAACCAATGTTCCCCTTTGGTTTTGGATAGTACATGGGTAGGTGAGTCTAAAAAGCTACAGGGAACCAGGCAGAGGGCCTTTTCGGTAGTGGCATTCGCCCTGTGGAACGCCCTCCCATCAGATGTCAAAACGATAAACAACTACCTGACATTCAGAAGACATCTTAAGGCAGCCCTGTTCAGGGAAGTTTCTAATGTATGATATTGTCAGGGGTTCAAGGACAGAGGCACAGCGGAGACAGGAGATGGAGAGCGAATGGGAGGCATCTGAGGACAGCGGGGAGGAGAATGACAGTGATCAGAGGGATTCCATGAGCCTCTCCAGCGAATCAGAGGATTCCCAGAAGGGGGCACCGGTGGTCAAGACAAGGGGGGTCCCGGGGGGGACGCACCAGAAACAAGAGGCCAGGGGGGATTCCCAGAGCGGCAGCTGGAAATCAGGACCAGCTTCCCCATCAGAGCATAGCGGGGGGGGGGGGAGGTTCCTGTGTGTCAGGGGCAGCGGACCCTCCAACAGGGAGAGGGGATGAGTCAGGGCTGACCGCGCCTCCATCGGAGGAAGGGGGAATGGAGGGGAGGTCAGAAACAGCCATCCTCCCGGAAGGGAGGGAAAGCAGTGACGGGAGTAGTGTGACGATCAGAAGAAAGGTTGGGGGCTGGGCGCGCGCGCCAAGTTCAAATGTACTGGCGCGTGGGACAGCAGAGCCCCCGGATTGGGAGCCAGGTCCTAAAGCCCGCCGGAGGGAGGGGGAACAATCCGGGGAATCTTCAGCGTCAGAAGAGTCTAGGAAAGGCGAAACCCCAGGGGGCAGGAGGACCCAGCGGAAGAGGGAACGTAGAAGGAGGTGGAGCAAGGCAAGGATCTTAAACTGGTGTCGGGGGGCGAGCGACTCAGAGGGAGCTCCAACGGTCTAGCGTTACAGACGTAGGGCTGCGCGCCGCTACTGTGAAACAGCAAATGGACTTCAATAAAGACTTTTGTATATAAAGAGAAACTGGCGTTGGTCCTTTGTGAGCTGGGACCTGAGGCAGCTCTGACAGATATTTTAGTGTTTTTTGGTTTCTATGGAAGCCGCCCAGAGTGGCTGGGGAAACCCAGCCAGATGGGCGGGGTACAAATAATAAATTATTATTATTATTATTATTATTATTATTATTATTATTATTAAGCCCAGGACACAAATTTCCACATCCCTCTAATGGCTATGGTGATTCATTTACCAGAAGTAATGTATTTAGCTTTAACTCTGGAAGTGTATACTCAATTCTGACCAAACTAAGCCTCCTAGAGCAAAAAATACAAAGGAGGCTTTGTGTGAGAGGCCAGGACTCATTGTTTCATTTTACACTTTGATTATATGCTCTTCAGCAAGAACCATCAGGCTCTCTCTCTCTCTCTCTCTCTCTCTCTCTCTCTCTCTCTGTGTGTGTGTGTGTGTACTTGGTTCAATGAAACACTGATTACAGCTTCTGGGTCCTACCCTAATGTATTGGGAAGCGATAATGAAGTGATGCTTTGTTTCAGATACATTAGCCAGCAATTTATAAATACACTTTCTTCTTGGAACCTCTTCTATGTCTTTATTCTAGATTTTCCTCTTCAGTCTTTTTAAACTGAAAATTACAAGGTCAGAGAGTAGGAGTGTTTGCGGCATTGTTTTCTTGCCACTGAGAACATAGCGTTGCATCATTCCAGACACTGCCAAGGCGAAAGAGTAGGGAACTGGTGTGCACAACAGCAATAGGTTTTCTTGGAGAAGAAGGGAGTTGAGGTAAATTCCAGGGCTACATTCTTCCCTCATATTCAAGTTCTTTGAGAAGATAGTAGTGGTCCCTTACACACCCACCCCATACACACACGAGAGAGAGAGAGAGAGAGAGAGAGAGAGAGAGAGAGAGAGATGGGAGCCTCCATACTTAAAGCCATGTTTGACAGACTTGAATAACAAGCTTAGTGTTGAAGACAGAGGGTATACATACATTTCTCTGCGGGCAGGAGAGAAGATGGAAGATGGCATTTGTTCTTGAAGAAAGTAGGATGAGTGCCCAATGGGCAGAGGAAGCACTCTGTTACAGCAAATCCACTTTAAAAAAGAAGCAGAATTTTTGTGTGGTTAAGAAAGGGGAAATACATTGAAAAGTGTGGCATGAACTAACAAGGAATAAGAAGACATATAAACATAGTGACTCAGACTGTAACTTGCTTGAACTAACTAATTTGGAGAAGAAGCAGGAGGTAAGTAAAAACATGAAAAGAGGTGATCTATTTTTCAAAACAAATACCGTATTTTTACGTGTATAACATGCCCCTGTGTATAAGACGCCTCCTATTTTGGGGGACTCAAAATTAAGAAAATGGGGGGAGATTACCCCTGTGTATAAGACTTACCCCCCTTTTAACATTATTTTTTAGTAAAAAAAAATAGTCTTATACACGGAAAAGTACTTACGTAATTACGTAAGGATGAATCACTGAGGAAGGAATAGGATACCTATCTGTCTCCCCCGCCCCCCCGCCCCACTGGTTCAGGTAACTTACTGCAAATAGGTAGGAGTCTGGACTAGATCACCTTTGAGGTCCTTTCCAGATCTACATTGCTAGGAACAAGAGTGCACCATCTCAGAGTTAGAGTGAGTTTCAATTAAAACCATTCTAGGTTTCCTTAATTATAATTATTAAATTTAACTTCTAAAGAGCCAACTACTGATAAAATCCTTGTGTCTTTATTGTGTTTAATGAAGTGGCTAAGCAAATTGTGCTTTAGACCAGCTCAGTAATTTTTTGTGCACCAGCTGAGGAACAAAGGCAAGTTATGAAAGAAAGCTTCGCTGCAGGAGGAGTTTAAGGATTAATATCAATAAATGAAAGTGACTAGATGAATTCATGAATATCATGGCAACCAGCAAAATATTCAGACATGAATTACAAAACCCCAATCAGCCTGAATTTCAGAGAACACAAGGACTGTAGAACAGGTTTGTTGTGTAATAACTTAAACAAGAGTTTTGTAGGGTTTATTTGTCCAACTTCACACAATTTGGATATTTGATTGATGAAACCAGAAAGCTAGAGGGCATTTGCCACACCACTGGAAATATATGGAGCGCAAAGTGTCTGAAAGTGCAATTTTATAGCACCCACTCAGAAGTAATTACCAATGAGTACTTTTCAAATGGGACTTACATCCACAGAGTTATAATATGACCTTTACCTACAAGAAAGTAAGGGGTAAATGCCACACTTATTGTGAAAGAATACAAGCCCAAATATAACATCAATAACATGAATGTTCCTACTTTGCCTTAGATATCGAAGACCTTGCTTGCCCCATATCTTTATTATTAATATAAGCTTTATTCTTTATTATGTGTATTCCAGCAATTATTTTTTTTAAAGCAAGGTCATACATAGGGGTTATTCTATTTATCCTCAGTACAAACCTGTGAAGTCAAGTTGGTTCATATTTTCTGTAAGTGAAAATAATGCAAAAAAAAGAACAAGCTAGTATTGAAGTTTGGTATATAAATTTCAGCAGAGTGCAGAAATAGTCTGGGAAGACTGCTGGCTGAAAGAATCAAGAAACTTGTGGATTATTTCTTGTTAAAGCTGTACTGAGTGCAAGGTTACATGCGGCCACCATGGAGTCATGAGGCTAACAAAAGGAACACTAGCATGAACTGTCTGAAGAAGCAGCAGTAGGAAGGAAGTAAAGCCTGAGGAAATACAATCTACAAATAGTTACTTGTAGTTAATAAATCAGTAAGTAATTAACAAGTCAGCAAGGGAAGATTAGGTTATCTTTCTGTCTATCTCCACACCCCTCAGTTTAGGTAACTTATTGCAAATGTACTTTCCTCACAACACTCAACAAAAAATGCTAAATATTAATGTTTATTGTAGCTCAATGCACTGACATTTTCAATTTGCTCTAGATTGCAACTATTGACATGGAAATGAAATGCTATACAAATTTTTAAAAATATTTGGGATACGCCGAATAGAATAAAAATGTAACCATCATTCAATACATTTACATCAAATGAAAAATACAAAATAGTGTTTTTTGTTACCCGTAACTTGATAGCTGTTAAAACTTTAAGCAAATTTTGTAGGCTAACATGTCAAGCAAACAAAAGTTATTTTAATATTAGCCAAATTATAAACTATCAATACACAGTATCTTAGTTTACGTATTACAGTGTCAATCTGAAGTGTATTATCTGTGTTGCAAATATCTGAATATTCACATGTCAAGCTTGAAGATTGCATGGTTTTAAGAGAGGCAGCCTTGCTATAATTTGCAATATTTGAAGCTCTCAAATCTGTGAATGGAGTAACCACTCTCTCTCCCCCAGCCCGCTTTCCTTGTGGGCTCTGCCTGATTTGGTGTGCCATTTGTCATTTTAATTCCCCATCCTCACCCTACACTTTTCCTTTGCATGATTGCACATCACACATTTGCTAAGTGAACAACAATAGCCTTAGGAAATATCATCAGGCAGGAGGCACTTCATGTAAAATGAGTTGGATCACACAATACACAACTGCAAAGCTATTGCCAAAATGAAAAAGGGAGGGGGGACCTAGGAGGCTGATGAAAATCCAATTGTATTCCTGCTTTCTTAAGTATGGTCTGCTCCAAACTATGCCAATCAGTGCTGCCACTATATATGTATATGAATTTGTACGAGAGTGCTGAATAGAGCACATGGTTTTAATTCAGAAGTACTGCAAACAGTGTGAACCAGCAAGGGGCCAGACAAACAAAGAAATCTGCAATTTAGATAGAGCTCACCTGCAAGTCTAATATGTAGAGGAAAAGGGGGGAAATCTCCATTCACCCAAGAGTTGTTTAGGCTCATCTCAGGAGTTTAGATTGGTCCAGTGGATAGTTTTGACATTTTTTGCTTTAAACTACTGGCCACAGGCAATATTAAAAACTATTTTGAAACTCCCCTTAGCAACAAAAGTAGTTTGCCGTATGACATTGGGAGGAGCAAATTTCTGTTGGGCAAAATTAAGTCTGAAGCCTTCTTTTGGAAAAACCCAACTCAACCCAATGTTGTTGGAAGAATAAGTCTAAATTCCCAATTCATAGATGGAACTTGTTTATTTGTTCACCTTGGCTTTCAAGAGAGTTACTGTGGTGTGGGTGAGCACTGAATGGACTGTGGGAGACCCAGGTTCAAATTCTCACTCAGCCAGAAATCTTGGCTTGGGCCAATCACTCTCTCCCAGCATAGTCTATTTCTTTGGTGGGCGCCTTTGCAGGCTGGCATTCCCCCATGCACTGGGATCCAATGTGAGAAGTCCCAGGGACTGTTTCCTAGGCAGCAAAGGAAACCTCTGCGCCAGGCTTGCTGCCTGGGTAATTGGTCCCACCCACTTGCCTAATGAAGGGACGCGGGTGGTGCTGTGGGTTAAACCACAGAGCCTAGGGCTTGCCGATCAGAAGGTCGGTGGTTCGAATCCCCGTGACAGGGTGAGCTCCCGTTGCTCGGTCCCTGCTCCTGCCAACCTAGCAGTTCGAAAGCACGCCAAAGTGCAAGTAGATAAATAGGTACCGCTCCGGCGGGAAGGTAAACGGCATTTCCATGCGCTGCTCTGGTTTGCCAGAAGCGGCTTAGTCATGCTGGCCACATGACCCGGAAGCTGTATGCCGGCTCCCTCGGCCAGTAAGGCGAGATGAGCGCCGCAACCCCAGAGTCATCTGCAACTGGACCTAACGGTCAGGGGTCCCTTTACCTTTACTTGCCTAATGAGAGACTTGTGAGTGGGCATGCTTGCTTAGGCATTGTATAGGCATAGTTTTGGTCAGAAGGTAGGTTGTAACCTTTGCCTGACCCCTCCAAAATGGGGTATTAATGGGATCCAGTGAAGATGCTTCTATCTGGATGTCCAGGTGGGGGCACAGCACTCCCCAGGGGGGTGGAGGCAGGATCCAGTGCAATTCCTTGATGTAGGTTAGGGATTTCCTCATTTCCAGTTGACCCCAAAATGCAAGCTCTTCCAGCAGGCGGGTCGGAAGGGCTGGGGTCTACCCAATGCCTCTGCCAAACCTCTTATGTCTGTTGACCATAAATATTGGTTGTCTTGTCTCTTATTCTTGGCATTGGGGAGGACAGAAGAGTAGGGGTGGGGATGCCTTGCCATGCAATAAAATCGGAAGATAAGATAAATGAGTAAAAATATTCTGGGGGCACCTTGCAATAAGTGCTAAAAACAGATATAGCTTTGCCGTTCTTTGGATCCAAAGTCATCAATAATCACGCCATCATCAGAAATGCTAGAATGCACCCACTACATCACCAAGCAAAGAAAGCTATATGCAGTAAATACGGCTTTTCTTTTTTAAAAAATCAATCAAGTTATGATTGATTGTTAAATAAGAAATAAAAATGGATTTCTTTGTCCCCTAGAAGCAGAAATGCTGTGATGGAACTCACTGCCAGAGCTGCTGCTGTCAGCAACTCTCTGCCTATATAGTGATGTTTCAGTGGCAAGAAGCAATAGAGCCCTGGAGATAGGAACTTGGAAATTGAGTAAAGGGCGCAGTGTAATGATTAACTGAATACACTGCTGATGAGGGGAAAGTGTCCCTAACAACAATGATCTTCCCTTTTTTTGCGGGGGGGGGGGGGCGGAGGCAGGAATCAGCTACTGAGGAGAGATGCTTCATGTCTTAGTAGGGCCTTATTGTTGGGTCCTCACATCTCTGTCTGGAAGCTCTGCCAAGGGGCCGGCAGGACACCCAGCCTCCAATCCATTGCTTTGTAATCTAAAATGTGTCAGAAAAGACTGTGGTTGCTTTTGCAGCTTGTTATTAATATTCCAGAGCCTAATCCTGTTTCTGAAAACAGATTTTTGGCACTTCTGCACCAGCCATTTACCAGGAGTTTGCAGTGTCTAGGCACCCATTTTTTTGTGGTAATGGGGAAGGGATCCACACAACAAGGTGCTTGAGTTGTACATACCTTATCCCCCCCCCCCCCGTTAATGCAGACCTGGAAAAAGAAATCCACCTGAGTTGTCATGGAGGGCAGACGTGGGCTTGTATTTCCAGCTTTCTTCCCTGTTCTTGCTTCTTAGCCATCATATGCTCATCTCATCCCTTCCCACCGCATCGCAACTAAATACAACTTTTCTATGTTTTATCTCCTACTTCATATGCTTTTCAGCAACAAGCTGTGATTTAATCTCTTCTTAAATTGATTTTTAAATTACAAAAATAGGAGAAACAATATAAATCCACTAAGTATAAAATCATTATGTAATTAAATGCATTAGAAGAAAGGTGACATATGGAACGACTTTCTCACTAGAAAGGAAAAAAAGACTAACAGAGCAATCCTGGGAAGGGAGCAGTGGCTCTTTCAGGGCTGCATTTTCACCCCTGCTAGCTTCTCCCGGGGCGGGGGAGGTGGGGAGGGGGACAAGTCCTGGCCCCACTTGCTGCTGCAACAGCTCCAGGTTGGTGCAGCTGAGGAAGTGGAGCTGTTTGGATTTGTGAGTTTTCTGCTTGTTTCAGGGCATCTAACATTGTAGAGACCCACTTTCACCACCGCTTCTCCTTTCTATTGCTGGAAAGATAACTCTATAGCTCCTCCCCATCTCATAGGTTGGGACTGCAGCCTAAATTCTGATGAAGTAAAATAATTTTAACTGAAGGCACGCTTCATGTTTATTTCAACAACCAGCTTAATAATGGGTTATGTTCAGTGGTGGACTATGGGCTCTCAAATTTCAGTGGTGCCCTGTGTGACACAAAAAAATGGGTGGCCCTCGCTTCTGGCACTCTGTTCCACATCATTGTTGTGCCCCCCAGAGTGGCTGAACTGGAAGCACTACCCTAAAACCGACTCTGTTATGTTTCAATGCTGTGCAAGTGGACTTCCATGGGTGCAACAGGATTTCCTCTCCTCTCCATGTGCACCCCCAAAATCTGCTGCAGAAGATTCCCCCCAACCCTCTGGAGCAGATATTGAGGTTGTGTAATAGGGGGCTGCAGGGGAGAAGAGAGGCGGGTGAAATTCCATTGCAAGAAATGCAAAAACCTCCAACTGCTAATGTAAATGGGAAATATATTTAACTGGGGCAAGGGGTGCATGGCTGGGGAGAAGGTGTGGCCTGGAGGGAAGTCCCTTCTTAGTGTGCCTCCTCTACAAGAGGTCTGGAGGGTGGCAACACAAGAAAGGGCCTTTTCTGCAGTGGCTCCCTATTTGTGGAATACTTTCCCTAGGAAGGCTCACCTGACACCTTTAGGTGCCAGGAGAAAAAGTTTCTCTACAACCAGGCCTTTGGCTGATTAATATTCTGTCACCTTTTAAACGTGTTTGTGGGGTGGGTGGGTTGCTGGTTAGTTTTTGTTTTATTATGTATTTTGGTTCTCATTTTGTATTTTTATGTTGTGAACTGCCCTATGATCTTTGGATGAAGGGCAGTATATAAATGCAATTAATAATAACCAGAGTTCTGTATTTCCTAGCTAAAGGCATACCAGATTGTAATTAACGTCATGAGAAGTAATTACGTTTGTTATTCAGTGATGGATGCGCAGCTTAGGCTTTCGTTTTAAAGCCTGCTTTTTGAAAGGATTATTTTGACACGTTAGGTCTTTTCTAAAATTGTTTTCTGTTTTGCATGCAGAATTCATGCATCAGTGGACTATATCAACATTTCATTTAACATGGCACAGACTGGAAAACCTCCACTATGGTACAAAACAGAGGAGGGAGGGAGGGAGGATGGATTTCAAAGGAATTGAGACATAATGCATTCATTAGCACAAGAGTAAGCAGTGGTTGAGATGCATGGTTAAACTGTATGCCGTTACACAATTAACTGGCCTTGTTAATAGGATCCCATTTAGTTCACGAGAGCAATGTATTTTCAGTGCCTCTCTCACTGCTTTGACACTTGTATTCTCAGTACATTTGCAGTTATTATTGGTAGCTAGAGGCCAAAACATGTTGTGTTCACTTAAATTCATTTCAGGACCCCAAGAGGACACTTTCACATTTCTGCCATTAATAGTGCTACAACCTACAGTATGTCCGAACAGCACAGGTTCAGGTTTGAAAACAGTTTCAGTGACAGGCTTGATTTGCTCAACATAGATCCATTTGTTTCATCTTTTCACCTTGTTAACGTCCTTTGTTCTCTGCAGTTTCAAAGAAGGGTGAGAAGTCACAACACAGTACAACTGTTGTGCCCCATTCAACCAAGTCTCATCTGGGAGAGGTCTGATGCAGACATGGAACTCCCTCACCTGAAAGATCTTTTTCATTCATTTATGTGGAAGGAACTGATCCTTATGTGTTGTTGGCATCTGTCTGCATCGAGGGACGACAGAGTGCATCTCCGGGGGTGAAGTCAAACCACTTTATTAGCAGCACAAAAGTGACCTCCCTGGGGTGCATGCCTGGAGGTCCTGGGCTGGACCTCCCTGGGGTGTCTGGAGGTCCTGGGCTGCCCATATGACAAGACACCCTCTCAGCTTTGCTGATGTGGTCCAAAAGAATGCTGGAAATATGTTTGGCACCAGCTTAGCTGCAGGCGTTGCCAGCCTTTGTATATTCCAGGTAGGGTCCTTCCACTAGGGTCGCCATATTTTAAAATATGAAAATCCAAATGCAAAAGTTGTTGACTCTACCTACCACTGAAATGAGGATTCACACTAAATTAGTTGAACTTAGGCCCCAATGAAATCAATAGACAAATTAGACATGCCTTTTGAAGTGAAAGCTTGACTGGGTTCAGTGGGAACCTAGTGCAATTAACATTGTCTGGACCTAATTCGTGATATTTGTGTATGCATCAGAATGCATATGGAAAGCTAGACCTACTCTGTGCATAGTGGTTACCTGTCATCTAAGTAGTTCTCCAGTTGGCAGAAGTAATGCCAAAAGGTCCAGACCATTCTCATAATAGCTTAAGCCTAGGCAGCCATGCTTCTTAGTCGGCCTGTGATGACTTGCTAAGAGCTGAGTGAGCTGGTCATTCACTACATGCACAGCTGAGTCCAGAATAACTTTTGGAAATGGATTGCATCCACCTGAAAAGCTGATTGAGACTCGGCTGGGTGGCTTTGTACAGCCTGCACAGAACCAGGTTTGTTCAACATGGGCTGACCTTTCTTTTCTTTTTAAGTGTTTTGCTGGTCATTTATACAGCAATTGTATATAGCTTAAACCGGCTGCGCATCAATAATTTGTCAATGCAGCTAGTTGACTTTACTGTGTGCCATTAAATCATATCACAAAGTTAATTAAATCCATCTCCCAAGAACTTTATTTAGCTTTTAATTGCCAATTATGTAGTGCCTAATTTTCTGAGGCAGCAAGTAAACAATGTCATTTGCAGATTTTTGTTTGCTTTCCTGATGGTATAGCTGATAGATCCTGTAAGGAGAACCCCATTGGAGCCATTGTGGGAGACACTATGGCAGTTTAAGTTCGGAGAACAGTCTTATTTAAAATCTCACTACTGGCTGCAACAAGCTGCATTTCGTGAGAGTGAGGGTGGAGAAGTGTGCCTGTAGTATCAGAATAACCATCCCTGTCTGGATTTACAGCTTGCTGTTTGGACTTTTAAGGCTTCTGGGCATGCCTAGTGATGTCTGCTAAAATGCTTTTGGAGCAGATGCCCTTAATTCCAGGCACAGATAGCTAGCTGACAATCAAAGTGCAAGGCTAGATGTAAAAGTGAAGAAGGGCAAAAGGGCAGGACATATCTATGTTTTCTGAAAGGATAGCTGACAGCAGAAGAGGAAGAACATTGTTGCCAACATTTCTAAAACAACTCCGGACAAGGTGAAAATTGAGAAAACCAGATTTGTCAAATTCCGACAGAATTAATGAGCAAGAAGGGAAGTTTGTAGACCGGACCATTTGGGTACCAAGATCAAAACTGGTGGTGTTCTGTACTGTATTAAACAGCGGCAGTGGAAACAGATAGTCCTTTCAGCCATTCAGTCATTGTGTGTGACCTGCTTCTGTTTTTCTATATGAGCGAGTTACTGTGAGTGACACAGAAAGCAATCTAAAGCCATAGCGTTGTAACAGGCTGCCATATTTCTTTATGGTGAGTTGCTGAGTTGTATTCAGATCCGGTTGATCAAGTTTAGAAATGTGTAGCTGGCCCCTTTGGGCAACGCTGTTGAAGCAGACACATCTTTATATTTGACTTTCTTCTGTAATATTTTATTCTGGATTGTTTTATTTGATGTTTTAATGTAGGTTGTAAAGCATTTTGAGTCCCCCCACCCCTAAAAAATATAAAGCGGTATAGAAATGAAATTACTAATAATCTTTAATTTGACTTTAAATTTTTGTTTAGAAATATTATAAAGCAACAAACTTGTTTTAAAAATAAAGCTGTAAATGGAAAGCCTGTTCACAATGAACACTGGAATTACAACAGACTTTTTGTTTGTGAACACCATGAACTGAAAATTCAGTGTTATTGAGGCTTTTATTATGATTTAACCTGAATATTCATTTGAACAATCTACTGATGTGAATTTCATGAGAATGGCACATATGTAAATTAAATGCTAATATTCAGTGTTGCTGATCTCTCTTCCATAATTGTTACACTTGAACTTACATAACAGATAGACGAGGCAGAGGCAACTGAAATACTATTGCACCCTCTTCCTCTTTGTTGTCATTTCTCTATGATATTGGTTGCTTAATGTTTGATGTTTATGTGCTTTTAATCGCATTGGCAAGAGAACAAATTCCAATTAATGGCTACAAACCTTAGCAGGTTTTGTTCCTTGCCATGCTTTCCCCACAGGAATCAGAAATAGCACATTTTGAAAGTTCTTGAATACCACACAGGTCTCTCTATTTTGCTCCTTCTGCTTTCGTCAGGCAGGGGGCAGGGAATTCTGACAGTTGACTGCATCATGTGTCTCACCTGTTCTTAACACCAGTCAGAAAATGCTAATCCTACTCAGAGGGATATGAACAGGTGACAGGTAACAAAAGCTGCATGTGAGCCAAATCAGCTGTCAAGATTTTCTACCTCCTATGATGTGCAGGAGAACAGGTGTGCAAGCAAGCATCCATCCATCCTCTGGGCACAGAAGTACCAGCCACTCAGGCTATAAGAACAAGTCACAACATGTGACAGGACATTCAGGTTCGATGATGCTAGTCCTGCCTTGGCAGGATAATGATGGCTGTTGTCAGTTTGAAATCTGATTTGAAAGCCCATATTAGAAGTTCTAGAAATTCCCTGGCAGCTTGTTGAACGATTATACTTTTTACCTACAGAAGTGGGGATATCTTATTCCTTGGAGTATTTCAGAGGAAGCTCAAAAAAGCTGTGGGAAGAATGTTGCCAATACTAGAGGGATCCTGCCTCTGCCTCAAGACAAAATCTTTCAGTATGATGCCAATTTTAGGATTTGCTACCTGGACCATAATCTGACTGGGGATTAAAACAGTGATTATTTCCAGGGAAGCTGTAAGAAACCAAAGCTTTCATCATTACTAGTGGTAATAAGGTTGCCAGACACTTATTGGAAGGAAGATCTGGTCAGAAGCTTCTGTAGACTTAGCCAAACCATCTAAGGTCTGGTCACCACAATACAACAAGGTGGCAGAGTGAGGTATCTCCACTGAAAGTGGAGAAAGCATTTATTGATCCTCACCTACAAAACAAAGTTCACTGAAAGGAGAAAACAAGCACAACTGGGAATGCGCAGGACTACAACTTTTAACTTGGATGTGGTAGCTTTATGATGGCACTAAAGAAAAAAGAGATATATTCCCACCTGTTGTTGTTGGCATCTGTCTGTCTTGAGAGACCTATGGAGTGCAGTCAAGAATTCCACAACTGCAGTCTATGAGTACAACTTCATTCTCCTGTATTTGTGTGGGCCAGAATTAAGGTACAGAGGACCTTCTGGCAGTTCCCTCACTGCGAGAAGTGAACTTACAGGGAACCAGGCAGAGGGCCTTCTTGGTAGTAGCACCCTCCCTGTGGAATGCCGTCCCATCAGATGTCAAAGAGAACAACAACTGTCTGATATTTAGAAGACATCTGAAGGCAGCCCTGTTTAGCGAAGTTTTTAATGACTGATGTTTTAATGTTTTTTTAATCTTTTGTTAAAAGCCTCCCAGAGTGGCTGGGGTAGAAATAATAATAATAATAATAATAATAATAATAATAATAATAATAATAATAATACTTATTACTTATTACATTCCATGAGCACAAAGACTTCCATTTGACCTGAGATGTTATGATAATTCCTCCCTTTGCTGTCTCTGTTTCTTTCCCAGCCCTTGCCTCACCTCTGAAAGAGGAACATGCCATAAAGAATTCAATGCGGACGGTGGTTGCTACTTTCTGTTCCCTCGTTTTACAACATCCTCCATCAGCATTATAGCAGGTTGTCAATTGGCCCATATGTCATGTTACAAGAAAGATATGCAGTACAAATGACCCATGACAGAGGAAATGAGTCTGCCTTTAGACTCTAGCAGTATAATTCCTGTTAAAAACAAGAAAAGAGAGTGGAGGAAAAGGACCATTGCTTCATTTCAGCAACACAGCAGTGCCTTCCCCCCACTCACTAATACAAGCTTAATCAATATTTCTAGGTGTTCATTTCATTGCATTGCAGATTTTTATGTCTCCCAATAGTCTCATAAACATGCTTGAAGGTACCCCATCCTGTTGTGTGAGCATCTACCATGTAACATTAAAACCAGCTTTAATATCAGCCCCTCATTTGCAGCTGAAGAATTCATAGTTCAAGACTTTATTACAAAGTCCAAGGCTTTATTTTTTTTAAAAAAAATAGGATTACTATCCAGGCAAGATGGGAACAAAAACACTGAGGCATTTTGTGGGGCCCTGATCTGAATCCACCACATGCCACCTTCTTATTTATTTACGAAAATATTTATATACCGCCAACTCATATCAGTATTTATGTGGATAGCTCAGTCGGTAGAGCATGAGGCTCTTAATCTCAGGATAATGGGTTCAAGCAAAAGATCCTTGCATTGTAGGGGGTTGGACTAGATGATCCTTGTGGCCCCTTCTAACTCTACAATTGTATGATTCTGTGATTCTATATGTAAGTACAATAAAGGTGTTAACTAGTGGTATATTAAGTGTTTAACAGGTTGGGACCAATTTACTTGCCGGATTGCCATATTCCATTTATGCCCACTCAACAGCTTTGATCTGCAGAACCGGCACTGTAACAGGTGCCACATAATACCTTTTCCACATTTGTAAGAAATGTATTTTTTTGAGTTGCACATGCTTTGGAACCCCCTTCCTATTAACATCAAGCAGCCACTGCCACAAGCAGCCACTGTGCTCTTTTTGGTGCCTGCTTAAAACATTTTTGTAGATTGTAGAATGTTGCCAGGAGTTCTAATCTGGTTTTTAGTTTATCACTTATTTTAATTAATTTAAAAACTGTTTAAAATGGTTGCTTTTAACTGTTTTTCTTGATAATTTTGTTTAATTCTTTCTGTAAATTGCTTTGAGGTTTTATTAAAATCAAATGGTGTATAAGTCTTGTGACACAAACAAACAAACGATCATCCAACCATACAAAATAATCATTAAAATGACTAGTTAATCAAGGAACTTTTTAAAAAAATCAACAGTATTATTACAAAACCCTTCCTCAGTTAATTAAAATGTGTAACAATTTGCAGGCCTTGGGCCCTGCTGCTGAGAATGTCTTAGTAATGCATTTCAGCGGAATGACAATAGATTAACTATTATGCAAAGGTTGATTATCGGCTATAGTGAGGTACCAAAATGCTGCATAGACCCAAGAATAAGAAGGTCACCATCACCATTCCAAGTCTTAGTATGCATTTTGCACCAGAAATAAGTGCAGTCCATTGAGTTTTGTGTGAGAAAGGATGGCACATGGATTCAAAGGAAAATTCTCATTAGAGTTCAGTGATCTCATGGAGAAGCGGCTGCATGTCTTCATTAGTCATGGTGAGGAGGGGAAGGAACACTTTCCACCAAATTTCAATTGAAAAAGGGGGGGAACACACAGGGGGGGGAGGCATTTCCATCAGCTGGTATTTCAGAATTGTGGTGTGTGTTGAATTTGTGCTTCAACAGCCATTGTGCTTGGATAAAGAAGCCCAGGAGAACTCACTGTGAGGTCCCTCCAATCACCCTCTCCGCAGTGGGTGTGCATCTGTGCATGGCCCTTGAGAAAAGAATTAAAATATAAGGGGTGGGGTGGGGAATGAGCTTGTGAAAGGGCATTATTAAGAAAGGCATATTGTGTTTCCCTGAGATGTTTCCTGGATAAAAGAAACATGCTGTTCTTGGCTGTCTCTTGAACTTTGGTAGGAAAAGGGAGGTGGATTAAATATAATGTATCTTAACTTGGAGTATGCTTCTTCAGGCAGGTCTGTGTTTATTAATTTTCAGCAACATGAAGCGTTTTGCAACTTCAAGTATCTCAAAAGCAGCAGCTGCCTCCCATGCAATTGAGAGAGACTTTTCCAAGCAGTGCTGGTGAAGGATCAGGATGACCTGTGTGTTTATCAGTCATGAACAATGGGCGGCAAGTGATGAGTGGGGTCCGCACAGCACAGCTGATGCCCTGCTGTATTCTAGCACATATGACCATTGTGGCCAGTGCAGATTAGTATTAGTGGCTCATTGGTTGCTGTAGTCCTTTGTGCATAACCATAGTGCAGTTGGTAGAGCACAAATTCCACTGATTACAATGTAACAGTGATATCATAAAGATAACGGAGTCTATATGCATACTGTATATTCAAGAACTCTTCATATTCGTTTTAAAAGTCTCATAGGTGCATGGCGTTATGTGGCAGTGCCTCTCTTGTGGTGGCCTCTGTTGTAACCAGTGGTAGAATACCTGTCTTACAAGATTCAAGTAAATGGGATAGCTCAATCAGTAGAGCATTAACTCTTAATCCCAGGGTTGTGGGTTCAAGCCGCATGACTAGACAAGAAAGATTCCCGCATTGCAGGGGATTGGGATAGGTGGCCCCCATGCTCCCTTCCAACTCTACGTTTGTATTATTCTATGGTTTTCTTTGTCATGGGTTTCTGGGACCAGGAGGTCCGAGTCATAGATAAATAAATTCAGATAATTGCCTCAGGGTGTGATTTTATGACTTCTTTGTTAACTCTCCTTTTCCGTTAAACTGCATTTGTTTGAGCCTGATTCTTTAGAATGCAAGGGTAGAGATGCTAACTCCTGGAGATGCACTGCTGAAAGAATATTTGTTTCTAATCAGGAGAAGGGGTGAAAGAGAGAGGTATGTGTGACTGAGACCACAGCTCTCCTTCCCTTTTCCCCAACAGAATAATAATAATAATAATTTATCATTTATACCCCGCCTATCTGGCTGGGTTTCCCCAGCCACTCTGGGCGGCTTCCAAAATAATATTAAAATACTGTGATACATCAAACATTAAAAGCTTCCCTAAACAGGGCTGCCTTCAGATGTCTTCTAAAAGTCTGGTAGTTGTTGTTCTCTTTGACATCTGGTGGGAGGGTGTTCCACAGGGAGGGCGCCACTACCGAGAAGGCCCTCTGCCTGGTTCCCTGTAACTTGGCTTCTCGCAGTGAGGGAACCGCCAGAAGGCCCTTGGTGCTGGACCTCAGTGTCCGGGTAGAACGATGGAGGTGGAGGCGCTCCTTCAGGTATACTGGACCGAGGCCTTTTAGGGCTTTAAAGGTCAGCACCAACACTTTGAATTGTGCTCGGAAACGTACTGAACGTACAGAACTTACAGTGCTACTGAGAATTGAAAAATGGAATGGCTGCATGAACCAGAAGCACTGCAATCTGCTGATGATGTGAGGCCATTGCATTTGCAGATGCAATTTACATTGTTTTCAGAGCAATCCTACACTGGATTAAGTTCCCCAGGATTCTACCTTAATAAGGTTGTTTAGAGCAGGAGTAGTGAATAGGGTGCCTACAGATGCCATTGCAGTTGTAGTTCAGACCATTTGGAGCTGCCATATTTGCTAAACTAGACTAGATGACACAGGAAACTACAAATGCATGAAGTTGTCATATACTGAATCAGGCCATTGTTTTATTTAGTATGATTGACACCATGCATGGGGAACCTCTGGCCCGTTAGTTCTTGGACTCCCTCAGCCACCATGGATGATGGAAATTTTAAGCCAGGCATACCCAACCTTCGGCCCTCCAGATGTTTTGGACTACAATTCCCATCATCCGTGACCACTGGTCCTGTTAGCTAGGGATCATGGGAGTTGTAGGGCAAAACATCTGGAGGGCCGCAGGTTGGGGATGCCTGTTTTAAGCCAACCATGCTGGCTACCCTGGCTTATATTTATAGCTTTGGTGCATTGCTTTGCAACTTTGAAACTATTATGTGCCTTTAAAAAATGGCAGCACACATCCCATAATGGTACTATGCCCCTGAAGTGCTGCTTGAAACTGAAGGTGAATGTACATTTGCATAAAATACATGAATAAGCAATGCATTGATATTACACAGGCTTTTCGACTTTGTGTCTCTGGAATTCAATCATCATTCAGAAAGTGTAGGCCATGTGGATTGCAGTGGGAGTGGGGAGAGGATAGGACCCCCCCCCCCATGCAAAATGGTTTCAAATAGAATGGGGGGAAAGTGTCTCACTGTAATTATGACAGACTTAGATCTGAATGGCATTTTATGGAGCATCTCTGAATATAAACCCACAGGCTGTAAATAATTCAAACTGAGACAGAATTTACAAGAACTCTGGAAACTGGTCTAGCCTCGCTGCACAAATTTAGCTTGCAACCAATAAGCACCCGTTCTAGACAGCATTTTTCTCATCTTCCCTTTAATCTTGGGAGTCATTTGGTAGGCTTAAGGTGATTAGTCCAATGAAAGCTGTCTTAAATAATATCTGAAAGGAATGAAAGAAAAATTGACTTTTTAATGCAGGTAGACTTCCAGTAAAAATAGCGCAGAGCTTAAACATGAGGGTTAATAGCTTAGGGTAGGGTGGCTGATAGAAAAGGCTGACTTGGGGAATGGCACAAAGATATGAGGAACAAATTTATTGCTGAAACCTGGATCAGAGACCTCCTGTGAAGGCATCTAGTTAGCCTGTGGTCAGCCTGTTTCAGAACAGAATGCCAAGCTAGATGGGGCTTTGGTCCAATTCAGCAGAGCTCTTCTTACATTCTTATGAAACATTTGTAAGTCTGTGTTTCTCTGGACAAGCAACAAGATGGGTACAAATGTAATAAATGAATAAATAGGACTGATTTATGGAGTGAGCCAATATTTCTAGTCTTCACTGAACAGACCTGATGCATAGCATATGCATGTGCATCTGTTATTGATGCTGTACCAAAAAGAAACTGGTATATATATAATTGCAAGATAGAAGTGCTGCATATCAGACAGAAAAAAATCTACCTGTAACGCACCTGTATTGTGGTGCAGTGGCCTAAACCATGGAGCCTCTTGGGCTTGCTGATCGGAAGGCTGGTGGTTTGAATCTGCAAAATGGGGTGAGCTCCTGTTGCTCTTTCCCAGCTTCTGCCAACCTGGCAGTTCAAAAGCACGCCAGTGCGAGTAGATAAATAGGTACCACTGTGGTAGGAAGGTAAACAGTGTTTCCAGGTGCTCTGGTTTCCATCATGTTGTTCCGTTGTGCCAGAAGCGGTTCAGTCATGCTGGCCACATGACCTGGAAAGCTGTCTGTGGACAAATGCTGGCTGCCTTGGCCTGCAAGTGAGATGAGTGCCGCAACCCCATAGTCACCTTTGACTGGACTTACATCCAGGGGTCCTTTACCTTACCTTTACTTTACTATAGTAAATAGTTAAGGTTAAAATAATGTACATTTGGCTAAATGGCGCAAAACAAATGGTGCAACCTTCTGATTCAGCAAAGGAAATATATGCATGGAGGCAATTTCTATATGCTGAACCCATTATTAGACTGGGAACTCTCTCTAGAGACTGTATCTTAATGTGCATTTGTGTTGCAATGGAAATTAGGGCATGAGGCATCCAGGGTGTCCTCTCATTTGTACTACAGTGGTACCTCGCAAGACGAATGCCTCGCAAGACAAAAAACTCGCTAGACAAAAGGTTTTTCCGTTTTCGATTTGCCTCGCAAGACGAATTTCCCTATGGGCTTGCTTCGCAAGACGAAAACGTCTCGCGACTTTGTTTCCTTTGTCTAAAAACAAAGACATGTTTTGTTTATAAAGTTAATTTATTTTCCCTTAAATTTTTGAACTGCTCTTTACAGTATGTGCGACTTTAAAGAGCAGATAATAAACTGTTGTTGTACCAAATTTGGCTTTGTTTGGACTTTTTTTGACCATAGGAACGCATTAATTGATTTTCAATGCATTCCTATGGGATTTCGTGATTCGCAAGACGAAAAATTCGCTAGACGACAAAACTTGCGGAACGAATTAATTTCGTCTTGCGGGGCACCACTGTACATGGTGTGAGGACACACAATCCTAGCCAAATATGTATCTCTAACAATTGTCTCTCTCTGTGTCTACAGTTTTGTATGTAAGTGTATCTGGATCAGGGCACATCTGTAGACCTGAGATCTCAATCTATGCAGTCCCCAAACTAGGTTAAGATATTGGTTAGGGGGAATGGGAAATCATTCATTGTCTTCCCATCCTTAGGGTGGTGTGTCTCAAATTATTTGTTCCCTAATTTTGGGAGGATGCTTGAAACAAGTAGGATAACTCCCCTGGTGGTCATTCTTTGGTTAAATTGACTACTTCAGTGTGCAGTGCTGTTTTTCAAATATCTGCCAGGAGCACTAGAGACTTTTTAAATGTAAAAAATAAACTAAAACTTTTGCAAGCGTGAAACAGTAAATGTCAGTGTTATACATACACGGCACCACTATAAAATGGAGTGTAGATCATTCTTCAAGGTGGTGATGACAAGCTGCATTGCCACGCAATCGGACCTGCTTGACTCTGATAGAAAAACCTCATTCCTTAAATTACTGATTTTAACGGGGGAAATCGGTCAATTAAACTTGCTTCAAATGGAATCCTTGAGAATGCCTAAAAATAACCCTTCTTAGTGCAGATAACATAGCACTAGTTCCGTGCTGCTATCAAGAGATGGTATGGGGGAGGGAGAAGACAGACTAACAAGCCACTTCTGGAGCTGCAAGGATATTATTTCTGAAGTTTATGCATGGGTGAAGAAAAGAGGGACACCAACCTATCTTGTTTTCTGTGCAACTGTGCAGAAAATTGAAGGAAGGAGAAATCAGGGCAAATGTCGAGGAAGCAACACAATGACAAGAGCAGTCAGGATGTACGATGAGAGATTTCTTTGTCTTGGCTCATGCTTTTTGCTACCTTGGCAGACATTTTCATTGGAAGGGAAAGGCAGGGAAGGAATGCTTACATTCAGTTACTATGTTTCCCTGTAGTGATATATCAAACTACAGCTTCAACAAGAAAAAGGATTAAAGATTGCATCAAAAATGTACCCCAAATCAATAACATAAATATTTCGCTTGAACATTACCACCTTGCAAGTCACCTTCGGCTCATTAGAACAATAATATCCCATCAACCAAGCTGAACCTTTTTAAGTAGAGTAGGGATGGCCAACTGTACTATGATCAGATGTTCAGATGATGGACTCAGCTGGGCTGGAAGCATATTTTGCCACTCAGACTGGATATCTTATGATATGCCAGGGTGGGTGAATATGTAGATTTTGGTTTCTCTCAATGTATAATTTTTCCCATCTTAAGTTCAGTTCCTCACATTTCCACATCAATTTGTGATTTATTTTTTAAAAGGTCTCATAAAAATCCGTAAGTATTTTACCATGACTTTCTCCTAATATACACACTTTTGAATTTAAATTTGCCTATTATACACATTTTTTCCAAAGAATTCCCCCCCAATCTAATGAGCTTTCAAATGTATTTTCCACTAATACATGATTTTTATGCCCACTTTACTCTAGTATATATATATTTGAAGCTGGAGAACTGCTTCCAAGGGACACCAATGAAGGCCTTCATGGTATGTTTGTGACCCACCCAACACAAAACCTAGATGCGTGTGGTTCCTTATATGTAACCAGGAACCCTGAAAAACATGACTCCTGGTTGCACAGAGTTCTATATGCATATATTTGTTCTCTCCATCCCTGTGCATGTTCGCTGAATGTCCGAAATTACTGTCAGAACTGATTGTGTATGAAGTAGTCTCCTACATATTAACATACCAGGCATGAGCTTTCTTTCCCCTCATGTCACCTAGCAGCACATTTTGAGATAGGTAGGACCCTGCCTCCTCAGCATATATGTTGAGATAGACAAGACTATTTATTCTCCCAGGTTCCTTTGTTGGGTGAGAAGAAGAGGAGGAGGAGGAGTTTGGATTTGATATCCCGCTTTATCACTACCCGAAGGAGTCTCAAAGCAGCTATCATTCTCCTTTCCCTTCCTTCCCCACAACACTAAACAACACAGGCACTAAACAACACAGACAGGAGCTAACTATCCTCTCACTGGAAGCTTCAGTTTTTATGCAGCATCCTTAGAAAGTTCTAATCAGTTCTGTTGCTTTTTTATTATAAAGCATTGTATAGTAATTTACACATTTTGTAAATAAATAGTATAACTGGTTGGTTTGTTATTAATTCAAGGAGCCCCGGTAGACATCTTGAGGATCAACTGAACTTCTATGATTACCTCAGTATTTCTTTTCAACAATTCAATAGCTGCAATTATATACTTAGAAAACCAAACCAGTGCTCAAATACAGCACTGCTACTTAGCTGGCACATCAAGCCACTTGAAAATCACATATTACCATATGGGCAGTTGTCTGTAGAACCTTAATTGCTTGCAAGCTGTGAAATGAATTAACCTGGACCCTCTGTGAGGAAGAGAGAAAATTGTACCTTAAACACTATGAAATTTCTTTAGATCTCCTTCTTTGATTAATCTTCTGATTCACTCTCTGTGCTGCTCTTTGACTCAAGCCGCCCCTTCTTCACCTGTTTTTCCCACAGGTTCCTATATATCAGTCCATTGCCTGCACTGTATCCTTCCTTCAGTCACCCTGCCTCAAGGATTTCTATTCCTTAACTTCTCTGTGACCCAAAAATCCCTTTACATGACAAAATTGGACTCCAGACTGCTTTTTTTTGCAAAGGGCCAATCGGGATGATACCACTGCCCCAATCACATATAAAGTGATGGGAGTTCTGATTTTTAAGAGAAAAGCTGGTGGGGATGTTAGTCTCTTCAAAGTACTTTTCCCCCAGTCAGGCTTAGTATCAGAACCTGGATGAAGGCGAAGGGATCTTGGGGATAATCCTGCAAATAGGTAAACCAGTCAGTAAACAGATTTAGCTCTTCTCTCACACACCACTCTTTACTAGGGTGGTCATGGGTTATTCCCAGTACTTTTGAGTTCATCTAGAGAAGACTTGCTTAGATGTCCTCACCAATGACACCTGGTGGGAAGATACCCTTGCTATTTGTTCTTGGGCTTTTGCCAGCAGGTTCATATCTTCAGCCATCCAAGAGATAATTCAACACAACTTCCCTTTCATACACAGTGCCAAAGACCTGCTTTCTGCCAATGATTGAGATCTTGCCCCATGATAGCCTGGTTGGTGGGCTGTAGGGGCCAGCTGATGCCTCAGAGCAGGCATCCCCAACCTGTGGCCCTCCAGATGTTTTGGCCTACAACTCCCATGATCCCTAGCTAACAGGACCAGTGGTCAGGGATGATGGGAACTGTAGTCCAAAACATCTGGAGAGCTGAAGGTTGGGGATGCCTGCCTCAGAGCTTTTGAACCTGGATTTCTGCCCACACTTGCGTACAAGCTATCAGGGCCCAACCAAGTAGAATCTGAGTCTGAGGATGGCTGTTTCAAAGTGGGGTCTGTTTATATTTTACTTCAGAAACGAGACACCTTTCTCCAGTATTAGTCTCTCTGTAGGCTGCTACTACCAGGACACTGACTGCGCTGACTTAAAATCCAGATGCCTCCACAAACCCCAGATTCCTCCATGGGAAGATATGAGACCTCCAAGGAGCAAAGAACAGCAGGCAGATGCCCCATCTCACAGACCATAAAATTGGTTAAAATGAAAGCACGAAGAAATCCTTATCATGCCTTTTAATATTACTTTGACAGCCTGAAACTATGTAGGCTTAGGCATGTCTAAGCCCACTGAAATAAACCATGTGAGTCAGACAAACAGTTGCTCTGCTCCATGATGTACCCCAAGCAACTGAAAGTTTAATTTAGGCAATTAAGGCATTTGTTACCTGATCAAAACTATTTAATCCAGATGGTTGAGGATGAAATTTTGAACCTATAATTTTTCCCAAGTGACATTTCCCAAATAAAACCATAATAATCTTGTGAAACCACCAGGGGATGCTCCAGTAGCTACAGAGAAATACTATTCTAAGCCTAGATAGCAAATTAGGAAAATTGCCTGAAATGCATTTGAGTTGGTGTGAAAGTGTGGTGTGTGAGGAAACAGAGCATACAGATTTAAAAATGGAAAGGGTGATGGAATTGGAAGATCAGGTAATGGGGAATGAGGAAGAATAGAGCTTTGTGATGCTTTAGAACACAAGGGAGAATCTAGGATGTGGAAAGTGCAGCTTCATTCGAATGCAAATAAGAAAGGGCATCCACACCACCTTCTCCATAGCCTGGAATGTGATCTAATAAATAAGGCCCTGAACCTTTTAAAATGAGCTGTTCAAGCATCCATCCTATTAGAAGAAATACCTTAATTAACTGATGTTCTCTTGTTTTGTTGGTAATAGCTGATGCATTGAAAATTCCTGCTAATTGAAATAATATAACACAGCCCTAATGAATTTAATTATTTGAGTAAATGACACAACTACTGCTCATTGTTAAAATCTGTCTATGCCCATTTAAAGGAAAAGCAGTCTTTGTGGTATACCTATATAAACCACCAGCTTTCACTTGGTTCACCAACTTTTAAGATAACCTAATCTAACAGAAAAAGTCAAGCACTAATAATCCAAATTCTTAAGCATGTATCTTTTAAAAATATTTTTGTTTGTTTATGAAGTGTTTATGGGGTTCTTCAGTTCTAAGAATATCATCATTATGTTAGAGAAGTATGTATAGAATTATAGTGTTTCACTCTGTGAACTGCCCTGAAATCTTATGATGAACCGTGGAATATAAATCAAACAAATAGATAGATGATAGATAGATTAGATAGATGATAGTGTTTTTCTCTCTTATTTTTGTATTTTTTTTTGCATTTTTTGCAAATGTTTGTTTCTGTTTCATTAGTTTTTCCACTTTATTTAATTTAACTGAAATATTATTAATAAAAAGCATGTATCTTTTTCAGCACCCTGGCCAGCTCCATTGAGTCACTTCAGTTCTTAATGTCAACTAGACTTAACAAGCACACAAGTAAGAATTATGGTGTCTGTTGCTGTTGCTTTACTTTCAACCAAGGGAATATTTAGTTTCCCATAGATATGGAGCATGGAGCATGGAACATAGGGGAAAGGAGGCTGCCCTCCCCTTTGCTGCCATGCCACAGTCCAGATGAACCTCTCCAAGAACCTTCTTCCCAGGGGTGGTAGCAGCAGCGAAATGATAGTGCCCTTGTTCCACTAAAGAGCTCTGGTGGATCAGACAAAAGCTTAATGCAACATCCTGTTTCTCCAATGCTGGCAAGACAGATACATTGAGAGAACCCTCAAGCAGGGCACACAGCCAACAGCCTTGCTGTTTGTCTGAACTATCTCACAGAACTGCACTGCTTTCAAGCATGATTTCCTACTTAGTTATCATGGCAAAATTAGTAGAAATTGTTTTGAAAAGCCATCTAAACTATTATTTATTAGACTGATATGGCTGTTTATCAGTAAGCTTTCTCTGAGCGGCTTACCAAAAAAACAAACAAACAAGCAGCAGTATCTTGAGGTTGTTAATACTATTCTGTGCTAGTTGTGTCGTATTATACTTACTTTCATCTATCCTAAATCCACTTCCAATCAATATCATTGAGTGATCTGACAACTATGTATGTGTTTGTGTGTGAAAGTGAGAGACTGGGCATTTCCCCAGTCAATTTTGCCCATACCACTCAGTTTTGAGCCTTTATCATGATCCTATTCAACCCCCCCCCCATACAGTACAAGTCACCAATACTTTGTTACAAAGATGTTCTCCAATCCCTACAAACATATTAGTTCTCTTTCCTACACCCTTTTAAGTATGAATAAACAGAACTGTATACAAAATCCTATTTGTGACCGTGTCATACATGTGTATTACTTGCGAGAAATGAAATCAGTGGCATGTGTAAAGTTGTACTATCAATACTTTTTTTCATCTATGTGGCACATTGAACTGGAGTTCTCATTAAACATTTGATTGGCAATAACAGGCAGCTAACTTTGACTCCTGTCTTTCATCTTGATCTTGTAATTTGTTCACCCATTTTTAGAGATATCATTCTTTAGTTCTTCATGGTTTGCTTTGGAGCTTTGTGTGGCCATCTGCAAAGTTGGTCACCAATTCAAAATCATTTATAAATAAGGGTATTTAGTGGTTTAAAATGTGGTGAGGTCATTCCCCTCCCCCTGGCATTTTAAGTCACATTTGCAGTTGCTATACACAACAGAAACGAGACGGAAGTGTCTTCACTTGATGCACATTACCTGATTTGTTTCCTCATGCCTGCAACCTCCCCCTCCTATTCAAAGTAGTTGTCATCTGCACATGTGCAACAGCTAACTGAACTGTACACACCTCAGCTTAAGCTTGGAAATTCAGATTGGAGGGAAGCTGGCTTGAATGAAAATGAATCAAACAGCGGTATTTCTCAAGGACACAGATGGATTGTGGCTGGCATCCTGTGTACTTAGTGTCAAACAGCAGTCATGGGAGCATGATGCAGCCAGAATGCATACATAAAAGTAAAGGGACCCCTGACCGTTAGGTCCAGTTGCAGACAACTCTAGGGTTGTGGCGCTCATCTCGCTTTACTGGCCAAGGGACCAGCGTACAGCTTCTGGGCAAACCAGAGCAGCACACGGAAACGCCGTTTACCTTCCCACCAGAGCGGTACCTATTTTTCTACTTGCACTATGTGCTTTTGAACTGCTAGGTTGGCAGGAGAATGCATACATAGCCTGAGTTAAATAGTACTGCTCCCAATACAGTTTCTTGGTGGCGTCCTCTGCTTACTTGCATCCACTGTTAAAGCTCCTTGGGTGTGTAGCAATTGTGAAGTAAGCTTACTGTGTTACTCTGCTTCTATTCTGTCAAAGGAGAAAATATTACAAGTTTCTATTATAGTATATATTTTGGGGGAGTTCGTTATCATTCTCATGAAAGAAGTGAATTAATATGATCTTTTTCCATGGAGGATACATTCAACTTCTCCAAGCTAACTAGAAATGGAATATTTCCTTCGTGACAGCTGCCGTATGATGAACAAACAAACATCTGTCTTTACTCACAATCCCAGCTAATGAACTTTCTGTTGAAGAAATTTCCCAAAGGCATTAGAGATTATCACAGCATATATATGATTTGGAATGCTTAAAGTGAAAAGGCATACAGGGAAAAGTTACTTTGTTTCCTAACGATCTGTTGTCTCTCCCCCCCCCCCCCCAAATTCTTTATGATTCCTTTTATCATTTGGCAAACCGACTCTGTGTATCTTAAACCAAGTTAAGATAGACTACCAAGTTTCTCTGCTTGATGAATATAAAGGGTGCTGGGTGTTTTATTTTATCTTAAGTTTTGACAATAACTTATAGAAAAAAATGTTTATTGGAACACAAATACTTGAATAGTTATTAAAATACCAAGAAGCTGTTTCAAGGGCTGGCCATTTTTTCAGGTTCCATTTTTTTTGCCATTTGCATACTTTCTGTGGCCTGGTGGAATGGCTAATGGTTACCGTATTTTACCGTGTATAAGATTAGAGGTTTTTTTACACACAAAAAAAGAAGTTTTAAAATTGGGGCTCGTCTTATACATGGGTAGTGTTGAGGGGTGTTTTCTTAATTTGGAGTCCCCCCAAAATCCAGGGCGTCTTATACATGGGGGCGTCTTATACACAGAAAAATATGATAATTGATGGTTGAGGTAAAGATGCTGCTAATGGCATATGGTTTCCTATCCAAACCAATGGAGTGGGTCTCACTGTTCCTTCTTTCCCTCTCCTGCAGCCAGATGCACTTCTTCAGAAATGATGGGACATTGGACCAAAAGCCTTCACCTTCTGAAACAGATTCCCTGTTAGGTGAACAATGCAGAAGAGCTGCAGACATTTGGTTGGCCATGCCACCTATTGCATTCCCTGCCTTTCAGTTCTGAAATTCCACTTGCCCAACATTATAAGGTGCTTCATGCTAAATTTGAGGCCTAATTTAATGCCATTCACAGGTTACTTTGAAATAAGTAATGTTTAAGTAGGGCTGAGAGTGAGTATAAGTATGTAATGCCCATCTTAAAGGTTAACTCAAATAGCTGGGGGACCACAGTCACCACACTGGTCAAGGAATATGTAAACTTGGTCCCAGTGCAAAGGGACAACACTATGTCATTGCATAGGTGAGAGGCATGACCTCTGATCCCACCACAGCAGCCTCAACTATTTGCCTCTGTTTCCCAAGATGCTGTTTAATACCAAGTCAGAATCTGGGTCCATCTAGCTCAGGATACACTAACTGTTCCCCAGAGTCTTTACAACCCTACCCAGAGATGCCAGGCATTGAACATGATATCTTTTCCATTCAAAATATATGCTTTACCACTACTGACTTGTGTTACCCCTGTTTCTAAAAGGATTTGCTGGTGATGTGGCTACTTTTGTCCCATTTTATGAGCCTGTGCTGGTTCTATCCCATGTCATTGTTTTAATAGGAATTCAGGGAATTGCTAGGGAATTGGTCAGATCTGCAAGGCTTTGGATCCAATAGAGACAAACTCCTTCTGACCGAGGAAGCAAACCTGTGGATCCAAGACATTGTTAGGATTCTAGCTTGGGAAGCTTGGATTCAGTTAACAGTTCTGTTGGTGGCCCCTGAATCTATGCTATTAACATGATTACTTAAAAAATAATAATCCTGAACCAACAGCTCAACAGAAAAATGCACATACTGAGCCATGTGCTGTTAGTAGAAAATGTAGACCAAATTGACAATAAAACAGGAAACATTGTTTGTGAAATCCAATGTAAAAGCACTTATTAATTAAGTATGCCAAATTAGCCAATTACTACTATTTTTGGGAAGTAAATGAATCTGTTACTATATTAGATGTGAAGCTCCTAAAAAATATGCTTGTGGAGAATTAGATTGTCTGGCTATTTTTGCCCCTTTCCCAGAGAAAAATACCTTCTTATGTATTGTAGGAAAAAGCATTCTGTGCATTGGGCAGTAATGATTGCAGCTCATTAAGATTTTTAATTCTTAATTTATGGCACATTGTTCAGCAGTAGGTTTATGAAATCATCACAGATATTGACTTTTAATAGTGGTGCAGCATGTGGATTCTCTAATGAATGCCTACACACAACTTTGTGACTTGCTGAAGTGAAAAAAGACATGCACACAACACACATACAATTTTTGCAATCTCAGATAAGTAACAGAAACAGGATATTTGTAAGAATCATAAATGGAGCAATAGGGGTCTGTTCAACCCAGGGGTCAGCAAACTTTTTCAGCAGCACTGTGCCTCAGACCTTGTGGGGGGCCAGACTATATTTTGAAAATAATAAAAAAAAACAAATGAATTCCTATGCCCCACAAATAACACAGAGAGGCATTTTAAATAAAAACACACATTCTACTCATGTAAAAACACCAGGCAGGCCCCACAAATAACCCAGAGATGCATTTTAAATAAAAACACACATTCTACTCATGTAAAAACACCAGGCAGGCCCCACAAATAACCCAGAGATGCATTTTAAATAAAAGGACACATTCTACTCATGTAAAAACACCAGGCAGGCCCCACAAATAACCCAGAGATGCATTTTAAATAAAAACACACATTCTACTCATGTAAAAACACCAGGCAGGCCCCACAAATAACCCAGAGGTGCATTTTAAATAAAAGGACACATTCTACTCATGTAAAAACACGCTGATTCCCGGACCGTCCGTGGGCCGGATTTAGAAGGCGGTTGGGCTGGATCTGGCCTCCGGGCCTTAGTTTGCCTACCCATGTTTCAACCTGTCACATCTCTGCATCAAGACAAAAGTGTGGTGGGTCCTTAGCCAAGAGATGTTGTTTGTAGATGATGCAGCCTTGACAGCACACTTCAAGGAAGCTCTACAGAGACTCATCAACTGTTTTGCCCAAGCCTGCAGCAAGTCCAGCCTTCAAGCACCAGGCCCATTGGCAGACCAACTCTGCGTTACAAAGATGTCCGCAAACGGGACATGAAGGCTGGCAACATCAAGCTTGCCATGTGGGAATCCCTTGCAGACAACCACAGTGCTTGGAGGCAGGCAGTAAAGTCATGTATCCCTAGCAGTGACCAGAGGAGAATAACCACTGGGAGAAGCACAGAGAGAAGAAACGCCATGGTGCATCTGCAGCAGCACAACCAAATGTCTTCATCTGCCCCAGCTGCAACAAAACATATCTCTCCTGCATCGGTCTCTACAGCCACAGCAGGCACTGCAGTGTTCCAAAGCTTGATCTCACCCTCAAAGGTGCACTCCTCCATTGTTTCTCCCAAGACATACAGATGTCAACCAACCAATAGCTGAGTGGCAGAACATCTGCCTTGCATGCAGAACATCAATTCCTCATCTCTCCAATAGCACTGGGGAAAACACCTTCCTGGTACAGTGGTGCCTCGCAAGACGAAATTAATCCGTTCCGCGAGTCTCTTCGTCTAGCGGTTTTTTCGTCTTGTGAAGCATCCCTATTAGCGGCTTAGCGGATTAGCGCTATTAGCGGTTTAGCGGCTATTAAAGGCTTAGCGGCTATTAAAGGCTTAGCGGCTTAGCGGCTTAGAAAAAGGGGGGGGGAAGCGTAAAAAAATCGGAACACTCGCAAGACGTTTTTGTCTTGCAAAGCAAGCCCATAGGGAAAATCGTCTTGCGAAGCAGCTCAAAAACGGAAAACCCTTTCGTCTAGCGGGTTTTCCGTCTTGCGAGGCATTCGTCTTGTGGGGCACCACTGTACACTGCAGCCCAGCTGCCAGTCAGAGTAGACAGTACATAGGCCAATGGTCTGACTCAGTATAAGGCAGCTTCCTATGTTTCTGGATTAACTCTCGGCGGTTTTATTAGTGACTGGAATGCGGTATGCTTTTAATCTGCTATAGTAAGATTTTGTGAGAATATAAAATCAAATATGTCCTTTCCCTTTCATATCCTGTTTATCCGTACCTGTACCTGTTTTTGACTCCCCCCTCCCAATGTATTGAAAACGGTCTTATTTTGACTTTATGAAAATCTGTTTCTTTAATTCTGGATTCATTACCTTAAAATGTTATCACAACCACTAACATGGATTAGAACCACCATCCCGGCCCTTCAAAGTTCTTTGGAAGAGGGAGGATGTTCCTCCTCGTCCTCCTTCCCTTGCCAACCTGACTGTGCAAACAAAAGTGAACGGTGGTCAGATATTCTTATGAATGTCCCTGCAGTCTAATGTCAGGCTTGTGCTCTGTCTGCTTCACTATCACTTTGCTTTTTGGTAACTCAATCCGAGACATTGTTTCACCATAGAAATTAAGAGGGAGTGAAATCCTGGGTATGCCTGACAACCCACATACCTGGTGTAAGGAAGCATGACTTCTTAAAAGGCACCTATATGATCACCCCCGGTTCTTTTGTAAGTAATCAGTGCCCCCTGGAAGAGGTGATCACACAAGTGTAGCAAATGTCTGGCTAGTAAGGATTTCATAGTAATTGTTTTGTGCCCCTGCCAAAATGGCTTCAGAACCAGCTGGGGCCACTGGAATGGGAAACAGCAACAGTATGCTAATCTTGCTAACAAGGCTTGACTCCAAGCAAGGGAGTTGTGATTTCTTCACTCCAACCAAATAGCAACACACAGAGAGAACAGTTATAGGTGCATGCATCTATATTATGTTGCACTTTGCTGTCTTCATGTTGGATTTTTTTAAAAATCCAAATATCTTTTGACTTCTTTATATGTATAACCTCTATATGCAGTTCTCTATATGTGGTGCAGTGGAATCCTGTAACCACATAGGATTTCAGTCCTTTCTCCACTTTCAGAGAGGCAACTCAGTGCATTCCCAGCTATTTCTGTGATTTAGCAGAGAAATCCTACTCAGAGTTAAGTTCAGTCTCCCCAGAAGAGGAGTTAGGGTGGTGCAACTGGTTCTGCCGCACTGGGCACCAACACAAGAGCTGCTGCAGGGCTTCACAACTATAACACACTGGTTTGAGTAGAATGGAAGGCAAGAGGTAAATGGCACTGAATTTTGGGCTTGCCACTGAAATTTTAAAGACCAAAGTCTGCCACTGGTCTCCTTGTGTTCAATGGGGCTTATTCCCCAATAAGAATGTTTAGGATTACAACTTTAATGTTTGCTACATATATGCATGAGCTGCTGATTTCACTCTATTGTTTTGTTGGCTCTGCACACAGACATCTGCTTGTTTGAAAATTCCAAGGCAGTACTGTTGATTGAGGTTAAGAACAGGCCTGCTTTCCCTTAATTTCAATAATATATGGATTTCAGCACTTAACAGAGGATTTTCTTCCTGTCACATTTTATTTGGAGAACCTTAAAGGGCCTGGTCAGCATGTTTTTCCAAGAATAAGTAATGCACTTACTCCATACTATCAGGGGGAGGGGATGGATTCACTGGCGGAGGAAGAGGAGTGCGGGGGGAGCTCACTGCCCCTGGCAGTGCGATCCCAGTGGGGTGCCATCTTGGCTGCCCCCCTGCCCATGATGGGTGCCACGTCTCTGCAGGTGGCATGCCCCGCCCCAGGATGCATGTCATGCCCCTGCGGGCGGCACGCCACACCCCCAGGACGCACGCCACCCCTCTGCAGGCAGCGTGCCTCACCCCCAGAATGCATGCCCTGCCCCTGTGGGTGGTGCACCCCACCCCTGGGATGCGTGCCAGCCCCACCCCCACCTGCTCTCTGCCCCCTGGTGCCGGAGCATGAAGCTCTGCCACTGGATGGATTGAAAATTCATCATTCTCTGGGTGAGGTTAGTGGTGACAGCACACCAGTTCTTGCTAAGCTCAACACTCACACAAATTGACAGGGGCTGATGGGATTAATCTCTGCTAGTGAGCTTTGGCATTTGTCTAACTGAAGTAAACTTTTTTCCCCTTCCACAAATCTTTGAGAGCAAAGCCCAGAATCTTCTGTTGCTTCCAGATGGATCTGGAATTCAGATGCGACTCAGGAAGACACAAGATTTACCCACTCTGGAAGAATGGCAGATGAAAGTGATGGACTACATGGAACTGGCGGAAATGACTGGTAGAATCCGAGACCAGGGAGAAGAGTTGGTGGAAGAAGATTGGAAGAAATTTAAAGACTATTTACAGAAGTATTGCAAAATTAATGAATGTTAGATGATGTTTGAATGAAGTTAAGCGGTTTCTAGCTGTAATGATATAAAAGAATATGGAAAATTGGATTTTTAAATAGGTAAAAATTTAATGTTATAATATATTAAGATCAAAGATTAGGATAATAAGGAGGGAAAGAAATTGCTGAATTAATTAACTGAATTGGAATACAAAAAAGGGAGGTATGAGGAGGTCAGGGAAATAAGGATATGAATGTATAATATGGAAAGGTTGATTTTTTTATTTTTATTTTTTCATCTGTGTACTTACTTTGTATTTTTCTTCTATTTTTATTTTTGTTTTTTTATTCTTGTATTTTATTCTTGTATTTTTTGTTTTTATGCAATTCTCTTTTCTAAAACACACACACACACACACACACACACACACATATATATGGAATTCAGATGCGACTCAAGCCTCCAAGAATCCAGTTCTGCTGGTCAAATCAGGATACTGTACCTTTGGTAGATGGCCCAGAGCTAAATACTGTCCTTAATAGATCAATTAAAAACAAATATTGAGAAATGGAATAGCCAGGTGGCTTCAGAAATCCACTAGTACGAGCCCCATCAGTACTATGGAACGTCTGGTTGGACACAGATTTTAAGTGAGCCCTGTCATCCCCAAAACCCTTTGTTTCTTTCTGCTTGTTAGTAGTTTCCTTGAAAGGCTAATTATCTGTAACAAAGTGGAAGGAAAAGGCATTTTTCTGCACATATATTTTAGTCAATTTTAGCACAGGGAAGAAGCACAATTCTGAGTCACAGAATCTTTTGGGTTTGTCAGCCCTACAATTAAGTCAGGGGTGAGTGTTTTAATATAGAATCGATAAGCTCTTAAATCCATTCAGGTTTTCAGTTCTGCTTTCTACCTAAACACAGAGAGATGTAGCAATGTCTCGTCCAACTATTGTACTTGTAATTGGGCACATTCCAATGCAGACCTCATTTTCCCAGCTTCCTGCCTTCATTTAATTAGGCTGTTATTTGTCAAATCTCACTGGATGCCACTAATATCTCCAAGTAACAGAGTCACTACTCAGATGTGTGTGAAATTCCATTCATACTTCTGTTTCATCAAAGATAGACAAGAGGTCCAGGTCAAAATACATGCCCAGCAACAGAAGAGTCCAACTAGCAGCCTAGGACTGCCCATCTATCATGCCAACCCAGGAGAAAGAAATCAACCCCCATGTGCATTCAGACCCTGAGCAGCTCTGAGAAGATGTGGGGCCATCAGCCCTGTTCAAAGCTGGTGCAGACATCTTGCTGGACAGCTTCCTTGCCTGGATCAAATGGGACATGTGATGCATCAGACTCATTCTTGAAATGGAAAAGGGGGAACAGGAAGCTATTTCGTACTGGTTGATATAGCTTAGTATTTTCTACACTGACAGGCACAGATCTCTACATTTTCTATACTGGGAATGGAACCTGGGGCCTGCAGCATGTAAATAATACAATTGATTTACAGTCATCCTCGAGGAATGTGTGTAGCACAGCTTGGGACATCTCTAACTGCTGTGCTACACACAGTTCCATCATCTGGAGGTCTTTAATGTGTTGACTGAGTGGCAAGTGGCAGCTCAGCATGCCAGAGGCTTCAGAGTAAGCAAAGCAAGGCCAAAGAATAGCCAGTGGGATGTCATTGACCCTTCAATATAATGGAGGAACCCATGTATGTACATTCTACAAGTGCAATCCATTCCAGATTCCACAGTCCAGGTTATCCCAGCATCTGGGTGGAGCTAAATAGTTTCAGCTCACACTGTGCCACTACCTTTTTATTGCAGTGGAATATAATAATTTCCCACCATCCCTTTTTTCAGCCTTGGATCCATTCATCTCCACAGTTTCAAGAGTGGTTGCTTTGTACAGTGTCTATTAAGACATCCCTGCCATAACATGCATTTTCAGATGGAAAGTTTAAGCAACTACAGAAGAAACTCTAGTGAATTTAAGTATATGTGTGCATTTTAAAGCCTTAGCCTTGAAAAGAGATTGCAGCAAGCCTCTTTTCTGTCCATGGGCAATGACTGCAGATATCATTTTCTTTATCTGCAAAGGCAAGGAAGAAGACCAGAATGAAGAATAAAGGAAATTAGTGTTAACTTTTCAGCTGCTGGCACCTAATTAAATGAGTGCATCAAGTTTGAGGGTTCTGAAGTACTTTGCCTCTATTAAAAGCTCCAACAAGTTGATTTATTACAGGACTGTAAAGAGATTAAAACATCTTTACATCCTGTTCTTTTCTCACTTATTAGATCAAGATTTCCATCACAGGATGAAATTCTTTTGATTTCAATACTTTTCTTTCAAAGCAAACCATTTAGCCATAACCTAGAGATGTGATGACTTCTAGCTGGGCTGCAACTGTGATAGCAGCTAATCAGAAATCTAATGTGTATTATTTGAATGTTCTAATGATCAGGGTTTAGAAATCCATTGGCTGCCTTGTGTATGACACACAGGAGGGGGGGAACAACCTGGCCTCCCCCCTAATATCAATGAGACCCTTGAGTGCTCTTTTCAATTCCTCAGAAATCACATTGAGTGTTTTTGATCATTTGGCAAGAAAGTTTGAAGGACCCTCTGCTATATTTTCTTTCTCTCAACAGATGGAGAGGGGAAAAGGGGTGTGTGGGCAGAGTAGTATAAGTTGATAATGAAGACAGAAGGGGACTTGTCAGGACTCTCCTCCCTTGGGAAATGATGCTGGCAGCATATTTTGCTACCCATCTTCTACAGAGAGCTACAATTCCCAGAGTGGCTTAACAACTAAGGGTCCAAAGATGAAGAAACAGTTTAATGATTAAGAAGCAGTTTAATGATCTCCTTTTTCAGCGGGGCTGAGAAGACTCCCTCACAGAAGGAAGTATTCACCACCTTGCAGAGCCTATCACCCAGCCCTTCCCGGCTCACTTTTATTAGCCAGGATGGGCAAGGATCAAGGAGACAAGCGTTTGAAAAGAAAAAAGACAAAGGAAAGGGGAGATCCATCTTGGCAAGAGTGAAGGAAGGATGGCCTGCAATCTTCTGGGCCATGCTGTAGGATCGGGACCCCCTCCATGAAGATGGAAGGTGTAAATAGGCAAATAAGCCCTATTTCTTAAAGCACGACAGCCTCCGCTGTGTCTTCTGTTCTCTGAAGGGGCACAGACCCTGTATGTATGTCTGTGACCCAATGCGCTCTGGCCACTGCTTGGCATCTCTGCTAGTGAGAGAGGACAGGCGCCGGGCTTTTGTAACAGTTGCGTTGTAGCCAGTGGGACATGCATTCATTTGTGCTGTTAAGTAGCTATCTCAACAAGGGCCTTAATTTGCCTCACAATAGTACATTTTAAAGGCAAAGGTACAATTATTGAAGAAGTGCCCTTAATATTTATTTTCATCCATTTGGGTTCAAGCAGCTCAGCCCAATTGCTAGAAGCATATCCGCTTGTCCAAATGCAAAATCAAGGTTTTCAAGCTCACAAATAATGAATATATTTGAACACTCTCATAAGAATACTTCCAGGTATTTCTTTGCAATGCTAATGCTTTTTATAGATACAGGAAGCCAGCCAATGTTTGATATACATATGAGCATGCCTATATATCTATAGGCTCTGGATCCTGGTAGAATGCGATGAATCATTAAAATAATATATTTAGTGACTAATACACACAGACATACAAATACTGTAGGTGAAAAACATCAGGATATAATCTATGTGTTTTGCTCATTCTGCCTATTCCACTGGTGAATGGCAGAAGTAGTTGTGTGATCAAAAAAATGCCTATCAATGCCTACCTAGTGATGCAATTTAAGATTCAAACAACTTAACGTCAAGGCACCAGCCTTGCCTGGAATACAAAGCTTGAGTCATCTAATAAGGATTTTAACATTTTCAGTGCCTAAATGCTTATAGACACAGACGACTTTTGAAACTTGACGCATTTATGGAAGTGAAAATGGAAAGCAGTGATGCGTGTCGTGAGGCACAATATGTGCAGTTTTTCTCTTTCTCACAGAAAGAAAGTGCATGCTGCGGGGGAGCAGGGGAATGAGAACACTGGTGGATTAATGGGAAAGTTTTCCTTCTTATAGCGGCAAGGGAGAAAAACTGCTATATGTGTTGTTCTCCATCTTTTCTCCCTGATTGTATTTTAATGCTTGAATATCACTGTCATCCAGACGGCCTCCAAAACTGGTTTATTTTTTTTCATCCCATATGCTTAGGGCACAAATGCTCTTCCTCTGTCAGCTGGAAGCTCCTTTGTCAGGGAACAAGATATATGAAAGTGGAAGAGAGCATGTGAACCTAAGAAAACTTGCTGGTGGTCCAAAGAGCTGCTTGAGCTGCAAGGTTGACCTCAGCCCCTTCTCGTCTTTTGGGCAGCTGGCAGGGCTTCAGCAAACACACTGATGCTGATGCTGGACCTTTATCACCCTCCCACACCAGTGGCCAGTCTGGGAGCCACTGGTCACTTTGATTACCCATAGTCAGCACAATGTAGCATTGACTTGGAAATTGAAATGGTGAGTGCAGGTTGCAGCACTGCTACCACCACCACCAGTGCTATTTTTGCTAGGAAAAGAGGTGCCAGAACTCACCATGAACACCCTCCTGTTTTAGAATGGCAATGGTGCCCACCTAAGAGGTGCCAGAACTGAGTTGTGGCAAGTTTGGGCTGAAAAATAGCCCTAACCACCACATTAACCTGCTATGGGGCAGGATCTATCCACCAATGTAGGTAGCAGGAAGCTACCAGAAGGTGCCATTCATGGCAGGGGGCAGCTCAAACCTGGAACCAACACTGCTGTAATATTTGGAGGCTGCCCAATGAGCCACCTGGAATATGGCCCTTGTGTTTAAAGCAGTTGCTGATGACTCAGCCTTGGCAGAAGGTTCCAAGGAAGCTCTACACGTGACTCCATGGTTTTAGGCAGTGGTCTTCCGTAGCCTTACAAGCTGAAGTCCATTTGCCTGGTGGTGCCTGAAACCTTCTGCATGTGTAATATGCATTATTATTTATTAACAATTTGCATTATACTCCACTTTTCTGCACAAGATGAAACAGCTATATTTGGTTAATGTGCGCTCCACGCAGGCATTGTAGTGTGGCTGCTTTTCACTGCTGTCAGGTGAGGATTTCTTGTGTTGGTCAGGTTTAGGCAAGAATCTATTGCTATATTAGCATCTTAGATAAGTGTATGGTCACCAGTGTGGCACTGGTGGGCACCAGTGCACCCACCAGTACTTCCGATGGTACCCATAAATATCCCCTCAAAAGTTCAACAATGCAAGAGAGACAGCCTGCTCTTCCTCCTCAGCTCCTGTCTGCACTAGTTCAGACTCTCCGACACTGAACGCCCCTCCTAAAAATGGCCACATCTCACTGAATGCCAGAACGGGGTGCCCACCCTCCCACCCACTCTTAGCAGAGGAGAAGTGCAAAGGGCATCTCTGTGTGAGTGAGCACAGTGGGGCTGATATGCCGCACTCCCATGGCAGCCATTTTATGACTGCATCCAGGGTGCTACCTTAAAATTCCAAATGTGCCCACTGGCCCAGAAAGGTTGGCACCTCTTCAAGCAACATTTTGTTATTTTTGTTGATTTCTTCCATAGCAAATGTCAGCTCTTTTTAGGATTTTGCACTGACCTTTGCTTTTTAGCAAACAGCAGAGCAACCTTATGCTTACATCACACTAGTAGAATGGCCACTGTATCTGTTATGTATTCAGTGGTTTGTGTTTGTTTGAGCTTGAGTCTGGACTAAGGATTCTGAGTCCCTGTTTTCTGATTTGATACATGATATCCAATCACAGAACATTTTAGATTTGGACCTCTGACATTGGGTCTTAAACTCTGAATTATGATTCGCAGCTTGGAAATTTAGACAGCCAATCACGTTGGGAGTGGGAGTGGCCCAGGCTTTCAGAAATGTATATAAGCAGTTGCCCCTGTTTTCCAGTTCTGTTAGTTCAATAAATGTTCTTGCTGTTATCACTGTGGTGTTACACTGCTGTTACACTGTGGTGGGACCCCCTCTCTAGCCCAGGAGGAGGTCCCACCAGTGTATCTAAGTATTTTGTTGCTACTCTAGGGCTTCCACTGAATCCTGTAGCTCCTTAAGCATCTGCTGTTCCAAAACCTGCCCCTCTATTTCTCAAAAATTTCCTTCTCTACAAAAAGAGGTTTCCAGTACCTGCATAGCCTTGTTGAGAGGGATCCGTGACACCTCAGCTAGTCTCATCTATATCGTGGGAATAATAAAATTGACAAGAGTTATGATGAAGAATAATGAGTTCTTTTAAAGATGGTTGTTCCTGAACCACAAAGACAAGGCAGGCTAGAGCTGAAAAGCAAAACAAACAAACCAGTTCTAGGAGCAACTTATGGATCTGGGACTGTTCAAAGGCATCTCTGCTGCTGGCCACAATCCAATGCACTGTCAGGCATGCTTAAGCAAATTGATGGCTCATGGACTGTGGCCACTGTTTGTTTGTTTCTTTCTTTGGCTGGCTGGTCCCCCCCCCCCCTCCTCCCAGCTCTAATGGGAATAATTGTAATGTTCTAGCTGCACATAAAAGCAGCTAGACAATCTGGTAAAACAACCCACTCATCCATTGACAAAGCTATAGAAGAGAAACATACACATATCTCAAGTAGCAAATAGAACATCTGGACACAGATTGTCCAGAAGTAATTGCCTTTATTGTGGCTTTGGATATTTTGGCATAGTTTTAAGATCTCATACAGGTCACTGAAAAGCAGAGGCAACGTTTAACAGGAATTACTTTGCCATTTGGAAACAATTTATGACACTATATGAAGGGGCTAAATTCAGGTAGTCAGCTGTGAAAGGTATAACTATGCATAGAGATTTAGTATATATTTTTTAAATGAAGGCATGGAAATAGCTCAGTGCAAATTAATTGGGATGATACCGAATGTAGACCTTGAGCACCCAATCTTGACTTGTGCATTGATAAAGATCAACCAATGCAAATAATACCCACTTTCGGTCTTTTGCTCCTCTCTCGCAGTGCAATCCTATGCATGTCTACTCAGAAACAGGTTATGTAATGGCTTGCTGCAAATTAAGTGCATATCTCATCTGGATCTGAGGTTGCAATCCTCTTCCCATTTACCTGGGTGTAAGCCCCACTGAATGCAATGGATCTTACTTGTGAATAGACATTAATACAACTTCACTGTCATTTTCTTTGTCATGTTATGAATTATGGAAGGAGCTAGGAATTGCTAGCTAATACACAGTACAATATATATTTCTTTCATCAAAAATTATGATGATTAGTACTGATGGCATTTTAATGAAGAGTTTCTTTTGTAATGATGTGTTAAACTTCCTCTAGTATCTCTGTCTGTCTCTCTCAAGTAAAAATGTTTCATAGAAGCATCTATATACACATATTATTTACTATAAGGTGCACAAATTTATTCTGTTAATCTCAGTGGTGGGGCTTTTTGTGTCTTGCCATTCTATACATTTGCAAGTGTGTATCTTTTGTTGATGGCAAAGGTGTTCTTAGCTGGTGCCTGAACCCCAGTCTACACTCACCGGCAATGGCTTTCCATGGTTTCAAGCAGGGATTCCCTGGGATCATCCATATGGCACCACTGAGCTACAGCCCAGGTATCAAGCTGTATGTCCGTTTGATTCTCAAATAGGGCTAAGTTGAATGTGCACGTTTGTTCTTCAGGAAGAAAGTGGTGTGTTCAAAGGAGACCGAAATCTTCCAGACTGGGGAGGAGGGGTGGAGGGACTTGATTATATCTCTTGGCTTTCTGTGCTTTTTCATATTAATTGATTTCCCTCTCCACTGATGCTTTGTTGCCATTATCATCTGCCCCAGCATTCTCTTTCCACAGGTGACTACAGCTAACTGGGGATCATGTGGTAAACATGATGATGCCATAAGGCTACATAACCAGTGAGACTTGGCTAAGGCAATGAGGGCAGGCTAAGCCAATGTTGACTGAAGAGGGTGCTTTTTGCATTCAGTTGTCTTGCCTCGAATGGGTGAATATTTTTGGTTCTCTTTTAACGAAGTCCCAAAATATCACCAAAAAGTGGGATAGTAATTTTCACTTATTGCCAGTTTTTGTCTGTAGATTACTGTAGATTGTCTGTAGGTTACTGTTGTGTACTTTGCCAATTAGAAAGGTGATGTTTTAGCATTTAGGATTTCTGCTTTTGTTAGCCTCTTTGTACATTTATGGAACAGCTGGGCAGAAATGTGAACAACAACAACAACAACAACAACAACAACAACAACAAATGCAATTCTATCAAGGTTCATCAACACATCCTCTGGCTTTAACATGCTACTTGATCTTAGAAATAATCTGAAGCACACACTTTGAATTTCACACATATGCTTTTTTTTAAAAAAAGGGGGGGGGCATAAGTTTGTTAGGATATTTCCGTTCCACCTTAAAAGGGAGCAGGCTTTATGAGTCACAGAGTCTGCGCATTTCCTGTTCACAGGATGTTTATGTTTTCTGTTGCTTTTGTTTCTCTCTCTGTGTCTGGAGACACTGATGCAGGCAGTCATGTTTTTCTTTGTTCTGACCAATGCTGAATAAACTTGTAAATATGCTCTCCTGCGTGCAACTTCTGCTGTGAATTATCTGCTGATAGAGTGTGCACCAGCTCTGGAATGTCACAAGCTATTTTCTGGAGCTTGTGTCGCTAATTGCTGATACTGTATTTACGGGAGATCAATGGATCGTCCGGAGACGACGTGGGGGCCATGATGGGCTTATCTCCCTGGCAGTATCCCAACAAAGTTATGGGGTTTTATAATTTCCGCACTCCAGAGCAGCCTATGCCATATAAAATGGACAGCTGTGGCAGCCCTGCCTTTCAAAGAAATTCTTTAAAAACAGGAACTGATCTTCTCACAATCAAGACAGAAAGACACAGGGATATAGGGATGTATTTGAGAGAAAACCTTTGAGCGTGCTGCTTCTGTGCCATCAGTAACAGCGGGGTTTTATACAGGCAGATAAGGATCCACTGGCATCCTTGAAAGGGGCTGCTGTTTCGTCCTCATACTTTTATTCTGAAGTTTGCCCTTCCCCTCTGTGATAGTTTTAACAAGTAGTTTTTGCATGCGGAGGATTGCTAAGTGAATGCTGGTCATATGGAGATGCAAATGTGGAACATTTTTGCACTCCAGTGATTTCTGATGAGGGCTGCTATATTTGCTCTGTATGTGGTGCTGCTTCTTATTAATAGCTTTACCCCCACCATGTTTTTTTCCTGGCTTCTGGATCTATTTCTCCTCATACTAATTATGTCCTGAGATCTTAGCCTATATTTGGTGTAAGCTTTTTATATGCACGAGTTCTTCTTTCAGGGTTCTCCTAGTTTATAAATGATAGAGGTGAAAGGTTGTGTCTTTATCATCATTCATAGCTGGGTGGGTTACCAATTCCAGTGGTATAAACCTGGAATAACCTGAGCCCTAAACCAAACTGGGGGCCTCGCACAGTCTTCATTGTTTATATTTTTTAAAAAATCCTACTTAAACAGGTTATTGGTAGTGAGGAGATGGGAGAAGGAAATGCACGTACAGACAATGCTTAAACCATGGGTAGGCAAACTAAGGTCTAATGGGCTGGATCAGGCCCAATTGCCTTCTGGATTTGGCCCGCAGATGGTCCAGAAATTGTCGCATGGATTGCCAGTGCTCACGTTCTTTCCTTCTCCCTCCCTCTCCCTCACACAGCGGTGCCACTGGTGCCTCCTCCCTCCCTTCTCCCAGCTTCTTCCCGCCCTGCCTAGAGGAGGAAGGCGGCTGGGCTTTGTTGGTGCCAGCAGCAGCAGTGCTTGAGCAGCTGCCATTTTAAGCAGCCCCTCTCCAGAGCCCATTTGCACGCCTCTCATCGTCCTGCCACTGCCAGCCCCTGCCGCTTGCAAGACACAGGTAAGCAGCCACTGTGGCTCGTGGTGCTCTTGCATGACACCCCCCCAATATAGTCCAGCCCCCCACAATGTCTGAGGGACAGTGGACCAGCCCCCTGCTGAAAAAGTTTGCTGACCCCTGGCTTAAACCTTGCTTAAATGTGTAGTCACTCAACTGCCCCCCTTCGGACAGCCCCAGATCATTCCAGGTAGACCTGACTCTGGGTGATCAATCCGGGGCTGCCTTAACCTGCCCCAAGCCAATCATGGACCAGGCTGAATCAGCCCCATTTGGTTTGGGATGTGGGATTTTCCCAAAGCCAGGGCACAGCACTACAGTGCACATGATGCCCCATCCTCATCCACCACCCAGGATTCCATGTTAAGCCATGAATTGCAATTGCACTGACTGGCTTCTGGAAGCAGTGTTCAGGGCTTGAATTTAGACCCTCTCATCCCTTCTGACTCAATAGCTGATTTCTGCTATTGGACTTATCTGATGTGGGCTACATTATTTCAGCTTCAGTTCTTTCTTGTGCACTGAGTTAGATCGGAGCAAGGATCTGGGGCTTTTTGATGTCTGGAGAGGCAGACTCACCAGATTCTTCCATGACTAAACTGTCTAATATTTTCTCACAAAGCATATCGGAGTACAAGCCTTAGAATAGCTGCAAAATTGCTTTGATGCGTTTGTGCACATATCCTTCATCTCAACTACCGAAGGAAATAATACAAAAGCGACATGCCCTCCCCACTTTTAGTTACTGCTGGTTTCCTTTTCCTCTCTTTCCCACGTATTTCAACAATGAATGCACCAGAAAAAGAAAAAGGAAAAAGAACAAGCTGATCAAGAAGACACCAAAAGGCCTGTACAGTATGTTACATCCCCTCTTTGTGAAAATAAAGTAGGCATGGGTGTATGAACTATGAAGGACAACTAGCTAATCAGCCATGATAACTGAGTGCAGTGATCCAACTCACTGAATTCATCAGGATGGTTTATGCTCGTGCAAGCCTGGTGTTCACATCAGTGTGAAGGATTGGATAGATTGCCTATTGAGCAGAAGATGCTGCATGCCTGTTTGGATACAGTCTCACTGATACGGCTGCCCCAGGGCTTTGTTATAAATAAACTGGTGAGTGCACTGTTGTGCAGAAGATGGATCTAGCCAGCCGTCATCCAGCTCTTCAGAGCAAATTTAATGTAGCTTCATTAGCAGAACTGCAGCAGCCAGACATCGGCATACACCTACAGCTCTTGATTCTTGTAGTATACCTTAATGCACACCCTTGAGCACTGGGATTATAATTAGAGCATAGTCCACATTAGGGGCTGACTTTCACAGCATTTTCACACCTACCCAAAGTACACTTTCTTGGTGATTTGGAGAGGGAACACTTTGACTTAATGTTGAGGTAATTGGCTGGCCTGACACCTTTGTTTTTCATTTTCATGGTTCATGTTATGAATTTGTGGGTGGATGTGGGCAGACTCCCCATAATCCTAAATTTAGTAAAGGGTAAAGGTAAAGGGACCCCTGACCGTTAGGTCCAGTCGCGGATGACTCTGGGGTTGCAGTGCTCATCTCGTTTTACTGACCAAGGGAGCCGGCGTACAGCTTCCGGGTCATGTGGCCAGCATGACTAAGCCACTTTCTGGCGAACCAGAGCAGCGCATGGAAATGCTGTTTACCTTCCCACTGGAGTGGTACCTATTTATCTACTTGCACTTTGACGTGCTTTCAAACTGCTAGGTGGGCAGGAGCAGGGACTGAGCAACGGGAGCTCACCCCATCGCGGGGATTCAAACCGCTGACCTTCTGATCAGTAAGCCCTAGGCTCTGTGGTTTAACCCAGAGTGCCACCTGCATCCCTTTAGTAAAGGGTAGACTTTATCTAATAGCTGTAGTATGAAGGGAAGATGCCAGGCCAGTGAAAGACATTGGCTGAACCAGTTCTCCTGTTCAGGAAATCACTGATAGCAATGCCATTAAGAACACAAAGAGAGCCAAGTACCAGCTCATTAAGAACAATTGGGCATGCAGATGTTGTCTTTCCCCTGGCTGAAAAGTGGACAGAAACTGAAGAATGGAGAGGGGGAGGTCACACCCTCCAACATTTTTCTGCTGAAAATAGGGATGTACCATTCCATAAAGATACTTTTACTATTTATACCCCATACATCTTCCTGGGTTGCCCCAGCCACTCTGGGCAGCTTCCAACATATATAAAACATAATAAAACATTAAACATTAAAAAAACTTCCCTATGCAGGATTGCTTTCAGATGGCTCGGGGTGTGTGTGTCAGATAACGCCACACCCTCCAACATTTCTCCAGTGAAAATAGGAACATCCTAAGGAAAAGTGGGACATTCTGGGATCAAATCAGAAACCAGGTTGGCTTCTCTAAATCAGGGATGTCCCTGCAAAATAGGGACACTTGGAGGGTCAGGGAGGTTGCCACGGGGTAATGGGGGACATGATGTCACTGGAGAGGATAAGTATCCTTTTAAAACAGAGGTTTTCATAGCAAGGGTTTGGGAGAAGAAGAGAGGGGCCTTAACTCCATGTCCACCCCTATGTGGACAGGGATAGCCTAACTTCTGTTGCTCTGGTAACCTGTATGCTAGATTACTGCAATGTGCCATATGCAGGGCTGCCTTTGAAGGGGGTACAGAAACCCCCTTTGAAGGGGGTACAGAAACAGAAATCTAGGGTTGCCAGACATATCCAGAACACTGCAGTCAGCCACAGTGTCCGGGCAAAAAGCAGGCAAGTGTCTGGGAAATCTGGACATATAGCAGCCCATGCTAGTATTGCCATTTTCCCATAAAAATACATCAGAAATGGTTTGGGGGTTTTGTGATTTTGCCCTAAAAGCTCAATAACTTTGGGCAAAACTTAAAAAAAAAAGCTCAACAACTTTGCCCCAAAAACCTGTTTGAAACATGGCAACCTAGTAAATCACTTAGAAAGTTACCTTTGCAAAAATAGTAATTAACTATGATGCTGATGTCTGTGCTATATATAAGGCAAGGGTGTTTAATTTGGTTGTCTTTTATTGCTTATTAGTGATCTTCAATATTATTTTCTGTTTTCAATACTGTCTTGTTTTTAAGTCACCTAAGGAATGTTCATTGATGGGCAGTGAAATAAATTGCATAAATTGCATAAATAAATTAAACATTATGCACTTCCATTAATTTTCACTGAGACAGGTGCTCTCCTGCAAAGCATACAGCATATTTTATCTCTTATCACTTATATCCTGTTGAATTCTGCTGTATATCCTCTTCCTATTGTTTGGCAGAAGGTCTATATTTTCACCACTTTCACAGATTAAACTGATGCACAGGAAGCCAATATTTCTGATAATTATCTGGAAACTCCATCAAACTAAAGGCAAGTTCTCAGAGACTATTGTCTACCCCTACCCTGAAATCTGGGGTGAGGGAGAGAGTAATGCCTTAAACATGCAAATATCAAGTGGTAATCATGCAAATTAGGCTTGCTACATTACCATATATCTATTTGCATGATTTCACCCACTACTGCGTCCTTCGCTCCAGCAGGTATCCATGGCAGTTCATTTTGCCTTGGCGATAATAGATATGTGCATATTCTTCTGCTTTTTGTGGTTATGGTTCACAAGCAATTATGAATTTGGCAAGTGGTAATAAATATGTGAATTGTCTTCTGCTCAGGGCTGCTATTAAATATCTTTTGTTATTCACAAGCAATGGTAAATTTGGCATTACCTGGCTGTGTCCTCATACCTGGGTACACGATGGATGAGTCATGGCAACAGGTAAACCAGGGAACTGAAAAATGAGGCTGTGAAATAGTTAACATTGGCCTAGGGCAATAAACAATCCCACAAAATAAATGAATGAAACTTGAACAAAGTGCTCCAGGTTATTGGGTGCACTGGGTCATTGAAGAGAGCTTTAAACCTGGGACTAACTGAGCAATCCACACACACCATGTGCTGGACTGGCAGGGTAGTGGCAGCATCCCTCTATCCTATGGTTAGCAGATTTTTTAAAATGAATCTGGGGACGCTTTTTTTGGGGGGGGGGAAAGCTGAGTAGCAACAGTGAGTCAGTAGTGGGGATGGTGAGGCAAAAGACCCTGGGCCCAAGCACACATGCATATTGTATAAAGGTGCAAAACCCTGGGCAGCTGCCGCCTGCCCACGACTCCTGAGCCTCCCCCGATCAGTCAAAACAAAGGGGGAAAGGGGCAGAAGATTGGGGGAGGCTCAGGAGTCACGAGCGGGCGGTGCACCATTGCCCAGTTTTTTTAAAACTCTGCACATTTATGTTTCACAGGGTGTGAAAGAAAGGCTTTGCACTTTGCCCAGCAGATAAACTGCATGCCTTGTGCACCTCCTGGGCAATGGTGCACCGCCTGCCCAAAACTCCCTAGCCTCCCCCAATCAGTCAAAACAAAGGGGGAAGGGGGCAGGAGATCTGTACCGCCAGACATCCCCAGTTCCCCTTCGGCAGTGGCAACGGCAGTAAGCAGCTCCTGAAGTCAGTCAGAGCCAACTGCGCTACCAGGTTGGCTCCAGGCTGCTGAGGCTGCCGCTGCTGCTGCCACATTTCCCAGGGACAGATTTGCAAATCTGGGGATGTCTGGTAACCCTACTCTATCCAGTTCTTCTGACCAAGTTGGAGTCCATTGATGGAGTGATGCAAGTGTCACTCCATCAGTGCTGATCTCCACCTTCTGTTCATCAAAGGTGCTGTTGGGGAGGAGCTTTGATGGTGGCATCTCCATCACTGAGCTAGCATGGGATCTACTAAATCCTCAGCCTTTTTCACTGCCATCATGTGACACCACTGGCCCAATCAGTCCCCCCACCCGCACCACCTTTCACTGCAGCCGCTGTGAACAGCAAGGCTGCTGATATAGCAATGACTGTGTGCTGCAACTCTGGTTGTGGTGGTGAGTACAATCCTATATCTCTCTACTAGGAAGTCCCATGGAGATCAATGGTGCTTACTCCCAGAAAATCATGTATAGAGTTGCAACCTTATGGGACAATCTTGCCCATGCTTGTTGAGAATTAAGTCCCAGTTTGTTTAGGATTGCAACTGTGATTGGAGTCAGATTTCTTCTATAAACTCATTAGGTGACCTTAAGCAAACCATTTTTTTCTCAGACTCAGACCTTCACCCCATCATCTATGATAAGGTGATAATTGGCCCTCACAGTAATTTACAGACACACAGTTAAGACTGTGTTAATGGAAGACAATCTTACTCAGCTAAGAGTGATCACCAAAGAAGAAGAAGCTGATAAGATGCTAATAATGTTGATGGACCTAACAAGAGAACACTGTTTTATTTATTTATTTATTTATTTATTTATTTATTTATTTATTGAATAAATTTTCCACCCTGTTTTTGAAGAATAAAATTCTCCCAAAGGCTGTTCACACAAAATACAGCAGAATACAGTAATGCTTAAAAGCTTCTCAATAAAAACAATACCATAACTAGAAATCCAGCACAAGCCAGCTACAGAGACTATAGTATGGAGTGTTATAGTGTGGTCTTGAAGAGCTGTGCAAATGCAACTTTGTGTGTGTGTGTGTGTGTGTGTGTGTGTGTGTGTGTGTGTGTGTTTTAAGGAAAATCTCTGATGATGGAGAGGTGGAGTCATGGTTGGCAAGATAAAGTGTTTAAGATAATTGTAATCACAGGCAAGTCTCTCCTTCATCTCTATCTTCCTCCCTCCCCTCTCTCATACACACACAGATGTGTGAATTTTAATGGGGTGGTTCCCTGCTGGTTTAGCTCTTTTAGTTGTTGGACTGGACTACACATGGCCTTATTTTTTTTATTTTGGGGGATTTTTTAAATCGTAAACTGCTCTGAGTGTCTATCAGAAAGCCAGTTCAGAAATTTTCAAGATAAATAAACAGCAAATAAAAATGAGGCTGAACATTCTTTGGATGTTCATTGCTGTACCAGTCAACTTGGTTGAGCTTAACATATGACATTTATTTAATATAGGTTGCAGTATTTTGAAAAATGGAAGCCGTCATTTGCTTTTCTGGTTCTGTTTTCATATAACTCTCACAGATATAGGAAAAGGTTAGGTTGTTTCTTTAAAAAATATTTTTATTTGACACTTAACTCTGTCTCTCTCATCAGACGCTTCATGACCAATGAGAGCTTTGCCATTAACCTCAGTAAGAGGAAAACCAAAGGATTTGGTTTTTCTTCTGATATATCAGGCCACTTTTCATGAAAGAGGTTCATAGCTTTTATTTGACTTTAGAAGCTAATTATTGTTGTGCGATGGAAACTAATTTATGTGTTTATCCCTTAATTCCAGTCTTCTCCTGCAGGTTACTGTGACCCATTACTGTTGTTTGCCTGTTAATTAGTTTACAAACCTTGAACCTCTAGTAGCATCTTTTGTTTGTTGTGCTTGTATTATGAGCAGATTTATGTATACTTTAATTGCAGGCCAGGGCTTTATGTATATAAAAGGCCCCATTTTGTCAACATTGTTATTTTACCAATTACAATAGGTACACTGGAAACAAGTCACGGCGCACTGCTCCAATTAAACGATCTTCATGCTCACCCAAATGATGTGTTTCTAACACTAAGCCTTTTTTTTTAAAAAAAAAAATCACTATTGTATTTAATTGTATGTGTTGTCATATGTTAACCAACAAGCAGGTGGTTGGGACGCTTCTGTGTTCTCCCTGGCCACCCTCAACCACTAAGAAATAGCCTGTGTCACCCTGAGGATGAGGTGCTGGGAGCACAGGGGGTAGCTCTGGTCATGAAAGGAGAAAGAAGAAGAAGAAGAAGAAGAAGAAGAAGAAGAAGAAGAAGAAGAAGAAGAAGAGGAGGAGGAGGAGGAGGAGGAGGAGGAGGAGGAGGAGGAGTTTGGATTTGATATCCTGCCTTTCACTCCTCTTCAGGAGTCTCAAAGCAGCTAACATTCACCTTTCCCTTCCTCCCCCACAACAAACACTCTGTGAGGTGAGTGGGGCTGAGAGACTTCAAGTGTGACTAGCCCAAGGTCAGCCAGCAGCTGCATGTGGAGGAGCGGAGACGTGAACCTGGTTCCCCAGATTACGAGACTACCGCTCTTAACCACTACATCACACTGGCTCTCAGAAAAACTTTAGGTCAAGAAAAACTTGTGGAGTGAATATTGAAGAACAGGATGGTTGCGATTAGATGTCATTGAATGTCCTCCAACATTCCTCAGATGAAAATAGGGACATTTCTCACTCCCCTGCCCAACTGACCCTCCTCTATTCCCCATTTTTGCCTGCTCCCTCCCAAAAAAACCATTTCCTATCTGAAGAACAGTGAGTGCCCCCAAGCTTACACCAGCAGCACTGTCCTGAGAAAACTCCTTAATATTGATTTCATTTTATTATTTGGTAGATCTACAAAAAGAAAAACACAAACCAATAAATAATAATTTTTAGAAAGGGGCAAGATTAGACCTGGATGCACAAAGCATTTTTTTTTTAAAAAAAGAAGACTCTTTGAGTTCCACTCTCCTCTGCTCCTCCTTTCTTTCCACTCAGGGAAGCCCTGCCCTCTGGCTGCCCCTTAGAGCCAGTGCGGCACACAGGGCTAGGCCTCAATGACGGCAGCCTCTTCTCCTCCTTGCCCACTCCCCAGCAGCTGCTTTGAGCTGCCCAAGGGAGGAGGCTGGCAGTGGAGAGGCAATGGGATGCTCTCTTGAAGCTGCTGCTATCACCCTTGTCATCACTTGGAACAAGTGCCAGCTCATCCTCCTCCCTGAGCTTGGCAGAGGTAGAGGCAGAGAAAATAGGGACATACCAGGATTAAATCAGAAGTCGGGATGGTTTTAATAATTCCAGGACTGCCTGTGGAAAGTTGGAACATGTGGAGGGTATGTCATTGTAACCAGGTCTATAACAGGTGAGGTATTGATGTGCAGAATGCTGAAAACAAATGTGCTAACCTCTTTGCAGTAAAGGCCCTATATAGCTTGGGAAGCAAATATGTGAAGTACCTTGCAGGAGCGCCTGTCCAATATGTGCTTTGCAGTCAGTGAGTGAGACCCTATTGGGGGAGATATGCTTGACAAGATCCTTATCTAGAGCTCCCTCCATTTGGCTGTTCCATCAGCCCCATCATTGGCAACTTTTTGGCACCAGATGAAGATATTTTTATCCATTTGGGACGGGTGCGGGGGGGGGGGCTGATAATGAGAGCCTTCCGACTGTGAATTTCTTTTGTTGCTATTTGACTCTACTTTAGATTTTATTCTTGTTTATTTTAAGCTGCATTTTTTTGATACGTCGTATTTATTTATTGGTATTGTAAATGGCCCTGCAGTTTGTTTGTTGAAGAGCAGGGTAGAAATGAAATTAATTAATTAAGAGATCATTTATGCTGCAATTCCTATTAGCGGAAATAACTAATTAGTGGGCTCATCCTTCTCGACTCAAATCACTTATAAAATGAGAGGTTTATGAGCCACAGCTGGGATCTTGCTTGCACTTCCTATTGGCTGACGCTAAGGTAGAAAGATAAAGGACCTCTGGATGGTTAAGTCCAGTCAAAGGCAATTATGGGGTGTCGCGCTCACCTTGCTTTCAGGCCAAGGGAGCCAGCTTTCCAGGTCATGTGGTCAGCATGATTAAACCGCTTCTGGCACAACGGGAAACCATGACAAGTGCCAGAGTGCACAGAAATACCATTTACCTTCCCACCACAGCCATACCTGTTTATCTACTTGCACTGGTGTGCTTTTGGACTACTGCTAGGTTGGCAGGAGCTGGGACTGAGCAACGGGAGCTCACCCCGTCATGTGGATTCGAACCATCGACCTTCCAATCAGCAAGCCCAAGAGGCTCAGTGGTTTAGACCACAGCGCCACCCATGTCCCTTGGCTGACACGAAAGAGGTCAAAAGCAGCTACAGGAGATTCTTGTTGGCTGGGAGACATCTGAAGCTTGGAGGAAGGGGGAACAGCACTGTAATTTTGTGTATGAATCCAGTCTCTTCAATACTGCTATTGTTTGTTAACTTGACTAAATTATGTTGCATAGTCACATCTTGTGTATGTGAGGATTGCTACCTTCCACCGAAAGTAAAATAGACACTGAACCCAAGATTTACGTAACTTGTTCCAGTTGTTGAGCTTTTCAGACAAATTCCTGCACTTTCAGCATGTACTATCTTAAAATGAAGATTTTTATATTACTGGTATTCTGATTCCAAGAGGCCACAAACCAAACAAAAGCTTTCTAAAGGAGGGTATGTGGCCTATATATTGCTCCCAAGGTTGTTTTTTTGTTCACATCACAAAGACTGCTTAAAATGGTAAGCTTTGCTCAGGCATTTGCTTTAACAAGGGCAGATATTTTTGCTGTGCTCAAAGCAGAGCAACAAGTCATAGGCCAGGAACAGACTCCAAACTGAGTAAGAGAATATTCCCATGCTCTTTCTTTCTGTTTCAAAGCAATTCCTTGACAGTCAGATTTCCTTTTATCACTTGCACTGCCCATGAGTTGCTTCTTATCTGAAAACTTGTTAGCTTGACTCAGGCTGTGGGCCCATGCACTCTTACTTTGGAGTAAGTAGCATTGGACTCAATGGGACTTGCCTCTGAATAGATCTGCATAGGAATGCACCACTTTACAAAGTGCTTCACACTTGCTCTTTCACACTGGAGGTTTCCCAGGCTGTGGCCGTTGTCGCATGCTGACAGCTTCTAGAAGCCATAGGTGAGAGCTGAGTGCAGGGTGAGGACCAAAGGGAGACAAACTACCCCAGAAGGAGCGCAAGTATCCTTCCCCTAACACCTCATACACCTAGATGTATTACATTTCTGATGTATTACACATTGGGCCATTTTTTTTCTTGCAGGGTGGGCTGGGCTATTTAATTAGCTTTGGCTAGCATGGGAAACCTATGAGATAATTCAACAATAAAAACCTCATACACCTGTAGGACTGGGCTATGACTCTGTTAAATGGGTGTTGGGAATGGATTCCAAAGAAAGAAGAAACACTGTTTTTGGAATGACCAGGGTGAAACTCAGTTCTGTTTGAAATGAGATAACCTTGGGAGTTGGGACTGAAGAAATAGTTTTCCTTAAATCCATTTGCAGCATGAACGTTAAAACCTGTGCAAAGATTAAATGGTCATTATGACTATCTGACTGCAGAACTAATGTACATTTTCTGAGCCATTTTGCTGGGTGCATGATCGAGTGATCATCCTATTTGGCCAGGAGGATGAATCCTTTGAAGCAAGCAGGCACTGTTCAAAAACAGTTTAAATTAATTTGCAAACATGTAATACTGTTTCCAGTTCATAAAGCAAAGTTTGCAATTGGGCAATTTTTCATGTGTGTTCTTGACAGTCTCTCACAACAGCCCTTTCACAATATGCATAGGGACATGTCCTTTTCCCCTTGCAATTTAATGCTATACTTAAACATTTTACATAAGCAGCAATAATTTTATCTGGTCATAATGGTGGCTGTCTCCAAATAGCAACATCCTGAGAGAGTGAGAAATGGATAGGACATTAAGTCCAAACTTGTAACAGTGTCAGCTCATTTCTGATGTATTACACATTGGGCCATTTTTTTTCTTGCAGGGTGGGCTGGGCTATTTAATTAGCTTTGGCTATCATGGGAAACCTATGAGATAATTCAACAATAAAAACCCACTATTGTGATTCTTAGAAAGAAAAAGACGAAAGTAAGAGTGATGGCTCACTGAGACCCAGCTACCCTTCCTCAAGGACAGGAGTGTGGGGAAGAGCTTTTATCCCGTTTTGCTTAAATGCACTATCCAAAGGGAAGGATTAAAAAAAGCAGAGCTGAAGAAAATATTTCAGAATTGATCTCATTAGTCATTTATGTGGCCAGCATTCTCAAACCCTCTGTGGCTTCTTCTAGAGAGGGATGAATCAGTCACTTTTGAATATGCTCACTCAGAAGGCCAAGTTTTTGCATTAATCTGTGATTTCAGAAAATCTGCCTGAAATTTGCATTTACATATGTCTTTTTAAACTTAACTTGATTACAGTGGCGCAATAATGATCCCTCAAAATATTTCTAGTTGCGGCCAGAGAAATTTGGGTTGGAGGGAGAGCAACCATTTCATCAAATTTCTCCAGAGGGAAAATGAATTCTACAACAATTTATTGGAAGGTGTGGCTTACTATTAGAAGGGCTAGTAACAGTTTTCTTCCCCCTCCGCAAGGCACTTTCACCTTCTCCTTCTCCTAATGGTGTAATTGGCAGCAGTAGCAACTGTGTCAGCAGCCAGGCTCTGCTCTGGATACATTATTGAGTTGTGTTGGGACACTGAAAGCCAATGGATAATGGGCAAAGCATTGGCACCCCCTTTCTCTCAAGCTGGGGCAGTGTCCTATCACCCAGACCTGATTACCTCCTCTGGCTCCCATTGGCTGCTGGCTGCAGACTGATGCCAGCATCATGTTGCGATCATGCAGCTCCCCAAACATGTGGGCAAGTGGAAGGGCCACCAGAAAGACCCCAACCTTCCAAGAGGGGCTGAACCAGCTGGCCCTGCTTCCATCACATGACAGAAATGGGCCCAATTTGGACCCTATCACTGCATCACTTTCAGGCTCATTCAGTGATCTGCCTGGCTTCTACCCTGGCTGGTGGTCATTCCATTCCATTCATCCCCACTTGGCTGCAGGGTAGTTAGGATTGCAGCCTAAATTCTGATCCACATATTGGCCTTGGAAAGTGAAGGTATGGTCAATTCACACTGGCATTCAAAAAGAATCTAAGCATCTCTGGCTCCATTCCTGGCTCCACCCTTAGGCATTTTTCATATGCTCACCAAGTGTCTCATGTGACCCTGTAAGATCTTACTCAGCAACGTCCTTGCTCCAGTAATCTGGTTTCAGCAAGCCATTTGAGCAAGAGAAATCTTTGTGTGGTGGCTCCTATGAGCCTTTTATGGAAGGCGTTAGGAGCCTGACATTTCTGAACCATGGCCTGTGCAGAATGACACACCTGGTATGACGGAAGAAATGGAAAGAAATCTGCAGAACACTCACTGGGCAAACAGCACAGGGTGCTGTTGGCATCATATATCCATATGTGTAGACTTCAGAGTCTTGATAATACTACTTTATCTTTAGAGTTATAAATTACTGACTTGCAAAAAGACCTCTGGGTGAATGCCAGATGCGGTTTACTTGGTGATAAGGAACAGGACCCAAGAAGACAGGATGTGAAGCAGCTGATTGGCCCCTGCCAGCATGGATTTTGTGTATTTGGTAGCAGCTGTGCAGCAAGAATGTGGATTGAGACCATAGCATGCAGGACTGAAGATGGAAACCTTTGCCCCATTGTAGTCCCAATTCAGACTGGATTTCACACACACTCACACGCATACCCCGCCCCCTTTGTCTGAGGCCCGGGGTGTGAATTAAAACAAAGTTATAAACTTAAAAAGGCAGCTGGTCCCTGGCGGGGCCCAGGGCAAGTGTAGCTGGCTACCCCCCCCCCCACTCTGCGTGGACCTTCATGCCCCAAGACTGTTCTTTGCTCCAGGAGGAAAGCTGTTATGACAGTGCTGCAAGGATAAGGGAAACTTCACCTACTGAGTTCACCTGCATTTAATATCCGGAATGGCAAACTGCATGACTTCAGTGATTCAAAATACCCTTTAGATGGGATAGTGTTTTGTATAATAGCTGGCCCCTTTGGACTTTGGCTGCAATCCAGTGGAGCTCTATGCATGTTACAATAAAAGCTGGCTTTTCTCTCCAGTGGACTAAGTGACTGTAAAGATAACTTCAAAGATCTAAAGTTTTTTCTCTGGACCTCACTTGCAGAATAAAAATTAGCTAGTGCCACACCAGATTTTTAATTGATAGGAAATATATTGGAAAACAAAAAGAAATAACTCCTAGATATGCATGGCTTACATATCATAGAACACAACTACTTTATAGTATGATCAAGGGACATCCAGAAAGTAAAACAATGCAGCTAAATAAGAATGCAACTCATTCCCCAAATGTAAACAAGCCTCTTGCATATGTACTTGGCATATGTATGTATACAAACTCAATGAGAGGTGTGAGCTTGCTTTGGCAGGGAAATCTCATTTATATTAGGACTAATTTGAGACAAAAAAAATCCTCTTATCTCTGTCGAGAAACCAATCTCCTCATCAACACAAAGAAACATTTCTCTTTTCTGATCTTTCATATTTGTCGGAGTTGAAAATCCCTGTTTACAAAAATATGTCATGGAGAACTGTAGAAGAATAGTCAATGCTCATGAATATCTATCAATATTCTGAAAACTACTATACTATACTATACTATACTATACTATACTATACTATACTATACTATATACTATTATCCTCGAATCTTCTTGCTACACTTGCCATGCTCTGCTGCCACACCAGCATGGTACGCCACACTCTTTGAGAACCACTGCCCTGAAGGGACTCAGTAACCTTACTGCTCTTTCTTAATCTCATCACTCAAAATTCCCATGCTGTGTAGTAGGGCAGACTTCTTTTCAGCAAAGCTAATATCCCCAAGCAAAGACGCTGAAGTGATGAGGATACTTGTCACGAGTTCTTTTCCTCTGAGCTATATGACTGTTTGCTTTCATTGTTTTCCTTATTCCTAGATATCCTATCTGTCAGTTTTGTAGGTAAACTGGAGGAGATAGGCATGCTAATTAATTTTCTGAAAACTACACTCAAAATGGGGAGTGCTAAAGAGGGGAATGGGCACTATAGAGGCTCTTCTATGACATTGCTCTTAAAATAATGGGCGAGATGGGAAGCAGAAGATTACAATAGTGAATGAGGACTTAATGGGACCATCTTCCACTGAACGGAATTTTTTTTTAAATAATAAATTTCTGGAATTGGCTTTCTTGACTGTCAGTTGTCTAGATGGGATATAAATTCAAATTATTCAGAGTTGATCTTATTTTCAGTTACCTACAGCTACGGATGGGTGAGAAATTCTATTCAGTTTGCATTTAAATGTAAACCTACATAATTTGCACTTTCAGAAACAATGCACAAACCAAAACACAGCTACTTTTTGAAATTTTCACTTTTCTGAATTTCATAGTGCAGTTCTCCTGCCTGCTAAGGAACACATAAAGGCATATCCTAAGGTAAAGTATGCATTAAAACACACATTTTTAGTGGAAATAATATATGGAACTGCAATGCTATGCTTCTAGAAAAAGAGGTGCCGGAACTCACCATGAACACCTCCCTTGGCTGATATTCAACTAAGTTTTTACTCAGAGTGGACCACTGAAATGAATGAACCTGACTGAGTTAGGTCCATTAATTTCACTGTCTACTCGGAGGAAAAAACTTAGTTGACTACCATCCCATGTATTTATACATATTTTTCAATTCCTTCCTGTTAAAAAAAAAAGAGGAGGCAGAAGGATGGCAGAAATTCATGAGATGTTTAATTTACATATCAGTTTCTAAGTAGAGTAGTGGGTGTGCACACAATAGCAAATCCCATTATGCTTAGAAAATTGTCACATTTACCAACCTATAAACCTGTTCTTCTGAAAACTGAAGATTTGTACAAATTGATGTCAGCTTCTCAACCTTACGCATTGACCTGTTATCAGCTAATTATAGAAAGGATGATAAAAGACAGGCAGTGGAAATGTTTTTGAAAATATTTCTCAAAATGATTTAACTCTATTGAGATAGAATTCTGTAGGAGCAGTTTTCACTGTTCAGACTGACTTAAAATAATCTCGCCTCCTCAGCAGGCTTTCCCAAGCCCCAAAATATAAGAACATGGCTAGAGCTCACCCAAAATCCTATGCAGTTCAGCATCCATAAATGTGCATTTCATATTTGACGTCTTTTAGTAATGTTTTCTTTTGAAATCTTTAAGATAATATTTTAGTTTCTTGCTAATGATGTTGCTTTGAATTTATACTTTATATTTGACTTTCTTCAGTAATGTTTTATTCTGGATTGTTTTATTTGATGTTTTAATGCATTGTAAACTGCGTTGAGATTTTCTTCTTAAAAATATAAAGCGGTACATAAATAATATGAGTGATAATAATAATTCTGTTCTCACAGTGACCAACCATCTGTGCCTCTGGGCACAACCCTCAAGCTGGACATGAGCTCAGTAAGCTTGACCAGTCAGTGACTGATTGACTGGCTTACTGATTAACATGTTTCCTTGTCAAAATGGCTTCTGAGCAGTATCTTATATTTCTGGGTCCAGCTCCCAGAAAAGAGTCCAACTTGGAGTTGGTGCAGCTATGCCTGATGCCAGTGGTGTAGCGTGGGTTGTCAGCCCTCGGGGCCATGCCGTGGGGGTGGGAAAGAGGGAAGGAAACAGATGGAGTACGCATGTGCATTCAACTACCTAATGGCATCCACATCACCCAGAAGATCACAGCTGCAGAGATAAGATGAGAAGAGCAATTCCACTGTCTGGAGAGCTCACTTCCTGGTTCACATGCCATCTTCTAGAAAGCTCAGAGACAGAAGTGCACAGCTGTGTTGAGACAGCTTTGCACATTGAAATTTGGCACCCCTAAAACTTACGTGCCCTGGGCAACTGCCCCTGTAGCCCCCCATTCTACGCCACTGCCCTTCCAGCTTGACCTACAAGAGCCAGCAGAACTTCAGATGCAGTAATAGCCCTACTGCTCCAGCTACCTGCCTCTGTGAGCTAGGTTTGCCCTGCCTATCTTCCCATGTATGCTTCATATGTTTATGCTGGTAAATAAATTCAGTAGTATAAATGATGTACATAAAGATATTTGATGATTTTCAACCACAATCCCTCTTCAAAATATTATACCCTCCCCCCCCGTGAACCCTACAAGGAGGATTAAAGCTGCAATTCTTAACAGACTTTCTTGGAGTAAGCTGCATTGAGCTCAGTAGGACTTCTGAGCAGACATGCATAGAATGGTGCTGTAAATTACCCATGCATTAGCTCTCAGCTGGAATAAAGTACTTAAATTTACAGATTCTATTTGCCAAAACAAGTTCAATCTAAACTCCGTAACGTTCTGTGCTTGCACCTTGCTGTTTTACTCTTTGGAAGTCATCCTGATGCTGCTTTATTCATTTTGTATGCCAGACTGTGGCATTTTAAATAACATATTTCATTACCAGCATGTCTACAGAGGTGCGATAATTAAGAAAAAAGAAGATTACAAAGGGATGCTTTGAATAATCTTGAAACGCTTGAATTAATATTTGCTTTAGCTTGATTATAGAGAAAGAAATCCATGGACTGCCTCCCAGACCCACTCGCATGGTTCTGTCTCTGTTTACAAATAAATAAATAAATAAATAAATCTGCAATGGGACGAGAGCTGACAAGATCTCAGCAGCACTGCTGATCACTAGTGATGACACATTAACATAACAATAAACATTCTTCTTATTGATACTTAAATGTGTCATCAGAAGGGATGAGTTAGAAAATCCTTTACTTCACATTTGAACAAATAAGCTCAGCTATCCTTCAAATTCATATTTGTCTGACTATTCTGATGCAGTTCCCCAGCAAAATAGAGGGCACATACAATATGTGTGTATGTGTATGTGTGTGGAGAGAGGGAGGGATAGTGAAATAATGTACAAAACTACTTTATATTGGGCATGATTGTGTAGAAAAGATGTGTGTGTTAGGCAAAAATGCATCTACTCGGAAAAATACACACAAAAATGCCTATAAATTTCCATGCAGTCTTTTCAAAGATAAAGTGTGCAAACTGATGTTAAAATGGGGGCAAACTGAGCTTTAAGTGGAGAAATGAGAAACAGAGAGAAACTGAAAATGACAGATTCAACCACGTCTAACCATTTGTCTGCATGGGACTTTATGGAGTGCATAGGATTCATTTTTACTTAGCTGGGATTCCTATCCAGAAAGTTTTGAGTGCTTGAACTGCAACAGCTTTGTTTCTTGTTGTTTCTTTTCAGAAAATGGTAATGCAGTTAGTTTGTTTCTGAGATTCACACTGGCTGCCAATCTGCTACCATGACAAATTCAAGGTTTTGGTATTCACTTCTAGGGCTCTATACATCTTGGAACTAGGTTACTTGAGATACCACCTTATCGCTTATATACCCAGTAGGTCACTGCATTCTGCAAGGGAATTTCTTCTTAATGTCTAGAAAAATACCAGGAACCCGCCTCTGTCCACAGTAACTCTAAGCAGGGCTTTCAGTATGGCTGCCCCTGTTTTATGGAACAGCATCCCTGTTGAGATACGACAAGTGCCCAGTACAGTGGTGCCTCACAAGACGAAATTAATTTGTTCCGCGAGTTTTTTCGTCTAGCGAATTTTTCGTCTTGCGAAGCACGGTGTTGGAAAAGTTTTGGAAAAGCTTCAAAAATCACCAAAAACCTCAAAAAAGGCTACCACACCGTGTTCTATGAGTTGCTCCTCGAAGTCAAGTCGCAACTGTATTAACGGTGTTAAGAAAAAGGAAACAAACTTGCAAAAAACGCAAGACGTTTTCGTCTTGCAAAGCAAGCCCATAGGGAAATTTGTCTTGCGAAGCAGCTCAAAAACCGCAAAACCCTTTCGTCTAGCGAGTTTTTCGTCTTGCAAGGCATTCATCTTGCGGGGCACCACTGTATCTGTGCTTTTCAGAAACAATAGAAGATAGTTCTGTTTCAACAGGCTTCTCCAGCTGAATGAAGCGGTCTCTGCCTTAGATTATCATTTTTGTACTGTTTTAAAATATGCATTCTGTTATTTTTTCAACTGTTTTAAAAAAAACTATGTTTATCTGTATTTATGGTATTTTGCAAATTGCCTTGAGACATATGTAAAAGCTGATTTATAAAATTGTTGTTGTTGTTAACTGCATTATTTCATTTTCATTAGAACAATCAAGAAATTAAATCAATGGGCGCCTGATATTTGAATTGCTTTTTTGAAGCTCGCCTTGAAACTGCACTAGTGAACTCCTTCCTGAAACATTAAACAATCAGTTTACTTGTGTAGGTTAAGCCACTGAGGTGTCTGATCTATGGCATACTGTCAAAAAAAACCATCAGCTAAGACTCAAGGTTTAAGAAAGTTACAGTTTCCTATTTACAGTTTTTGGTTAGATAGTTCAGCTGGAGTTGAACCTTTGTGAGATACTCATGTGAGTGTCAAATGTCACAACAAGGGAAATGGCCATGGCTTGACAGGCCCCAAAATGTGCCACAGAGAGTGAGAGTGTCTCTGGTTGGAGATATCAAACTAAATAAATTAAAGACAAAACAATTAGATTAGGTTTGTAGCCTATCTGGAGATGAAAATGGCAAAGAACTCTGGGTGAAGGGTGAAATTGCTCTAATTAGTTTATTTCTTTTTATAGCTGTAATAAGTGTTTACCCAGAGCTCTGTCTGCTCTCACATAAATTAAAATTCACAATAACTAAACCATATTAAGCTACTGAAATTCAATAAATAAGCCGGTCTATATATAGTTTTAATACCTAATAGACAGGCATTGACAATTTTGGTTCTGCTTTAAAGAAAATATGTGAATGGTGGAGAGGACATACTGTATGCAGATGGGCAATTTAATTTTAGGATTTAAAGTCTGAAGGCTACCCAGAGAAAAGCAGGTAGTGGATCAAAATGGTTGTCCTTGTATTATTTAGCATCAGAGAGAGAAGTCAAAATGTCCTAGATTGAGGGCTACTGTACCTCTAGCCTGAAAACTCCATGGCTGTTTCTCTTTCTGATTGCTCTAAGTATTCCTTGTTTGCCAACATCAACATTTGTTTGCTTATTTTGAGCAAGTGTTAGGTATTTGAAGTGTGCTGTTTTGTGGCAAGATGTACTTTTATAGCAACTTTTGCGTACAGGGCAGCATTAGGCATAGTGAGGCAATCGCCTCAGGTGGCAGAGGCTGAGGTGTGTGGAGAGAGCAAGAAGTGATGGAGATGTATTGAAAGACAGAGTGATGTGCCTCTCCTAAGACAGCCTAACACATGTAAGTGTGGTGGAGAGCGTGTAAGATTCAGCTGGCAGTGCGTTTGGCTTCTGTATGTGGAATAGGCTGTCCTTCACCTCAGATAACAAAATGTCCTAGGCAGGCTCTGGTTGCATATGGCAGTGGGGTCCTAATAAATTTGGTAGGACAAAATGGTAGCTCAGTTTTGGAGCACATACTTCAGATATGTGAGGTTACAGGCTAAATCCCCCAAGGCTCCTGTCACTGCCAGTCAGTGTCAGTAATACTGAGCTGGATGGACCAATCATCTGACTTGGTATAAGGGAGCTCCAAGATCTCAACCCCATGTCTGAAATCCTGGGCGGCCACTGTCAGTTAGTATAGATGGTGCTGAGCTACATAGATGGGGGAAGGACCTAACTCAGTAGAAGGCAGCTCCCTATTGTACAGGGAGCTTGCAGTAGTGTACCTTTGTAGCACATTTTGCTTTGTGCAATCTAAAGGCCAATTTACATATCTTATTTTCCAGACGGTGGAATGATGCTTATTCATGTGCCAACAGCTTTTGTGAATACATCCCACATAATCATCCGTCCTGATGACCTTCAGTATTGGCTTGTTGTAGCCTTTGTTTTTCCAGTTGGTTTATAGTTTGAAAAGGGCTTCACCAGTTCCCAGAAGCTAGCATTTCAATTATTGAATTGTTTCCTTCCAAGCATTGACATTTAATAAGTTTTGATTTTTTTTTTTACAGAGTTAATGCCCATGATTTACTACACAGTTGGTGTTGTGAACCTGGTCACTTTCTACACCAAAGCAAGCACACAATCAGAATATGACTGCTGTTCCAAAATGTACACTGTGGATTTTTCAACCTAATATAGATTCTAGGTCTTTCAGAGCTATGTCTGTACCTGAGTTTTAAACCAATGCATGCTAAGACTGGGTTTAATAGGGTCTTGTCCACTTTGTAGTGCCATTGATCATTCTGACATCCTGTGCTTTCTCAATTCTTCTTCTGGTATTTAATCACAGATGACAAGGGGATATCAAGAGGATTCTTCTAGTGTCCTTTTGAGGTCCTTAGTTTAAAGGCAGGTCTCTTTCTCTATTCCTATGCACTGCAACTGCACAACTCCTTTAAGATCTTCTCTGCTCATCTTTTTTCTTAAATATATTTTTGGCTTTTGCCTCTGATAGTTTTGACACTGGAATTATTGTGTGAATGATCATTTATGGGGACAACTGAGAGCTTTCATATTGTCTCACGTCACACCAAATGGATTAAATGTTTTTCAGTGAATTCACACATTCTGCTGCCAGGTATTATTACACCCCCCCCCCCAGTCTAAAAAGCTCAGGGTTGCTATGCATATGTCTTTCAGCCATATTATTGTTGCAACAACCCTATGAGATAGATTTTCCAGCTCTCCTATGTTGAGATAGTTTATTTAATTTATCTCATGAACTTTATACATCGCTTTATACAACCCTCAAAGTGGTTGAGATGTACATGTTTGACCTACTTGTGTATATTATCTGTACTGTGGACATACTGAGGGCAAAGACTGTTGAAGTTTAATATATGCTAGAAAACTCACCCTGTTCAGGTGTCTGATGCATCTCTTTCTTGTGAGACACTAGAATGAAGTTGAACTGGATTAAATCCCATTAAGAGTAAGCTGAACTGGATTCAGTGTAAGAAAAATTAGAGTGACAAGCACACAGAGTGCAATGAGATTGAGTGTTTGTGTGCGAGGGAAGGAGGCTTGGTTAATTTCATGGTACACCGGTTGTACATTGACAATAAAGGTAAAAGGTAAAGGGACCCCTGACCATTAGGCCCAGTCGTGGCTGACTCTGGGGTTTCGGCACTTATCTCACTTTATTGGCCAAGAGAGCCGGCGTACAGCTTCCAGGTCATGTGGCCAGCATGACTAAGTTGCTTCTGGTGAACCAGAGCAGCACACGGAAACACCGTTTACCTTCCCACCAGAGTGGTACCTATTTATCTATTTGCACTTTGACGTGCTTTTGAACTGCTAGGTTGGCAGGAGCAGGGACCGAGCAGCGGGAGCTCACCCCATCACGGGGATTCAAACCGCCGACCTTCTGATCAGCAAGCCCTAGGCTCTGTGGTTTAACCACATCCCTAGCTACAATAAAATAATAATAATAATAATAATAATAATAATAATAATAATAATAATAATAATAATAATTCTTCTTCTTCTTCTTCTTCCAGTATGTGTCTACTCATAAATAACTTCAATGGACTTACCCCATGGTGTAGGTTGTGATCTTGTATTCAGAGTGTTCTGGAAACCAGAAACAGAGCAATTCAACAAAAGAAAACAAAAAACTCCCTATTTTGGTCCTTATATTTGTTCAAATGGCTTTTTAACATTTAAGATGGGCCTTGAGAAATCTGGGTTTCACATCTGATGTGTCCAGTCTGCAAGTTATCAACTAATCACCTGGTGTTGTGAAATGTTTTATCTTATCATGGTGATAATACCATAAAACCCTGGCTATTTGTAGTTGGAAACTGCCCATTGTGCCAACAAAATGTATTGAGTGATGCTGGGCAAAGGCTGTGCTTGGATTTAGTGTTGAGTGTTTATTTGTCTCAATTCCTATACACACTTCTCTGGGACTAAGTCTTATTGCAGGGTTACACTGGGTTGAACTCAGTGCACAGGATTGTACTGGTTGGCTTCGAATGTGCCCTTCCATGAACAAAAGAGAAGGTGGTCTGTTTGTCAAAGGGAGTAAGATTCTTGCTGGAGGAAGAGGGGGAAGAGGGGGAATGTGATTTTCATTGTTTAACCATTCATCCTACAGTCATCAATGGCACCTCCAGCACTGTGGTGGATGGGGGGCACAGGTGGTTGTAGGGGAAATTGGTGAAAATCAGCTCCCCCTTTCTCCTGTGAACACAGTTGCACCCATTGGTAGTCTGGATCCAACCCACTGAATTTTAATATTTCCAAGAATAAATATTTTGCTCCTGGGAAATATTTATTTAAGAAAAGGATTCTGAAAGGACATTCTGAAAGGTGTAACATAAACAACTGGAAGATAGCATAATAAATAGTTAACCCAAGGAGTTTGTTTTTGCCAATGAGGTTGTAATGGCTACCAGAAGTGTAAGAATCTGCCCCAGTCCATTCCAGCATCTGATATTTTCCATTCCACTGCAATTAGTTTATTTTGCACAAGACTATTGTATATTTCCACACCAGTGGAAATGGGAAAGACTTGTGCAAAATAAACCAATGCATATCTCAGCCATCAATCAAGATTTTCAAATCAATTACTTTCCCTGTGTGTCCCCTTTCAAAGTTAATGAGCTTCCAGAGAGGTAGCCCTCTTAGACTTTTGCAGTAAAAACAATAAAGAGATTTGTGACACCTTAAAGACAAAGCTAATGAAGTGGCTAATGGCTCATTACAAAGCCATATATGGCTGCATTTCTCACCGTGTCTATTCAGAAATAAATCCCACTGAATTCTGCTTACTTCCAGGTAAATGGGGTTAGGATTTATCTTTATCTTGATTTTACAGTTCCCTATAAACTTAATCGTGTTTTGTTTCCCTTACTCAAGCACCAGGGAAGGACAATTTAGCACCCTTTTGATATTTTGCTCTGTGTGTCCTAGATTGTATGAATTCCTGTGGGCATATTAAACATTTTATAGTCACTTTAAAGTTACTTATACAAATCAATTTTGTAATGCAACGTTTTATTTCATAAATGCATATTTTAGTCAGAAAATGGTGAGGTATATGCATCTGCTGAAACAACATCCAAGCTACCATAATTTAGATTTTAAATGTTGGTAGTAAACATGACCTTATGTTTCACAGCTTGAAATCCTCAGACTTTAACTGCAGTGCACAGATAAAATCAAAGAAACCACTTCTTTCCCCGTAAGAACAATAATGAATGTTGCATTGCATTGCTTTTTGACATTCACAGTAGGAACTGGATTAAGAGTACAGTCATAACTCCACTTACCCATTGCATTCAATGGGACTTCTGAGTACATATGGATAGGATTGCACCCTTAGTGCCCAATACCTGCCTATATCAGCAGACAACTTACAAGCACACAAACACTTCAAAAGAAAGAGAAAGTGAATGGGAGGTCCCTGCTGGAACAGCAGTAATCATGCACCAAGGAATATGTACATAATATAGCTACTTATGTATAATGTGTGGATGCTAAAAAAAAGAAAAGAAAAACACTTTTCTTACAGAGAACTAATGCAAAACACATTCATAACAAACATATGTGCCATGATGGGGGTTTGAACAGGTGAATAGAGGGAAATTCACTCGGTGGTCCATGTCCAATGGATTCGTCCGAGATCCTTAACAGCTGCAATAAATGGCTTTTAAATGTATCTATCATTGGCTAATTCTAGTCAGCCCATAAATGTACCTTTCTTGATCAGGGACAATATACATATGGGAACCTGCTTGTGAGCTTCCCTGGAAAACTTGGTTTGTTTAATGTCAGAGTCAGAAAGCAAAGCCAGATGGATCATCTTTGTTAGCATGCATGACTTTTGTTATGTTCTCGGGGGTCCTTCCAAGATTTAATTTACAGTCCTGATCCTTTGAGGACAGTGGGAAGCTTTGTCATTTATTCAACAGGAGCACAAGGGCAACATCTGATCAGAGAATGTAAATCACACGATTATTTCTCACTGGCTGACCACTGTTACTTATTTACTTGTCATCTATACTTCCCTTTTAACCGCAGTCTATCTGATGTGCACTTTCCACAACCCCAGAGCCAGAGCTGAATTCCCTTAGCAGGAATGCAGACTTTGTACAGAGCGGGAGATTCATTTATACACACCGCAAGTCAGTGTGAAAATGCATCACATAATTCACAGACCGAATGTGCTTTCATATCTATAATTCATCAAGAAAAGCTGTGGTTGTAAATCATGCCTTCCTAATGACAGAAAAGTGAAATACTGACAAGCTGTGCAGAAATGCACTGAAAGGGCAGTCTAACCTCCTGAGATATCAAATTTGACAACCTGCTTAGCTTTGGAATAAGTAAAGAAACTGAGTTCTTTTAAAGAGTATTTAAGTAACGTATACTTGTTTCTCTTTCTTAGACCTGTATACCCCCAGGAGAGAGCAACCCCAGTCTCCAGTTTTTACTGTGAAAACATGTGATGAAAAACTGTCAGCAGGGGGGAAAGTTTTAAACTCTGAATATCTCAATAACTCAATTTCCACTGTACTACTTCAGTTCAATCAGTCAATTTGTACAACCCAGCCACATAGCACCTTCTGCTTCCTTGGCACAGCATTATTTGTTGTCTTGTAGCACTGTGCTTCCACCACCACCACCAATATTGCTACTACTGCTTCCGTTTCTTCTTTGCAATTCAGGAAGGATCGTATGGCCACTGAATGTGTAGACAATCACACAGTAGCAGTGGGAGCAGGGTAGGAAATCCACCTCTGATTGGAGTCGGCATCTTCTCCTCTGAACCCCAAGAAGACTTCCACCAGACTTCAATCACTGATTCTTCAGAAGATCACCACAGCCTGGCATCCAGAGGTCTTGAGGAAGCCAAAGGCTGCAGGAAGAGGCACTGGTTTCTTTAACTGGCAAAATGCAGTGTTCAAGGGTGGGGCCTTTGGACAATGAATACCTAGCCCAGGGTATGAAGGTCTACCTGTTGCTTCAAGACATTGCAGAGAAAACTGGAATCAGAGGTGGACTTTGGTAATATGGTGCCCTGAGCGAAGACAAAATTTGGCGCCCCTCTAAATATTTCTTATTTTTACAATAATTCCTTTTGGTAAAGTTGCTTTTTATGGATCTTCTCAGTAGATGTATAAATATGTTGTTGTTGTTGTTGTTGTTGTTGTTGTTGTTGTTGTTGTTGTTGTTGTTGTTGTTGTTAATTTTGCACTGCTTCAGCTCTGCACCCCGTGCAGGGGAACAGCCAGCATCACCCTAATTCCTTCACTGCTTGAATGTCTTGCTTCAGGTGCAGGATCGGTCCTGAAACCCACATGTAGGTCCCTCTCCATGGTGCTGATCCTTCTTTGCTTCCTGTCTGTCTGGGACTACTGATCTTTCCCTTGCTTGGGCCATTATCTATACAGTATGTGGTAGTGGGCATCTCCGTAGATCAGTACAGTGGTACCTCGGGTTACAGACGCTTCAGGTTACAGACACTTCAGGTTACAGACTCCACTAACCCAGAAATAGTACCTCAGGTTAAGAACTTTGCTTCAGGATGAGAACAGAAATCGTGCGGTGGCTGCGTGATGGCAGTGGGAGGCCCCATTAGCTAAAGTGGTACCTCAGGATAAGAACAGTTTCAGGTTAAGAATGGACCTCCAGAATGAATTAAGTTCTTAACCCGAGGTACCACTGTACGTGAATGGCATTTAAATATATAATAGGCATTAATGGTATCCCCAAACTGCAATTCTTGGATGTTTGGATGATTTGATTTTGGAAGAAGATTTAAAACTAGTGACAAGCTCACAGAAATTAGACAAACTATAATATCTTTTTGTAAATCGCCAAGATCTCCAGACAAATGTGACAAAAAATGGAGTTTATTTATAAGCTACTGAAATACAAACGGTCATGACAATGTCCAACCACATATAATGTTTTCACTTAAATAACTATTCATTTAGATTATTTATATTCTAGATACTGGATATTATATGTATAATGTCATCATATATTTGTTTATTTGATATGAGGAGCCTGCTTTTGCAATTATTTTGTATTACACTTTTATAATTAAAAACTATGAAAAATAAAATTCCACAGCCCAGTTGATTAAGGCAATGTGATGCACTAAAACTATGATGTGTGCCTGTAAGTCTGTGCAATAACATGGAACTCTTCATCCAAGTAAACAGAGAGGTAACTAGATTTTAGATACATCAAGAACAAATACAAAGCCAATACTTTTACATGTTTGACCTAAGCATAGAATGATGGGAGAATCACTTAGGATCGATGACTAACTGACTTACATACAAGAGTGATGAGTTAAATACACCATCACAAAGACATGAAGTTTACAAGCCACAATTTGAATGGCACCTAAAACCATACCTATATATTATTAAAAAGTCACAGCAGGACAGAGATTTAATCATGACTGTCTCAGCTACAAAAAAGAGGAGAGGATTCAGAATATGTAATGAAGCAATTTTCTTCAAATCTGTTTGCTGGGACTCTGCCGAGCATGAGAATGACATTATGCTCACTGCCTGATCAGTGATGTCTACAGAACAACCCAGCAATCCTTTAATGCACTCGCTGTAAGCCTTCACTGTTGTTCAGTGGTGCCATCAGATCTTCCTTACAGAGATAGAACTGCTGACAAATTCGGTGTTAGCTGAAGTGAAGAATATGGCAAAAATTGCCCTCCCCTGCTAATGCTGAAACCTATGTTTTAAGCAGCATGACTTCTTAAGTTTAATAGAAAGGCAAACATGATTCTACAGTTGGAAACTGTGCTGTCTGGAATTTTTACATCTGTGTGAACAGATTTAATCCTTCAGGTTAACCCGAATTTAATGAAAGGGTTTAAAGATTTGCTGGAGGAGTAAATTGAAATACTAATGCTTTGCATATACATTTTGTTGGAGCCAAAGAACCATGAATGGAATGAAGTTAATGCTCTTCCTCAGATATCTATACAAGTGCTATAAATAGCAAGCAGGTTATAAAACAATTCTCATGTTTCTGCATGGAAGAGCGTCTTTGGTTTCAGCTTCACTTTTCCAGCACAAGGTGTAAAACATCCATTCTTTGACCAGAAATCACATTTGAAGGGCACATTTGAATATGCTGTCTTCTAATGACACCAGATAACATTATTTCAATAATCTTTACAAAAAGCTTGCAGGGTAGATCATGTTAGTTTCTGTTTTCTCACTGAGCAGGTGCTTGCAGTCACAGGTCTGTTTACATTCCAGAGTCCAGATACTGTTGGATTCTCATGGGAAAGGGAGACGGGATGTGACGTTACTGGTTTCCTGTTTCCTTTGTTCCTTTCGTTTCCTTTGTTCAGTTGCTCTCTGCTCTCATAGAGAGGAGATGTGTTTTTCTTTGCTCTCTGCATAGCTTAGTAATAAAGTATAGCAATGTAGCCCATACCTGCCTCATCCTTCCGTTGTGGACTTTGTTGTTTTAATGCTCTGCTGGGTGGGCTCAAAGAAGATGAGCCTTATCAGCTCAGACGACCGGAGCTGAATTTCCAATAGATCAGTGCTATTATACAAATTACACCTTCATCTTGCAGATAGGATGAGTCTGAGGTAGAATGGCATGTTCTTAAAGATTCCATGACAGAGATGGGATCTGAACTACCCAGAACCTTCTGGTCTACTGCTCAGGGCCAAACTAAGAACAGTATTATTCATGTGATTGGCCTCTGCATGTTTGTTCCAAACTCCTTGCCTTTACATTGTAAGTGTAGGACCCTGACAGGGGACATAGTATGGAGTGACAGGGGACTTTATTTAACCATTTGCTCCTGCCATCTCAGATATGGATCCCCCTTCTCGCGACAACCCTGCGAGGTAGATTGGGTTGAGTTTTTCTATGCATTGAATACAGAACGACTTGCCTATACACAAATGTGTATAGGATTGCAATGTTAGCTCTATGGCTACACCTAGCCACGTGAGTTTTGTGCCAGCTACTCCATATTATGGGATTGTCAGTTGCCCACAGCTCATGCTCATTCTAAAAATTACACAAATAAAAGTGTAAGTATGCATTTGAAAGCTTGACATCAAATTCTCTGGTTATCTTAGCAGTTAGAATGGTGAGAGAACAAGCATCAATGCTGAATGAAGACCTGTTTACATCCTAGATTTTGATTTGCATGTGATGCTGTATGGGAAGAAAGACAAGGAGCTTTGAATCTGCATGCTGCACCCTTTGACTATCTGTCATTTTCACCAGATTATTGTCCTCCTGGAGCCATTTGCAAAGGTAAGAGAGGAAAGAACCCTCTCCCCTTTGCTGCAATTTGAGAACTGCTGTGCACTATTAAACAGGAATAGGTCCAAATTGGAATTACTCATCTAATTACCAGTTGGGATTTGGATTAGCATTCTGGAGCTCAGCTTTCTAAAGGGCAGTGTGAAAAAGAAAGAGAAAACCATTAATCTAAATGCACGAAGACTTTGGGGATGTTAAGATCATGTGCATAATCGAACTTTGTGAGTCAGCCAACTCTCTAGTGTGAAGTCTAAAGTATTTATCTCTCAAGGAAATGCATCACTTTTATTGGGGTTTGCAGAATCTCGCTGATAGCTCAGTATGAAATTTTCTGACAGGCCCTGTATAATTCTGACAATGAATGTTGGTTATAGTGCTGTGTAGGAGCATATTAAATTCTTCCTAGGCCACCATATGGCTGGAATATTAAGGACTATGGGGTTCAATGTATGAATTTTGCAGAGGATGAAAGAAGGCGTTAGATCAATGGAAAAAACTGACAACACCTGAAGGTTATATTAGTAAACATCTTAGCCTATAGAAGTGTATAGTAGTCCTTCCTAGTAGGTTGGAGGTGTGATGAGTGATGGCCTGACAAATGCTCAGAGCTAACATGCAAAATATGCACACTTATGGAGGCTGCTAGAGCTATAGGCTAGCCATCCACTGGGAGTTGTACAGCTGGAGTTCTTATAGAATCATAAGAGTTAGAAGGGGAGGTTATGAAGTTCAATCCCTTCTCAGTACTGGATCTCTGATCCAGGACACAACTGCATCCTTGCAGATGACTATCCAGCCTTTCCTTAAATATATTCAGTGGATAGAACTTATAGAAATAAATGGAAATGGCTTTATTATATCTATATTAATATAAAAATATTTTTTATACATATACTGCATCTTGGACCTACTTTTTGATAGTACTGAAGGTGGCTGCTCTGATAGGGAAAATGGCTCCAAGGTGCACAGGAACAGTGTTAAACCTGGATTCGCTCCTAAGTTTCAAGTGCAGAGTTTATCTCTTCACTGTCACAAGATGTCCAGCCAAAGCTTTTTTTTAAAAAAGCAGTCACATCTTTACCTGCTAATACATTACATATGTTCTAGTCATGTCCTCAAATTGCCAATTTTGGGTAGTAATAAAATATATTACACCAAAATGATGGTGAAGGTCTTCTTCTGCAGTGGTGTCAGGCTTCAGGGAATTGGCTTCCCTCCCCCCCCCCCAGTGGCAGTAGATAAGAAGATCAAAGAAATGAACGTCTTACCAGTTAGAAACTTTAATAACCACAGTGAGAGAACAAAGAACACATCTCCAAGAAATGGAAGTGCTCCCAATTAAGGATCACACCCCCTTCCATCCCTATTAATCTACATCACTCCTACGTTTTGTAATCTGAGCTTCTACCCTCTGTGCTTTCTGTTCTGACACTTTCTGAGCTCTTCTTGACCTTGGGCTGAGCGGAAGAATGCTTTCCAGAGACTGTGAATCTGTTAACCCTTTCTCTTCCAGTGTTTCTTCTCCTAGTTGTTCCCCATCCAGTATTTCCCAACTTCTGCCTTCTGAACTATGTCCCTCTGCAAACCACTGTTCCAAATCTATACTGTTTTCCTGCTCCTGGGAAGCAGGAGCAGGGCGAGGGGGAGGCTCCCACCATTCCTTCTCAGTGCAGCCCTCCTCAGGACAGTCCCTGACAAGTAGTCTATGGAACCTGCCTCTGTGGAAGCCTAAACATGAGGGAAGCACCAAGCTGGGGAAGGCTGCCCAAGGCTGACCCTGTCAGTGAAAAGCAGCAAGTGCCCAGTGGCATTGTACTAGTTACATAACAGGAAGTCGGTATGTTCTGATGGGGGAAGCCTGCACATGCTGATTTTCTGCATTTATTACTCAACTAGTAGAAACATAGAGATTTTCTCAAGAAAAAAGCAGGGCTGGAAGTTGGTAACACTGCTGACTGTTATGGATGTTTCCTCAAAGATGTCATGTTTGCCAGAAGATATGGAGTAGGATAATTTTTGCTTTCAGGGGAATTCTCAAGAGGAAGAGGTGAAATAAATTAATGAAACAAATGTTTCTTCCGTAGATCTGAGACAGGCGATCAAAGGACCAGGTCCCTATAACATTGGGGAGATAGTGTCTGACAAACAGACGCAGACACAGGAGAGTAATCCTGACTTCCTAGCCACAGAATGTTAATGCAGAACTATACAAAGAGCCCTCCAGATGGTAAATAGTGTATGATTTGGGCATGGTAATTTAGAAGCTGTCTCTTTACCAGTTAGAGCAGACTTCTGAATGAGCATCAATTCTGAAGCTTTTCTCCCCCCCCCCCTTTAAGTGCCACCTGCTGGCTAGTTTCTAACTAAGCGCAAACAGCCACTTACATTTTGGGCTGCACCAAAAAAGGCCCTTAGTTTTTTGGAAAGTGCCTTGGAAACTAAGACACGTGCTTTTTGCATGTTTTGCTTGAGGCAAGTAGGAAAATGTAAAATGGCTCGTCGATGAAATCTCTTTTACAAAATTCAATTCTTATTCTGTTTGTTAAAAATGTCAATAAAAGTATTAGATAACTGACTAATAGGAGTTAAATCACAACTTGAATCACACTTTAAAGGGGTAACCATAAACAAAAGGGACCTCTATGAAAAAAGGCATGTAGAAGTTTATTAGAACAAAATGTTGGAAGACAATGCAGACCTTATGCTGTGGTATAAACAGATCAAAGCACACAATGATCACATGAGGCGATTGCACTTGTTCCCTGTGAACCGTAGTTTGAAAAAGGCTGGGAGACAGGATGCTTCACTTTCCATTCATTTATGATTCTATAATTTTAAGATAACCAAGCAAGCAGAGTGAAGAAGCTTGCAACAAAGAGAGAACTTGGTTTATGAGTTCTGATGGAAGAGTTGAATTGAATGCCAAGACTGAGAGTTCAAGCAGACAAATATTTATTTCACTCCATTTATGAATCAATTCCCATAAAACACCTGAAAGCAATTTCACCATAAAAACATTGACAATAAAAACACAACAATTTCATATATAAAAACAAGTTCAAATGCCATAGAGATACAGACAATAAAGGACAAATGTACTTGCTAACACATAATAGTGACCCAACACGATTTTTTGTTTAAGCAACTTCTGGAGGGGGGTCAGTATCCAGCAAAGTACTCTGCTAGCTCAAGGACTTTTGGCTGCACAATGGAACTTCCCATTCTTTCCCCCACATGCCCCTAAATTTGTTCTGGGAGCTCTACCAACCCTCTGAATCAGATATTTAGAGGATGCAGGCGTGCACAGGAAGAAGAGACAGAAGGGAAGTCCCATGGTGCAAGTGGAAGGTCTTGTGCTACCCAGAGTACTTCATTGGATATACTACCTAGGGAATTTACAGTTGAGACATAGGTAGACAAGCCCTACCATTAGGCAGAAAAAGCTGCTGCCTCTAGCAGCTACTTTCGGGTGTCATGAAAGGGCAGAGAAATGATGTTGTCTTCCTGCTGCTAGAGATGGGGGCAGATGCCTGCGGGATTTTCTGCCTCGGATGCTGATGTAGCTTGTCCGGCCTTGGATATTATGCACCATTGCTACTCTAGCAGGAAAGGAGGGGTTGCTCAACCCTTCCCCCCCACCCACATTTTCACCATTCCAAATGTCACACCATCATATGTCTCCTCTGCAGGCTTTTCAGTCTTAGATTCCCTCCTCTCTTTGTTGTTGTTTTTATTGTTTAAATACTGGTCTGCTTTATATTTAATGGCTTTGTGAACCACATCAATGTACGTCAATTTAGCAAACAAACAAACAAACAAACAAACAAACAAACAATCACATATGTATTAGTAAACACCAACAGAGGGAATGTCTCTTCTCCCTTGCACAGCGTATGAAGAAGAAAAAGAGATCATGTAGGGGAAAATACCTTTCCTCTGCTCCTTTTCTTTAAATTCCCCTTCCCTATAGCTGGTTGGCAGAGTTTTTCCAAAGTTTCAGGCAAGGCTCTTTCCCAGCCCTAACTAGGGATGCCTGGAACATTCTGCATGCAAATCAAGTGCTCTACCACTGAGCTATGGCCCTTCCCCCAAATGTATAATGATAAACACAATTTTCAGCCAGTGTCTGAAACTCCCATTGTTCTAGGTGCATTTTGCAACAAGGAATATCATTAGCACAAGCAGTTTCTGAGCTTTGGCCACAGTACTGTGCCTAAGATTTCAGATTAAAACTGCAGAGTGGAAGGAAAGGAAGAACTTTTTGTGCCTCACCACTTCCAGCTGCTCTCTGAAGACTGGAGAAGAGACCCTCTGAAGAATATTAGGGTGATGGGCAGGGGAAGGACTAGACCATGTGAAAAATGAACATAAAAATTTAGCTGCAGTTCATTCATTTTCAGCTTTGTATTTTTGTAATAAAAAAGCACGCCTAGTCATTCCGTTGTTGCACCCATAACCTAGTTTTAAGGTGCAATTTAGCTCCTAGCTTTCACATCTCATTTTCTAACACTGTTTTCAGCTGCACTGTCAGAAGAGGTATGAAGACAACAAGAACTTGGGCTTTGTGCAAGGAATGACATTGTGTCCTCCAAGCAGGGCAAATGTGAACGCACCATGCTTGTTATACATCTGCTGATTCACAAAATATTTCTGATTAGTCTGCAGCAGCAGGTAGCACAGAGGGTTGGAAATGGTGTAAGAAGCCAGGGAGACAAATTAAGTTTCAATTTTAGCAGATGAGTCAAGTTATTACTTGCCAGGAATAAATGAGCAGCGACATTGGAAAAGTATGTTCCATACTATGCACCAGAAGCACTTCACAACATTGTCAAATTCAGCAAGGTAAAGTTGGATAATGAACCATGTTCATGATCTCCCTCGTTTTGTTTCTGCTCTTTCGGCATACAATTAAAGCAGCATCTAGCAGTAGAGCTGATATTTTTGAGGAAAGTACAAATTTATGTCAGTGTGATACAAAGGCTAGAGCAGAAACGTGGGAGACACTTTTCCTCCACTCCTTGAAATTCCTCTGCAATAAGGCACCCAAAGTTTCTCCTGCCCATTCCTTCCTATTTTCTCTCAACTTCCTGTACTGACAAGACTCCAGGTATGCCATATCTGTTCAAGAAATTGGGAAATGCCGGAACCAGGAAAGAAAGGTTGGAAGATGTCATAGCTGCCTCACCTGTTATGCAACCAGATTGAATCATTTCAATCATTAGCATCTAGATCAAGGGAAGTAATAGTGCCACTGTATTCTGCTCTGGTCAGACCACACCTGGAGTACTGTGTCCAGTTCTGGGCACCACAATTCAAGAAGGACACTGACAAACTGGAACGTGTCCAGAGGAGGGCAACCAAATTGGTCAAAGGCCTGGAAACGATGCCTTATGAGGAACGGCTAAGGGAGCTGGGCATGTATAGCCTGGAGAAGAGGAGGTTAAGGGGTGATATGATAGCCATGTTCAAATATATAAAAGGATGTCACATAGAGGAGGGAGAAAGGTTGTTTTCTGCTGCTCCAGAGAAGCGGACACGGAGCAATGGATCCAAACTACAAGAAAGAAGATTCCACCTAAACATTAGGAAGAACTTCCTGACAGTAAGAGCTGTTCAACAGTGGAATTTGCTGCCAAGGAGTGTGGTGGAGTCTCCTTCTTTGGAGGTCTTTAAGCAGAGGCTTGACAACCATATGTCAGGAGTGCTCTGATGGTGTTTCCTGCTTGGCAGGGGGTTGGACTCGATGGCCCTTGTGGTCTCTTCCAACTCTATGATTCTATGATTCTATGATTCTAAGTTACTAGGGTAATTTCTAGGCTGCAACCTGGCACCCCTAGTTCCACAGTCAATCTCTTGCCTCAGTTCCTCCATTATTTCTTTCTCTGCCTCCCTTTACTCAGGCTTTCCTTGCATTCTTTTTTTAACCCTCATCCCTATCTTCATATCTGTTCATTTCAACTGTACCTGCCTTCTTTGTCCTCCTTCAAAATCAGCTGTCCTGTCCACCATTTGCAATAGCTCAGCAGCTCAACCATTACCTCTAGTTTTGTCATTTTTTAAAAAAATGAGTGTCTTTTCTCTCTATTTCTCTATTTATTGAGGGGGGACAGTTGATAGTTGAACAAGCATTTACTAAAATCAGGAATCATTTCACTTATCTTTTATATTAAAATGCCACCAAAAATAAATTAAAATGAGCAAGAACCAATGACAACTCTCTCCCACCTATTACAAAAATGTTGGTTAGTGTTGATGGGAGTTGTAGTCCAACAGCACCTGGAGGGTCACATGTCCCCCATCCTTGATCTACAGTGTTTATATGTCCATCTTTTCTGCACACGTGTACAATTGGCATCATGGTCACACAATTAAAGGGAACATGGGGAGTACATGCTATACATACAAAAAGAAAAAGGAAATAAAATATTCTCTCACACACAGAGACACACAAAGGGGTAACAAAGAGAGTAGGCATAATTCCTGATGACTGAGCAAACATTTCAGCAGCCAAGTTTTTAGTCAATGCATTCTAAAAATGGATTGTAGATTCCTCCCCACCACTACTTCTAATCCAAAATGTTTATGAGGCTGCTTGGAAACAATCTGCTCCTAAGAAGCCAGATTTACCAACCCGGCCACCCATGCTCATTCCCCCCCCCGGGGGGGGAGGGAATTAGTTTTCTAAGTTTGTCATACCTGACATCTTGTGGTAAGTGTAGCAAATTTGTTGGAAGACAGTCAGTCCCCATGCTCTTGGGATGTAGCCAATAGTCTCTTTCTTAATTTAAATAACCTCCAGACAGCTATATCACAATCCCTAGCCTATTTCTTGAAAACATTCACAGTCTGCTGTAACTGTAAGTCTTGAACAGTAAGGAAGTAGCTTCCATAGTTACATCCAGTACTTTTTTCTGGGGGGACGCAGGGGTATGCATACCCCTAAGCAGTTTGTGAATCTAAGTTTGGCCTCATTGAGGTGCAGTGTTTCAATATGAGCAGGAAAATAAGAGTACCCATAAACATTTTTAAGGAAAAAAAGCACTGGTTACATCATTCTGCAAAATAAAACTTCAACAAATGTCTTTAATCGTCAGGAACTCTCTTCTTGCTGCACAACTTTGTTGCAGTTTTGCGACAGAAAAGAAGGCTACCATGACAGATTTATTCATCTCTTCCAGCAAGCAGGTGTTAAAATATCAGAGTCAGGCATTTGGACTTTGCATCTCTATAGATAGAGCATTCTTCAAAGGGATAGTGAGTAAGATCTTCCACTGGGGGTAATGCTGTAGGTAAGAATCTTTGATGCTCAAAGTACCAGTGGCCAGTAGGAACATTTTGAACAAAACAGTAGGGCTTCTACCATATGTTTATTGGAGATGAGATTTGGAGTTTGACATTTAAGATTTCTGTACACTGATCTTTATTAAACCTTTTGTTTTTATCACTTGAATGCACCAAAGCTTCTGGTGAGGTTTCAGGTTGGTGTTACCTTATTCCACCTAAATATCAGGCTGGCATTTTGTGCTTTGCAAGGAGACTTCAGAAGGAACTGTAGATGTCAGTCCAGCTTTTGCTGTTGCTACCGTAGAAGACATAACTGTGACATACTATTTGTGCTACAAAATAAATTATAGAACAAGAGACATCTGTGAAAGGTTGGAAAGGAAACTTTCTAATTTTGCTCAATGGGCTTGGATGTCTTTGGTGAACTAGAAATGTGAAACTTTCCCAAAATGTCTCATGTCTCATATGCACAATGTGTGCATAGATGAGAGGATCTAGCTGGCTACAGTCAGACTTCAGTACTTTCCATTTAATAGGGATTTCATGTTGAAGCATGTGTTTCGGGAGAAAATACATAAGAAAAGGACTGGGGGATATTCTGTGTAATCAGGGAAGTAGGTACATCTTTCAGCATTCTCAAAATCTCAGGGTCTCTTAAACAAGTATCTAACAGAAATCAAGTAGGAACATTTTGCTGTATGAAAGGGTTATTGGGGAAGACCCCCCCCCGAAACTAACAAAAGTGCTAAATTTAACTTAAGTAGGCCATGACAAGGCCTAGATTTTGTTCCTTACAAATACATTTTCATAATGATGCAATGCCAGTGGAAAAAAGTTATATAAAGTTTATAAATGATTTTCACTTCTTACTTTATATAAGATCCCAACCCAAATTTAAGTTATCCAAGGTGGCAAAAATAATAGTAATAAATAGCTAGTAGCTCCAAAAAGATCTCTTCCAACTGGAGGAATGGGCATTAAAATGGCAAATATGATCCAATGTAAGTGTAAAGTAATGCACATAGGAGGAAAAGATAGTAACATCACAGAGAAACTGATGGAGTCCAAATTAATGGTAATAAATCAGGTAAGAAATCTTAAGAGTTGTAGTGGATAGCGCAATGAAAATGTTGAACCACTGTGAGGGAGCTGTGAAAAAAAGGCAAATTCCATTTTAGGAGTCATTGGAAAAAGAATAAAAGCCAAAGGGCTGGAGCTTCTCTTTTATGAGGAAAAGTTGCAAAGTTTGGAACTTTTTGTTTTTTAAAAAAAGTATGTTGGGGAAGGGATATGATGGAGGTGCATAAAATTATACGAAGTGAGGAGAAGGTGGAGATGTTTTCTTCTCTCTTATAATACTAGAACCCAGGGTCAACCACAACTAGTGAAGCTGAATGGTGAGAGATTGTTGTTGTTTAGTCGTTTAGTCGTGTCTGACTCTTCGTGACCCCATGGACTAGAGCACACCAGGCACTCCTGTCTTCCACTGCCTCCTGCAGTTTGGTCAGACTCATGCTGGTAGCTTCGAGAACACTGTCCAACCATCTCGTCCTCTGTCGTCCCCTTCTCCTTGTGCCCTCCATCCTTCCCAACACCAGGGTCTTTTCCAAGGAGTCTTCTCTTCTCATGAGGTGCCCAAAGTATTGGAGCCTCAGCTTCAGGATCTGTCCTTCCAGTGAGCACTCAGGGCTCATTTCCTTCAGAATGGATAGGTTTTATCTTCTTGCAGTCCATGGGACTCTCAAGAGTCTCCTCCAGCACCATAATTCAAAAGCATCAATTCTTCGGCGATCAGCCTTCTTTATGGTCCAGCTCTCACTTCCATACATGACTACTGGGAAAACCATAGCTTTAACTATACGGATTTTTGTCGGCAAGGTGATGTCTCTGCTTTTTAAGATGCTGTCTAGTTTTGTGATCACTTTTCTCCCAAGTGCTGTTGTTGTTTAGTCGTTTAGTCGTGTCCGACTCTTCGTGACCCCATGGACCAGAGAACGCCAGGCGCTTCTGTCTTCCACTACCTCCCGCAGTTTGGTCAAACTCATGCTGGTAGCTTCGAGAACACTGTCCAACCATCTCGTCCTCTGTTGTCCCCTTCTCCTTGTGCCCTCCATCTTTCCCAACATCAGGGTCTTTTCCAGGGAATCTTCTCTTCTCATGAGGTGGCCAAAGTATTGGAGTCTCGGCTTCACGATCTGTCCTTCCAGTGAGCACTCAGGGCTGATTTCCTTCTCCCAAGTAGCAGGCATCTTTAAATTTCATGACTGCTGTCACCATCTGCAGTGATCATGGAGCCCAAGAAAGTAAAATCTCTTACTGCCTCCATTTCTTCCCCTTCTATTTGCCAGGAGGCGATGGGACCAGTGGCCATGATCTTCGTTTTTTTGATGTTGAGCTTCAGACCATATTTTGTACTCTCCTCTTTCACCCTCATTAAGTAAATTAACACTCATTAAGGACAGACAAAAGGAAGCATTTTGTCACAAACATGTAGTTAAAGTATGGATGGCTTTAAAAGGAGATTTGACAAAGGCTATCAATGGCTCTATGTAATGGTGACTGTTTACTACCTCCAGGGTCACACACCTCTGAATACTGATTGCAGGGGAACAACAGTGGGAGAGCGATATTGTACTCCTTTCCTTCTTGGAAGGTTCCCAGAGGCATTTGGCTGGCTAGTGTGGGAAAACAGGATGCAAGGCTAGGTAGGCCTTTGGTCTGATCCAAGCAGGGCTCTTCTTATGTTCTTTTAATTGAAAAAAGAAAAGATAACCCCAGCAATACATCATTGATTCTTCCTGTGGAGCTGAAATGTACTTCTTACCCTTCCAGGCTATACCCAGAGAAACCAGATGCATAATCACTAGTGCTGCTGGAGACAGGAAAAGATAAGGTAAGTGTATCAATGGGCAACAAATACAGTTAAAATGTTATCTTCAATACGTATAGGTTGAAGCTAGAATTCTACCCTTTAGCTTGTGCTTACTTTCATTTTCTCACACAGTTGTGTGCTAAAGCTTGTTCACCAATAAACAGCCTCATATTCTGTGCCTTCCAAACGAGTAACCTTGCCTGTTAAGTAAGAAATTGGCAGGGAGCTGTAATCAAAGTAATGAAAAATAAATAATTGTTAGGACCCATTTGACTTTCATTTCATCCCATCCCTACCTTTTCACTGAACCAGAGCAGCCCATATGGGTTTGAGCTGTCAAACAGTTTTAACTGGGATTTCGATTTTGACAAGTAGGCGCACTTGCCAATGCAGATATGTTTTAACCTACTAGGTGTAGTACTTAGCATAACGTTGGCTGAGCTGCTTGATTATATGATGTGCATTTGCCAAAGTCTTATTCAGACAGCCAAGCTGTTTAAGCACAATATTTAGATCTTGGTGAGGGAGATAGATGCTGGAGAGAAATGTGAATCCTTGCAAAGATTGATGGATTGTTGAGATTCTGTTTAGGATAGGCCAAGAACAGATTTTCAACCAGAAGGTGAGAGCCAGAGCCAGGAAGAACATATATTCAATGTTCTGGCTGGCTGGACAAAGGCTGGCTGCTTTAAAGTAAGGTTTGAAGTTTTCCTGTTAATCAAGCAAGTCTTGAAGTTTTCCTGTTCATCTGTTGCCAACAGAAAATCCACAGAGAACCATTGAAGAAACAGTGTAAAAAACAACAACAAGAAACAAGAAAACAAAAGCTTTGCCAAAATAAATAAAATCTGCTGGTCTGCATGGTTTCACTATCATGTAGAATCATAGAATCATAGAGTTGGAATAGACCACAAGGGCCATTGAGTCCAACCCCCTGCCAAGCAGGAAACACCATCAGAGCACTCCTGACATATGGTTGTCAAGCCTCTGCTTAAAGACCTCCAAAGTAGGAGACTCCACCACACTCCTTGGCAGCAAATTCCACTGTCGAACAGCTCTTACTGTCAGGAAGTTCTTCCTCATGTTTAGGTGGAATCTTCTTTCTTGTAGTTTGGATCCATTGCTCCGTGTCCGCTTCTCTGGAGCAGCAGAAAACAACCTTTCTCCCTCCTCTATGTGACATCCTTTTATATATTTGAACATGGCTATCATATCACCCCTTAACCTCCTCTTCTCCAGGCTAAACATGCCCAGCTCCCTTAGCCGTTCCTCATAAGGCATCGTTTCCAGGCCTTTGACCATTTTGGTTGCCCTCCTCTGGACACGTTCCAGTTTGTCAGTGTCCTTCTTGAACTGTGGTGCCCAGAACTGGACACAGTACTCCAGGTGAGGTCTGACCAGAGCAGAATACAGTGGCACTATTACTTCCCTTGATCTAGATGCTATACTCCTATTGATGAGGCCCAGAATTGCATTGGCTTTTTTAGCTGCCGCGTCACACTGTTGGCTCATGTCAAGTTTGTGGTCAACCAAGACTCCTAGATCCTTTTCACATGTACTGCTCTCAAGCCAGGTGTCACTCATCTTGTATTTGTGCCTCTCATTTTTTTTGCCCAAGTGCAATACTTTACATTTCTCCCTGTTAAAATTCATCTTGTTTGTTTTGGCCCAGTTCTCTAATCTGTCAAGGTCGTTTTGAAGTGTGATCCTGTCCTCTGGGGTGTTAGCCACCCCTCCCAGTTTGGTGTCATCTGCAAATTTGATCAGGATGCCCTTGAGTCCATCATCCAAGTCATTGATAAAGATGTTGAATAAGACCGGGCCCAAGACAGAACCCTGCGGCACCCCACTAGTCACTCTTCTCCAGGATGAAGAGGAACCATTGATGAGCACCCTTTGGGTTCAGTCAGCCAGCCAGTTACAAATCCACTGAGTGGTAGCATAGTCAAGACCACATTTTACCAGTTTCTTTACAAGAATATCATGGGGCACCTTGTCAAATGCCTTGCTGAAATCAAGGTAGGCTACATCCACTGCATTCCCTTCATCTACCAGGCTTGTAATTCTGTCAAAAAATGAGATCAGGTTAGTCTGACATGACTTATTTTTCAGAAATCCATGCTGACTATTGGTGATCACAGCATTCCTTTCTAGGTGCTCACAGACTGTTTGCTTAATGATCTGCTCCAGAATCTTCCCTGGTATTGATGTCAGACTGACTGGGCGGTAATTATTTGGGTCCTCTCTTTCCCCCTTTTTGAAAATAGGACAACATTTGCCCTCCTCCAGTCTGCCGGGACTTCGCCTGTTCTCCAGGAATTCTCAAAGATGACTGCCAGTGGTTCTGAGATCACATCTGCCAGTTCTTTTAATACTCTTGGATGCAGTTCATCTGGCCCTGGAGACTTGAATACATCTAAACTAGCCAAGTATTCTTGTACTATCTCCTTAGTTATTCTGGGCTGTGTTTCCTCTGCTGAATCATTTGCTCCAAATTCTTCAGGTCGGGCATTGTTTTCTTTATCGGAGAAGACTGAGGCAAAGAAGGCATTGAGGAGTTCAGCCCTTTCTGTGTCCCCTGTTTGCATTTCACCATCTTCTCCTCTGAGTGACCCCACTGTTTCTTTGTTCTTCCTTTTGCTACGAACATACCCATAAAAGCCTTTTTTGTTGCTTTTAACCTCTCTAGCAAGCCTGAGTTCATTCTGTGCTTTAACTTTTCTGACCTTGTGTCTACACGTGCTGGCTATTTGTTTGAATTCCTCTTTGGTGGTTTCCCCCCTTTTCCATTTTTTGTACACATACTTTTTTAATCTTAACTCAGTTAAAAGTTCTTTAGATAGCCACCCTGGCTTCTTTAGGCACCTTCCATGTTTCCGTCTCATTGGTATTGCCTGAAGTTGTGCTTTTACTATCTCCCTCTTAACAAACTCCCAGCCATCATGAACTCCCTTTCCTTTTAGTATTACTGTCCATGGGATCTCACCCAGCACTTCCCTAAGTTTTATGAAGTCAGCTTTCTTAAAGTCAAGAAATTGAGTCCTAGTATGCTTGGCTGCACCTTTCTGCTGTATAGTAAACTTCAGAAGAGCATGATCACTCGCGCCTAATGATCCTTCCACTTCTACCCCACTAACCAGGTCATCAACATTGGTTAGGTCCAGATGTAAAATGGCTGTTCCTCTTGTTGCTTCTCCCACTTTCTGGACAATGAAGTTGTCTGCAAGGCCAGTGAGGAATCTGTTTGACCTTATGCTCTTGGCTGAGTTTGACATCCAACAAATATCCGGGTAATTGAAGTCCCCCATTACTACTATCTCCCTTCCTTTTGCATGCTTGGCCATCTGTTCCAGGAAGGCATAATCTATGTCCTCCGTTTGGCTTGGGGATCTATAGTAAACTCCCACAATGAGGTCACTTATTCTTCTCTCCCTTAATTTTGACCCAAATGCTCTCACTTTGGCTTTGAGGTTCTAAATCTTGGATCTCTTCACAGGTATACACATCCCTGACATATAACGCCACTCCTCCTCCTTTCTTGTCTGGTCTGTTTCTCTGAAATAGATTGTATCCCTCCATTATTACATTCCAATCATGGGACTTATCCCACCAGGTTTCAGTGATGCCTATTATGTCATATTTAGTTTGCTGTACCAAGAGCTCAAGCTCATCTTGTTTATTTCCCATGCTTTGCACATTAGTGTACAGACATTGAAGTCCATTAATCATTCCCCCGTGTCTCTTAATTAAGGATTTTTTCCTCCCACCACTAGGTCTGCGTGCTGTTTGCTCCATTTGGTCTATGACATTTGGATGATCATCTTCATCAATTGATAGACTCCTACCTTCAGGAGCACTGTCTCCCCCCCCCCCCATTAGTCAGTTTAAAGCCTTCCTGATGAGGTTTCTGAGATTTTTGGCAAAAACATTCCTCCCAACCGTTGTGAGGTGCAGCCCATTGCTTGCCAGAAGTCCATCTTCAAGAAACTGCAGTGCGTGCTCTAAGAATCCAAACCGTTCCTGTTTACACCATTTGCGAAGCCAGCTGTTCACTTCCACTATTTTTCCCTCTCTCCCTGGGCCACGTCCTTCAACTGGGAGGACAGATGAGATGACAATTTGTGCATTTAATTGCTTCAATTTCCTGCCGAGAGCCTCGTAGTCTCTTTTGATCTTCTGGAGGCTATTGCTTGCAGTGTCATTGGTTCCCACATGAACCAAGAGGAAAGGGTATTTGTCAGTGGGTTTTATGATTCCTTGCAGTTGTTCAGTTACATCTTGGATCTTAGCCCCGGGGAGACAGCACACTTCCCGAGACATCTTGTCAGGCCCACAGATCGCTGCTTCTGTTCCCCTCAGTAGGGAATCCCCTATCACCACTCCACACCTCCTCTTAGGTTTGGTCGGGGTTCTTCCGTGAGCTGTCCGTTCCAAGGTTGCCTGCACATTCCCTGAGGACTGACTTTGCTGCTCGTCTTCATATACCTGATCGACTGTAATGAGGGAGAGATCCTCAAATGGAGTCTGTTCTTTGTCTTCCATGCTAGGGGAGAGGACTTCAAAGCGATTGTGTATTTCTAAACAATCAGAGCGAACCCTGGGCCTCCTACTTCTTTGAGTCACGTTTCTCCATATATCTGGCACCTGTGTTGGTGAACTAGCCTCCTTCTCAGCGGTGTCCCCTGTCTCCTCCTTGGTGGAGACGGTGTTCTCTGTTGCTCCCAAGAAGAGCTCCAGCTCTCTAATTCTTTGGAGCGTAGCTACACGTTCCTCCAGTTGCTGGACTTTGTCTTCTAAGATGGCAATCAACATACAATTGCTGCAGGTAGGTAAAGCTGCCTGCAACCTTTGGCAAGATGGCAAACATTGCGCAGGAACCGCAGGCGACTGCAGCTGTTCCCTCACCCTCCATCGTGAAAACGTGTCGTTGGGGGTGGCTACAGTGGTCCTCCATCTTAAAAAGCGTGAAGACAGGACAAATAACCCCCCCAAAAACCTAGGTCTCCCCCAACAAACGTTTGAGACTAGCTCCCCTAAATCTAAAAGATGGATCAAACTGTGTGCGCCACGAGGCGCGCACCACTGCCCTGCAAGCTCTGATAAGCTCCTCCCACAGCTAATCACATGCCTCAACACAAACCCTGCCCCCTCTGACCTTTGCACAGGGAGAGCAGCTAAGCTGCCACAAAAAACATACACACAAGAAAACCCTTTTTGCTCCTTCTTCAACTGCTGCTCTGCAAGCTCTGATAAGCTCCTCCCACAGCTAATCACCTGCCTCAACAGAAACCCTGCCCCCTCTGACCTTTGCACAGGGAGAACAGCTAATCAGCCACGAAGAAACACACACACACAAGAAAACCCTTTTTGCTCCTTCTTCAGCTGCTGCCCTGCACCAGCACACTAGATGACCAGATAAAGTCAGCCCTCAGCATGGAACATTAAAATGAACAGGATTATTTACTGTTTTGGAGCAGGTGCTTTCTCAAAGATTTTTATGTAGATGAGGGCAAATTGCACTGGCATTGCCTGAGTTGTGAAGGGCCAGATAGCAATGTAGCTGGCTTTTACACCCCACAATCGGACTAGACTGAGGACAGGCCCAGCCAGGTCCAAAGGTGGGGCATTCCCACTCTTCTGGGCCTCTAAGTGGCCCATTTAAATTTTAAATTATTGGGCTGCAGTCCTGCCAGCTCCTGCAGCCAGTTGGCCATGTGGCGTGATGGTTTTCCACCCTCGGCCTCCCCAGCAGCCAGGCCAGGCCGCAACTGCCATTACCATCAGAGTTGTGGAAATCAGTCTTTGCCTCCTACTTCTTTTTCAAATTAGCCAATACTGATATTTTGGCACTTGCTAATTATTATTTTAACTTTATTTTACTTAATTTCTAAGTAAAAGTGATACCCCTACTGACTAGCCTGCATATTCTCACAGAAGTGTATATATTCTTTTACCTGCATAAACTAGCAAATCAATAAATAAAAATATCAGGGCACCTTGCATCTTTCAATAGTTTACACAATAGTTTGCAAAACACTTCCACCAAGCTTCATAGCATGTTGTAAGTGCTTTTCAATTTTCAAGGAACATGAAGTATCTCTAATGTCAGCAAGAAAAGCCTCTAGAAAATTGCTTGGCATCCGCTGGCATTCATCATTTTAGATATTGCTGGATTTTTCAACGTACTTGTTTATCTGAAGAGTTCTTCAGTGTCCTAAAAAGAATGAAAACATATTTACAAAATAGTTTAGACAAGGACAGATGGAGTGGTCTTGCCACAGTGGCTATAGAGGGTCGGGGAAACTAAAGAGATTAATCCAGATGAAGTCGTTGACTGATTTGCACAATTAACAAACTGATGCGTAGATATTTTGCTTCCATCTGTCAGCATGGCAAATTGTTTACTGCTACAATATTTTCCAGACTGAGAGACCAGGATTCTTTGCTCCCAGATGTATCTCCGCTAGATATGATCTGAGTTTCAAATATCCTCTGTGTTGGAGTTTGGTATATATATTGCAGTAGACTGTGGAAATAAATAGTCTGGTCAGACTGCTGGATGGATGAATAAAGAAAAGTAACATTTATTGCTCCTGGCAAACAGAGCCATTCAAAGTACAAGCTTACATGTAGCCATTATGAAGTTAACACTAACAATAACAGACTTGGAGGAGAACAGGAAGGAAGTAAAAGCCTGAGAAACAACCATCTATATAGGTAGTTACTCAAGGAGAGACCAGCAAGGGAAGAATAGGTTGCCTTTCTGTCTCAGGTAATGTACTGCAAATATTGTTCCTTTACTCCCAACACACTTTTCAAGCCAGTGGTGGCATTAGGAGTGGGCAGTCTGGGCAACACACAGAGGCCCACACTTTAGGGGAGCCCAAAATATTGTACAAAATTCTTCCTGCCTCCTTATAGTCTGTCAGTCCCAGTCTGCCCTGTATTGTAGATAACAGGTTTCAGCAACTGGTGCAGTTTAAGGACAAATACGAATTTACATTGAATCATTGAGGGAGGCACTGGTGAAGCAAAATCCCGCCCAATCACCTTCTAAATCCGGTCTGCAGATAGTCCAGGAATCAGTGTGTTTTTACATGAGTAGAATGTGTCCTTTTATTTAAAATGCATCTCTGGGTTATTTGTGGGGCATAGGAATTCGTTCAATTTTTTTCCTCTTCAAAATATAGTCTGGCTCCCCACAAGGTCTGAGGCACAGTGGACCGGCCCCCTGCTGAAAAAGTTTGCTGACCCCTGAGCAAGAGCTTCTGACAGAGATCAAGAGGTTTTTTTTAGATTATATAATCAGCTTCAAGAAAAGTGCACAGCTTTGGCAGCCGTTCAATTTATTCCTGTGCAATATTTAATACATGCACCCTAATGTATGTGCAGTACTTTATTCTCACTGTCCCTGTAACTGTTTTATCAGGTCAGAGGTCATTTTCAAAGTTGAAGCTTTCCAATATCCTTAAACTGTGGTGCCCGGAACAGTATTCCAGGATGGGGCCTGGCCAATGCAGAATAAAATGGCACTGTTACTTCTCTTCATTTGTTGATACATCCAAGAATTTCATTGGCTTTCTTTCCTTTCCCCATTTTTTGCTGCTGCATCACACTGTTGACTCATGTTAAGCATGTAGTCTCCTGAGACTCCCTAGATCCTTTCCACATGTACTGTTGTCAAGCTCATGTGCATTTGATTGAGATAACCAATCAAATGAAGGAAACCTATCATTGACAACTGGAACATAGTGTTTCTCAAACGTCAGATGTTCCCATATCCTTGAAACCCAAACAGCACCTATGTGATGCAGCCCATAAGAACAGCAGCCGCTGTTGTTGCAGAACTTGAACCATATTGCAGAAAAATCTCCAGCTGCAAGAAAAACCAAAAAGGATACAGGTATGCCAGTGCTGCTGAAGTCTCCACTTCACATTTTTGTACATTTGTTTGTTTGTTCAGAAGCTGCTGAATGTTTCCTAACCTCCAAAGACGTTTTTTAAAAGCACAAAGAGGAACAAAGGTGATAGTATTCATCCTTCACTTCTTTATAAATCCCTTCATCCTCTAATGCTCGTAGCTTTCTTGATTCAGTGTATAATAGGATTCAAAAATTCATTAGAAATATTTTCAAGCCTGACGCGCAGAACGTGCAGTGAAAAAGGAAGTTCAAAGCAGAGCTTCTGTAATGGACCTGCACAAATCTGAGAAAGAATCCCTGACCACACCCTCCCTTTCTCCAGAAGATAAAAGGGATTGCTCACAAAGGGTAAGATCCTGGGCCCTGCAGTCCTCTTGTGAGGACAGAGCTGCATCTTAACTTGGCAAAGGCACATTCCTAAACTTGTGTTTGCTGAGAGAATACGAATTTGTTGAGGTGGGGGGAAAAGCACTTGCAAAAAGGAATTAGTGGGTGAGAGAAAAGGGTGCTTGATTTGCCATAATCGGAGGCAGGCCACCAATTGGGGGGGGGGCTTTTAAAGAGCATAATGGTAAAGGTAAAGGGACCCCTGACCATTAGGTCCAGTCATGACTGACTCTGGGGTTGTGGCGCTCACCGTGCTTTATTGGCGGAGGGAGCTGGCGTACAGCTTCCGGGTCATGTGGCCAGCATGACTAAGCCGCTTCTGGCGAACCAGAGCAGCGCACGGAAACGGCGTTTACCTACCCACCAGAGCGGTACCTATTAACCTACTTGCACTTTGATGTGCTTTTGAACTGCTAGGTTGGCAGGAGCAGGGACCGAACAACAGGAGCTCACCCTGTCGCGGGGATTCGAACCGCCAACCTTCTGATCAGCAAGTCCTAGGCTCAGTGGTTTAACCCACAGCGCCACCCAGTCCCTTTAAAGAGCATAAGGCTATATAAATGCTATATAAATTCATGGAGGATAGGGTGGTCATGCCCTACCTCCACTGTGAGAGGCAGTATACTTTTGAATGCTGGCTGCTGGAAACCACTGGAAGGGAGAATGCTGCAGCACCCAGGCCCGGCTTGCAGGCTTCCCATAGGCAACTGGTTGGCCATTGGCCTGATCTTCTTATGTTCTTATGCTAGTTTTCTGACTGCTGAATTTAAAGCTGATTACAAACAGTCCAAAAGCCATTTACAGGGGACAGTTGGCAACAAAGGGACAAGAAGCCATAATAATAATAATAATAATAATAATAATAATAATAATAATAATAATAATAAATTTATTATTTATACCCCGCCCATCTGGCTCGGCTTCCCCAGCCACTCTGGGCGGCATCCAACAAAATATTGAAATACAGTAATGCATCAAACATTAAAAGCTTCCCTAAACAGGGCTGCCTTCAGATGTCTTCTAAAAGTCTGGTTCCAACTACCATGGCTTCCCTTTCCCCCTTCTTCTGAGTTGCAAAGAGAATGTGCTTGGATTTTGTGTGTGTGTAGCTCTAGCCAGAGTCTCCTTCAGGGTGAGAAGTTGCTTCGGGAAGAGTAGACAAGGGTTTCTTTCTACATCAAAATCTGTCCTCTAGTTTCTCAAAGGGTGTCTTCTTTTGCAAAAGAGGCAGCTTATTCTTTTGCCTTCATTCTCAAGGGGCCTGCAGGGCTTATTCCAATTCCGTCTGAATTTTAGTGGGTGTAGAGTTGAGGTTATTTCATCTTTGCAAGGTGGGCATGGGTTGTGTGTGTTCTGTTTCCATTTTGTATTAGGTCATGCCCCTCATGGCAGCCATTTCATTAGTGGTGGCCTCAAAATTCCAAATGTGCCCACTGGTCCAATAAGGTTGACAACCGCTACTCTACTTCTATACAGTGGTGCCTCGCAAGACGAAATTAATCCGTTCCGTGAGTCTCTTCGTCTAGTGGTTTTTTCGTCTTGCGAAGCAACCCTATTAGCAGCTTAGCGGATTAGCACTATTAGCGGTTTAGCGGCTATTAAAGGCTTAGCGGCTATTAAAGGCTTAGCGGATTAGCGGCTAAAAGGCTATTAGCGGCTTAGTGGCTTAGAAAAAGGGGGGGAAAGTGGAAAAAAATCGGAACACTCGCAAGACGTTTTCGTCTTGCAAAGCAAGCCCATAGGGAAAATCGTCTTGCGAAGCAGCTCAAAAACGGAAAACCCTTTCATCTAGCGGGTTTTCCGTCTTGCGAGGCATTCGTCTTGCGGGGCACCACTGTATAAATGTTTTGGGCACTGAGAAACCAACAATGCTAAAGACTCTCCTCCTGCAAGAGAGGGGAGTGGTTGTGGTCGGGAGCTGGGCTCCGACTCAAGCAGGGGGCGTTAGCCCCCTGCCTCCCACTCACCTGGCTGGCGCCCACGCCCACGGGCAGGCACCCAACCAGGTGCCTGCGAGGGGGCGTGTTTAGCAGCCTAAATTGATGCGGCGCCAGCCTTCCCGGCCTCACTTTTCGTCGTCCTGTCTAAGCCAATACCTTTTTCACTTGCTGTAATCAATAAAGTTGTGGCCTTTTCTTGCCCATTAACCTTATATCACGTGTCCTTGTGTTTTCATTCCACTACGCGGGGATCAGGTCCTCGAACCACAACTTAGATGCAGACTCAATGCCCAGAAGAATAATGATTCCTTTACATCCCATAAGTTTAAATAAAACCTTCATTAGGATTGTAAGTATTTATCAGGGGGGAAATGGCATTACATGACTGCAGACACTCCTATTTAGGAAGCATCTTATACAAAATCACATGCATCTTCTGGTTAAATGTCTTATTTTACTGCCCTTGGAGCAACGACATAAGAAAAGTAGTGTGGTATTTTCATTTTATTCTGTCACTTTGTTCTGAAACTACTTTTATAGCAACACTGCTAGTTGTTGTTTTTTTGTAGAGAAGAAGATGATATATCTATTTTTGAATATTTGCTCTTGCTCAAACTGTGGCTCAGCAGTAAATTCGCTCTTATAGTGAAGCATTTTCTCTTGGTTGGATGTTTTTAATGAACTCAGGGTTTTTTGTTTCATTGCCATTTTCACTTGTAAGCTGACTGCTGTTCTTTTGAGGGAATGAACTGTGGGAACTGGTCATCTTTCGTGATAGCAGGCATGAATTTTGATCGAGTGTCTGGTCAGGATTTCTCCTTTCATGCTAGTTTTCCCCTTATAGTGATTCCAGGGAGGATTATAGTCTCTCTTTTTTTGGCCAAAAGGTTTCCCCCCCAACTGATTAAGGTCTGAAAAACGTTTAGCGCATGTAGCTGCTGGGCAAAATAGTTATAGCTTGATATATCCTTGCTCCTGGAATACTAATGTTCTTGAGGTTTAAGCCTGGAAGTTTTTTTAAAAAACAGCTTGAAAAAGAGTAGTTCTCCTTCATAAAATGGCTCCTTGCCATTCAGATTTGTGGTGGTGGGCACTGTTTACCTTGCACAGTAAATTATTGGTGTGTTGTTGACTGAGAGAATGGAGTTATTTAGCAAGTGCAATTATGCATAAGCTATCCTCATTTGGCCACATTTCAAACGGTGCAACTTGAGCAGGGCTTGGTTGTTCCTTGCAAAATATTGTAACTGTGTCATCATAGTTTATTTTCACCTGGAAAGTGAGAGGAAAGCTTTTCCACGAATACCCTGTAGGGTTTCTGTAACATCAGTTTGCAGGGCAGGAGAGACAAAAATAGTAGATAAATTTTTTTGGTCTTTGATCAGGAAATTCTCAGCCATTGTTGGGCATGCCCCCTGGTGGGTTTATGAATGCTGGATAGCTAGGACTTGAGTGGTGGGGGGAGTTGAGATATTAGTTAAAAGACAGTGAAGAATACTTATCTCCAGTAAGGTGTAGGACAAGAATCAGGGGACATGAGGCCCCACTGGTTGTTGTAGAACTACAGATCCCATCATCCCTGATGATCACTCATGCTGGCTGGGTCTGATGGGAGTTGGAGCCCAGCAACATTTGGTGGGTCACAGGTTCTCCATCCCTGGTGTGTGGGGTAAGAGACTTGGTCATGCAGAAGGGACGGGTTGGAAGTTCTACAAAACTGGGTGGGGCTGACTACAAAATGGAGGGGGTTGCAATGACTCCAGAACACAAAAAGAAACCTAAATTCTCCAAATCTCATTATACACTACTTTGTTTATTTTTCCTTCCATATATATATATATATATAGTCTCTCTTATATAACTTTTTAAGTTCAGAAGATGAATATAGCAATGGGAAGCTTAAAGGATGATCTTGCACATGGGGAGGGAGCGGACTTTGGCAATATTTTGTAATATGGTGCCCTGTGCAAAGTCAAAATTCGCTGCCCTCAAATGAAACCTCAATTATGGATCATCTCAATTTTGTGCCCCCTTGGCTTGGCACCCTGTGCAGAGGAACTGCCTGCACCACTCTAAATCCAGCACTGCTGTACGCTATCCATATGACAGCCAGAATCATGTTTCGTGTATATGGAGACTTGTGTAACAGGAACCATCAACTTGTTCATCACTGCAATCAAACACCAGGGCTGCAGGCTTATCTGTATGCTTTCACATGCATGCCATTAAAATAATATGCATATCATTTTTATCAGCATTGCAAATATAAATATACAGATGGTAAATGCAGCACACTTACTCTGCAGGGTTGTGGGGTTTTTTTGAAACTGCTTTCTTTCTTAATAATTTTGGGGATTGTTTGTATTCTAACACATGAACACATCCGTGCTTTGAATACTACCTGCAGCCTGTAAGCTGAATGTTGACTAGTAAGCCATCTAGTAGGCCATTTCCTTGAAAAACAAATTCACTGGACTGGCATGTTTTTAATCAGAATAGAGAATGGTGACAAAAAGGAAAACTGGGTTTAAAGGAGAGAGGACTTGCTAGAAATGAACAAGACAAACCGAGACTTGAGAAAAAACAATCAAAAACACAAAAGTAGAGCAGGCGAGCACAATTTTTAACTTATCAATCATGTACTGTGGCCTGCCAGATACTTGACAAGCTCCCTATTTTTTAGTCCCAGAGAGGAAACAAAAACAGAAGGCTTATTGAACTATACATAGCTGCAGAGCTGTAGTCAACTTGATGGGTCACAAGCTGTACAGGTCTTCAGACTTTGAAGTTATCACACTGTGCGTCTCATTAGTTATAGTAAGGTCAGTGCCCCTACCTGTTCCAATCAGAAAACTCACAAGGAGCCACATATTGACACTACAGAAACTCTTAGGTAAGAATCCCTTTGTAGCTTTGCTCAGGTGTTCTATTCCAATCCTAGGATTTTGCAGAACCTGAACATTCATTCAGACTCACTTTTAAATTGTTGTCTTCTTGGTCTCTCCACCCTAAGCCAAGGATGGAGAACCTGTGGGTCTCCAGGAGTTGTTGGATTCCATCAGCCCCAGCCAGCATGCCCACTAGTCAGAGGTGATAGTCCAACATCATCAGCAAAGCCAAAGGGTCCTCATCCCTACCTGATGTGTGATAAGCTAATGGTCCAGTCAGCACTCTTTCTTGAGTGTTAGTCAAAGAAATCAATGTAATTGGAATCTAGGATAGCACATTTACATTAACGATGTACCTCATTAACCAGAATGTTCCTTTGCATTGCAAATTAACACTGAAGAGGGTAATGATAGTGGAAAGCTCTCACTCATTGTCAGGCTGCAGAAGAACCAACCCCTGCGGCAGGTTGCCAGGAACGGATAAGACAAGGCAAAGTCCTTACCGTCTGCTTTTCGTTCAGTATTTACAGAGAGAGGCTTGGGAATGCAGCCTCTTGGAATAATGGCATTGCCCCAAGTAAATCTCCACCCCTCTTCTCTCCCTTATTCGTCAACAGCACCACCACCCTTATGGTTGCCGCTAAGGGCCATCTGTCTTCAAGCTCTTTGCTCTCCTACTTTGGTTCTGGGAGATGGTGGGCCTGGAATGCTAGTGATAACGTGTTAGCCAGCTACTCTGGCTCTGCCTCCTCCTTCTCCCCCATTATTCCACAACTTCCCCCCTCATCTTCCTCTGAGCTGTGACCTCCTTCAAACCCCTGTTGTAATTCTGAACTGTCTTCTTCTTCTCTGGAAGGGTCAGCCTGGGGAGACAACCTCCACCATTCCTCCTCTGCCCAGTCCCTGACACTCATTCACTTTCTTAAGGCTTTCGGCTGGACACATTATGATGTTCCACCAGGTTATCATACTCACTGAGCTTGAGCTATTGTATTTTTAGCCCACAGTGGAGTGCGAAAGTTCTAACGCCTCATATGGAAGCCTTTGATCTGTGTGTACATGTACATAAATTCTTGCATGTCTGCAACACTCATTTGGGCATACAAAACTAAGAAGAGCCCTTCTGGTTCAGACCAAAGGTCCATCTAGTCAGCATCCTGTTTTCATAGTGCTGAACCAGATACCTATGGGAAGCCCATGGCCAGGGCATGATGGCAGCAACAACTGTGATTCCCAGCAAATGGTACCCATTTACTGCCAACAATGGAGGTAGAACATTGCTACTATGACTTGTAGCCATTTCTTGTCTTATTCTCCACCCTGTTTTAAAGCCATCCAGGTAGGTAGCCAGCCATCGGTACATCAGTTTGCTGTGAAATGTTAATGGTTTCACATACCACACTCTCTCCACAATACAGCTAATATAACAGGAATGCTGTGAAAATTTCAGACTCATTTTCAGTTTCTTCAGAAATAAATGACACCTATGATTGAGCTCCTGAGGCAAATAGCAGCTCCAAGAGGAGGGGAGCTCATTGGGAAATGGCTAACAATTCACTCCACATGTAATGGTTCTGATATAGATGTCCCCTCTCCTACAGCTGCTGTTTTAAAAAGAAAATTTAAAAGGCAGAATTGTAGTCACACATTTATTGCCATATCTTGTGATCCTTTGTGTGTCTATACAGAAACCAATCCACTTGGATCTAATGGGGCTCATTCCCAGATATATATGAGTTTCCAGCCAAAATCTCCTGTTTTGTTTCCCACTGCAAAAACTGGAGTTGGTGCTGGAGTTGAAAACATCCAACTCATGCCTGACTGATGGTCTCTGTTTGGCATGATGGTTCACAAACTGTGCAGGCCTAAATATAGTTAGCTGTTGCAGGCTTTAAAAAAGCCATGTTGAAACATTCAATAAAAATCCATATGACATTTTTTAAAACCCTAAACCAGGGTAAGTTCAGCTGAAAGGCAAATGTGAGTAAAATCAGGTCAAAACAGAAACTTTATGATATTCCCTGGAAATTATGTCAAAGCCAATGTTTTTTACATATTATCATCTTAAGGCTTAGAACTTTTTAACTGAGTTTCAAAAAATTCCTTTCAGATGGAGTGTCCTTTGCACAAACTATTCCTTCCCTAATTTTCACAGCTAGTATTCTGCCCCCCCCCCCGGATATGCAACCCCATGCAGGTAGTTCCAGGAATCTGAGCAGACCTCCTCCACTTGGGCACTTCAAGGGGCTCTGGCGGTTGCTGAAGTTCTTGTGGTGAGAAGTGACACATAGACAAAGATGTCACACCCATGGAGTCGTCTTCTACCTGGGCACATGCTAGCTCTTCAGGAATTTTGTTGCAGATCCTATTGCACATTGTTTCTTGCTTTTGAAGAAAATCTGTGGTGTCCTTTAGATGTTGTCAGACTACAAATCCCATCAGCCCCAGCTGGCATGACCAATAACCAATGGTGATGGGAGTTGTAGTCTAATAACATCTACAGGGCACTATGTTGACTAACCCATCCTAGCAGATATTTTGGTAATGCCTTTGGCTATTGCTGTTTTCTAGCACTAGCCTGTGTTGACAGATAAGTCCTCTCAAATTTAATGAGGCTTAAAGGTAAAGGTAAACGTACCCCTGACCATTAGGTCCAGTCACGGACAACTCTGGGGTTGCGCCACTCATCTCGCTTTATAGGCCGAGGGAGCCGGCCTTCGTCCGCAGACAGCTTCCGGGTCATGTGGCCAGCATGACTAAGCTGCTTCTGGCGAACCAGAGCAGTGCCTGGAAACACCATGCCGGAGCAGTACCTATTTATCTACTTGTACTTGATGTGCTTTCGAACTGCTAGGTTGGCAGGAGCAGGGACCGAGCAACAGGAGCTCAGTCCGTCATGGGGATTTCAACCGCCGACCTTCTGATCGGCAAGCCCAGAGGCTCTGTCATTTAGACCACAGCGCCACCCGCGCCCCCTCAGTGAGGCTTTTTCCCAGGTATATGGGGTTAGGATTTCAGTCTTTGTTAGTTCATTTCTTTTGGGGGGATTATTTTGATCTCACACCAGTTTGTCCGCTGCTGCTGCTTTTATTGTTGTTATTTGTGTTATAATGGCCTGCTGCCTGGTTTTATTTGTTGGCTTATGTTTTTATTATGCTAGTGTTTTTATGAGTTTTCTTAGGGTGTCCTGAATGCCAATCATGGCAGAAAAGTGGTTATAGAGGTTTTGAAAAAATCAATCAAGTATGCAGCTGTCATGTTGAATGTTATATAGAAGTGCCATGGGGTTATTTGATGCTTCTTGGGATGGGGATAGCTAAGAGTAAAACTGCAGCAAATGTTTGCCTTCAGACATTTTTGAGGCAGACAATGTGCTATTGAGTGGGCCAAAATGGACTTTCTGTGTTGTTCCCATTGGTCTGATCCATGCTAGCTGATGGTTTCATGCTGCTGCACATGCAAGCCTGAATCAGATTTATGCTTACCTTTCCTCTGCTTGCATGACCTGGAGGAGGCCTTCTGCCAAGTTTACCTCTAGGGTAGGGAGTTTTGATTGAATGAAGGCATGCCTCTGCTTGCTTCAGCTGATTCAGCTGGGCTTCCTCACTGGCTGCCACGGATGGAGTGGTGCATGCTAGTTTGATAGGATAATATATAATGCCTGTGTTTCCAATAGCTAATGTAAAAAGTCCTCCAAACCACTTAACGATGATGTATAAACAGATATTATGCTGTTACTAACTAGGTGAAATGTAATCCATTAAAGAGAGTAAGTGTGTGTATGTATATATATATGTGCATATGCAGGTTTTGGTGTCTTCGGGTATCTTCCCGTGTAAGAGTTGGGGTGTCTAGGCGACGTTTCGACGAGGTCTCACTCGTCATCTTCAGGCTGGTGCTTTCCAACGTTCTGGGCAGAGAGGAAGTTCCCAGGTTATTGTGCCTTTTCTTCTTTTGTTCATTAATTACTTGAGGGATATCTTGAGTGATTTCTTGAGTGATATTCTGAGTACCACTTAGGAGGGTCATTAGGTGTGGATTAGTTGCTAAAGCTTTCGTGTCTTGACCTAAACCAAAACTAAACCAAACCAACAAAGATCTGCTCACTCTTCACCTCAAACTCTGTAACAAAATCCACCCTGCAGACAGGATCCTCACCTCAACTGAAACCAAAGTACTCTCCAAAGGCTTCAACTTTGCAGTCGCCCCGAGACGCATCCCCACGGAAAACATCATATGCGGAGTCGAAGCTAGCCTAACCAAAATCAACCCAGATGAAGCCAATAAAATCAGACTCGAAGTCACCAACATCCTCTGCTCCAGCAAACCACCCAGAAGCAATTTACACAAAGAAGAACAAAAAGCACTCACCAACCTGAGGAAAGACAACAACATAATCATTCTCCCAGCAGACAAAGGTAATGCCACTGTTGTGATGAACACATCGGACTACCAAGCAAAACTATCAAATCTACTCCAAGACCCTACCTACCAACCTATAAAAACAGATCCCACCACCTATCTGGAAAAAACCACCAAATCCAAAATAAAAGCCTCTCCTATCAGTGAAGAAATCCAGCTAAGAATCATCCCCAGAGAAAAATCATCCAGATGCCCCAAACTCTACGGTCTCCCCAAGATACACAAAGAAGGAACACCACTCAGACCAATAGTCAGCTCCATAGGCTCACCTCTACAAAATCTCGCTAAATTCCTCGCTAAGCAACTTCAGCCCTATGCAGAATCTATCGCTTCACACGTTACAAACTCCTTCCAGTTCATAGAAACAATAAAGAAGCAAAACCTACATCCCGATGACCTACTTGTGAGCTTCGATGTTGTATCTCTCTTCACACAAGTGCCCATTAATGAAGCCTTGACAGCCATTCAAAACAAATACAATCCCCCCGAATACATCCTGGACCTGACCAACCACTGCCTAACCAACACGTACTTCATCCACAATGGACAAAGATACAAACAGATAGAAGGAGCACCTATGGGATCACCCCTCTCACCGGTCATCGCAAATCTGTACATGGAACACTTTGAAACCAATGCTTTAGACAAGTCAGAACACAAACCCAAACTTTGGCTCAGATATGTTGACGACACCTTTGTAATTTGGCCACACGGGAAGGAAAAACTAGATAGCTTCCTCACACATCTCAACAGCCTACACCCCAAAATACAATTCACTATGGAAATAGAAGCCAACAACCAACTTCCCTTCCTTGACGTCCTAATCTACAAAAAACCTGATGGCTCCCTAGGACACACTATCTACCGGAAAAAAACACACACCAACCGCTACTTACATGCACAATCACACCACCACCCTGCACAAATAAACTCCGTAGCCAAGACTCTCATCTCCAGAACCAAACGCCTGGCTGACAAAGACCACTTGACAACTGAGTTACAGAATCTCTCAAATGTGTTAATCGCCAACGGATACCAGCAAAACAGGGTCACGAAGCTAATCCAAAAAGAAACACCCCCCAAAAACCAAGACACAGAAGAAAACAATGGCATGGCCCTCCTTCCTTATATCAAGGGCACTACAGATAAAATTAGCAAAATCCTCCATAAACACAATATCAAAACAGCCTTTTGCACCAACCAAAAAATAGCCAATATCCTCAGAAACCCAAAAGATAAAATCCAGTTAGAAAACCAAGGGGTCTATGAAATACCCTGCAAAGTCTGCCCGGCCACGTACATTGGACAAACAAACAGACGAATAAATGCACGTATCGCAGAACACAAGAATGCCGTCAAAAAAGAAGAAAAAACTTCCTCTCTTTACCAACACATGAAAGAAACAGGACACGAAATTAATTTTGCAGATTCCAAATTGCTCTTTAACATGGAACATCACCACAAGAGAATAATCATGGAAGCCATCGAGATAGAGAAACACCCTCACAACATGAACAAGCGTGACGACACGTCCCGCCTGCCAGACATCTGGAAATTAGCCCTCCCCACAAAAACCGACACCAGAACCAGAGGCACACAGAACGCCATCTCCAATCAACCACACCAGACCCAAACCCAGACCCTCTCCACAGATAAATTACAGACACCATCCAGTAGCCAAACCATAGTGGCACCTCCGGATGCTGCACCCCCCTGCAATCCCAACACAGATCTGGCTGGCACAGGGCACAAAACCACAGCTCGCCCCTATACACGAAGCCAAGCCAGAGCACAACTAAGTGCAGTACAGCCATCTTCTCAGAAAAACTCTTTACAAGCTCAAGAGGTCAAGACACGAAAGCTTTAGCAACTAATCCACACCTAATGACCCTCCTAAGTGGTACTCAGAATATCACTCAAGAAATCACTCAAGATATCCCTCAAGTAATTAATGAACAAAAGAAGAAAAGGCACAATAACCTGGGAACTTCCTCTCTGCCCAGAACGTTGGAGGCTATACACCACACCCCCTCAACAGTATTTATAGGAACTCAAACACTGAGATCCTGCTCTGTTCTAGTAACAAGAAGCCGAAAGCACCAGCCTGAAGATGACGAGTGAGACCTCGTCGAAACGTCGCCTAGACACCCCAACTCTTACACGGGAAGATACCCGAAGACACCAAAACCTGCATTCCTGTACCCGTGAAAATCTACGAAAGCAAATATGTGCATATATATATATATATATATATATATATATATATATATATATATATATATATATCTATGAATGATTTATGTACCCACACATAAGCAGGAGGAACACAAGTGTGTCTAGACAGCAGATGGGCAGTTTGCTAATTGGACACATCCACCAGTGACTGAGCTCCAAAAGGCAAATTCACCAGCTGCAGTGCTGAACTGTATTAATGGAATGAAGAGCGAATGGCAGTATCAGAATTTAGCTACTTTGTGCAAATGGCACAAACTTTTGTAACTTAAGGTCAAACACACCAAGAACCTAAAATCTCTCGGAAGCTGCCTAGTAAGGCCACCAGGGTTGTTGTCTTCAGGGTTTTCAGACTGAGGTCTTTCCTGTTTCTGCCAAGGATGCCACTTGGGACCTTCTGCATGCAATGCCTGTGGCCTACTTCTGAGCTACTTGAAATGTATAAGAATGGGCCAGCAGAGAAGAGGCCATTGTGTGAAAGAAATAGTTGATTTACTCTTGGTTAGTTAGATCGGTAGCATGTATGCTAATTTAACAACTTAATACTTCCAACAACTTTTATCAGTTTTATCAACTGGTATATGCTGAACTAAAGCAGGGGCAAAAATTGGTCAGTCAAGGCAGCTGACCAATCTACTTGGAATTTTGAAGATGAGCCCTTGAGGGAAGAAATTCAATTTAGCTTGCATTTAAAGGCAAACTTAATCCAATTTACACATTCCAAAAAGAAAGGTGAACCAAAATATAGATATCCTTTGAAATTCACACTGCTGTTAGCCGCTCTGAGCCCGGCTTCGGCTGGGGAGGGCGGGGTATAAATAAATTATTATTATTATTATTATTATTATTATTATTATTATTATTATTATTAGAATTTTGCAATGCAGTTCTTCAGCCATGTACTGTGTTCAAAAAGGCATAATAAAGGGTAAAATGTGCATGTGTGTGTGTGTGTGTACCTTCTCTCTCTCTGCCCTGACTCCTGTGACACTTCATTTCTCTCCCAACAGTGGCCCAGATTGATCACTTCCTCCTCCTAGCCTGTTTCTCTTTCAGTTGCTCCACTTTTTGTTCAGCTGTTCAGGTGCCAAGTTGAGCTCTGAAAACCACAAAGAGCTAAAAGGGAAGTGGAATGAGCATCACTCTTCCAACTTTCTCCTTCAGCTCTATGTCTTTTCAAAGGGGGAGGACTTAACCATACATACTATGTCATGATGAAGAAGGTTAATGAGCGTAGACACTCAGGGGCTTACCGGGGCCCAGGGAAATCCTCAAGGTGACCCTCTCTGCCCCTGGTGGACCCAGCACTCAATAGATGAGGTAGTTGTCAAAAGAAGTTGTAAATAGTTATTCTTGCTACTGTCTCGAAAATTGTTTAAACTTATTTATAGTTCATTCCAGGCAGGAGAAATAAAGGAAAAGTCTGGGAGACAATAAAGGGGTTGTGTGGGAGAAAGGGAATTAAAGACGTTCATATGGAATTAGATAAAGCCAGGCCTTAGCTAGAGCACAGCCAACCATTTCACCCATTATCTATTTTCTGCTTAAGTTCCTGCTTGTTCTGGTACCTAGTTCTGGGACATAGAAGAGAAAGCAATCAATGTTTTCTGACAGGAGAAGCAGAGAGTCTTTTGATGACTTGGTTAATTTAACCACCGAAGTCAGCAACTGCAGAACTCTTTTGCGCTTTTTAAAACATCTGGAAGGCATAGCTTGTATTGATTTTTGCTTACTTGCTCCATTTCAAACAACTGCATAAACCCAAATACAGTAAATTGCTGGTGGAATTGGATGGTGCAGAATTGTATGAAGCATGAAATAACATGGCCGTGGTGAAACTAATATATTTCAAAAATTATTCTCTGTTACTTTTTTGCTGAAAGTATTGCAACATTCTCTGACAAGGGAATCCAGAATGCTTTAGAGATTCTCTTTATTTTCCATCAGGATGAAAGGAAGGGATTTTTTTATTTTTATTTTTTGAAATTCATTTAGGGGCATCAGGCCCTGTACTTTCTCATTTATCCTTATTCCCATCATCAGAAGTCTAGTGAAAGTGTGTGTGTGTGTGTGTGTGTGTGTGTGTGTGTGTGTGTGTGTGATTACATAGGTTTATACCAGAGGTTTTGATGATGGATGATCTACTATCTTTCTGTGCTTTGTGGAAGACAATCCTTTTCAAAAGGAGCGCTAACACCTAAAAGGTTTTTACTTAAACTGATAGCACACACACAAATACATCAATGGATAAAAAAGTGCAAAGCACAAAGAAGACTACACAGATACAGAAAGACACCAGATAGAGAGGAAACAGGCAGGAAAAAGTGAAAAACAGAACAAAGCAAAAAGACGATGATGGCAAAAGTTCCTTAGCTTCCAGAAAAGAAAAAAACAAACTAAAAGCACTCAGTAATCTAGGTAAAGCTCTACTGGGGGAAGAGATGCATCTGGAGAAATGTGGTTTCATGGTCCAATATGCCTGGACCATCAGTTTTCTCTGGAATCTGTGTATTTCCAGATTCACACTCTCTTAGTGATTTGGTCATAGTGCTACCTGTCTGTCTTCTTCACAAAGCAGTTTCAGCTGCCTATGAGCAGCTAGCGGGGCTTCTGCTGCTGCACACATCAAAATCAGTGTAGTAAGTCCTTCTGGGAGTGATGGATGTTGGAAGTGTATCTTTGGTCTCACTGGCAGCATGGCATAACAAAAACAACAGAGAGTACAGTCCAGGTGAAACTTTCCCCATAAATATATTTACATACTGGAAAGGGTTTAACTTGTTGAATTTCTGCCTGCCATAGAACCTTGTTTTCCTCCATTGTGAACCCTAAAGCAAAGCCTAGGATGTCATTCTGTAGTGCTCACTTACCCCAGAGTAAGCACCATCAAACACAAGCACTTATGAGTAGGTGTGTATACTGTTGCACTGTATGTTAACTATTCAGTGAATGTGTAATAAGTGCCTAGTCTATAGCTCCTGTATATCTTGAGACATGCCTAAGGCATTCTGCTAAGTTTTCATTTATCCCTTTTGTAGAAAGGTGGGATTCTTTAACATCTGCTCATGCTTATTGTACAGTAGTATTTGCAGTGGTATTTGCAAAAAAAATAACTTCTAGGGGCTGCCTACCTTATCTCAGATGAATCCACTCTAGGAAAAATGCATCCTGGTTTTTGGGAGAAAGGAAGGGAAACTTCAGAGATTTCAAGGCCTAGGAAATAAGGCATAAGCAAGAAAAGTACAATAAATCAGGCATAGGCAAATTTGGTCCTCCAGATGTTTTGGGACTACAACTCCTATCTTCCATAGCTAATAGGACCAGTGGTCAGGGATGATAGGAATTGTAGTCTCAAAACACCTGGAGGGCCGAGTTTGCCTATGCCTGCAATAAATAAAATGGTAAAACAGCAGCTCTTTAGGACCCAAGGTATTCCCGTTGCCTAGTGTCTAAACATTTCACCTGTCAGCTATAGCTCTCACTCTAATCATTGATTAAAAAAACTGATAGGTGGGAGCAGCCAGTTTAGCTCATTTCACAGAAATCACTTGTTTTATTTATTTCATAAAATTTAGACATTGCTTGACCTTAAGAAACCTCAAAGTGGTTTTTGCTTCCTAAGTTCCTTTCCAGGGGGGCTAGAGACTTACCTTTAAAAAAATGAAAGCTCACAGTTTGGCCCCTGTCCGGGAACACCAATATAGTCGAGTGCTACATTGGCAGCCTCCTACCATACCTCTGACTTGGCTTGTAGGGATGAGGAAGAACTTTGATTCAGTCTCATTTAAAGGTGAACCTACACAATTTGCACTTTCTGAAACAATAAGAGAACCAAACACAGCCATCCTTTGAAATTCACACGTCTCTGAATTTTGTGATGTAGTTATCCAGCTAAGTAATGCATGCATTTCATAGTTGCCTTTTCTTATATAAAAAAGGACTTATGCCTTTGTTTATAAACAAAAGCAGATACATGTACTGGACTCCCCTCAAGACAGTGACATTACACTAGGTAACATCAATGTACCTTAGTTTCTGTTAATTGCACCAGGGCCCAATGGTTGAATGCAAAAGGGTTGCCGTATTTGATGATGAGCATGCTAGATTTGAATGAACTCCCTTATAAATTCTATGCTAGCTGTAGGGGGGTTGTGAGCTTCTTGGCAGTTGACAGAGAAATGCTGAAGTGTCTATACTTCACACAGCAGGAGACAACTGGTTTTGATCACTGTAAATTTAGTTTGTCAAAATTTAGTTTTTCTCAGTATTGCTGAGAAGCCTTCCATAATTATACCTCTGATCAAGTATAGCCGAAGATTGATGAAGTGGTATTTTAAATCTACTTGTTCAATTTTTGTGAAAGCCCTCCTTGTAGAACCCAAAATATCCCTCTGCTGGCTCTTTATTTATGCTATTCTTCAAACTCTTTTCGCATTGCTGACACAGTGGTAAATCATAATAAAGACAAATAATAAGTCAATTTTAATTATATTTTATTAGTGTCTAATTACCTAAAACAACTTTGTAGGGTTTTTGATCTCCTGTGGGCTTTGCAGTAGTTCCGCTCTCAGTGTATTAGGCTTCAATCCTAAAAGCATTTTTAAATTTCATTGTAATCAGTAGGGAACATTTATCAGCACTTTGATTCCCCCCTCTACAATAGCACATTTAATATTTACTTTGAACTTCCTATACAGTTCTTGGAACTACTACAGAAGAAGAGGAAGAAGAAATCCTATTGTGAGACAGTCCTTTCAAACACAGACCTTAGAAAGACCTAACAGAAATGAACACTGTATTCCATACCATTTTCCATTCTTTTAGATTTCATCCAAAAAAAAAGAAAAAAAAGGAAATATAAAATACTCAAGAGCACAAGCCTTTTGATTGAATCCAATCCAGATCTATTTACATAATAGTCTTGAAAACCTTGTATGAACCTTGTATTGTGATGACCAATAACTGGACCAAACGTGCTGTCAAATCAATGCACCTGAGAGACAATTCAGTGAAACTGGTGAGTGGCCTGGTTAGTCTGCCCTAGAACCCCAAATAAGTTATTTGCCACCTTTCTGGAAGACAAACATTTAATAATCTGTTCTAGGACCTTTCCTGATACTGATGTCAAGGTGATTGATCTGTAGTGACCTGAGTCTTCTCCACCTTTTGAAGAGGTGGACAACATCTGTCCACCTCCAGTCTTCAGAGACCTCAGCTATTCTCCAAGAATTCTTAAAGATTATGGTCAGAGGCTCTGAGATTATATCTGCAAGGTCCTTTGGTACCCTTGGGTGCAGCTCACCAGGCCCCGGAGAACTGAATTCATTTAAAGTAGCTAGGTGTTTCCTTCCTACCTCTTCCTTCCTGCAGTCTTGGGCTGCAGCTCCCTCCTTGCATCATGTATTCTGTTATCACCAGGTTGGGCACTGCTTTCCTTTTGAGTAAAGACAAACCTTCAGAATTGCATACATATTAGCAACTACTTGCATTCATCTTCCAAGGTCCTGTTCTCAGTTTCACTGCACTCTGAGATGTGCTTGGATGGAATGTGTGAGAGGGCTTCATCAGTGTTTGCACCAAGGTTGTAGAATTCCCTCACAAGACATTTGCTGGAGGGGCTAGAAATGTCCACTGCCTGAAATACTGTAGAGCTGCTGTCAGTCAGTGTGAATGCTAATAATTATTATTTATACCCCGCCCATCTGGTTTCCCCAGCCACTCTGGGTGGCTTATGGCACATATAAAAACTTAGTAAAACATCAAACATTAAAAACTTCCCAAGACACGGCTTCAGTTGTTTTCTAAAAGTTGTGTAGTTCTTTATCTCCTTGACATCAGATGGGAGGGCATTCCACAGGTAGGGCGCCACTTCTGAGAAGGGTGCCCTCTACCTAGTTTCCTGTAACTTCACTTCTCACAGTGAGGGAATTGCCAGAAAATCCTCAGGGTCTGGGCTGAGCAATGGGAGTGGAGACTCCCCTTCAGTATACTGGGCCACAGTCATTTAGGGCTTTAAAGGTGAGCACCAAAACTTTGAATGGTGCTTGGAAATGTACTGAGATCTAGTGAAGATCCTTTAGGACTGGTGTTATATGGTCATGGCAGCTGCTTCCAGTCACCAGTCTAGTTGCCACATTCTGTATTAGTTGTAGTTTCCGAGTCACCTTCAAAGATAGCTCCATGTACAGCGCATTGCAGTAGTCCAAGCAGGATCTGTTAAGCTAGATGGGCCAGTTGCTTGACTCAGTAGTAGGTCACTTCCTGTGTTGAACTTCCTTCCCCTTGAATAGCTTTTCTTCATCCCACATCATAAAGTGCTTATGATATTCCTTCAATATTCCCTGTGGCTTGTGGGGACACTGTTCAGGAAATGTCCAAACGTCATTCATACACATGAAACTTGTTATGCATTTGCATAGATGTACACCACAATGCTTTTAAATAAATTGGTAGGAAGAGAAAGAACTAAAGCTTAATTTTTATCCCAGGGAACATTTCCCCCATCATAAAGCAATCACATTAAAGACTCCTGCAAAATGAAAATGGCTTGCCTTCCAAATCTCACAGCCTGTATATTTCGATGCAGTGTGGCACAGCACAGTTTTTAGATGCGGGCACACATTCTGTTTTCTCTTCTCTTTCACTGGCTCATGATAGCCATCTCCCCCTGTTTATTCACCGGCATTTTCATTAGGCTGAGAAACTGTCTTTTGTCATTGGCCTCTCCAGGATTCCTTTTATGAGTGACCTTGATGATCCTATGTTCTCTTCTTTGTTTATTGGTTTCTGCCCTACTTTAACCTTCTTTCTTAATTGGGTATTTTTCCTCTAATCACAGCTCTCATTGTGCAGCCACCAAGCAGTGCACCACTAGGGGAATATAAATAGAGTGAAAGCAGTAGCATGTTGCTTGACAAACAGCCATTTTAAAATGCACCATTTAATGTGTGTGGCTTTCCACAGGGCAGCAGGAGGAAGGCTTCAGGAAAAAGAAAGGGAAGGGCTGCTGTAAATTCTAAGCCAAGAAATTTGGTTGACATTTACTACATAGGGATTCATTTGGGATACCGACAAAATACGTATTTGTCTTGTTTTCTTTTGTTTTTGTCTGTGAGAGCGTGTCAAGGTGAAGATTCACAAGTACTAGCCTGTTGCTGGCTTATTAGCGTTGAATGTGTGTGTATATACTCTGACTCTTAGATCAGATTTTCAGGCAACATCCTTTGCTTTGAAGTACACTCTTCCCTGCCACAAGCTGGTCTTCAGTGAAGCAAAATGTACTGGGGATGATTGAGATAAAACGTAGTGCTACACTTTTTTATTTTCACCGTCTTTTGAGAATTCATTAAAATACTATCTTACAGAATACAATGTTTATGCTACAGAATCTCTGCAGGAGGAAGAAAGAAGAGAAAAAGCAATACTGTCCACGGTGCTGAAGCCTTCTCTAACCCCTGCTTAGAGAAGAATGTTATTTGTATGTAGCCAGTCAGATAACTTTATTTGTAAATGCTGAGTGTATAAATCTGAATGGATATCTAGCTGGCTGATGGGGCAGTAATTTTGTGGCAAAGATCTGTCTCCTTTCTTGAAAATTGGAACAATGAAGTTTAATGGAATTTGGGCCGTGTTACTTCTATGTGCAAATAGCCTGCCAAAATAGGTAACGACCAGTCCGACTGAGTCTTGAAGAGCTCTGGAGCCATCATGTCTTCTCCTGGGGCTTGGTTTGCTTTTAAGCCTTCAATGAGATGTTTTGTTTCATTTGGGGACACCTCTCACCATCTGGGTAAATTTGATGGGTCGGTGTTCATACCCGTCTTATTTGGGAGCCTTGGATGATCACTAAAAAGCTTGTAGTATTCAACCCATTTCCAGGCTGGGATTATGGTATCATGTGTTGATTTCACATCTTTCATTCCTCTGGACATCAATTCCCAAAATTTGTCCTCCCTTCGGTCAGCTGTCACTTGAGCCAGGTCTTGCCACTGCTGTCTTTTTTCTTTTTCTTTTTTCTTTTAGCAGGTTCTTATATGCTGTTCTCTCATTACTGAGTATCCCCAGAGCTAGAGCACTGGGGTTCTTTCAAAATACTCTAATAGACCCTGCCAACCTTTTCTTTGCATTTCTCTACTCTATGTCGAACCAGTTTTGCTGTTCTACCAGAGAATTTTTAGGTTCTTTGGTGTTAATCCAGTAGAGTTTGATTTCTGCTGTTATTTGTTGGTAAATCTCCACCTGGTTGGATAAGTTGCTTTCAAGGGATTTGTGTAGATGCATCAGATAGTCAGAGGCTAGGGTCCTTTGGATATTGTCACTTGGTCTCAATGGCCACTTTAGTCCTTTTGCACCCACTAGCTCTCCGGAAGCATTCATTGGCTCTGGTGGGGGGGGGGGCATTTTAAGTGTAAGGGAGATGCAGAGATCTAAATAGAGACCATTATTTGTGGCGTGACACCCCTTTTGCTTGTATTTATTTTTGATTCAGATTTGTCGTGGCCAATTGCTAATACAATAAAGTTATTTGGATTGGAGTACTGAGATGACAAAAGTACATTTTAAAAGAACAGAAAAGCTCAAGATTCATGTTGAATCACCTTCTTCTAATAGCAGACCCTCCAAGTGCCCCTATTTTCCATGGACAGTCCCAGATTTATAGAAATCATCCAGGTTTCTGATTTGATCCTGAAATGTCCCACTTTTCCTTAGGACATCCCTATTTTCATTGGAGAAATGTTGGAGGATATGGCAGGAAATCCTTATTTTCATCCAATAAATGTTTGAGGGTATGGAGTTATGTGACCCCGAGCCAAGAAGATAAGTAACTATACAACCTTTAGAAGACTTATGAAGGCAGTCTTGTATAGGGAAGTTCTTTAATGTTTAAGAGGGTGTTTGAGAAGATGGGTTTCCAGATTTTGGCTTCAAAGTATGCGATGCGCGTGCAAATCGTGAGAGCATTTGTACTGCCACCACCGATAAAGATTTGTTAAATGTTCAAGCCGGCAGGTCAGTCCGTATGTGTTGAGGCAGGAGATGGGAAGTGCAGATAAGGAGATACAGGGGGACTTTGTGGCCCACTTTAGGAAACACTGTGTCTTGCACCAGACCTGTAGTTGCCTAGTAACTGAATTTCATCCTCTTTTCTAGATGAAGACTTGGCCAGCTGGGTTTCTTCTTCCTTGGCCAGCCTAGAGAAAACTGCACCTGTTGAATTTCTGCCTGCCCTTTGGTGCATAAAAGGAACAGGAGCCTCTGTCACAAAGAGAAAAAAAGCTGACAAATCCTACACTGCTGCATTTAGATGACAGAAGGCATCAAAGCCCTGATTTGTTTGCACAGTGCTTATTTTTGCAGGCATAAATGAGCCTGGTCTTAATAGGTTTCAGTTCTATGCCATTATTTAACCAAAATACCTAGCAGCAGCTTATTAGCTCTCAGTGTTATCTCTCTACATAAATTCATGCAGAAAGAGAACAAAAAAAGGTTTCCCTCCATGTAACCAGTGACCAAAATCCACAAGTCTGATGTGTTTTTAAAAGCATAATTAAGCCTCCCCCTTAAGTGTATGAATGCTATATTGAATTAATGAATTGAGACATTACATTAAAAATCCATTTTGAAACCCTAATTCATGCAAAAATGTAGCATCTTCCATGCACTATTTCAGAGCTGAATGGATTCTATTTTAATTATTGTTCGGATGATATTTTAATTATTATTCCTCATAGCTCGCAGGGGTTTGACCTTTGCTACTGCTCACTGTCTGAAAGAAGAACATACAATGTGTTCTTTTTTTAAAATATTTTTTAATATATGCATCTTCAGCTATTAGCATAACTTAGCCAGCAGAAATGAAGAGGCTGGCAGATTAATAAAATTTGTTCCATTGAAACAGCCTCCTCATGTTTTCTAGTTTCATAATAGATGAATGAGTGCAGCAGGACTGCCTGCTAGGACCACACTAGATGTGACAGAACACATCGATGGGCTTAAACACAGATTGGCCCTTATCACATTGAGAGAGGATGCGGGCAGCTGTTTTGAATAGCAAAATGGCTTCATTAGTGAGGAATACAGAACTCTTGCCATGCCTGAAGCATTTCAAAGTCAGCTTTCTCCGTGAGCTTTTCTCTTCAGCAAAGCTGCAATCTGGACACTAGCGAAACCCAGAAGGCCCAAGGCCTGTGTGTTGTTTTTGAGAAACACAGCCCTCGCCATCCGGATACAAATGCCTTAATTTTGCACATTGGGTCAACACAATTTCCTTCCTCTGCCTTTTCTGTCCATTCAATTTCTCTTGGGTCTTTTCTTGCATTCATGTATAACCCTGTGTTATTATTTTATGAGTCTATTTTATGAGCCTATTAAAGTGTATGGGAGAGGGGGGTTATTGGTCTGTTTCAGTCTTGTTTTATTGTGTATTTTGTGTTTTTATCTTGTGAACTGTCCTGAGATCTAAAGAAGGAGATTTAATAAATAAATATTTTTGAATAACAAAAATCACATTCATACAATGCCAGCTACCAGCATTGTGCATTGAATTTTTGTTGCTGAGTTGATATTGTGGGAAAAAGTTGTTGTTGTTGTTAAATATTTTGTTCAGCTAATTTACACACTTTCAAACTTTTTTAAAAAAAATTCAAATTGATTTGTTGTGCATAGTATTCTTCAAAAAACTAAAGTGAAATATTTACAAAGCATAAATTACAGACTAGTACAATTCAGCATTGAAGAGTTTGCTAATATTCATGCATGTATAAACTTGAAGAAAAGAAAAGCACATTTGTATGAATAATTAATAAATATAAAATATACACCATTACATATTTTTGCAGAATATCAATATTGCAACTGACACAAAAGGATGTCTGACTGGATTTCAGTGGGGCTTACCACCAGGTACGTGGGTTTAGGATTTCAGTCTTAAGCCTTAAAAATGCCAGGACAAACAGGTAAACCTTAAGAAATGAGCAATATATTGCCAACACATTTTGAAGGGGAGGACATTCCACACTTACTTCAGCAGTGGCACTGCTATGTGGTTTTAGTTGTTCTTCATTATTTACAAGTAATTTTTATGGTTTATTACTGTGTTGTAAATTTCATAAATAACATTTAACATAATTAGCCTGAAAAGCAGGATAGAAATATAATAAATGAATAAAGCAAACTTGTTTTTTCAGCTGGCATCTGCTGTTGTAAAAAGCAGGCCTGGCCTCAAATTAATAGAGAGCTCTCTTTTCCAACCCTCTTAAAGTGAGTGATGTTGACATGACAGGTGTGGGCATGTATAGGCCACGCTGTTGCAGAGAAGTCTGCTTAATGCTGGCTCAGCTTTCACTCGCAGTTCACCTGATAAAAAGGTATCAGCTAGATCTCTCCCTCCTTCCTTTCCAAGTTGTGGCGACCCTCTGGTTCTTTCGTTAGCGCTCTGCTCTATTTTTGACGCTGTGAGTTCTTCATGAATGTATCTAGAGCTCTCTTCTACAAAAGAGAATTATTATTTCATCACACAAATGGTAATCCATTTGCTGGAAACCAATAATGTCTAGTGCAGCCGCATTCAGGTAGATTACAGCTCTCTTGCCATTAGGCCACTCAGACAGTAAATTGTCCCTCACACGTTCTGTTCTCAGAAGCCCAGCTTCCATTAAAAAGGAGAAACAAAAACAAACCCCCAGCCTTCTCGGACTGGCTGCACAGATTGTATTCGCTTTATTATTATCCCCATCTCCTTCCCCAAGGAGCTGAAATAATTATTGGAGCCTCACAGACATCCTGTGGACTCCACAGAGGTTTGAACTCAGGGTTCCTACATCCAAAGCACAACCCCGAAGGGTATTCTTGCATTCTCATAGCATTAGGCTAGGCTCATTTGCTTGAGTCACCTGAAGCAACCATGTTGCAGGACTTCAAAGATTATGTGCTGCTGGTGGGATACTGAGGTCAGGAGGATTGCATGGGCAGATTGGTGTTGCCATATGCCCTTGTACATACATGTTTATCTACAAGCAAGGAACATGTGTTGAGATCTTTTACCTACAGTCATTGTATGCCACACTAAGAAGGATGTTTCTAGAAGGACGCAATGAGCAAGAAGCCCCAAACCAGAGTATAAGATGGCTGAAATACCAAAATAGATGCAGGCTTGCTGCAGGCGGTGCATTCCTATTAGATGAGCAGCAATTGGGTTCAAACAACAGAGGAAGCAGGCCCTTTGGCAGAGCAGGCAGGAGAGGAGACCCAGTGGTAAGTGCTGAGAAATTAGAGGAGGAAGAGGATGAAAGAACACGAATCAGAAAATCAACTGTCTCCCTCTCCCCAGGAGAGATGAGAGAGCAAGGAACGACTGAGGAGAAAAGATAGTGTGGCTGGGCAATGAACCTTCAGTGTGAGAGAAAGGCAATAAAAGACAGAAATGAGTTATTGAAGTTAAAAAGCAGTGTGAAAAATGGAAAGAGGCTCCAAGAAAAGAGAGAGAGAGCGAGCGAGCGTGCAATGGTGTGTTAAAGCAGCTATAGATTTGAAGTCACAGAATCATAGAATTGTAGCGCTAGAAGGTACCTCGAGGGTCATCTAGTCCAACCCCCTGCAATGAAGGAATCTCAATTAAAGCATCCACGCTGGGTAGCCGTCCAAACTCCACCTAAAAGCCTCCAAGGAAGGAGAGCCCAGCACTTTCTGAGGGAGTCCATTCCACAGCTCAAAGATGATAGAGGCTCTGAGATTACACCTGCAAGCTCCTTTAGTACCTTTGGATGCTGCTCCAACAGGCCCTGGAGACTTGAATTCATTTAAAGTAGCTAGATGTTCCCATACCACCTCTTACTGTCATAGCCTGACTTCACATGTAGGGAAAGTTCCTAACTCACCGAGTGTTTGAGACCCATCGGCTGCACTTACCTGGGTTAGCCGGACAGTTGGATGCCATTCCTGGGGCGTGGCCGCTGTCACATGCTGACAACTTCTATGAGCCACAGGTGGGAGGTGAGTGCAGGGTGGGGACCCAAGGTGGACAAACTACCCCAGAAGGAGCATGATGTGTCTCCCACCAGAGGTACTATCCCTCTCCTAACACCCCATACACCACAGGAAGGAGCACTGTCACCATGCAAATACAGTGGTACCTTCGTACTTGAAGGGCTTGACTCCCGAACAAATTGGCTCCCGAATGCCACAAACCCAGAAGTAAGTATTACGGTTTGCGAATGCTTTTTGGAAGCTGAACGTCTGACACAGCTTCCGCTTGAGTGCACAAAGCTCCTGCAGCCAATTGGAAGCCGCGCCTTGGTTTTCAAATGGTTTTGGGAGTCGAATGGACTCCCGGAATGGATTAAGTTTGAGAACCAAGGTACCATTGTATTGTAGACAGTAAAAGATTAAGAAAGGAGTCCCCAAATGTATGGATTAAAAGTGGGTTCTTGGTGTGAAAAGATTTATGATGTCTGATGTGCACTATCTTGAGCTCCTTGGTGGAAGAAAAGGGATTTAAAGGGATATAAATTGAACAAATATGTTAAACACAATGTACTCAAATGGAGTTCTTACTAGAACCTGACCATGTAGCTTTTCACTCCATTACCGGAAACCCTGCAAAAGGGAGAGTCCTCACTTCTGCATGCAGAGCCTCTACACAATCTCAGAGGTGTAGGAAGGGGTGTGTGGTGGGTGCGGTCCTCCCTGAGTGTCATGACTGAGGGGCTTGACAAAATGGCAGGCGCGTGGGTGCCACACCTCACACCCGGCAGCAGCAGGAGGAGAGTGAGCAGCAGCTTCCCCGCCTCTCCCATACCCTGAACTGTGGCACATGAGAAGGCACCCTTGGGAGCGTGCCCCCCCTTGGGAGTGCGCCCCTCCGCCCTGGACAGCGCAGGCATATGCTCCACTGCTGTTGTAGATGTGGTGGAATTGTGTTTAGATCTCTGGATCAACATGTAGAGGTTAGGCATTGGACAGTGGATTTAATCCCAGTTCCATTGCTCAAGCTCACTGAACTTATTCAAAGAGCCTATGTAAAAGAAGAAACTTGCAGCCTATGCTATGCTTGTTTATTTATTTGGAATTAAGTCCCACTGAATTCATTGGAGCTCTTCCTGAACTAAGTCAAAACTGAATTTCCCTTTGAAAACTTTATAACTTTGATAAAATTGTGTTCTGTGGTTTTCTCTGTCAAACGCATTAATTTGCATAACCATAAATTATTATTTTTCAAATGGCATTGTCAAGGGTACACGCTGCTTTAAAAAGAATAAACGCTGATAAATTAATGGGACAGAGTTACAGGAAATGAAATAAAATTTACTGATACCTGTCAGACGCATCAACTCTGTATGGAACCTGATTGACTGCCAAACTAATCAAATGATCCTAATGGCCTCACAGTTAGGAGATGTTTATCTCAATATGATTTGCCATCATTTGGATAAATTAATACTATATTTCTTCCTTCCCAGCTGGAGTCACATGTTAGCAGAGAATATAGGCAATGAAATTCTAATAAAGTGGCCCACGGTTTCAACAGATGTTGACAAAGAGAACAAATGCAACCTAACAAGGTTATGCTATAATGAGTTGTGCAAAGTTAGGCGTCGCCTTTATATCTATTTGGAGGTGAAAAAGTGACCCTCCTTGATAACATTACAAAACTTAACTGCAGCCCCAACAAAGTTACAGAAATTGTTCCAGTATTGAAATAATCTGTCAATTATATATTTAGTAGAACTTCTTTTTTGGAGAGATATGTTGCCTTAGTGACATTCCACTCAGCCCTGCATATCGCCAATGACAGTCCACTCCTTCAGTTTCTGTTCTATGACTCGACATGAAACTCACTGAAACCTGGTGGGATAAGTCCCACGATTGGAATGTAATAATGGGGGGATACAATCTATTTCAGAGAAACAGACCAGACAAGAAAGGAGGAGGAGTGGCGTTATATGTCAGGGATGTGTATACCTGTGAAGAGATCCAAGATTTAGAACCTCAAAGCCAAAGTGAGAGCATTTGGGTCAAAATTAAGGGAGAGAAGAATAACAGAGACCTCATTGTGGGAGTTTACTATAGATCCCCAAGCCAAACGGAGGACATAGATGATGCCTTCCTGGAACAGATGGCCAAGCATGCAAAAGGAAGGGAGATAGTAGTAATGGGGGACTTCAATTACCCGGATATTTGTTGGTCGTCAAACTCAGCCAAGAGCATAAGGTCAAACAGATTCCTCACTGGCCTTGCAGACAACTTCATTGTCCAGAAAGTGGGAGAAGCAACAAGAGGAACAGCCATTTTAGATCTGGTCCTAACCAATGTTGATGACCTAGTTAGTGGGGTAGATGTGGAAGGATCATTAGGCGCGAGTGATCATGCTCTTCTGAAGTTTACTATACAGCGGAAAGGAGCAGCCAAGCATACTAGGACTCAATTTCTTGACTTTAAGAAAGCCGACTTCATAAAACTTAGGGAAGTGCTGGGTGAGATCCCATGGACAGCAATACTAAAAGGAAAGGGAGTTCATGATGGCTGGGAGTTTGTTAAGAGGGAGATAGTAAAAGCACAACGTCAGGCAATACCAATGAGACGGAAACATGGAAGGTGCCTAAAGAAGCCAGGGTGGCTATCAAAAGAACTTTTAACTGAATTAAGATTAAAAAAGGATGTGTACAAAAAATGGAAAAGGGGGGAAACCACCAAAGAGGAATTCAAACAAATAGCCAGCACGTGTAGACACAAAGTCAGAAAAGCTAAAGCACAGAATGAACTCAGGCTTGCTAGAGAGGTTAAAAGCAACAAAAAAGGCTTTTATGGGTATGTTCGTAGCAAAAGGAAGAACAAAGAAACAGTTGGGTCACTCAGAGGAGAAGATGGTGAAATGCAAACAGGGGACACAGAAAGGGCTGAACTCCTCAATGCCTTCTTTGCCTCAGTCTTCTCCGATAAAGAAAACAATGCCCGACCTGAAGAATTTGGAGCAAATGATTCAGCAAAGGAAGCACAGCCCAGAATAACTAAGGAGATAGTACAAGAATATTTGGCTAGTTTAGATGTATTCAAGTCTCCAGGGCCAGATGAACTGCATCCAAGAGTATTAAAAGAACTGGCAGATGTGATCTCAGAACCACTGGCAGTCATCTTTGAGAATTCCTGGAGAACAGGCGAAGTCCCGGCAGACTGGAGGAGGGCAAATGTTGTCCCTATTTTCAAAAAGGGGAAAAGAGAGGACCCAAATAATTACCGCCCAGTCAGTCTGACATCAATAGCAGGGAAGATTCTGGAGCAGATCATTAAGCAAACAGTCTGTGAGCACCTAGAAAGGAATGCTGTGATCACCAATAGTCAGCATGGATTTCAGAAAATTAAGTCATGTCAGACTAACCTGATCTCGTTTTTTGACAGAATTACAAGCCTGGTAGATGAAGGGAACGCAGTGGATGTAGCCTACCTTGATTTCAGCAAGGCATTTGACAAGGTGCCCCATGATATTCTTGTAAAGAAGCTGGTAAAATGCGGTCTTGACTATGCTACCACTCAGTGGATTTGTAACTGGCTGACTGACCGAACCCAAAGGGTGCTCATCAATGGTTCCTCTTCATCCTGGAGAAGAGTGACTAGTGGGGTGCCACAGGGTTCTGTCTTGGGCCCGGTCTTATTCAACATCTTTATCAATGACTTGGATGATGGACTCAAGGGCATCCTGATCAAATTTGCAGATGACACCAAACTGGGAGGGGTGGCTAACACCCCAGAGGACAGGATCACACTTCAAAACGACCTTGACAGATTAGAGAACTGGGCCAAAACAAACAAGATGAATTTTAACAGGGAGAAATGTAAAGTATTGCACTTGGGCAAAAAAAATGAGAGGCACAAATACAAGATGGGTGACACTTGGCTTGAGAGCAGTACATGTGAAAAGGATCTAGGAGTCTTGGTTGACCACAAACTTGACATGAGCCAACAGTGTGACGCGGCAGCTAAAAAAGCCAATGCAATTCTGGGCTGCATCAATAGGAGTATAGCATCTAGATCAAGGGAAGTAATAGTGCCACTGTATTCTGCTCTGGTCAGACCTCACCTGGAGTACTGTGTCCAGTTCTGGGCACCACAATTCAAGAAGGACACTGACAAACTGGAACGTGTCCAGAGGAGGGCAACCAAAATGGTCAAAGGCCTGGAAACGATGCCTTATGAGGAACGGCTAAGGGAGCTGGGCATGTTTAGCCTGGAGAAGAGGAGGTTAAGGGGTGATATGATAGCCATGTTCAAATATATAAAAGGATGTCACATAGAGGAGGGAGAAAGGTTGTTTTCTGCTGCTCCAGAGAAGCGGACACGGAGCAATGGATCCAAACTACAAGAAAGAAGATTCCACCTAAACATTAGGAAGAACTTCCTGACAGTAAGAGCTGTTCGACAGTGGAATTTGCTGCCAAGGAGTGTGGTGGAGTCTCCTACTTTGGAGGTCTTTAAGCAGAGGCTTGACAACCATATGTCAGGAGTGCTCTGATGGTGTTTCCTGCTTGGCAGGGGGTTGGACTCGATGGCCCTTGTGGTCTCTTCCAACTCTCTGATTCTATGATTCTATGATTCTATGATTCTATGAACACTGCTTTCAACTGAGTGGCCTTAGCTTTGACAGCTTTCTGGTTTTGATCCCTTTTTATCGCATCCTGTCTGTTTGACACTAATGAGCACTAAGATGAAAGTGAAATTCAGATTACACTACAAATAAACAATGCAATAGTCTATTGCGTTAAAAGGATGTGAGCGCTGCAGATTCATAGTGCTGCAACCCATGTATCTATTTTCACCCCTCGCCTGCCAGCAATGGGCTCACTCCTGCTGTCAAGTGCCTTAAGTTCATGTAAAGGTGATCGATGATAAGCACAAGTGGGTGTATTATTATTATTCCCAAGTTGATCCAGATGAGAAGTGGATTTATGAAACCTTTTAATGTGTGTGCATTCAGGTTCCAAGATAATTGGGACGCTGTTCAATGGTACACCTCCATTAACAGCATGGAATGCTTAAACAAGAGACTGCTTTTAAGATGATTGCTTTTGAGAAGGGAATGAATAACTACTTTTAGCACTATGCCCATTTGTTGTGGTACAAATTACAGCCAAGCGCAACTTCACACAAACACAAGATCACAAAATAATCCATGTTCCCTGTGAAATGAGGAGGGGATTGAAGGAAGCCGCAGCAGCAAGGGGTCTGGCAAATGGGACTGGCTTACAAATCAAGTTAGAGGTAATTTGGTCTTGTAAAGGCTTTATTTGCTTTAACAATTAGATGTCAAAATAAAATTAACCTTGACTTTTAATGGCAAATGAGATTACTTCAGAGCTCCAAAGACTCCATCAACATCCTGGAGAAGCCATATGGCAAGTATGTTAGACTATAAAGGACACTTTTTTTGGAAGTGCAAGTACAAAGGCGACACTTCGTGCTGGCCTTAGCCTCTGTAACTCTCTGCTTGGCTTCATGCCATTATTCACTCTAATGAGATAGTGTAATAACACCCATTACTGGATATGTATGCAATATAGAGATTGCAGGACATGGAGGCTGCACTGCTTCTGTAAGAAACTGTGCTGCTACAGTGATGCAAACAAGGAAAAGGAAGGAAGTGAATGGTTCTATATTGATTTTGTTGGGACTGTAACATTGCCTGGCATGCTGCAAGAAGCTCTTGGCAATGGTTTCTCAATACGATGTTTAAGAAAGCCCTTTCTAATTAATATGTAATCAGCCACCTCACCTTTATATATAGTGTTAGTGTTGTACATACCCCAATCTCCGAGAAGTGGGAGACCCCAGGGGTGTTTGTGCTTACACAGAGTTGGGTATCCTTGAAACAAAGATCAACAGAGACTGTGGTGCCTTTAGGATATAAAGTTTTATATACAACCTGAATGTAGGGTGGAAGAGCTCAAAGAATTAACACTGCAACAGAGCTTGATTCCTTATTAGGTTTCCAGGGAAGATTCCCTAAGATGGAAAGATGATAAAGTCCCTACCAGAGAAGAATGGCAGATCAAGTTTATGGATTACACTGAAATGGCTAAAATGACTGGAAGAATCAGAAATCAGGAAGACCAAAATTTTAATAAGGAATTGGGAAAATCTATCTTAAAAACCATTGTAAACAGTTAGAATTGTTAGTAGGATTGGAATAACACTTGTAGTTTAACGTTGAATTTTGGATACAATGGAGAGGTAAAAGATTTGGATTATTATAAAAGATGCAGGAGGAAATGATCAACAATAGGACCCACAAAGAAGAGGAGGGATATATATATTCCAGGGAAGATCCCCACCCCACCCAAAGCTATAGTTTTGGTTAGCCCGCATAGAAAAATCAAGCTTCTCTGTCCAACTTCCAACCCAACTTAATCTCACACACTCTCTCTCATACAAACGGTTTATTTTTCTCCTTCCTAGGAGGATTTGGCATCCAGCCAAGTGAGATCAGAAGAGACCCACCCCCTCTTCATTGGGAAGATGCTATTAGAACTGGAAATAAACCAGGATTTTACTGTGATGCTATAGAAAGAATTATAGTAGAATACTTCCCATTCCAGTCAAAAATATATATTTACCCTATTCTATACTATCTACAGTGGTACCTTGGGTTAAGTACTTAATTCGTTCCGGACGTCCATTTTTAACCTGAAACTGTTCTTAACCTGAAGCACCACTTTAGCTAATGGGGCCTCCCACTGCCACCGTGCCACCGGAGCATGATTTCTGTTCACATCCTGAAGCAAAGTTCTGAACCCGAGGTACTATTTCTGGGTTAGCAGAGTCTGTAACCTGAAGCGTATGTAACCTGAAGCGTATGTAACCTGAAGTGTATGTAACCCAAGGTACCACTGTATACTCTTTCCTTCTCATGTGTATCTTATCACGAACCACTTGAAACTGGACACGTCCCCTCAATATCCCATGTTCCAATTGTAGTGAGATTTTAAAAAAGAAGATACACATCCGATTGTCAGATCTGAAGTGCTTCCAGAAGGAAATAAATGGATCAGGGAGAAGCCTTCTTTAAAATTACTCTCTATATTCTTTTGTAAACTCCATTTTAAAGGGGTTTTCTGGCTTGCCTACACCAGGGCTCAAACTATATTAGAGTTATATTAGTTTTGACCTAAAATCTCTGTGGGCTGCAAAATAAGCCTTCTATGGGAGCAGAATAACTTGCTGAAGATCTGGCTAGAAAGTTGATGCCAGAGATACACTCAAATCTATCACACTTGTGGGTAAGCAGGCACAACAAATAGTTTTAAGAATCTCACACTAGTTGTGCAGAGCACAGGAGTGCTGGCTAGCATTTCACACAGCACATAAATGATGGGATTCACTACTACAAGACGTAGTAATAGCCAGCAACTAGGTTGGCTTTAGAAAGGTGTTAATGGAAGACAATGGCTTTCAATGGCTGCAGTATTGGAGACAGTATGACTCTGAGCACCAGATGCTGGGTGTCACAAGCGGGAAGAACACTGTTGTGCTCATGTCCTGCTTGTGGGCTTCCCATAAGCATCAAGCTGGCCACTATGAATCCAACAAAACACTAGGAAGAACTTTCTGGCATTAACTGTTGTTCAACTGTGGAACAGACTCCCTCAGAAGGTGGTGGAATCTCCTTCATTGGTAGTTTTTAAGCAGAGGTTGGATGGCAATCTTCAGGTATGCTTTAGTTGAGATTCCTGCATTTCAGGGGGTTGGATTGGATTACCCTTGGGTGTCCCTTCCAATTTACATAAGCCTAGGACTAGATGTGCCTTTGGACTAATCTAGCAATGCTAATTTTTTTAATAGTTCACACTAAAAAAGCACCATACAAAAGCCTCCTTAACAATAAAGTAAATGGAGCTTCTCCACAAGAATATCAAGGCGGTTTGTCAAAAGCTTTACCAAAATCAAGATATATTACATCCACACTATTCCCCTAATCCACCAAACTTGTAACTCTATCAGAAAAAGAAATGATATTCATCTGGCACTACTTGTTTTGGAGAAACTCATGCTGCATCTTCGTATACACAGTATCCTTTTCTAAATGCTCACAGACCGATTATTGAGTTATCTGTTCTAGGACCTTTCCTGGTATCAATGTCAAGCTGACCAGTTGGTAGTTACCTGAGTAGTTTTCTCCCTTTTTGAAGATGGGGACAACATCTTCCTGTCTCTAATCTGCTTCTAAGTCACCTCCCATTGCAGTCTGCAATGAGCTGATAGCTCAATTGGCTATAATGCCTAAAAGAGTGGGTTGTGAACATAATAAAATGCAACGGCCAAAAGTTATTTCCCTTTCATTTTCAGTCATTCTGTATTACCACCACTCAACCTTGAGGAGTGCCAGGTTCATAATTACATTTCTCTGAATACCACCAGCAACACTGGCATGTATCTCTGGTGCCTATGAAAAGGAAGGTACAGTAAGTAGAGAAGTTTAGAGAAAATTAAGAGCTTGGGCCAAACTGTCTTCTGGCTCAGATGCAATCCAAATAGCTTTTCTTTGCTTGCACAACTTTCTTAGCTTGGGCCATTTTGCCTGCAATTTGATTTATGAAAAGGCAGCCTGAGAGCACAACTTATTTGCAATTCAAATTTCATCAATTCATTCTTGCTTGATTTGAATGGGCAACATGGTAAGAAGCCTGTTCTGCCCACACAACTCCGTGCACTGCAGGATAATCCTTTTCAGTGGCTGCCTTTCCCCACTCAGATGTCTATTTAGGATGTGATTGGTTTCAATTTCTGTGGGGGCAAATTTTTTTCATAGGTTCAGTCACACACAAGTACATGTATGAACATATTGGAGAAAAATCACCTAGATAATCAGAATAACCGTCTCCAAAACTGAAGACACAGTTTGAGTTTTCAGCCCCCTTTCTCTCCATCTTCCCCAAATACCTAGTTATAGTTTCTTGAGAACCACAACCCATAAACCTTTGGATTATCTACCCTGGGAGGATTTTCTTAAACAAACATCAATTTCCAGTATCTGTGGCAAGACTAAGATGCAATTCTGCCCAACATCTTGAAGAAGGACAAACGGGGCGGGGGAAGTTCCCAGGAATAATTCTCTTAGGAATTACAGGATCACTGATTTTGTTGTCCTCTTGTACATCCCATTATCTTGAGTGTTTCCTTGGATGAGTGGTCCTGTTCCTCCAAGAGTCCCCCTTCAAGGGTTTTCCCCATACCCTTACCAGCAGGAGTTCTGTCTCCATTCAAGGCTTCCCAAGGCTGAACCCAGGGAACATGGCAACTTGGACTTGTTTGGAAATAGCTTAAGATGTTTCCCAGTTCTGGGGGAGATAGCCAGACTTGCTTTAGGATGCCACATAGATGCCTTCTTTAAAGTCCTCATCCTTCCTGAGGCCAGCCTGCTTCTGCTGGCAATCTACCCAGAAGCTATCTTAGAGAAGTGACGCTGGAGGTTTCCTGTCCTCCCTAACTTTCCCAGCTTCAGCCTTCTGTGGTATCAGCTCCACTGCTGCTGCAGACACTTCTCTACCTGACCTGCACACGCCGGGCACAAAGACCTTCTGACTGAAGACAACACTGTGACTACCCTCTTACATAATTTCAGCTGGGACCCTCTGACCAATAGTTTTTGGTTACTGCAGTACCTGCCATCCCATTGGCCAACAACTAGAAGCCAATGAGAAACAACAGAATGCTCATTACCTAGGTCTCTCAAACCATGACCTTTTGAATCTTTCTGTCTAAAATAAAAGCTGATAGGAGGCGTATAGCAGCTTCTTTGTAACTGTGGAAACTGACAGTTAACAGGCTGCATGCAAAGTCATAGACTTAGATACGTTTTTTCACCTCTTTTCCACTTATAAAGGACACAGCATTCATAATCACTCTTAATTCTAATACACAAACACACATTTTTACCTCAGGCTTCTTGATTCTCCACAGCCACTGAGGAATGATGCTATTGAATAGCTTCGTATAAATATATAGTACATAAATAAAGAAATAATAAATTCCAAGAGCTAGAGATAGGTAGAATCCCCTGAAAATTCTTTGGTGGTCTTCTCAATTAAAATGTTTGCTGCTTTTGAAATTCCCAGTATGTTTTTCCTGAGCAGAAACTTTACAAGCCGTCTTGAAGAGTCACTTAAGCTAAAAATTGGTGTCAGGTCTGTGGCCTGCTGGGTGGTGAATTTCTACAGCAGCTCTTCACACCTACTGCTGGTAAGAGGATAAATGGACATAAATCTGACATCAGGAATCACAAGACAAAGAAACCAGTAGGAGAACACTTCTATCTCCCAGGACATTCGATACAAAATCTCAAAGTAGCTGTCTTATTACAAAAGAATTTCAGAAATAGACTGGAAAGAGAAGTTGCTGAATTGCAACTTATTCCCAAACTTAAACAGGACGTGGGTGGCGCTATGGTCTAAACCGCAGAGCCTAGGGCTTGCCGATCAGAAGGTTGGTGGTTCGAATCCCAGCGACAGGGTGAGCTCCTGTTGCTCGGTCCCTGCTCCTGCCAACCTAGCAGTTCGATAGCATGTCAAAGTGCAAGTAGATAAATAGGTACCACTCTGGCAGGAAGGTAAATGGCGTTTCCGTGTGCTGCTCTGGTTCACCAGAAGTTGCTTAGTCATGCTGGCCACATGACCCGGAAGCTGTACGCCGGCTCCCTCGGCTAGTAAAGCGAGATGAACGCTGCAACATCAGAGTCATCCAAGACTGGACCTAAAGGTCAGGGGTCCCTTTACCTTTACCTTTACCTTTACCAAACTTAAAACCATGGAGAGACCTGGTCTGAACAGAGACATTGGATTCTTATCTCATTATACACCCCTTGCTTTTTCCCTAAGACCAATTGCAGTTGTTAACAGTCGTCAACAGGTTTACCACACCTATCAGCCAATTACCCATTCCCACCACCTTTCTGAGTAATACCCCTCCCCACCCTCTCACTATATATAAGGGTCTGGTGACTTCTGTTTCAGTGTACCTGAAGAAGTGTGCATGCACATGAAAGCTCAAAGCAATAACAAACTTAGTTGGTCTCTAAGGCGCTACTGGAAGGAATTTTTTATTATTATTTTTGCTGGTAAGAGGGTTAGATTAATTCCTCCACCTGGGGCTCAGATAAAGAACTGCAGATGCCTCTGAGAAATTATACTAGTCTTACTGATAGTCTCTCTTTTGCTCACCTTGAAATCTTTCGGGTATAATAAGCATGAAGGGGCAATAAATGTTGATTTAAGAGAAATTCAGTAAGAAGAATTAATTAAGCTGCTTTGCAAGTGCATAGAGTAAAGAGCTGCAAAACAATAAACCAGGGAATGCCTCTAAATTTTGGCTTTAGAAATAGTCCTTAGAGAAGAATGATATTCACACCATGAGTCATAATCAATAGCTGTATTGTTGTGAGTCTGGAAGGGGTGGGGGTTAAGATGTATGCCTGAGTCTCTTTTAATTCCTAGATCTAGCAAAGATTCAGTTGTTGGAATAGTCAGCTGCTTGGTAATGGCTGTCTAAACATGGGTTGTTAAGGTAACAAAGGAAGTGGCTCTGTGCCAGAGATCAAATGGATGCCTCCCCCCGCAATTAGTGGTTAGTTAGAAGTACAAAATCCAGAGTTGAGGTGTGTGTGTGTGTGTGTGAACTAGAGGCTAGAAGCAGGTTGGGCACCTGAGAGGCAGAGCCTTAGCCGATTTATGCTGGGATCCAAGGGATCCTTCTTGGAGTGTTAATGCTGTGAATCCCTTCATTGTAGGCACAGGTTGTATATATGTGTAAATAGACCATATATCATAAAAACACCACAGTGTCTTCTATCTCTCATTCCAAGGAAACTGAACCCTGGGTAAGTGCCTTGGAACCACTGGAATCTTGCACCACTCAGAGATTGAGGGGTTAAATAACATAATCATAATTTTATTTCCCTCTGACCTTACCCCAGCTATGTATACATACCTGTAACATTTCACAAATCTGATGAAGCGGGCTGTAATCCATGAATGTTTGTGTTAGTATTTTGTTAGCAAAGTCACTTAAATTATACAGAGTTTAGAGAGAAAGGAAATCCTGATGGTATTTTCCTGAGCCAAACAGAACTAAAAACAGTGAGGTCTTGTTTTTCTTACTTCGGGCCCTGTACATACCAGGAAGACATTCAGCTGAACATAGAGAGGAAAGCTCCCTAAGAACTACACAGCCAATCAGGACTCAATCAACATCATACCACTCTGCCTGCTTGGTAAGCAGAATCTTCCTCTTGGCTAGTTGATTTTAACACGGAAAGGATTAACCCTTTACTTGTACACAGAATGATCTCTGCTTTTACACTTCCAGCTTCTTTAAAGGTGCCACAAGACTCTTTGCAGCTTTTGCTGCAACAGATTGGCATGACTACCTTTCTTAAAGTTTGTGCACAATGCTTTTTGATAAAAAAGGAGATAAATTGCTATGCTTGCCAATATGTATTAAGGGTGAAATAATAATAATACGTGGGTGGCGCTGTGGGTAAAACCTCAGCGCCTAGGACTTGCCGATCGCATGGTTGGCGGTTCAAATCCCCGCGACGGGGTGCACTCCCGTCGTTCGGTCCCAGTGCCTGCCAACCTAGCAGTTCAAAAGCACCCCTGGGTGCAAGTAGATAAATAGGGACCGCTTACCAGGGGGAAGGTAAACGGCGTTCCGTGTGCTGCGCTGGCTCGCCAGATGCAGCTTGTCACGCTGGCCACGTGACCCAGAAGTGTCTGCGGACAGCGCTGGCTCCCAGCCTATAGAGCGAGATGAGCGCACAACCCTAGAGTCTGTCAAGACTGGCCCGTACGGGCAGGGGTACCTTTACCTTTACTTTAATACAGGGCTTTCTTGGGAAGTGTGTGTGTCTTCTTGGGGGGAGGGCTGGTACAATTTAACCCATAGCCAATGTGGTGCCCTCCAGATATAGTTGGACTACAACTCCCAGTAGCCTTAGTCAATATGGCCAGTGGTCAGGGATAATGAGATGCACTGGCTACTGTGGCTTAACCAGTTTCATAGGGTAAAGTAGGAAGAAAGTGAAGTGTTATCAGTGCATTTGCCAAGAGCTGTTTTGTTATGGAACGTTGAAAGATGGAACACTGTGTGTGCGACTGCATGCTAGCATAATGTTAGCACTTACAAAGCACTGTGAACTTTTTCACGTTACCCAGTAAAACACCGTGCTCACAATGCTAAATTGGTAATTTCTGGTTGGTTGGCTTTATAGCAAACCACTCTAAACTCATGAAAAAAGGCAGAGTTTATGGGCAAGGTATTTCTACTCTAAATATTTGCTGGAATAGAGCCTGTTACAAAGGGCAGTAAAAAGGAAATTGGTTGGAATAAAACACTGGATCAGCCATAGTGTAAACTGTAAACGGGAGGGGGGGGGGGAGAGAACAAATTCATCTAGCTTTGTACTGAGATTGCTAAAGTCTGTGGAATATCATGAATAGCAAATGCTGCCATCTTGTGTTCGCTGATGGCAGCAAAAGTCAAGAGTTAACCTTTTTTTGATAACCAGAAGTACCGGTAGATAGGTAGCCGTGTTGGTCTGCCATAGTCAAAATAAAAAAATTCCTTCCAGTAGCACCTTAAAGACCAACTAAGTTAGTTCTTGGTATGAGCTTTCGTGTGCATGCACACTTCTTCAGATACAATGAAACAGAAGTTGCCAGATCCTTCTATATAGTGAGAAGGTGGGGAGGGGTGTTACTCAGAAGGGTGGTGGGAATGGGAGGTAGGCAGATAGCTGAGAGAGCCTGTTGACGACTCTTCCCAACAATACTATACTAGCTACTATGGATGTGGAATCTCTGTATACCAACATCCCACACAACGATGGTTTACAAGCTATAAGGAACACCATATCAGATAAAACCACAGCGGACCTTGCCACCAAACTCTGCCAATTTGTCCTTACCCACAACAACTTCAAATTCGGTGATGACCTGTTCCTTCAGATCAGCGGCACAGCAATGGGCACCCGCATGGCCCCACAGTATGCCAACATCTTCATGGCAGATTTAGAACAACGTTTCCTGAACTCCTACCCACTCAAACCTCTCTTGTACCTGCGATACATTGACGATATTTTTATCATCTGGACACATGGTCAACAGACCCTGGACACCTTTCACCAGAAATTTAATGATTTTCACCCCACAATCAACCTTACAATGAATCAATCTATGCAAGAAATACATTTTTTGGACACTACTATAAAAATACAGGATGGGCGCATAGACACCACCTTATACCGCAAACCAACTGACCGACAAACATATCTACATGCCTCTAGCTTCCATCCCAAACATACCAAACAGTCCATTGTATATAGCCAGGCACTACGTTACAGCCGCATCTGTTCCAATTCTACAGACAGAGACTCTCACCTAAGAGATCTACAGCAAACCTTCTCAGAACTAAAATACCCAGCAGATGAAGTCAGACAACAGATCAACAGAGCCAGACTGATACCCAGAGAGAACTTGCTGCAAGACAGACCCAAAAAAGAAAATAACAGAACACCTCTAGTCATCACATACAGCTCCCAAGTTAAAACAGTACAACGCATCATCAGAGATCTACAACCTCTCCTGGACAATGACAGTTCTCTTTCTCAAGCTCTGGGAGGAAGACCTTTCATTGCCTACAGACAGCCACCCAATCTTAAACAACTCCTAACCCACAATAATACTACAACCAGACTTAACACAGACACTGGCACCAGAGCCTGCAATAAACCCAGATGCCAACTTTGCTGCCACATACACCCGGACAACACCATTACTGGCCCCAACAACATCACACATACCATCTCGGGACTATTTAATTGCTCATCGTCTAACATTGTGTATGCCATCAAATGCCAACAGTGTCCTTCAGCTCTCTATATTGGACAAACAGGCCAAACCTTACGCCAAAGAATAAACGGACATAAATCTGACATCAAGAATCACAAAACAGAGAAACCAGTAGGAGAACACTTCAATCTCCCAGGACATTCTATACAAGATCTCAAAGTAGCTGTTTTACTACAAAGGAATTTCAGAAATAGACTGGAAAGAGAAGCTGCTGAATTACAACTCATTACCAAACTTAAAACCATGGAAAGACCTGGGCTGAACAAAGACATTGGATTCTTATCTCACTATACATGACTAAACCATTTCTCACCTTCTCACCCCTTGCCTTTTCCTGTAAGACCTATTACAGTCGTTAAGAGTCGTCAACAGGCTCTCTCAGCTATCTGCCTACCTCCCATTCCCACCACCCTTCTGAGTAACACCCCTCCCCACCTTCTCACTATATAGAAGGATCTGGCAACTTCTGTTTCAGTGTATCTGAAGAAGTGTGCATGCACACGAAAGCTCATACCAAGAACTAACTTAGTTGGTCTTTAAGGTGCTACTGGAAGGAATTTTTTTATTTTGATAACCAGAGTACATACTGCAGTTCCTCTCACCAATGCAAGATTGTCTATGAAATGTAATAACTACCAAGCACACAGGTGCAAATATTTGAAAGAAAGTGCACCTCACAATCTGCAAGTTACAGTGATACCTCAGGTTACAGACGCTTCAGGTTACAGATGTTTCAGGTTACAGACTCTGCTAACCCATAAATAGTACCTCGGGTTAAGAACTTTGCTTCAGGATGAGAACAGAAATTGCATGGCACGGCAGCAGCAGGAGGCCCCATTAGCTAAAGTCGTACTGAAGGGTTAATCTTCATATTAACTGCACATAGTCAGTTTCTGCACTAAACTTCTGCATTTGTGGTTAAGCAGCTAGCTAGACCCACAGTTGCAAGCTAAATTTGACCAGACAGGCTGAGGGGCCATTTCCTGCCTTGCGCTTCCTGCTTCAGTAATGCAAGATAAGAAAAGACACGTACAAGGGGCTGCTTAGCTAGCAAAAAGACACGTGTACGAAGGAGAGGGGAGGGAGTGCTTAGCCAGCAGTGCTTAGCCAGCAATATAGATATGCCCTAAAAGGGAATAAGTGAAAACTTGCCAGCTGATTGGGGAAGTTTGGGGGAAGTTTGGGAGGTGGGTGAATGCTCTCAAGTATAAGAATGTTTGCTGGACATAGTAAAGTTGCAGCCAGATTTCAGAAGTTATTCTGCTGGTTGTCTCTGTGCACAGATTAAACTCTTTTCTCCAAAGAAGAAACTTTCCTGGTGCTATTTTCCTCTTTCTTCGGTCCTGGGGACGCGGGCAAAACGATTCCCTGGTGAAATAAGGCTTCAGTACCTCAGGTTAAGAACAGTTTCAGGTTAAGAACGGACCTCCAGAACGAATTAAGTTCTTAACCCGAGGAACCACTGTAATTGCTTTGGATTCAGGGAATGTTTCAAATGATGAACCAATACTGAACCAGATTAAGGTTACCAGACGTCCCCATTTCCTGGGGACAGTCCCCAGATTTACAAATCAGTCCCCTGACAAAATCCTATCTTTCCGACTCATTTCAATGAAGTATCCCCAGATTCATTGGGAAAAAAAGCTGGTAATCTTGACTAGATGGGCCCGTGGCCTGACGCAACAGGCTCTTCTGACGTTTTTATGCTTATCTGCATTTAAGTCCAGAAACTCTAAAATTCAGAATGCAGGCAGAATGGAATCCCCCTCTATCCCAAGCTACATGCATCATAATCCTAGGCATTTTTACTCAGAAGTCAATCCCTACTCCCAAGTAAGTATTTATGAGATTACAACTTTAGTAGACAAGGAGAGCAAGAGAGTTCTCTTTTCCATAGTTTGGAATCTGGATGTGAAACTATCTTCAAGTGAGAACAGTTAATGGAGGGGCCATTTTGTAATCCCGTGTTAACTCTTGTCTATTGTCACTGATTGATCACATGCATCAAAATATGAATAATGAATCGGAAGTAGTCTATGAGCAGTACATGAACTGCCTTCAGACTGATAAATGTCCATACCTCCTATCTTGCAATGAGCGACTAGAGAGACAATCTCTGTGATTGGCCAGCAGAATGATTCATGACAGCAAAAGGAGAATTTGTTTGCCCAGAGTATTCCGAATGAATAATTCATCTAGCTTGACATTTCTCAATCCCTCCCCTTTTGTGTTTTTATTGCACCTAGATAAAAGTCTCACTTTGGTTTTAAACAGGTAAAAGATATTAAGTTTTGTATTTTTCTCTATAAACCTTAATAAAATTTATTATTTAAAATATATTGCTATATAGGTATTCTCTGATTTGTCGTCATCACTAGTCCAATTTCAGTTGCTTCTGCTCCTGTGACAAAAAAGCTCTAAGTTTAAAAACTTTGGTGGGAAAGTTACATACTGGAATGAGCTTCCTTATAACAAGATATTTGCAAAATATCTTGCAAGAGAAAGAGAGAAAGAAAGAAAGAGAGAGAAAAGGCATGGCCTCACCTACACCACTGGCTTAGGCAGCTTGTGGCCCATTAGATGAGGGAACACAGCCCTCAACAAATAAAAGATTTAGACAAAAGCAATCTCCATTCATGTAGCAAAACAAAAGAATGTTTACTATTTTCAAAAAGCCACAATCCCAGTACCATTTCCATGCTTGCTTCCACTGGTCCTTTATCCAAATATTATGATTTCCTTAATTGTATATCATTTTTCCTCAATACTTAGCTCCATTTTCTATGATCCATGGGATTTACTTCTAAGGAACTTAATGGTACAATTGTAGAAATGGATTTGCTGCTTTTAGTTTACTGAATATGTCATCTTTTGTATTTAGCAAGGCTGGGAAGCTACAAGTGCAGGCGATGCAGCAGCAGCCCATCTGCTGCCCAACTCTCAAAGCCAGGAAGGTAATGATGGTGTGTTTGTGCTAAACCTGCACCATTCTACAGGCAGCAAATTGGTGTGGGTAAAAGAGAAAAGGAGATATGCGATTTTGAACACCAGGGATTCTAGAGGATAAGCACAGAGATTTACCTTTCTGCCTCATTCTCTCAAGCATACTGCTTATTGTGTTGTTGATTTTTCAATGATTCCTTTGATACAGAGCCTGGACGCCTTCCCCTTGGGCCACCAACAATGTCTGAATATCATGATGAAGAAGGGACCATCCTGTGCTACTCCATCACTGGGAGATGTGATAGTGCATCAGCACAACAATGATATCATGTTGTGGTACAGGGTTGGAGCCTGTGCTGCCAATTGGCAATATTACAGAAAGAGGGGATGGGAAGAGTAAGCAGGAGAGGTGGAAGAGAGAGAAGACTTGGGTCCTGATGGCTTTCCTTTCTCCAGGGATTTTGGGGGTCCACCTCCTGGAATCTCTTCTTGGACCACATTAAAGCTGTCCTCTCGGCATCTTTTGAAGAATGTTAAGTAGACCAGGCAGGAGCAAACACTTTCCAAAAAAGTAGAACTTTAACCATTAGAAAAGCTGTCCCCATCAGCAGCAAGGATAGCAACCCCTCTCATTAATATTCAGAACAACCTTGTAAGGTCAGCTAGTTTTATCATCCTCATATTGTAGGTGGAAGGCCAGTAGGGGCTTGCTGAAGACATGCTGGTGTGTTTGAGGTAGACCTGAACCAAAGACATATCTGAGAATCATTTATAGGCTGCTCTTGCACATAAGTACATCAGATGAGTTGATGCATAATACCTGGGAGTGGAAGATATTAACTTTACCACACTGAAAAAAGTATGGCACCCGAGTTAGGGCATTTTGTGATACAAGCAAACGTTTGTGATGATAGATTGCAGCTGACTCTTTCACACATGCCAGTCATCACTTGATGTTGCAGTCATAATGGGATGAGCATGCATGTTGAACCAGGCTGAGACGGTTACTCAGTTAACCAACAAATTTTCTGGAGGTTCAGCTGTGTATATGCCCCTCTGCATCCACAGCTGAGAGTGGAAGGGAGCTGAGTCATGTGCAAATCCCAAAAATAAGCATATATTTCAGCAGAAACTGAATCATCCATAAGGCCCACTGCATTCCCATACATAGGAGCACAGGAAGCTACATTCTATCAAGTCAGACCAGCTGTTAACCAGCTGTTTGATGATTTGTGCCCACCCAGAGACAGCTGTGGGCAGGATTCCTGCATTGGACTAGATGACCCATGGGATCCCTCCCAACTCTACAATTCTGTGATCTTATTTTATTGTGCAACGCTTTAGTGAAGCAGCAAATAAATAAAGACCTAGTACCAGTTCAAACCACTGGTCCTTCTGCTGTAGAATTGCCTACAACACTGAGCAGCAATGGCTCTCCATCCTTCACTTGGAGCTGTGAAGGAGTGAACCTGGTACCTTTCGCATGCAAAGCAGATGTTCTGCCATGGAGAAATGACACTTTCCCTATGTTTTGTGAACTTGGGTAGCATGGGTCGCAAAGAATCCCCACCTGAGCCATCCACATTACATCACCAAGCAGAAGAAGAAGAAGAAGAAGAAGAAGAAGAAGAAGAAGAAGAAGAAGAAGAAGAAGAGCCACTTTCAATTCAACATTCCACCAGGACCATTTGTAAGGATCGCGCCCTCCAGGAGCTCTTGCCAGCTGTTGCTTCCTGTTGAGGAACAGATGCCTGGGGTCTTTTTCTCAGCTGCCCAATGAAGTGTCACTTGTAGTCCAAATTAACAGAAATGACTGAGTTTTTAAAAAAATCTAATCACTGAGAAAACATATTTCATGAACATCAAGGCAACTGTCTCAGAACTCTCTCTCAAAAACCCTCAAAATCTCCACCTTGGAAAGGTGGGGCCTCCTTTCACCCCACCTTCCTCTAGTGGAGCAAGGGTAGCTTCACATGAGAAATCATGAAAAAAAATCGAAAATAAACTTTGGCAATAAAACCACTGCAGTAAAATATGGCAGAGCGATAGCACAGGTACCTTATAAGGACTGCAACCTAGGTGTAAGGCAAACTACAAACTACGTAAGAGCCTGGGTAAACCAAAGCTGTTTATCACAGGGAGGCTCATTTGACTCCCTCTTGAACTGATGAAGATGCATGGATGAAGATGGGTAATGTCAGCAGCTTTTCATATTTACGCAGATGGGGAATAGCCAATGGATGTTTCTCCTTCCCAGTAGGCTTAGGTGCAACCTGAAACCTGCAAAGCACCTCAGAGAGCCTCATTTTAATGTCAGCTAACTCCTATGAAAGAGACCCGGGTGGCGCTGTGGGTTAAACCACAGAGCCTAGGACTTGCTGATCAGAAGGTCGGCGGTTCGAATCCCCGCAATAGGGTGAGCTCCTGTTGCTCGGTCCCTGCTCCTGCCAACCTAGCAGTTCAAAAGCACATCAAAGTGCAAGTAGATAAATAGGCACTGCTCCGGCGGGAAGGTAAATGGCGTTTCCGTGCGCTGCTCTGGTTCGCCAGAAGCGGCTTAGTCATGCTGGCCACATGACCCGGAAGCTGTATGCCGGCTCCCTCGGCCAATAAAGCGAGATGAGCGGCGCAACCCCGGAGTCGTCCATGACTGGACCTAATAGTCAGGGGTCCCTTTACCTTTATAACTCCTATCAAGCCATTTTCAACTCCCCACCTCCTTTGTTTGTCATCTAGCCCAGGGATGGAGAGCCTGTGGAGAGGCTGGTGGGAGTCTAACAGCATCTAGGTGGCCACAGATTCCCCACCAATAATCTAGTTGGATGAAGAACTGTGGAGAATTGACACACACACACTTTTTGTGACATTTTGTTATTGCCGTACTATGGATTTTGGATCCCCCCCCCCTTACAGGTCAGCATGGCTGCCTCAACTTGATGTGTTAAATGGGTTTCATATGGATGGGTAATTCACACAACCACCAAAATCTTTAGACATTGCTTTGGTAAGTTCCTAAGGAAAACTATCCTTACACCCTGGCAAATGGGTATTCAGTGCTGTAAAAAGTGGCCCTGTAGCGCCCTGAAGGATATTCTTCTAGTGAAAATCTCCACTTTGCTGGTCAGTACCGTTTTCACTTCCAGCATGTATATGAAGAGCTAAGACATTACAACATGGATTCTTGGAAATGCTTGAAATTACACAATGGCTCTTTGCCAATGATAATGAATAAGGAAGTTATGGTGCTCTCTTTAACATGAAGTACCTGCGATGCTATTAATATCCTTAAGTACTTGTCAGTAAAATCGTAGTGATGAAAATTGTACTTTCTTTCTTATTAAAAGTTTCTATTTTCTTTCCTGGCAGGACTGTTAAATATGATAGGAAAGCTTCATCGGTTGAATTTCTTCCTGTCATCGCATCTCCATGTTGGGGGAAATTGAGCCTGTAATGCAGCTGCTGAAGAAAGGTGGCAAAGCTGGTAAGAAAATATGCAAATAAAATTGATGTACAACGTGTAGTTTATAGACCTGATTTTTTTCAAATTCAAAAAATCAGCAATTTTATCATCAGCAATACACTACCTACAGCAAACTATGTATTTGTCTGAAGTATTATGGGAATTAAGGCTGATATACTATACCTCCTTGTTTGTGAGTAATATCCATTGAACTCAATGGGACTTACTTCTGAGCATTAGATCAGTGTTCCCCAACCTTGGGCCTCCAGCTGTTTTTGGACTACAATTCCCATCATCCTTGACCACTGGTCTTGCTAGCGAGGGATGATGGGAGTTGTAGTCCAAAAACAGCTGGAGGCCCAAGGTTGGGGAACACTGCATTAGATTACTCTCTCTCTCTCTCTCTCTCTCTTTCTCTCTCTCTCTCTGGGTGTGGGTGGGTGGGTATGTATGTATGTATGTATGTATGAACCACTAGAACTTGGAATATTTTATGAGCTGGTAGCATCCTACTAGGCAACATCCTACTAGTTGTGTGCATTTCAGTGAGACTGGGGCAAAGTACCGTAACTTACTGGTAGATTGTATCTTCTAGCTTTGGTCATGTGAAGGAAAGTCCATTCTTGGCTAAGACCCACTTACATGAAAGAATGTTGTATGGGAAATAAGATCCCACATCCATCAAGAGGGTTGTGCTTGGATTCTTTTTTCCTTTGACCTTACTAGTAATTTGTCTTCTGCAGCTTGCCTGGTGCTGCTTTTGCTCCTGTATATGAAAATATTTGCACGGAGGCTGAAAAGTATCAAGATGAATTTTATAGGTGCTGACCCAGTGCTAAATACTGATTTTTACATTAACCAAATCACACACACACACAGTTTGTTTGGAATTCTGTCTGGCATTTGCTGTCCTGGGCATAATTTGAATTCCAGAGCTCCTTGACTTTCAATTTTTGGTATAATTGGTTTTCTAAAACTTTGAAGTGCAGATGAGAGTTGATAGTCCATGTTATTAGCTTTACATGCCATCTGTCACATGGCACTGCCATTTTGCTTGGGGTAGGCAAATATTAAACAATACCCTAAAACAAAGTATGATGTGGGAGAATGCATTAACATTAATGTAAAGCAAAAAAAGTAAAAAAAAAAGTGCTTGACTGCAGTAAGGCAATAATAGGACAATTCATAATTCATAACCCACTGGCAGTATTTTATAATGAATGTCAATATCCATAGGGTTATCTGGATCTGCCCGAATGCTTTCATTAAAAGATGTGGTATGATAGACAGAAGTGTTTTTTATGTGTAAGGTCAGTCTATGCTACTGTTATCCATTTATTGTAGCTGCTTATTGTAGCTGTGATCTGCAAGCCAACTGAATGGATGTACATACTGTAGCCTAGACTGTTGCTTTATTTTGAGAAACTGGTTATCTGGATTGTGTCAAACACATATACCCATACCTTCAAATGGAAATGATCGAAGTATCGGTTTACATCTTCCACTGACATCCAAGAGTCGTAAGTGTGTTTCCTTTTGACTGGATCATGTCCCTCATTGTTAATTCTATGTTGGCAATCCCTTTCTGGATTTTAAATACTATAATTTTATGATCAGCAGGCATTTACATTCAGGAGCAGAACTTGAAATACTGGGAAACTATTTCTCTCCAATTGCATTCTTACAACAAACAGTATTTAGAATAGCTCTACAGTCCAAGAAGAGAAGATTATCTCCAAAAGCAAAAGCAACTGTAATTAATTGATAGGAAGAAACTCAAAATGGAGTTAGAGCTAAAGGCTGATGCATGTAAATGGATTAGCTTTCAAACCTCAGATCCATAATAGCAAAGGAGAGAGAAGCACACCAACTAATATTTGTGTGATGTTGAGCCATGTGCATTTTTTTAAAAAAGCAGAAGCGTGACTTATGCATCATTTATACACATGATGGCAACTTGCCTACTCCTCGGCATAATTCCACTCCTGTTGTTTTTTGCAAATCTTTTCAGAGAGGGCCAATTTAAACACAATGCCTTTTATGCATGGCACTGCCAAAAAGCTCTCCCTGATTGTGGCATTGCAGCCTGCCAGCATGGCAAAAGAATCAGTTCATATGCAGCACTGGCACCAGTAGGGTATGTCCAAAACATTGACCATGTTGGTAGCTAGGCGATGCTAGCTGGTAATAATGGGATGGCTGTCTACAGTAGAAAGTTCAAAGAAAGCTGTGCAAGATGCTTCACATAGGCATGAGCTTCTGACAGTAGCTTCTTCATGGTTTTTCACTTTCATTGCCAATTAATTTTACAGCTCTTTCCAGGCAAGGAGGGCACACCAGGCAGCCTTTAAAACTTTAAAACATTATCTTTTGACAGCACCTTCTGTTCTTCGTCTGTCTTTCTCCTTGCTTTTGTCCTGTTTTTATTATATTTCTATGCCGCTTTCTATTCAAATGAATCAGAAATGCAGCACTATATATATATAAAACAATTAACAAATTGTCATTAGAATAATTACAATCCATAAAACACCAGTCACTGGCCAGCACAAAGTCTTTCTCCCCTTTTAGCCTTTCCTTATGTTTCCTTTCTGGGCATCTTTGAATTTCTGGTTTTGTGGCAAGATCTCAGAGATTCTGGAAGGCAAACTTCTAAATCCAAGAGAAATAACTGCAGCTCTTAGGATATAACAACATGCAGGGGTCCAACATATTCACAAGAAACTTCACTTCTTCTAAGTCATCCTGGAGTTGAAGAGTTTGAAGGAACTCAAGACACAGAGGCATAATGACTGTGGCAGGCGATGAGAGGCCACCAGAATGAAACAGGAGACTGGTATTGGGTTCAATTAGGCCACAACTTTAATGACTACAGGAAAGTGTAGGTTTGGCTAAGGTATTGGGCATGTATCCTGCATCAGGCAGCCCACCTGCAACCTGATAGGAACCTGGCTGGGTTGAACTTGTGCTGGGGAGTTGCCCCTATCATAGACTGGGTGACACGACCCCGCACAGGTCATGACTGGGACAGGTGTATTGGCCCATCTGTCCCCCAGTGGACTCCCAGAGAGAGTTCCCGCTCCTGGACTCCTCTAATAGGGTACCCCAGTGACTAAGAATCCATCCAATGCTTTATCTGCCAAAGCTGTGACGGTTGCTATGAGGTAGGCGAAAACCTGCAGGCTGGCCAATTTGCTTGCAGGAGAAAATGCCTCCCTAGCCCCAAATATGGTGACTAAATAAATCATAGCAAGGTCCATAGGCTCCACACACCTTATGTCCACTCCACACACACCCCAGACAGCCCCTAAAGACTGGGTGGGTGGAAAATCTCACAACCATCAGCCAAGAGGGCGGCCTGCTCCTGGCCACCCCCTTAATAGGCTAGGGGCAGGTTGGTTGCAGCCCCCAAGCCCCTGCTCTGATTGGGTAGGCGGGCACTGCCCGCCCATACCTGAGAGCATGACGTGACTGGAGGTGGGCAGCAACAGGTGACCATCGCCTCATCCAGCCACGCTGAAAGATGGCGGCCACCCTGGACCCATCATGGCCATGTCATGCGGCAACAGCCGCCCACCCAGAGTCCCAACTGAGCGGATATTCTGCAGGACATGACCCCACACCCAGCAGTACATACAAGTATTTATAAGTAGTGAACATGGAAAGGAGACTAGCAGAAAGTGACACGTGATCCACACACCCCTAAACACCCAAACAATTTGTCTATGACTCCAAGTAGAGCAGTTTGGAGCCTGACTCTGCTGTCCCAACTTATTGGATTAGCCCCTGATCGGGTCAGCCTGAATTTACTGTTGAGATTGGTGTTGTTTGAAGGTGTCACGTGAACTATGCAAATTACAAGGGACTGCAAACACACAGTAATAATAATAATAATAATAATAATAATAATAATAATAATAATAATAATAATAATAATAATAATAATAATTTATTTATACCCCGCCCATCTGGCTGGGTTTCCCCAGCCACTCAGGGCGGCTTCCAACAGAACACTAAAATACAATAACCTATTAAACATTAAAAGCTTCCCTAAACAGGGCTGCCTTCAGATGTCTTTTAAAAGTCTGGTAGTTGTTTTTCTCTTTGACATCTGATGGGAGGGCATTCCACAGGGCGGGCGCCACTACCGAGAAGACCCTCTGCCTGGTTCCCTGTAACTTGGCTTCTTGTAGTGAGGGAACCGCCAGAAGGCCCTTGGCACGGGACCTCAGTGTCCGGGCAGAACGATGGAGGTGGAGACGCTTCTTCAGGTATACTGGCCCGAGGCCATTTAGGGCTTTAAAGGTCAGCACCAATACTTTGAATTGTGCTCAGAAACGTACTGGGAGCCAATGTAGGTCTTTCAAGACCGGTGTTATATGGTCTCAGGAGCCACTCCCAGTCACCAGTCTAGCTGCCGCATTCTGGATTAATTGTAATTTCCGGGTCACCTTCAAAGGTAGCCCCACATAGAGCGCATTGCAGTAGTCCAAGCAAGAGATAACTAGAGCATGCACCACTCTGATGAGACAGTCTGTGGGCAGGTAGAGTCTCAGCCTGCGTACCAGATGGAGCTGGTAAACAGCTGCCCTGGACACAGAATTGACCTGTGCCTCCATGGACAGCTGTGAGTCCAGACCAGGCTGCGCACCTGGTCTCTGATGTGGACAAGCCTTAAGTAACAGCCTTGTGAAGTAAATTTGGTAAAGTCTCTTCAAAGGAAGAAAGAGGTGATTGCATTTAGAATTAGACAACCACCTCTACCCAGTCAATACAAGCGACATTTTCTTACTGCTCTAATGCAGTCAATGTATTACTTTAGCAGTATGAAGATTTTTTAGCTCTGCTGGTTCCATTTTTCTTTTTGTGTGTACATGGCCCAGTCTAGCCCTTATTTATAACCGTACTGCTCACAGTTCTATTATAAACTCCAGGATTTTCAATCTGTCTTATACCTACCCCATCATTATCTCCCAGAATTAGCAGCATTCTGGTAACTGGGTTAAATTGGACCATTACCCGTTACTATAGCAGCCAGAATTTCTTCTCTGGGTTGGTTAAGGCTATCGTCACAGGTAGAAGAGATAACCTTGGCATGTCATATTTTGTGCTGTAATTAGTAAATAATAAAATATCCCTTGTTGCACAGGGTTTGGTTGTTTAGGAAAGGGCCAGGAGTTATCACTAGGCAGAACTATCTATAGAGATGCACACTTATTTTGATTTATCAAATATCTCCATAGATAACTTTATTGCTCTCATTCTTGGATTCAAAGGGAGTTATTTTCCTAATTTACTTGATGAAATTGTGCACAGAAGGTAATTTGGATGTGTGTTTCTTCTCAAACTAATAATTTGCTTTCGAATGGAAATAATTTCCTTCACAGCTTTGTTCTGAGGAAGGTCAGGTGATTTACCTGCTTCCCAAATAAAGATCATCAACTGAGATGAAATACAAGTCCTGCGTAGGTATAAGGTTAGAGAGCAAGGATATGAATGATAGTTATTGGCTAGTAGCAAAAATGTCTCTGCTTTTTTTTAAAAAAGCAGAGACATCACCTTGCCAACAAAGGTCCGTATAGTTAAAGCCATGGTTTTCCCAGTAGTGATGTATGGAAGTGAGAGCTGGACCATAAAGAAGGCTGATCGCTGAAGAATTGATGCTTTTGAATTATGGTGCTGGAGGAGACTCTTGAGTCCCATGGACTGCAAGAAGATCAAACCTATCCATTCTGAAGGAAATCAGCCCTGAGTGCTCACTGGAAGGACAGATCCTGAAGCTGAGGCTCCAATACTTTGGCCATCTCATGAGAAGAGAAGACTCCCTGGAAAAGACCCTGATATTGGGAAAGATGGAGGGCACAAGGAGAAGGGAACGACAGAGGACGAGATGGTTGGATAGTGTTCTCGAAGCTACCAGCATGAGTTTGACTAAACTGCGGGAGGCAGTGGAAGACAGAAGTGCCTGGCATGCTCTGGTCCATGGGGTCACGAAGAGTCGGACATGACTAAACGACAAAACAACAACAACAACAACAATATTTACTTGCTATATTTCAGTGGTACTTACTCCGAAGTAAGTGTGCACAGGACTGTAGAATTTGGTGATTTCAATCATAACTGTTAAAATAAAATCATAATGTTAAGGTAACCTGATTGTGGATTTTTTCATATGCCATTATTGCCTCTCTGATTTACTCCAGAGCTTATGGAGCAGACCATGTGGAAGTCGGTTTCTGTAAACTCTCAACTTGGTTTAGTTTACATAGCTACTCCCTTTTTTATAACCAGAGGAAGCCACTTACAACTTCCTTAAACATACAGTGTTCAGTAGTAGTAATAATAGCTTGTCTTGGCATGGAGACATCTCAAATGGAGGGGGAAATGCCGCTTCTCTAATTCAAGAAGTTAAATCCATCCTTATTTGAATTGCCAGAAATATAGGTAGCCTTGTTTGCTAACTGTTTAGCAAGTAAGCCCTGATTTAGATGTCTTTATTATTGGAATGTTCTTCAGATGCTCTGTGCTAGCAACAAGTAATCATCATCTGTCATTAAATCAGGGCTTATTTTCAGCTGGAACGCAGTTCTGTCTCTTCTCAGGTTGGCGCTGTTGCCATTATAAGAGAAAAAGGAAAGTGTTTATGGTGAGTTCTGCCACTTCCTCTGTTATTTTAGCACTGTATAAAATAACAGGCTTACAATATATACAACATGCCTCTGTTAATTGTAAGAGCAAGTTGGGAAGTTGCTGGATGCTTCAGTTTGCTTAGCATTTCTTCCATGCAAGTTTCAATGGAATTGATGAGGGGAAGCAGAAGATAAGGGGAAGCAGAGAAAAAGAAATGGTTGAGTTATTGCCTCCATGTTTTAGAGATCGCTTGCATTCCTTTGGTAGCCTACAAAGCCAGCTGGCAGAAAGTTTGAAGCTTAACTAAATGCTAATTTGTGTTCATTTCTTGTGATATTTTAGGAAAGATATTTTCTTGGACTTAACTACTTATAGGAAGGGGCTCCCCACCACAGGCAAAATAATCTCTGTTTCCCTTGAAGGCACACAAGCATTCACTGCCAGAATTTTAGAGTCATCCACAGTCTGTTGTCATACTGAAATAATCCATGGATGAAATGTTGAAGCAGACTCATTTAAGGGCATGACTGTCCAGCGGTAATTTCATACTAGGGATGGACAAATTTACTTCTAGTGATGTCCCAGTGTCACCCTGAGGTGGACTCATCCTCATCATTTAATTCGCATGCCGCCTTTCCAGAGTTGCAAGCTCAAGGTGTCTTACAACATGAAAGGATTTACATAATTATAAACATAACAAAAGTAGCAGTAAATAAATAAAACACATCAAAAAGTATATAAGTATAATTGAACAATTTTAACAAGAATTGTAAGATCTAAAAATACAAATACAAAAATTTATATCAATAACAGCAACAAAAACAATACCCTACCTTAACCCAATTGTGCCCCTCCTCTGTATGGCCCCAGGAAGGGAGAAAGGCCTCATTGTCAGAGCAGCAGACGAAAACATTTCCATGTACTCACGGTAGGTCAATAGTATTGCCCTTGCAGGGTTAGCTTGCCTAGGAGCATTAGAAAAGTCAGCTTGACTCCTCTCTTTCAAGTTCCAGACCTTGGACCAGGGATAGGAGATGCTTCAATCATGCAAGAGGGTTGCATCCATAAACCTCTGGATAGAGGAAGCTTGCTTGCTCCTGTTTTTGGTGTCCTAACATCCGTCTGTTCAAAGACTTGTAAAAATACTTCCAGGATCAGACAAATATCCCCCCCTTCCCCCCCCCAGTACCATGGGCCAAGTCAGCATTTTACGCAAGCAACCCTGGCCTTGCATGTGAGCCAGAGTGAACAGACAGATCCTTCATAAATATGCATAGCCTTCTTCTCTAAGCCAGTGGCCCTCGCAGACTCCAGTAATGAATTCCCTAAGTGTGTTTTGCCTGATGGAATACTTCCTTTTGTTTACCTTGTCAGTCTTTTGAACACCCCCAAGCTTTAGTGATCTTGGAAGGGACAATTTCTGTCTTTTCCAACAATTTGTACCATTCGTAATTTATTAATCTTCTAACATGTCTCCTATCTCTTTACGGCAGACTGAAAATCCACCACTGCACTTGAACAGTTTTTCCTTAAGTTATTTTCTGTGAACCACCCTGAGACCTCTGGGTGCATTGTGGTATTCAATAAATTCAATTATTCAATAAATAATAATAATAATGGATTCAGCTGCCTTCCTGCGAGGATCCAGGGGCTATTTTCATTGTTCTCTGGATTTCCTAAAAAGAGACCGTTTATTATTAAGTGTTATGGGTCAGGGAGTTTTCTGAGAAATTTTCTTTCCCACCATCACTCAAACTGTTAGATAATTTGATCACCCCACCCCCTTGAAAATATCCAGCAAAATTCTTATCAGCCCCATTTTGCCACCCTCAAACAGCATGGAGATATACTGTTAATTGCACTGTAAATGACTTCATTAAATAAATAAAAATGCCACCAGTTTATTAAACATGACCACAAAGCCCCCCATGTGTTAAGATAATTTCCATACAAACGAGGAAATACAAGGAATGCAGAGTGGATAAAATGCCCCTAATAATAATAATAATAATAATAATAATAATAATAATAATAATAATAATTTATACCCCTTCCATCTGGCTGGGTTTTCCATTACGTAAAGGTTAAACCCACTGGGCCAAAAAGGAAACCATGTGAAATTTCAATATCAATTGCACCTATAAGGTTAAACATGCATTGTTCAAATCAAAGACTTTTTATTTGCAGTTTCTCACTGTTCCTTACTGCTTTAATAATTATGAACTTATTTTTCAGTCAGTCTTTCATCAACTTACTACAAATTTTAAAACATGCAAAAGAAATGTATCTCCCCCCCCAAAAAAAAAGGGAAGATAGAAATAAGCATAACAAAAACCAAACAAAACCAACCTCTAAAAGGAACAGTAAATTACAATAGTAACTGAGAAAGCAACCTCAACATATAAGTTATAGAACCTGTTTTTATCAGCCAGGGTGAGCAAGGATCCCACACACAGGTTGTTGCACAAATCTGGCCAGGAACCTTGTCCACATCCTCAGGCTGCATCAGTTGAAATTCATCCAACAACACTGGGCAAGACTGCGCAATAGACTCCGCAGTGGAGTCAACTCCTGTAATAGTGAAGACCAAGTCCTGGTGGATGCAAGCAATTTTATCCTCAAAATGCCAAAGGAAGTGTTGGTGGGGAAATGGTATTGCTGGCAAGTGTTCTTAGTAAACCATGATAAAGTTAAGCTGCAACTCATTTCATTTTAAAAACAAGCAACAAACCAAATTCATAATTAGAAAGAAATAATTTGACAACTGTAAGTGTCCAAAGATCTCTCTCTTTTTTTAAGTACACTTTCCAATTGTGCATCAGGATTGTATACAGATGTCTCAGACAAGGACAAAAGAATAATAGGCAGCCTTGGCATAAAAGCATGTTCTACAGAATGAAGGAGAGGGGAGCACAATGGGGTGACCATGGAAGCATTTATTTTAAAGCACAGCTTTGAAAAGAAATGCATTTAGCTCTTAGAATCTGAAGGCATGGCCATGGCAAGGTAGCTGGAGAAAAGTGTCCGCACTGCCCATTTACAGTGCATGTAACATATTGCTTGCATCACAACCAAAATGGATTTTTATAATAATAATAATAATAATAATAATAATGATAATAATAATAATAATAATAATAATAGACCTTATGTGCATGTATAAAATCTACATCAGGAATGGGGAACCTGTGGACCTCCAGACATTGTTGGGTTCAAAATCCCACCACTCATGACCTTAAGGCATCCTGGGTGGGGCAGATGAGAGCTGGAGCCCAACAACGTCAGGAGAATTTCTAGTCCATATACTATGGTTTGAAACAAATAATTACTTGATAAAATACAGCTGAATCATGCAGAATCTGTAAGTCCTCTTCCATTAACAGGCCATCCATTACTCACAAGCAAGCCATACCACATTCCCCACCCACATAAAGTCCGCTCATAAGCAGAATCAGAAGTCTTAAAGAGTTTGTGGTTGACAGCTAGTAATCTTCTTAAAATACTATGCTCCCGGTTCCCCCATGTGATGCCCTCCAAAATACATTGCAGTTGGTGTGCTCCGTGGGAGGCAAAAGAGCTTTTGTGACACTTATCATGTCATTAAATCATACTTAAAGGCAAGTAGCTTTTAAGTGCAGCTTACACTGTATATAGAATTTGAATGCAGTGTTTCCCACATTCTAGACACCTTGGTTAATATTTTGAAACCCTGCAGGCAGTGAGCATTTCCCCATCCATTTGACATTGCAGCAGCTTATTACACATGTTCCCAGGGCATCACCTGACAAGGCAGTGGCAACATGTGGAGACAATTGGTGGCACCCTTGAGACCTTCAAGGTCTGCCCCTGTTGTCATGAGTTGGTGGGGGTGGTTTCCCTTTCTCTTTCTCTATTCTTTCTTAAAATAGAGAATCTCAGGCTTGAAAATATATGCAGGTGAGAAGGCACAGCTAGAGGGAGGCAACTCAGCCATTTCTCCCATGACCAGGAGGTACAGATTCAGAATTAGAGTCTTCCGGTGTACACCAGTACAATATATGCAATACAGGAACCAGAAGAGAAGGAGGGGGGTTGGATTTCTGAAGCATAGACAACAGTGCTAATGAGGGTTATGCAGCTGCAAAGTAAGGGGTGCATTTCAGCAGTTTGGATGCTAAGTAACCAGCATGAACTCCAGTGACACTTGAGTAGCTCACCTCAATTTTCCATTACCACATGACAGGAATGGTGAACTTGTGTTTCCCCCCAGGTGTTGTTGGATTCCAACTCCCATCAACCCCTGCCAGCATGGAGGGCTACAGGTTCCTTATCAGAGTTGGCCTTTAGTAACTGGGGATTCCATATCCCATATGCATAAATGTGGCTGGGTTCTTAACTGCACCATCCTATCATATGACGCTTCAAGGTGGACTTGTTGCCAGTTGGTCCTGCTTGCTCCAGGAAGGCTGGTGTTGTTGCACCACTTGTGATAAAAGGTAAAGTTAAAAATAGGTGGGGATTGCTTGGCCAGGGATGAGATGCTGCTTGCACTGTGGTGGCTCAGGCTACTATTTTTAGGTCCCCCCCCCCAAAGGAAAGGAGTGATTATCTATATTCAACCTCCAAAGTGGTCTAACTTCCATAAAAGCCTGCCAACATCTCCCAGGCAGCATGAAATGGTCCGACTATTCTACTTGCAGCAGAGGTCATTAAAGAAACAATTATTTGCAGTGGGGAACCACCTACTATTACAAATACCGTTCAAAGAAAAGGTGGATCTATAAAAAAATGCCGCCAACCCAGCTGGAAACCTAAACTCTTTTTGTAAAGGCACAGGATAGATCAATCTCTCCCTTTCTTAAAAATGAGATTCTGCATTTGATTTTTCTACTCGGCAAAGGAAGTATACAAAGGCACCTGCTTCCTTTTGCATTCTTGTACAGAGAAAATTGAACATGTGTGTGGCAGTATTTAAAAATGATAAAAGCAAGTAACTAGTCTCTGTTGTGGTTTGAGCAAAAGGCTTTTTGCAGCCTGATGCAAAGCTGCAATCGAGCAAAGAGGTGGATATGCCATTAAGGAAACAGCAGATGCCTCCAGGTGGTGCAATGGGTCGGTGCATTCGGCTGTTAACTAGAAGGTTGATGGTTCGAACCCACCCAGGGGCAGGATTTTCCTTCATTGCAGAGGGTTGGACTAGATGACCCTCAGGGTCCCTTCCAACTCTACAGTGTTATGATTCTTTGCTAAACAAGCAACAACCCAAGTTCCGTTTTTAAAAAACACAAACCCAACTTTGCTGCTTTTAGTGCTAAGCAAGGAGGGATTCTCCTTATGGCCTTTGAGGTCATGCTTCTTTCTTTTGTGTATGCATTTCTAAATGTTATATGCTGTACCTTCGGTGACAATTTTAACATAAAAATCCAATAAATCCCACTATATCATATAACAATAAAAGGCAACTGCCTGTGTCATGTGCCCCGTACCCAGCCTGCTCCACCCCTGCACCAAAGCTCTGCCTACCCCGAACCACTGTGATTGCCCCCCCACAACCCAGTGCTGTCCCCGGCTCCTCTCCTCCCAAACACATCTCCCTTCCCTCAATAAAATGATGACAACAACAAAACCCACACAAACGAAAAAGAGTTAAGCCCCTAAACAACACTCCAGCCCAACTTTCTGTTTAGTAGCCTCAGCTTTTGCAGCTGGAGTCAGTCAGGGCCCTGCCCTACCAGGCAAGGTGGAGAAAGGCCTGCAAGGATGGGGGCAGGTCTTCTAGGATTCACAGCCAAGATGGCCTCTGGCCTCTTCAGCAGGCTTAACCTTCATAGCTGGACTCAGTCAGGGTTAGTCATGTTCATTAACATTGAAGAGGAATAGCATTTGATACAGCCCATGGAGTCCCCCCACCCAAGAAAGTGCTGAACATGCTAAAAGGAGCAAGAAAAGGATATGTGTAATTTCCTGTCATTCCTCCATAATAATGTCCCATTGATTTCAGTGGTCCTCACTTCAAAGCAAGCTCACAGCTACATGACCTATGCATTCCTCAGTCCAAAAGGTTAGGCAGCAAATGTAGCATTTATAACACATGGCTGTTCTTGCTTACAGTCAGTGTCAGAGTATGTTCATGTTGATGAGTGATGCAACCCTTGCACCTAGTAGCAAATGCTGAGATAGGATAAAATACACATAACGGTGCCTTAGTGTGCAACTGGATGAATGAGAAACAATAGCAGTTTGGACAATGAGCACTCACACTTTACATTGTGGGTGCCCTTCGTGGGATTGCGCATGGTGCTACAGTTCCCAGGGAACTTACTGGCAAACAGGGACTGGCCTGCCTCTCAGTGTTAATTTTTGGAGGTTCACACCCAGCCTCAGTAGTCAAGTTTCGTTGCTGGGAGGTGGGCCAGTCCCGTATATACAAGGGGTAGAGCCGACAGTAGCCCAGCAGTCAGCATAGGAGATTCACCCTCCATACCCTCCCTTAGTTTAATGTTTTCTTGTTTGCAGGTTAACTTTTTTCTTTCTGTTTCTGCTATGGCCCATGTCTGGTTGCTGTTGAAGGACTGGGAAGAAATTTTCCTGCATTGGCAGGCTTTGACTTCCCCATAGCAATTCCTCACAACTTTGGCGGCTATGGCCTTGGGTGGAATCCTTTAGTCTCTTCTTCCTTATAAGGGGAGGGGGCGTGAAGTAGTGACTCACCCCCCTGCGGCGGTGATTCCAGGGTCCCCTCTTAAAGGGGTTACATATATGGGTGTCTCTGGCCATACACTGAAAGGTTGTCAGTGAACTACCCTGAGTGCGGGAATATGGGCTGGGCTGCCTGCTACACTTATGTCTCGCAGAGCACCCCCATATCCCATTTACCCTGATGTGCCACAGTTCCCCTGGCTGGGGGGCTGGGAGTGATACATGCCCAAGGCCTAAGCCAAGGTCTTCCTACATTCAGAAGTTTAATAAAGTTGTGTCCTAATTTTAATTCCAGAGGTGTACAGCCATTTAAAAAAATTAGAACCTATTTTTTTCATCATGCGATATGAATTATTAGGTATACTTACTAATAAGAATTTCTTCTTGAGTCTCAAAGCTTCCTTTTTAAAACACACAGAGTCCTCATTGCTTAGAATCTCACCTTCCAGTTCTTGAATTTAGTGATCTACCCAAAGACACACAGATAAATCATCTGCATATTCAATAATGCACTGTTAGCTTTCCTGCCCCCAGCTGATTGGCTGCAATGTCTCACTAATATTTTAATTCTTCCATGCTTCGTCTCATGGAATTAAATGTGGCTGATTGTAATCTGGGTAGCTGCTTAATTCACCACTGCCACCATTTCGTAGCTCTGAAACAATTATTGTTTTTGACAGCTTAATTGCCTGATTATACATATATTGTGGCATTTTAAGTAGCATTTGACTAAGTTAATTAAGATTTCTGGTAATTGTGTGGGTTTTGTTTAGGCCATTTATGAGTGCAGAAATGAAATATTACTATTCAGTTATTGATTAGATTTTCTGTTAGGACTGTATATACTAACATTGTCTCTGTAAGAATGGGGTTATAAGAATCTTTAGTTCCTGGGTATGTGGTCTTGCCTTCTTATTGAAGGGAAAAAATGAGAAGCATGAGGGGAGCAATGCACTATAGAAACAGGAGAGAGGTTGTAGGGTGAGATTAAACAAGTTCTATGTTTTAGTTACAGTGGTACCTCGGGTTAAGAACTTAAGGTACCACAGTCACCTTTGTTCTCCTGTTTGGTTTCACACCACATAATTCATTGTCGTCCATTCCCACCTACCACAATGAAGGAGATTTTTGGATGTTAGGTACATACCAGCTACTCATTTGAATTACCGTACTTGTGTTGTCAGGCTGACTTGCATTAAAACAATAAAATCAAAGTACATAATAGGACAATTTACAGTCATTAAAACAGCGGAACAGTGAAATCTATTGAAATAATTTAAACTGGGGCTGAGATTTTTTTAAAAAGAATTTCCTGCTGCCTTAAAGTCACCAGAATAGGAGACAGGTGAAAGGTTTTTTCCTTCATGGGATGAGAACTCCATAGATGGGAATGCAGTGATTGAGGAGGCCCTCATCCATCTAACCTTCAATTGCAAAAAAGGGCTCTGCTAAGAGGAAAACTGGAAGACTGGCATGGTCAGCATTGGTGGCTGGGTGCTTGCACTGGCTGTGAGCTCTAGGGCCAGATGAGAATTGCATTATCTCCAACCCCTAGCTTGAGAACTCCATTTATGGTACCAAAATGCCTCAATGAGCCCAGAATGCCATCCTGCATCTTAGTCAACTGTTTTATCAGTTTATAACTTATCCTTCAGGATCTTCTTGGATCTCCTGGTGATATACGGCTCTTCTTCCTCTCCTGCTACCTTTCCATCTTTCTCCTTTCTTCTTCTGATCTTGAACTTTTCTGTGCACATATATTTCCCATTTGTGCTTGTGAATACTGCAGGATTTGACTGTGGGATAACCAAGGCAGTGCCCATGAGATCTGCTGCTACACTGCGGTGACAAGAGTTATGGATTGAGCTGACCACATACATACAAGCTTGCATTACTTTAGTTTATGTGCAACACTGATGGTTCAGATAAAAGACTTCCATGCAAGCAAAGCTTTAACAATGGGCCAATACTCCTGGATGAAGAAGGGACTCCTGAATGTTGATTACAGGCAGTTTAGTGCTTGTCTGTATTTTTTTTAAAAAAATGGCGTGGTAATTATGCATAGGTTCTGCATCACAGATTTCTCCTTAGCTGTAAAGTTGTCCTTGAAGGCCATGGAAATCTGCTACTATTTGGCATATTAACAGCAATATGGTAGAGACACACGTGTCAGAAATTAAATACCGGTTGCTTAGCAGTTTCATTCATCATGTAGGAAACTTGTGTATTGAGGATATAGATCCCATTCAATTGTGGAAGTTTTCTTTACTGATACATTTCCAAATGTTTACAGATGCTAATAAGAAATTCATCAACTGCCTTCCCATATTTTCCATGTTGGATCAAGACACAAGTGTTTAGATACATGACAACAACATGGTGGGTGATTATAACTATTTTCCAATATTGTCACAAATTAGACCATTTTTGCTAGTCAAGCGTGTTTCAGATCATCAGAACCTTGACTGCAACAGTTTTCACACTGCAAATAATAAAATGCAAAATGTTTCACAGTGTTCCTTGGGTTATCTCCAGCAGTTGTTTTAAGCTTGCTGCCTGCATAAACAATGAAGGAATACATTTCTGAGAAAGTGAAATTTTTGAATGATGGTGACAGTGGCCTGGAGGAAGAAATTATGCTGTTATAGAATGTTAAATGTCAGGGGGAAGATGAATGTGCCTAAGTCTCTGAAGATTTAAATTGGGCCGATAGAAAGAAAGAAGTGATTAAATGCACTGTTAGTCAGCCACCCACTTTCGTTCCAATGAACATTTAAGTAGGAACTTCAAACAGACAGAGGGACAATGGATTTTCCTATGAGCAATTGTTTGTAAATCATGCATGTGAATTATTTTTGTTGATACATTTGTGATAAGGCACCCTGAATATTCAGATTTGGACTGGCATTTTTTAAATTGGTGCCCTTCAGATGTTTTGAATTAGAACTTTATTAGCCCCAGCTAGCATGGTACTTCTATCAGGAGTCGATAAATATTTTAGCCCCAAACATCTGGAGGGCATCAGCTAGAGTTGTAGAAAGTTGAGCTAGATCATTTGTACATAAAAAACAAGGGCAAAGTTATAATGGATGTTGGCATGGAGGAGTGAAGCAAATGTGGTTGAAAAAGATAATTAATTGATCCTCTAACAAAAAAGTTTAATTTCTTAAATTGTTAAGACATTTATCTGCTTGTTATTGTGACAAAAATGTGGTTGGAAAAGATAATTAATTGATCCTCTAACAAACAAGTTTAATTTCTTAAATTGTTAAGACATTTATCTGCTTGTTATTATGACAAAAATAAAATAATATAGTCCCAATAAGATATTTAGTGTCTGAAGCAGACTGTCCAAATCACACAGTGCTGGTGGTAAAAGACATAGTAAAACTAGCAATGCCATGGTACACCTGCATCAGCACAATTGGATGCTGTCATCTGCCCCAGCTGCAACAAAACAACCAAGGTTGCAGGTTCGATCCCTGTATGGACCAGCTGCATATTCCTGCACTGCAGCGGGTTGGACTAGATGACCCTCGGGGTCCCTTCCAACTCTACAGTTCTATGATTCTATGAAAACATGTTTCTCCTGTATTGGTCTCCACAACCACAGCAGGTACTGTAACTCTCCAGTGGTTTGACTTTATCTCCAAAGGCTTACTCTTCCATTATCTCCTGAGACAGATGGATGCCAACCATTCAACGCAGGGGTACAAATACCCCTAACCATTTTGTGAATCTTTGTACTTTTGTCCATTTACTGTATTTATTTTTCCAGATTTGAACTATAAAATGGTGGTTTTATTAAGTCAAAATGAGAGTGCCCCTAAACATTTTTTTTTAAGAAAAAATGAAGCACTGCTCCTTTCCCCTCTCCCCAAATCATCAACTTGAAAATATTGCTTATGTAACTAACTGGCAGAGAGGAGACAGGAACCATGCTCACAAACCTTTTCTTTTTCTTTTTTTAAAGCATTCCTACTGGATTCTTATGTATGGAAGTGAGAGCTGGACCATAAAGAAGGCTGATCGCCGAATAATTGATGCTTTTGAATTATCGTGCTGGAGGAGACTCTTTAGAGTCCCATGGACAGCAAGAAGATCAAACCTCTCCGTTCTTAAGGAAATCTGAGTGCTCACTGGAAGGACAGATTGTGAAGCTGAGGCTCCAATACTTTGGCCACCTCATGAGAAGAGAAGACTCCCTGCAAAAGACCCTGGTGTTGGGAAAGATTGAGGGCACAAGGAGAAGGGGACAACAGAGGATAAAATGGTTGGCCAGTGTTCTCGAAGCTACCAGCATGAGTTTGACCAAACTGCAGGAGGCAGTGGAAGACAGGAGTGCCTGGCATGCTCTGGTCCATGGGGTCATGAAGAGAAATGACTAAACAACTAAACAACAACAACACTGGATTCTTGGGTAGGGTGGGGAATGCTTGAAAACCTCAATGGAATTTCAGTGCAAGCTGGAGGAGTCTTTCACATCACTAAGTGAAAAAATTGACAATTTGCTGTTCTTTAATGGAACACAAAAACTGCTTCCTGGAATGACTAGCTTCATGTTGTCTAATGGTAGGGGTGCTACTTGTTTGTTGGTTCCACCCAAGGAACACATAGACTACTCATTGGGCGATACTCCTTGTCCATATGGAGCTATGCAGAGAGAAAGCTGTCAAATACCTGGACTGTGTGCACAAATTATCTTTATAATACCTTGATTATGAATGGAAGTTAAACTATTGTATTTCATTATTTACCTCCATGTTTTCCAGCCACAGTGACACAGGACTGTGAAACATTTGAATAAAGGCAAACAAATGTATTAACACTTCAGCAGAGGTAGTTGGGATTAATTAGTTAATGTTGACCTCAAACAGGTTCAAAGAAAAGGCTTTGAATAAATTCCATGGTATGAATATATTGAAATTAATCTCTTCCTTGGGGATTACTTTGCATTATGCCTCTAAGATAATCACCTTGTACACATGCAGCTGCCATAAACCCATATAAAATCTCCCTCTACTTAGTAAAATAACAGCTTCCAATTCTATTGGTGTCAAAAGCGAAACTTTCAGTGGCTTTGTCTTGGATTTTTATGAGCTTGCAAGCATCACAGAATCTTTCTCAGGGGCTCCTATGACTTTGTCCCCCAACAGTACCCAAGACATCTACAGATGTCATTAGCAACACAAATTATGCTCCAGTGCACTTCTAAATAGGAAATAAACATTTGGAAGTAGACATCCCCATGTCTACACAGACACAGGCGTGCGTGCACAAACAGTTTTCATGAATCATTTCCTCTTTAAAGAGTAACATTGGCAAATAAAAATCAGATAGGGATGACAGGAAGCTGAATTTACCCATTTTCCCCCTTTCGCTGCTCTTACTGGATCTCCCTGCAGACCTGCAGATCTCTTACTGGATCTCCCTGCAGACCTGCAGATCTCCCTCCTCCCAAAGTGAAATCTATGAACTCTGGAAGTTGTCAACTAAGTTCAGAATCCATAGAAATATATAACTGAAACCTGAAGGGTAATCTACATGAAGGGCTTCCATAGAATCCTGTCCTTTTGCCTGCTGGATGCAATAGGATCCCATCCAAATCCCCCTTGTACACTAAGTTACACATGCAAAGTGAATGTATGCATTGTGATACTGTTGCACTTCTGGACCTCCCTCTCTCCATACTGAGCACCCTAGGGTGCATGGGCTCTGGCAGGGTTCTAGCGAGTGTGTGATAGAGGCAGAGGAGATGGTGGTGGGCTCAGGAGAGAGGGCCACCAGTTTATGGTGTTTAGTGCCACCCGTGAGGGAGGAGTTGGGGGGGGAAGGTCTCAGCAGTGAGAGATGGAGGTGGGGTGCAGGACAGGTCAGAAGTGGAGGAAGAGGCTGTTCAGGCAAGAGGCAGGCTGGGCAAATCCCTACCATCACCTTACCTGCTGGTTCCTAGAACCAGGAGGGGCTTGAAGAGGGAAGCACAATGTTAACTTCAGTGCAGGAGAAGTTTTAGGTTGTGTGCACACACTCCATCGGATGATGGTACGTAGGTCTGGTGGGCACGGTACAGCTTTTGCTACAACAGCTCTGCTGAGCACAAACCTGGAAATGTTTGTGCCAACTATGTAGGTGTGTGTGTGTCTGTCTGTCTGTCTGTCTGTGTGTCATGCGCACCTTAGGATAGGGTTGCCCAGTGCTTTTTTTCTTTAAAAAAATGTTTAGTGGTACTCTCATTTTGACTCAAGAAAATCACCATTTTATAGTTCAAATCGGGGAAAATAAATACAGTAAATGGAGAAAGTACAAAGATTCAAAAAATGTTTAGGTTAGGGGTATGTGTACCCCTGTGTACCCCCAGAAAAAAGCACTGGGGTTGCCATATTTCAAATCCCAAAGTTCTTGAGCTTTTTTTAAATAAAACACCAAAAAACCATGATTTTTTTATTGGCCTGCCTAAGATCCAGGACAAAGCGCTGCCTTTCAGAAAGTAAAGGATTAGCTACCTGTCATTTGCTTTTCTTGGCTGGGTGTGCCCAGGACAATAGGCTACTCATGACCACAGGGTTTCTTAGTCTTTCCTTGGGAGAGTCAGTCCCCCAAGTTGAGCAAGTGATACCTCAATTCCTTTATCTCTACATGATAATTCCCTGTACTGGGAGCTTTTATATATGTGTTTATCATAAGGGAGGCAAGACATGATGTGGCAGCAGCAACATTTTGATTTTTTTTGCTTCTAATTATAAACTTCATTGTTCTGTCATCTCAAGCAGCAACAGAGCAATTACGGTAAATTTAAAAATATAAGTGGAAGAGGAACTGCTGCTTTTCACTAGGTAAGTTCCTTGATTTCTGCAAATTTTATGAATTTCCCTCCCCACCCCAAAACGGCTTAAGATGCTTCTCTGCTTTTGCCACTTGTGAATGGAGCTGTGAGAGGAAGCATTTTCAGTTCAACGACAGACCTTTTGCACTTTAGGAACTGTAATCCTGGGGACCAGCATGGCTGAGAACTGCTTGGAAATGCTCCACTTTTATGATTTATGTTCTAAATGAACCTGCGTCTCCGATTGTCTTAGCCTCACTCTCCCCATCCTTTCTCTCTGAAGATTAAATTGTTTTATGGTTCAAGAATTCCTCACTGTGGAAAATTAACTAAGCAGGTGTAAATTGAGCAAAAACTTTAAAAGACTGAAAGGTGTTCCCAGTAGCATCTGGCTTCTTGCTTGCTTCAGACTGGCTATGAGCCAGCCGCGAAATTAAGACAGCTGTAGCCAACATTTTGGATGACTTCCTTGTGGCATTTGGCAGAGGTGAGACAATATTTCTGAATTTATGTGACCTCCCCGTCAACTTTAATACTTGGCCATTTAGATATTCTAGTAGGAGCTGACAGGCAGATACCAGGCAGCCTCTTCTCCCCCACTGTCTATAGTCCCTTCTATCCTGGGAGCTGCTCTGTCTTGTTATTGTTTCTCTGTAGCCTTAGCCGTAACCCCTTTCTTGCAGCATGTTTTACGCTATTAAGAGATTTAATTATTTTCCACACTCAGCAAAACAACAAGAAAAAGACCCAGCAGTCACAGACCCTCTAAGTGTCCCTATTTTACACCCCTGATTTAGAGAAGCTGTCCTAGTTTCTGATTTGATCGTGAAATGTACCACTTTTCCTTAGGAGTTATCTGACCCGCAAGCTGTCTGAAGGCAATCCTGTATAGGGAAGTTTTTTAAAAAATGTTTAATGTTTTATTATGTTTTTATATATGTTGGAAGCTGCCCAGAGTGGTTGGGGCAACGCAGTAAGATGTGTGGGGTATAAATAGTAAAATTATCATGATGGAATGGGATGTCCCTGTTTTCATTGGAGAAATGTTGGGTGGTCTGCAGTCATCTTCGAAGAAATTGTGTTAACAATTTAAACTAGTGATGAAATACAGTAGCTCACAAATGGTCATTATGACAAATTTGTAGCCACAATTCAAATGCAAGGGATTGGTTCTTTTTGATGGCAGATCAAATCAAATTTGGGGAGAATGCCAAGATGGAATTCCCTACCTGTAGGTTGAGGTGGTATAGTCTGTGGTAATATCTCAGGATTCTGCTACATAAGGAGACCAGGCCTAAGCCTAACATATCTAAAACCAATACAGTCTGCTATTTAAATTTGTATCCTGCTGTTCCTCCCAAAGTATCCCAGGAAGGCAAACCACAAAGCAATTATATTATATTATATTATATTATATTATATTATATTATATTATATTATATTATATTATATTATATTATATTATATTATATTATATTATTATATTATTAATTTAATTTATCCCTTCCTGCACCATAAGGTCCAAGAGTTGGTTACAACAATTAAAACACAATATTAAAAACAAAACATCTTAAATAATAGAAATGGAGGGCAGTCCTAAAAATATACATCTCAAGCACCAAAAGCCAAGACAGAGAGGTGTGTCTTCAGCATTGACTGAAAGTGGCATCATGAAGGTGTCAGGTGCACCTCTGTGGGGAGGAAAATCTACAGCTTAGGGGTTACCAGGGAGGATGTTGTCTAGGTCACCCCACTGAGCTTCTGAGGGTAGTGAAACAACCAAGAGGAAACATCTAAAAAGCAGTCACATATCCTCACAGCTGGTATCTTTCAGCTAGGAAGGTTTTAAATTCCACAGGCAGAATGAAGGATATAGACTCATTTCACCAGGGAGGGCATTCCACAAATGAGTAAGGATCCATTCCACCAAGGAGGACTAACTTGACAGCACTGTGCCATGAAAAGGCATAAAATGCAAGAGTCACCTATCTTTCTTGGGGCATAACCAAAACAATGTTGACATTTCACATCTACAGATATGAAATGCTACCGTATTCAGGTGCTAAGGAGTTGAGGAACAGGGAGACCTCTGTCTTTTCCCTCACTTAATGGCTGCTTGCCAACACCAACTGTGCCAATGGGGACTTTCTCCAGGGAAAGAATGCAAAGCAGGGGTAGCCAGATAGTGTTGTTCTCTAACTCTAAGGGTCGGAAAGAAATTATAGTCAGTTTGCATTTAAAGGGGAAGCACCCTAATTCACACTTTTGAAAGCAATGCACAAATGAAAAACACATCTGTCTTTCAAAATTCGCACGTCTCTGAATTTTGAGGTTCAGTTCACTAGCCAAGTAGTGTATACGAAAATGCAAATGCTAGGCTGAAGTGTGCACAATCATGCATATACTCATGGATGCAGCATGCAAAGATGTGTTATATTAGACAGAGCTGCTTTGCAAAAAATGTGTATATTAAACAAACTTACATACAAGTTAATAGAGTTTGTTGAAATAAAAAAATTCTTGATGTCAGTAGGTAGCCGTGTTGGTCTGCCATAGTCAAAATAAAAAAATTCCTTCCAGTAGTACCTTAAAGACCAACTAAGTTAGTTCTTGGTATGAGCTTTCGTGTGCATGCACACTTCTTCAGATACACTGAAACAGAAGTTGCCAGATCCTTCTATATAGTGAGAAGGTGGGGAGGGGTATTACTCAGAAGGGTGGTGGGAATGGGAGATTGGCAGATAGCTGAGATGAGTCTGTTGACGACTCTTAACACATGGTCAACAGACCCTGGACACCTTTCACCAGAAATTTAATGATTTTCACCCCACAATCAACCTAACAATGAATCAATCCATGCAAGAAATACATTTTTTGGACACTACTATAAAAATACAGGATGGGCGCATAGACACCACCTTATACCGTAAACCAACTGACTGACAAACATATCTACATGCCTCTAGCTACCATCCCAAACATACCAAACAGTCCATTGTATATAGCCAGGCACTACGTTACAGCCGCATCTGTTCCAATTCTACAGACAGAGACTCTCACCTAAGAGATCTACAGCAAACCTTTTTAGAACTAAAATACCCAGCAGATGAAGTTAGACAACAGATCAACAGAGCCAGACTGATACCCAGAGAGAACTTGCTGCAAGACAGACCCAAAAAAGAAAACAACAGAACACCTCTAGTCATCACATACAGCTCCCAAGTTAAAACAGTACAACGCATCATCAGAGATCTACAACCTCTCCTGGACAATGACAGTTCTCTTTCTCAAGCTCTGGGAGGAAGACCTTTCATTGCCTACAGACAGCCACCTAATCTTAAACAACTCCTAACCCACAATAATACTGCAACCAGACTTAACACGGACACTGGCACCAGAGCCTGCAATAAACCCAGATGCCAACTTTGCTGCCACATACACCCGGACAACACCATTACTGGCCCCAACAACATCACACATACCATCTCGGGACTATTTAATTGCTCATCGTCTAACATTGTGTATGCCATCAAATGCCAACAGTGTCCTTCAGCTCTCTATATTGGACAAACAGGCCAAACCTTACGCCAAAGAATAAACGGACATAAATCTTACATCAAGAATCACAAAACAGAGAAACCAGTAGGAGAACACTTCAATCTCCCAGGACATTCTATACAAGATCTCAAAGTAGCTGTTTTACTACAAAGGAATTTCAGAAATAGACTGGAAAGAGAAGCTGCTGAATTGCAACTCATTACCAAACTCAAAACCATGGAGAGACCTGGTTTGAACAAAGACATTGGATTCTTATCTCATTATACATGACTAAGCCATTTTTCACCTTCTCACCCCTTGCCTTTTCCTGGAAGACCTATTGCAGTCGTTAAGAGTTGTCAACAGGCTCATCTCAGCTATCTGCCAATCTCCCATTCCCACCACCCTTCTGAGTAATACCCCTCCCCACCTTCTCACTATATAGAAGGATCTGGCTACTTCTGTTTTAGTGTATCTGAAGAAGTGTGCATGCACACGAAAGCTCATACCAAGAACTAACTTAGTTGGTCTTTAAGGTGCTACTGGAAGGAATTTTTTTATTTTGACTATGGCAGACCAACACGGCTACCTACCTGTAACTAGAGTTTGTTGAGTTAGTGAGCCTGACAGCCAAAATAAGAAATTATGATGAAAAGAAAACAAGAGGCGAGTGGGAGCATTTTGAAGAATGCTTTGAAAAGAGTGGTATTAAGGTTAACTGGCAAGTGGGATAAGCCTGTGAGCAGCAAAAGACAAGACAAAGGAATGGAAAAGGGAAATAATAAAGGGGTGGGGGAGGAAACATAAGGAGATGTAGCAAACTAAGAATATGAAATAGATGACAATGGAAGATAAGCCAGGAAGTCTATATAAGACATGAATGGATGTAATATGTAAAACAGAAAATGGATAAATAAATATTAGGATAAATTCTTAAGAATTTCCATGAAGACATTTTTTTAAAAAAATCCCCAAACTGATACAGAAATGTGGAGGACTGAATTAAGATTGGAAAATGAATAATGGAGAGAAACCAGAATTGACAGATTTTCCATCCCTATCCAGTTCCCATCAGCCTTGGTCAGCATAACCAATGGACAGAATGATGGAAGTCATTGCCTAGCAACAACTGGAGGTCACCAGGTGTGCTACCCCAGGTACATAGGAGTGCAGCCTTAAGCAGCTAGCAGCAGGTAGCTATGTCTAACCACAGAGCTGAATCAGCACTGACGGCAATATGAGATACAAATTGCCAAAGATAATTCCAATTATATTTCCAAATTAAGAACACAAGAATTAAATAACTGAACTAGCACAGAGCAACGGAAGGCACCATTTTACAGGACTGTAGAACAAAGGGAATAATTACAAATGTATTTTTTTAAAAAAAATATCTCCATCCATTTGAAAGCGTCATATACATCAATCTTAAAACGAAAATATTGATGTTATAATTAAAAGCTGCCAATTCATTATTCCTATGACTTGTCTGCTTTCACATACTGTCCTGTTTATTGGGTTTTTGCAAGAATTAGTAGTGGTTGGTTTTAAATGGCTAGCGGTACATTTTTTAAAAAAATATTTAAGATTATTTCATATAGATGTATGAGAGCTTCTTCTAAACAATTATAAAATGTTCCTGCTCCTGACAGGTGCTCATTTCTTTTCAGCTGCTGGAATTTTGAAATGCCAACATATTTTTTAAAGCTGTTTTCCTTTAGAAAGAGTGGAATGGAAATAGCAACCGCTATATCAGCAAAGCTCCATATTACAGCAGAGAAAATGCAGGATTTTAATAGAGCTTCTGTTCAGCGGTACATTTATAGCACAGAGCAATGAGATTTCCATACATAATTCCGCTTGTGGTCCTTGGAAGTGTGCAATTAAAGTGGCTTTGAAAACTTCCCATGTATTCTATCAGATCAGAGGCACATCTGTTCACACACATTTGGTTAGGAGTACCCACTTATCTTTTGAGTGGTCGCCAGGCAGATGCAGAGGCAATGTCTGTTTGACGTCGGAGTCTTTGCCACTGGCACTAAAACACAGGCTTCCTATTGCTTTTAATCCTACACAGGACTGATTATTGATCTTTGCCACCCTTCTGTTCCCAAGGGCTCCCAGGACAGATAAAGCGTGACTTCTGATAGCGAAGATACGATTGATTCTGAAATTTATACATTTAATTATCGTGTTACCCAGGAATCTTGATAAGGAAGGTGATTACCTTACATACACTGAAGCTGGCATTCAGGGGTGGGGGAGAAACGGCAGAAATATATATTTCCCTGCTTATCGCTGAACTCAGAGAAAAACCTGGAGTATCTCTCTGTCCTCCTGTCAAAAGATGGGGAAACTGAGGCAGTTAGCAAATTGAAAGCTTGAAATAGCAATTGATTCTGCACCCTATCCCATAATTTTTACACATTGATTTCTCACTCCTGCAGGGGGCTCTGTGGCGCAGCCAGACTAAGCAGGAGGTCCTATGTGTTGAGGCTGGGTTTGGTAGCTCTCTGCTACACCTAAAACCAACCGTCTTGTTTCTCTCATCTCCATCAAGCATCGGGGAGAGGAGTTGCAAAGCTCCGTTTTGCAAGCGAATGCAGCAAAGTGGAGAAACCCCCCTTGCTGCTCTCTCTTGCAAACTGCAACTTCACGTCTCCCATCTCCATCCAGGAGCATAGACTTCTAAAGAGCTTCATGATTTTCACATGGGTTGCCAACAAATCCAGGGCCTTCTTTTTTTCTCCTGGGACAAAAAAATTGTCCTAGGACAATCTGCATTTTCCTGCCCACGACATCACATCTGCTTCCTCTTCCAACCACACATTGCACATGGGTGATCTGTAAAGAAAATCCATGTGTCAGGGTGCCCGCATACCTCAGTTGCCCAGAGCCCCTACATGCAGGCAGGAGCTCATGTGATGGAGCAGGGGTCAGCAACCTAAGGCCCATGGGCTGCAAGCTGCCCACGGAGGTCGTTTGACCGGCCCCTGAACGAAGTTGCCCCCTCGCGCGCTGCGCTAAACCGGCGCAGCGCGGTGCAGGGACTTGATTCCGCAGCACCGGAAATTGCGTCTGTGCATGTGCGATCTGGCCCACAGAGGGATCTCCGCGGGACCAATCTGGCCCAGGCAAGATAAACCTTGCTGACCCCTGTGATGGAGTCTCCTTATAAAAAAGTATGGTTGAAAGAGGAAGTAAACAAGGTGTCAGGGATGGGGTGAAAAGAGTGGATATGCATAGGGCTAAATGGTTTTTGAGACTGAGGCAAAGAATCCCCTCTGAAGGTGCATTGGTGCTCATAGTGTGTGTTTGTGTGTGTGTAAATGCAATTGTGGTTTTTTTTGGGGGGGGGATACAGTTTTTTAAAATAAAATACAAATAGCATTTTTAAACTTTCCAGGATAACTCATGGTTTATTCATGATTTTGCTGGTTTAAAATCTGTGTTCCTTGTTTATGATGCCATCTGCAGGTGAAAAAATAGATTTCCACTACTTTTATTATCAAGTCAAACCTAATTGTGTATTTGTATAGAGTCTATATGCATAAAGCATTAGGTTCCCCATTAGGATATGACCTTAGATTTCCTACTTTTTGTACAAAACCATAAAGGGTTTGTTTGGACAAATAAAACAGTGACCAAAAATTGAAAGAAAGAAAAAAATAACACTGTGATTCTAAAGTCTAAAGCTGTTATTTTTTAAAATTGCATCCTCACAAGATGAAATAGAAAAAAAAGTGTTAATTTAAACAAAGGTTCTCATGGGAGACCAGTTAACATAACCAAAGTATTTAATTGTAGTTTTTTTAATGAGATGCATTCCCTTTTTAATTGGCAATTACTTTATTTTTCTGGGTCGTGGGGCAGGTTAGGGTGGGAGATTTTTAGTGATGGGCAATGTTCAGGGTCTGCTTTGTAGTAATGCATACATTTAAAAACGTTTTGCATGGAAAAATAAGTATAAGATTTTCAAAGCTATGCAAGAAGATTAAGCTTTTGCTGATCGTGCCGTCTTCTCTCCTCTTTGGCTTGGGAAATTTATTTTTTTTTATTTTTTTTAATGATATTTTAATTGTAAGTTTTAAACAGAAGAAAATCACCAAACATATACGATACCTTCACCAAAAAGTAACAAACAAGAAAAAACATAAGTAGACAGAAACATAGACATAAAATAAAGAAAATCAGAACCGTTCATACCACATTTTTTCATAACTATCTGGACTTCCTCACATCTCCCTTTCCTGCGTTCTCAGTAATAAAGTTATAAACAGCAATTTATTACCTTGTTTCAGTTCTTATTTTGTACTTCTCAAATATTATGTCTTGAACTTTACATATTTTTTATCAAATACTTAACTGCTTAATTTAAACATAATATTGCTTCAAATTTCATCCTTTTCTTAAACATCACTTACTCTCATATATCTTTCAACTAAATTGCTGATGCCATGTTATTTTCTATCGTGCAATTTCTTAGCATTCATACAGCTGATACTGTTTTTGTAAATAGTCCTTAAACTTTTTCCAGTCCTCTTCCACTGTCTCTTCTCCCGAGTCTCGGATTCTGCCAGTCATTTCGGCCAGCTCCATGTAGTCTATCAGTTGCGTCTGCCATTCTTCCAGGGTGGGCAAATCTTGTGTCTTCCAATATTTTGCAATGAGTATTCTTGCTGCTGTTGTTGCGTACATGAAAAAGGTTCTGTCCTTCTTTAACACCTTCTGGCCCACCATGCCCAAAAGGAAGGCCTCTGGTTTCTTAGGGAAGGTATACTTAAATACCTTTTTTAACTCATTATAGATCATTTCCCAGAAGGCCTTCACTCTTGGACAAGTCCACCAGAGATGAAAGAATGTTCCTTCAGTCTCCTTACATTTCCAACATTTATTATCATGCAAATGGTATATTTTTGCAAGCTTGACTGGGGTCATGTACCACCTATATATCATTTTCATAATATTTTCTTTCAAGGCATTACATGCTGTGAACTTCACACCGGTGGTCCATAACCGTTCCCAGTCGGCAAACATAATGTTGTACCCAATGTCCTGCGCCCATTTTATCATGGCTGATTTAACTGTTTCATCTTGAATATTCCATTTTAACAGCAAGTTGTACATTTTTGAAAGTACCTTAGTCTTTGGTTCTAACAATTCTGTTTCTAATTTCGATTTTTCCACCTGGAATCCTATCTTTTTATCCAAATTAAAAACCTCCTTAATCTGAGCATAATGTAACCAATCTCGCACCTTGTCCTTTAATTTCTCCATACTCTGCAGCCTCCACGTATCTCCAACCTTTTCTATTATTTCCCAATATTTCGGCCATACGGCCTCCATATTGAGTCTTTTCCGAGCCTTAGCTTCCATTGGTGACAACCACCTTGGGGTCTTGTTTTCTAATAAGTCTTTGTATTTTGTCCAGACATTAAATATTGCTTTCCTGACAATATGGTTCTTGAAAGCTTTATGAACCTTTACCTTGTCGTACCACAAATAAGCATGCCATCCAAAAGCATTATTAAACCCTTCCAGATCCAGGACATCAGTGTTCTCAATAAGTAACCAATCTTTCATCCAGCAGAAAGCTGCAGCTTCATAGTATAACCTTAAGTCCGGCAGGGCAAACCCCCCTCTTTCCTTTGCATCAGTTAGTATTTTAAATTTTATTCTGGGCTTTTTGCCCTGCCAGACAAACTTAGAAATATCTCTCTGCCACTTTCCAAAAGATTCCACTCTGTCCACAATCTGTAGGGTCTGAAACAAAAACAACATTTTTGGCAACACATTCATCTTTATAGCAGCAATTCGGCCCAACAAGGAAAGCTTCAATCTTGACCAAGTTTCTAAATCCTTTTTAATTTCTGACCAGCACTTTTCATAATTGTCTTTAAATAAATTCAAGTTTTTGGCAGTCAAATTAACCCCTAGGTATTTCAACTTTTTAACCACATTTAAATCTGTCACTTTCTGAAACCTTTCTGATTCCAAAGGTGTCAATTTTTTTCCCCAAAACCTTGGTTTTTTGCTTATTTAATTTAAATCCCGCCACCCGACCAAACTCATGAATCAATTCTAAAACTCTTTTCGTACTAGATTCTGGCTCCTGTAATGTTAAAACCAAGTCATCTGCAAAAGCTTTAAGTTTGTACTGTTTGACTCCGACCTGGCTTGGGAAATTTAAGCCCTCCAAGTGTCCATTAGAAAAGCAGCTAATGTAGAATGATAACATATTTAAGGCATTGGTTGAGTGAAATTCCAAAAAGTTTGGATTGGTTATTACTATTACCATTATTATTTATTAAATGCATATACCACCCTTCATCTGAAGACCGCCGGGCAGTTTACAACATAAAAACACAAATTAAACCACAAAATATATTTTTATTAAAAAGAATGGCAAACTGCCACATTCAGAACCTTACTTGGATGTGTCTGGAGTCTTGGAAGCTTGACTACCTTACATTCTCCTACAAATGGACCTTGAGCTTGTTTGAAGGTTCTAGCAGAGGAGCACAGCTATCGTATATCCTTGACCGAAGCAGAATGGTACACTCTTTCTATCTGGGATAGTCGTCCTCTTCCACCGAGCTCGCAACTTCAGGAGGGATGCACATGGAGCAGTGAGGGAGGAAGAGGACACCTGCCTATCCAGCCACATCAGCCAAATCAACCCCGGCGATCAATGGGGTGACAGATGTCGCAGCCAGATCACCCTCATATTTTTAAAATAAAATAAATCATAAAATAAAATAAAATAATAAAATAATAAGCCATAGATTGTTTAATGAGCCAAAGGCCTGGTTGAAAGGCCTGGTGGGATTAAAAACACAATTCCTCATAATACTTCACAAAGAGTTTACTGTTTAATTGATCCATGTTTTGAAACCTTTTAATTTCTTTTCCATATGATGTGTACAGGTGTACAGGTAAGACACAGCTATCCAGTGCAGGCAAGTAATGCAATGGGTGTACAGAGCTAAATGATGCAACAAGGATAATCCAACATCTATAAGAAGAAAATAACAATAGTAAGAAACATTTCCCCCTCCACTAGAATTTTCCTGGAGTCTTCCTGTATTCTTGGATTCTTCCAAATCTTTTCTCCTCTTGACTTTGTCCTTTGGTCTTCAGTAGATATTTGGACCTGACATCTGGCTTTCTTCTCAACCCTACCTTCTGGTTTGTCCTTTGTTGCATACTTACTAACATAAGAGACTGCCTTTCATTGATTCAGACCACTGGTTCATCTATCTTAGTGCTGCCTGCATTGGCTGGCACTGGAGTCTCAGATTTTTCCCATCCCTATCTGGAGGTGCCAGAGATTGGACCTTGGAGATTCAGCAAGGAAAGCATGTGCTCAGCCACCAAGACTTATTCTTGCTCCTGACTACTGGCTTATCTCCCAGCTTCTGGCTCACCTCACACACTGGACAACCACACTCTGCGACAGCTTAACTGAAAGTCAGAGTGGGCTAACAAAATTCATGGTTTGCCTGGGTTGAGCGAGGCATGTAAATGGACTCAGAAAAAGGATAGCAGCAATTTGTTTTTCTTTAGTGAGCTGCTTCTTTTTTGTATTCATCTCTGGGTTCAATTTGCAAAAAGACTGATAGCAAAAAAAAAGTAATTTCCAACTCTTTGAAGTGCAATAGTTTGTTGACACAGTTAATTTGCAGCTCAGTGAAGCTATATTGGCTTTGTCTAATAACTGCAAAGAGGATAGAGAAGTATCTCAAATTTCCATTGAGAAGAGTTCTGCTCCAAAGACTTTGCTTTGGTTTAGAAGACTTAGCTGTTATAATTTAGCCTTTAATTTATTCCATATTTAAAGTTTATTTCTTAACCAAACTTCCTTTAAAATGTGTGTGTGTTTACTGTGGGGAAAGGACATCAAAACTTCACATGACAAAAAAACCTATAGTATAAGTAGGGTGTGTTAATTTTATCTATATCAATAGTGTACTTTTCTGGTAGTCATCCAGAACACAAAGAATTGAATTACTGTGCATTTCAACTCATTTCAAACCTAGAAAAACACATTTTTGATGTCCTTACCCCACAATAAACATACACATACGCACACATCCATCAATACATGAAGTTGCATTGGAACACATAGAAAACCTGTATTTGTGGATGTGTGGATTCTAATTAAACTTGGCACTGAGAAAAGATAGAACTTGGGCTGACTATTCTGGCAGACATTTTTAAAAATTCTTATCATAGAATTGTAGAGTTGGAAGGGACCCTAAGGATCATCTAGTCCAGCCTCCTATAATGCAGGAATATGCAGCCATCCTATATGGGGATTGAACCTACCATCTTGGTTTTATCAGCAACTGAGCTTATCCCAATACCTAACAAATATTCAATATTTTTAACTGTTTATACCTGAGGCCCCTTCCATATGCACAAAGCAAGCCTTAATTTGGGGGTGGGAGTGCATGCAGTTCTGTGCTGCTAAGGAAGCCCTGTGGGCAGCATTCAGATTCCCAGTGGAAAGAGCTGGCCGGTATGGCCATTTTAAATTCTCAAGTCTCTATGCACAGCAGGCTTTGCCTTGCAGTGGGCAGCGGTTTGACACTTTAGCCATTAGGAATTGCTTTCCTGCGAGGAACTATGAGCAGGCGTACAGGCTTGAGATACCTTTGCATGCTGTGATGAAGTTCTACATACTAAGCAGTGCAAAGTCTTCCACTCCTAGTCTGTGTGTGTAACAGTTCACAGAACAGCACGAAGGCGTGAACTTGTTCTGCTCATTCTTTCTTCAACCTGACCTAGCCTGTAAATGAGATAAAGTCCTTTTTGCCTGACATCTGTTTCCAAAACAATGTTTCAAAGACCCGTCAAAAGCACATGCTGTGTCATACTAATCTGAAAGATGCTGTGCTTGGTCAAGAAGTAGGGCAAGGATAAGTGACTCAAAATTTGTGCTGGGGAGATACCCTGTCACAATGACACAAGCTGGGGAAAGAATGACACAGCAGTGAATGACCAAATGTTGCAATGTTCTGATTGCTTTCTCTTCATTTTTCTGCAGGACTAGGTCATCTGTTCCCTGCAATGGTCTCTGCACTTCAGGTGTTCATTCCTGAAGGCCTTTCAGGGTCAGTGTACTGAGGACAGTGTACTGAGAGGGGCAAGTGGAATTTCATTTCTTTTGATGTGGAAATTCATACCCTGACTTTCAAACACTATAACTTGTGGATATCTAGTGAAGCTGAATGTTGGAAGATTCAGGACACATAGAAGGGGGGGGGGGAGGAACTTATTCACACAGCTCATCACAGCTCCCACAAAAGGCCGTGATAGCCACCAACTTTGATGACTTTCAAAGATATTAGACTAATTCACAGAGAAGGCTACTACTACTACTACTACTACTACTACTACTACTACTACTCCTCTGTCTCCATGTAATGCTTTTGAATACCGGTTGCTGCAAACTACATGTGAGGAGAGTTCAGATCCTGCAGGAATCTGGTTGGTCACTGTGAAAACAGGATACTGAACTAGATGGGCCAATGGCCTGATCCACCAGGCTCACCTTATGTTCTTAAATCTGTTCTCAGGACAGAGGCATATGTCAGGCAACCATTAAAGTATGAAGTGTAGTCTCAGGTGTGGTGACATATCGTAAGCAGGTGCATTGATGTTGATCGCCCAACCATTGGCTCTAGCTCTAGTGCTGGTCCACCCGTCCACAGCCCAAGTTGGGTGGGATACTTCGGTGACCAAATATGGTACTGATCCCTAGCACATTATGGGGAATAAATTCCCAGTGCACCACATCACATAATTTGAAAAGCACTGCCATAGACCAAGCACTCTCCTCCTTCATAACCGCCATGTGTCGCCTTGTGTTTAGAGACATGCCTCTCTTGTTAAACTTTTGTGTTTTTTGATGAAAGCATCTTCAAATCTATCTACAATGTAAAATTTGAACTGAACTTGAAAGTCTAGTTTGATATCTGCTTCTGGATGGCCAGTAGACTTGCAAAAAGAAATCACATCTTTCTCTGTGGAGAGGAATCCAGATCTTGAAAGTCAAAGGCAGCATAAATTGCTTGATGAAACAAAATTGTGGCTGTGAAACTGGCAGGAATGTAGTGCGCTCACATATGTCTATCTATCCATAATCTCACTTTGCTTATTTGGTTTCTTTCTGCAGCGTACAATTCATTTTTATGTCTATCTGTGAAGTGCAAAAGAACTCAAAATGTCATAAAATATATCAGGCTCACAAGGAATGCTGCCAACCACTTCTGTAAACCACAGGCAGATCTCATCAGAGCCATTTTTATTGCACTTTTATTGGTCAACAACTGGAAGAAAAAATAATTGAGAGATAAATTAGATTTCTTTTTGTCTTTTATCTTCTCATATCATGAAGGCTCATTATTCAAGATTCTCTACAGAGTGTGTGCAAGAGTGATATGTATATAATACATTTCATTATAGCTCAGAATAGTAACTCACTGATTTACCTCTTAACACTTTTAAAATAAATTCCTTTTGTTTTTCAGAATTTGACTTTCTTGCCAAGCCATTCTTACTGAGGCTGGCATCAGTCTGTCTCAGAAGACAATTGAAGGGTATGACTTCAGGGATGAAGGCAAACCATTTGAGAGATACAGCGCCTGCTGTGGCTGTAGAAACCAACATGGAAGAGACATGTCTTGTTGCAGCTGGGGCAGATGACAGCATCTGATTGTGTGGATGCAGGTGTATTATAGCATTTCTTCTTTATGAGCTCCTTCCAGCAGTCATTCCTCCTCTGGTCAATGCTATGGATACATGATCTGACTGCCTGTCTCCAGGCACTGTGGTTGTCTGCAAGGGATTCCCACATGGCGGGGTTGATGTTGCCAACCTTCATGTCACATTTGAAGACATCTTTGTAACACAGAGCTCCCCGTAGAGCACATTTTGGACATCCTGTCATCTTCCATTCTGTGGACTTGGCCAAGCCTGCATAGACATTGCTGAGACAGGACAGTGAACATGCTGAGAACTTGAGTTTGGGAGAGCACATCTTTGTTTGAGGCTCTGTCCTGCCACGTGATGCCCAAAATTGTCCTGATGCATTGCATGTGGAAGGCATTGAGGCATTGCTCATGGTGACTGAAGCTTGCCCATGACTCATTTCCGTAAAGCAGCATGCTCAACACATAAGGCTGATAGACCTTCATTGGTTGTTAGCACCACATTCTCCCATGTCCTGCTGGAGTCTTAAGCCATTGCCAACACACTTGACTAGTTCAGCGTCGATGGAGAGGTTGCTATTCAGCTACTTGGAAATCTAGTGTACAACCTTTTAAATAATGAAATTAAGATGTTCAAATTATTTTCCTGTAGGCTCCTGTGCCTTTAACAGGTGGGCAGAAATTCAACAGGTGTGACTTTACATGTCACTCTTTCCCCTGTCACTGCAGTTTGTTGTTAGAATTTTAGCTTGTTAGGCTAAAGGTAGAGAACCAGTATCAGGGGGGGGGGGAATTGTGAATTCAAATAAATTTTATTATCTGGGCTGGAGGGGAATAGAATTTAATGTTTCTAAAATCAAAGGTTCGATATAAGGAGAGTGTTTGATGTTTATGTCAGCATATGCTTCACTTAATGAAGACAATGGGGATTAAAAGTGTTTGGCTAGACTGAGATTCTAAGAAACGTGAAGAACATAAACCCTTCAGCAACATTATCTAACAAACCTTTTTTTCCAAGTTATCTAAACAATTAAGAGCATTTCCCACCCTCAAAGTGAAAATAGGTGGTGAACATGTCTCTTACAGTGCCATTTTATGCATAGCTGCTTGGAAGTAAATCCTACTGAGCTCAATGAGATTTACTCTGAAGTAAGTGTGTATAGGATTGCAGCCTTAAAGACAATCATTTGGGAATGATTATTTAAAGCTGAACAAATCTCTGACAGGTGGACACTCTACTAAGTAATATCAAACAGTTCTCCTTTCTAATATGAAATATTCATTTTATAAATTTATTTATTCTCTATATAAAGTTTGCTAACCACTCCAAAGACATGAAATGCATGGAGCTGTACACTTGGGACCAGAATGTGCAGTGCCCCGTGTACAAAGGGTGTGCTGTTGTCAGTCATTTTGGGAAGAAAGGGAAAATGTTGATGTTTAGTGGATGTGAAGAGGAGACCGTTGATTGCCGGATTAAGAACCAGATTAAGGGCTGGCTTTGGAGATCTCTTCCATTCAGGTACTGTTTTTGTCATGGGTATAAGGAGCATTACTGAAAGCATACATTTCTTAGTAAGATATCTTCATGGTATTTCTAGCAAATGCAAGGCTCACTGGTCTTAACTAACTTATAAAACATTCACCAGTAATTTATTAGAGTCACACAGTAGGGACTTAATTCATGAAATAGAAGTGTTTTGCTTGATTGAATGGTCTGTCTGAGGGTTGTATAACACAACAAAAATAGCTTTTGATAACAACATGAGGCTGGTCATTTTTTAAAAAAAAAGATAGCAGTGTTCTTGGAAATCCATTGCATATCTAGTTTCTGGAGAACTGGTCATAATGCAAGGATGTATACATGGGCATGTCTTAGCTTCTTCAGAGAGATGTAAGATTTTTTAAAGGCTTGGAATTGTGTGTGTGAAGGATGTACTCCAATGCGGGGAGGGGATGTCTAATATTTGCCAGATTCATTATTCCCACTCCAAGACATTTTAGACAAATCTGAAGGACCATGCACCCATTTTTATTTTTATTTTAAGAGTCCAATTCATTGTCACTGAACTCGGTTACTGCCAAATATGAAGTGTTGTGACTAATCCACGAAGAACAGCAATGTTCTGGAATTGGAACAGGAAGTTTTCAACTCCCAAAATCCTAGCGTTGTGGGTCTTTTCTGTTATTCTCTGTGGATGAATTATAAATGTTCATAGTCCTGTCCTTCCTTTCTTACATGCAAGATGGTGCGCAGACAAAGGGATCCAGGGAGTCCTGTACGAATGCAGGTCACTTCTGTTTGCAGAAGACCCATTCTCCAAGTTCAACAAATTCTCTTCTGTTGCAGACTATCCCACACTGTTCTAGCAGCCACCTGACACGCAGGAATGGCTTTCTTTGGGGACAGCACATAGGCAGTAAAATGGGAGAGGATGCAGGGAATTCTCATTTCAAAAACTGAGTTCCACTCAAGCTTCTTTAAATTTAGTTCAGTAAATGTAGAATATCCACATATACCTGTGTAGATACATGCAGGCATCCTTAGCTTCATCAAAGTGCTGATAGATACAGAGTCTGACAAAACATAATAATTTTGAATTAGCAATTATGTGAGTGAATCTAATATCTGATTTCCAGGGGAGCTATGAAAATGAATGATTTAATGCACTTTGTGATCGTTTGTTGAAAAACATGTTGAGAAGCATGCACTTTTGTGAAAACTCTGTAGTAATTAGGATTATGTGACATTATGCAGTCGGTTTGCTTCTTTTCTGAAAGCAGGAATAGTCTTAAAGCTGATCGCGTCCAGTAGCTTGCCACTTTTTACAACCATGTCACAGCAGGGAGTTCTAGATCTCATTAGGAAGATAAATGGAAGGTAATGTATCTCCCAGTTTGGTTTCCTGCTGAGAATAAACTTTATTCAGTAACAGCCACAGTGATAAATTTTGAAGAATTATATCCAGAGATCTTGGAACAAGCTTGGTTTTCTTCCTTGTCAATTTGTGTTCCTTCCCTCTCACCGTCTCTATTTCTTGGTTTACTACCTCATAACCTAATGAATTTAGAAAATATATTTTATTATACAAATTGGGAGGAAGGTCCTCAAAATTCATCCAATTCCTGGAGATAGTGCACTTTTCACTCTGCTTGTATTCTTTTTTAATAATGACCGCTCCCCGCTTAAAACGAGGAGTGCCCTTTGCATGGACGCGCGCAGCCCTAGATCTGGAGTGGCCCCATCAGCATAGGCTTGGCTTTGCCTTCCCTCAGGTGGGATACCTGGAGGTCTCCGCCTACCTCAGTCAGTTGTCCAATCCCACCTGGGGGAAGCGTTGCCAAGGAGACCAGGCCAGGTAGGGGAGGGATTACCTGCCCACACAATAGAGGGAGGATCTTGCCTGGGAATCCTCACTTGGCTCCAGAGCTTCTCCCACCCTACCCACCCTCAGTTAATGTCTTCTTTTGCTGGTTAACTTTTCTTCACAGGTTTTGCAGGTTAACTTTTCTTCACAGGTATGCGGGCGCTGCTACGTTAAGGTCACTGTTAAAGGGCCGGAAAGGAATTTCCCTGCATTGGCAGGTTTCGCCTTTCCCGTAGCAAAAACGTCACAACTTTGGCAGTATCAGGCCTTGGGCAGAATCCTTTAGTCCATCTTCCTCTTTGTGGCGGCGATACCAGGGTTCCCCGTTAAAGGGGTTTCTGAAGGGAGGCTTTGACCGTACGCCGAAAGGTCGTCATTGCTCTGCCCTGCGGCGGCGTCGTAATGGGGGCGGCTATCTCTGCTTGAACATATGTTCTCCAGAGCCGGCCCATCCCCCCCCCCCACACTGGATCACCCTGATGCTCCCTAGGTCCCCGGCTGGGGACTGGGGAGGGAGAACGCCCAATGCCTGAGCCAAGGTCTACCCACATTTGAAATTTAATAAAGTTGTGGCCAATTTAATCCCATAGCACGTTGTCTTGAGTCGTTATTCCACATGACGGGGGGGGGGGACCGCTCGGGATCTGGGGACTCCGCCTGTCCACACAATAATTTTATTGAGTTTTACATTTTTATCCTAGTAACAACATATCAAATAACAAAAAAATACAATTCCCAAATTTCCCCCTCCCCTGACTTCCCTCAACTTCTTCTTCTGGTTTTTTTACATATTAACTTTTCTTGCTTGCTTTATTGTATCTTAAGCTTAGGTTCTTTATATTAAACATTGTTATACTCTTATCATTTTAACATCATCTTTATAATTTCTGTATTTGTTTTGTTAATTGTAAGTGTTTACTCAAACCGTGCTAGTGAGTCCATTTCTTTACATTGTTTCTGTAGATACAACACAAATAGTTCCCAGTCTTTTTAAAAATCTCTGTTGTCTTGTATTCTCAGTTCTATCAATCCCACAATGTGTGTGTGTGTGCCTTTTAGGTAAGGTTTTATTTTAATATATTTCTGTACAAATCCTAGCAGAGTGGAGTGTCTTCTCAGTTATTTATTTATTCATTTAATCCCAGCTTCCTCTGAGGAGCTCAAGCTGACACACCTAACTCTTCTCTTCACAACCATCCTGTGAGGTAGGTTAGGCTAAGAAAGTGTGACTGGCCCAAGGTCATCCTGTGAGTTTCATGACTGAAGGCATTTGAACTCTGGTCCCACAAATCCTAGTCCACCACTACACCACACTAGTGTATTATTATATGTTTAAAATATTTTAAGACTGGCTTCTAAGGCATAGCTCTCGCAAGTTGGCTTACAAGACACTCTTCAAAATACATTAAATCCAAAAGGCCAGACCAATTTTATAAACATAAAACAATTTAAAACATCCCAAAGATCTCCGAAACTCAGCAGGATTAAGGCCATTCTTACACACTCTTTTCAAAGTTAAAGGGAATCAAGAAAACATCTTCTAAATCTGATCCCGCAACACATTCAGCTACATTTTTGGAATCCCTTAAAGTAACACATCTTAAGGATCGCAGTGCAAATCTGTTCTCTGTCAAGCTGAAGCCATTGCTCTTCAACCTGTAGAATCACAGCAGAGATCACCTTTTTATTTTGTGTTATTCTGAAAGCAAAAAGGCTCCAAGAGTTGTAAGATGTGTTTCATGTGAATGAGTACTTCTAGTCAACCAATGGCAGACCGTAGAAGATGACTTCAACAGATGGTCCCTGCATAGCAAGCAAAACATTTTTCTACAAACTTCCTTTGTTCCACAAAAGGTTTAACATTTCGGGAAACCTACTGTCTTTTGTTTCTGGTTGCACTAGAGAGAATCACTTAAAGAAATACATTAAATAGGTCCTATGTGGCATGTAGCATAGATTGTTGGTCTTAGGTCTACTAAGATTGGCTTAGTCTTTGGCAGCTGGGAGGTGGGTGGCCAGGATAAGATGGTGTCCTTACACAGAACACCACAAGATCCAGGCCTCACTGAAATACTTTGTACTTGGAGCAGAATACGGCACAAAAATAATTCTAATTGAGATTTTTTTTTAACAAAAAAAGAATGGCCTTCACTTGAAGAATTATTGATCATAAAGTTGCAGCTGTCTTCCTTTATTTTTATTTTTAGAAATGAATTGCATTACTTTTATAGAATTGTGGAGTGGGGAGCTGAAAACAGTTTCCATTGCTGGATCAAAAGCATAACTTTCTCTTTTAAAAAAAGTGTTTGAATGACCTTCAGGAGAAGCTGGTTTGTGGCTTGAATATGCTGATGAAATCACTTTGCTTGCAAGTTGTTTTGCTTTGTAATGAAACTCTAAACGACTAGCCATGCTGAACAGATGATGTTTTCTCCCTTGTACCCTAATATTCATTATTACAATCTGGAACCAAAGTTCATGTATGAATATAGATGAAAAATAGGATTTAAAGGATGCTCATGTGATAATCTCCTTTTGATTTTCTTTCCAAAGCCATCACGACCTTTTCTTTATACTGCTGTTGGAAAGAGAAAGCAGTATCTCACTATTCACTGTTATACGTTTGTGTGCGTGCGAACACATCTGGAAGCACTTTGATCCTTCACTCATTATGGTCAATTTTCCTTTAAATAAATAAATAAAAGATGGGCTCGTTTCCCAAACTTTATTTAAACCTGATAATATGTCATGATTTTCTCCTGTTGGAGTTCCTAGAATCATAGAGATGGAAATTACCTCAAAGGGCTTCTAGTCCAAACCTTGTCAGTGCAGGAAGCCCACTGCATCTCTAAGTGGCCCAGCCACTTTCTCACCTAACATCTTCTGAGGCAATCTGTTCCAGTCCATCAGACCACCTATATCATTAGGAAGTTCTTCCTCATTTTTAGTCTAAATCATTTTTCTTGTATTTTGGACATACTGGACCTAACCTCAGAATGACAGGATATAAATTTGACCATTGTTTATGTGACAGCCCTTCAAATGTTTTAAAATGCCTTTCATGTTGCTTCTTACTTAACTTCTTCACCCTTTCCTCATAGGAAATTTTGAAAGAGTGCTGTGGACCCCACCTCTAGTTTCTGTTGTTTGCTTTTCCATGTCTCTGGGTAAGAGCCAGATCCAATAGAATTAAAATGGATCTGCTTTAGTTTTATGATTTTAGGTGGGGTCCCCTCGCCCCTCAAATCAAATGAAAGTTTACATTGGTAGACTGCACAGTAAAATTAATACATGGATCTTCATGAATTTTCCTTAGAATGACAACAAAATCACCAACAAATCAGAGAACATAACTGTGGGCCAGGTGATGACCTGTGATATTCTGGTGGTTTTCCCTCCTACCTTTTCAGTTCCCCTACTTTCTGTCAGAGCTTTACAAGGAAATGGAATTGAAACAGGGAGTGCGAGAGAGCGTGGCTTTTCTAATTTCCTCCTTTGGCTTTATGTACCACCTTCACCCACTAGGGCACACTGAGGGTGAGGCAGCTCAGGGTTTGTGGGTACCATGGGAAGTCAAACACTCCATGATAACAAGGGCACCATGTTGCTGACCTCAGGTTTAAGACCAGAATCTTGACCTGTCAACAAGACAAAGCAAGTGTTTATTAAACTTCCAACCAATACCAGAGGAGTTTCATTTCAAGTGAACCAAAGCACCCCCTTTTTCATAATCAGCAACATTGCCACCAAACAATGTTATGGCAGACGCTAGATCTAAGCATGCTGTTAGCATTCTAAGGAGTATGTAAGATCAAATAAGTTTGGAAGTGGGGAACGATGGTTCATACAAATTCAAATATGAAAAACACTGTTAGAGTCTTTTATATTTTACTGATTAAAAACATTTCGTGCTGTGTCCAAACACACAGAATTTGGGGAAACTAATATTTTTCCCTTACGCCCCTTATTTTAGCTGTGCATTGAGAACCGTGGGAGCACCCTATACCAAATCACATAAGCAATCTGTGATACACAGGCAGAGGTTGTTTTTCAGCGATCTAGTGTGAGGACAGGTGCCCCAGGAAAACAAATTATCTTAATTTTTTATCCTTTATCAAGTAGGCCCATTTCCCCCATCGGTTGGGCTTTAAGACTATTGTCAGCCATAATGCAATTATGCCTGGTCTTAGTCCAAACCCAATGAACCAGAGCTTGGCAACAGGAGCTAATGCGCCTTCTATATATTTTAAAAAGTGATCAGTGCATGGGAAAGTGTCTTCCGCTGAAATCTCTTAATCCTTTCTCTTTATCAGGTGTCTTTGCTACACTGTATGTGCCCATCTATGATACAGACTGTCAAAGGAATCGTTCCATTTGTCCAGTCATGCAAACTGTTAATTATGGTTTTCTTAATAGGTATAACAAACTAGGGAGTCTTAACGCATGCTTTATATTTTGCAAGGATTCAGGTGGTTCATTGTGATAACTGATTTGCTATTGCTTTGCCCAGGACTGTATATTGTCTCCCTGCTTATTTAACTTATATGCAGAAATCTTCATGCGAAAGGCTGGACTAGATGAATCCCAAGCCGGAATTAAGATTGCCAGAAGAAATATCAATAACCTCAGATGACACAAATTTTATGGCAGAAAGTGAGAAGGAATTAAAGAACCTCTTAATGAGGGTGAAAGAAGATAATGCAAAATATGGTCTGAAGCTCAACACTGGGCCCATCACCTCCTGGCAAATAGAAGGGGGAAGAAATGGAGGCAGTGAGAGATTTTACTTTCTTGGGCTCCATGATCACTGCAGATGGTGACAGCAGTCACAAAATTAAAAGACGCCTGCTCCTTGGGAGAAAAGTAATGACAAACCTAGACAGTATCTTAAAAAGCAGAGACATCACCTTGCCGACAAAGGTCTGTATAGTTAAAGCTATGGTTTCCCCAGTAGTGATGTATGGAAATGAGAGCTGGACCATAAAGAAGACTGATTGCCGAAGAATTGATGCTTTTGAATTATGGTGCTGGAGGAGACTCTTGAGAGTCCCATGGACTGCAAGAAGATCAAACCTATCCATTCTGAAGGAAATCAGCCCTGGAAGGACAGATCCTGAAGGACAGATCCTGAAGCTGAGGCTCCAATACTTTGGCCACCTCATGAGAAGAGAAGACTCCCTGGAAAAGACCCTGTTGTTGGGAAAGACTGAGGGCACAAGGAGAAGGGGACGACAGAGGACGAGATGGTTGGGCAGTGTTCTCGAAGCTACCAACTTGAGTTTGACCACACTGCAGGAGGCAGTGGAAGATAGGAGTGCCTGGCGTGCTCTGGTCCATGGGGTCACGAAGAGTCGGACACGACTAAACGACTAAACAACAACAACCAACAGAATCTTCTGGGCCCAGAACATGATTTGCATTCAATCTTCTCCTCAGTGGGGTGTGATTCTTGCCCACATGACAGCCGCCTTGAGTTATCCCCTTCAGAGCTCTGGGCTCCCACAATAGTAATAATTTCCCTCCCTTCCACTCATATGCCCCATTTGCAACCCTAGCTTTGTCTATTTCATATAACCAGACTGATGCAATTCTTTCATATTAACGTTAATTTTCATCCATGGAACATGCTAGGAAATTGGGAGGGACCCATCAAATGTGGAACCAGAACTGTATAATTGCAGTGACAATATCTGTGAGTTATCAGTCGATATGAATGCCACTTTTAAAGTGTTGCTTTGAATTCAATACAGGATGCAGCAGAAATGGTTAGCTCAAAAACTCAAGTAACATGCGAGGTTTTCTGCTTGTGGAAAAGCCCTATCTTCTCTCAAACAAAGTTCTTCCAATTGGTGGCAATGACTACTCTTGTGCCTTATGCTTCTCCAGGTAGTACAGTGGTACCTCGCAAGACGAATGCCTCGCAAGACAAAAAACTCGCTAGACGAAAGGGTTTTTTGTTTTTTGAGCTGCTTCGCAAGACGATTTTCCCTATGGGCTTGCTTCGCAAGACGGAAACGTCTTGCAAGTTTGTTTCCTTTTTCTTAACACCGTTAATACAGTTGCGACTTGACTTTGAGGAGCAACGCGGTGTGGTAGCCTTTTTTGAGGTTTTTAAAGACTTTGGTGATTTTTGAAGCTTTTCCAAAACTTTCCCGACACCGTGCTTCGAAGACGAAAAGAATCGCAAGACGACAAAACTCGCGGAACGAATTAATTTCGTCTTGCGAGGCACCACTGTATCATGTCTTCCAAAAGCCTGGACAGCAGACTGTACCCACTTTGGGCTTATATTGTAGATGGAAACTTATTCATGTTTGTCCTGCTACAATTAGTACTTTTGATCAATCATGCATCTCAGCATCCGTTGCTGACTGGTGGATACATAACACTGCTTTTTTAGGATGATATGTATGCCTTAAATGTATTAATGACTTCAGACTGGAAGAAATTCAAAGACTACTTACAGAAACATTGTAAAATTAATGAATGTTAGAAGGATGTTGGATAGAAACTAAGTGGTTTCCAGCTGTAATGCTTTAAGAGATATGAATTTTTTTTACAAATGGGTAAAAGTTTAATGGTAAGGATTTGCTGAACTAACAAATCGAACTGGAATACAAAGAAGGGAGGTATGAGGAGGTCCGAGGAAATAAGTGTATGGAAGATATGTTATTGAAAATCAATGTGTGTTTTTAACTGTTTTTTATTTTGTATGTTTATTTTTCCTATTTCTTGTTATATCTTAAAAACTTTTAATAAATATCTTTTTTAAAAAATGTATTAATGACTTCAAAGTAGGGTGAATGTTTATCTGATCTTGTATCTTACATTTGGTCTTATCAGAAGCTATGTTTATTACAATGCCTTTTGAATGTGAGTCTCTGAAACTTTTTTAAAACAGCAACATTTAAAATCAAAAGGTTGTAAAATGCAACTTTAAATATCTATGTTAGTTCCAGAGAACTGTTGATATTATTATTCCCATAGGACCTTAAAAGAACACATCTTTCATGTATTGTCCAAGTCTGACTAGTCTCAATAAACACTTAGTACTTCCTATTCCCAGAGTAGTACATTTGAAGCCTTCTTCATGGAATAACATCTATTTACGGATCTCTTCATATAATCCAAAAATTAAGAACCAAATCTCATTTCTATAGTATTTGGTTTTAATTTACATGTATAACTTTTGGATTTTGGGGGGGGGGGGTTTGGTAAGATTTTGGTTTTTCAACCTTTTGCTTTGTGCAGTGGGGATCTCTGCGTGATTTGAGTGTTTGTTTTTTGGCTTTTGGGGCAGGTGTTCATACGGTTGGATAACACTGAGGAGTTTTCCGCAACTATCATATGAGCAGAAATTGGGGTAAAAAGACTCCCTCCTGCAGCCTTATCCAATATTGTTCCTTCACAAAAGCCTGCTTTAAAAGAACCTGGGGAAAAATTGGGTCTCTGGTTTCCCCTCATTAATTGGGTGTCTGTTGCATTTGGGTGGGGAGGAAGGAGGTTCCTAAGTGATCAGGCAACTTGGCCAGGCAAAGCACATTAAAATGGATAAAGGGATTTCCTGACAGTATAAATACCTGCACACGACTTCCCTGTGCACCATAACCCATGTTATGTATATATGCAAGGGAAAGTGGTAGCAATCGAATCCGGACTGCTGGGAACTGCATAGGGTAGACTTGGGAGAAAAGCAAGGCAAGGCAACTCTTCGGTCTTCCTTTTCTGTTTGCTTGTGGGAATGAGTTGTCAAGCCTTTCCTTCAGCTGACACCTTCATCCCTTTGAATTCAGACTCGTCACCTTCTCTGCCACTGATAATGCATCACAGTGCTGCAGAGTGCTTACCCGTCTCCAATCATGCCACCAATGTGGTCTCAACAGGTACTTTTTTTTATTCTATCAGTGTTGCTCTTCTCAATGTGCCATGCCTTGGCATCTTTCATATGCTACGCAAGCCCTTGAAGGGAAAGTTTTTAAAGAGATCAGGTTCTCTGAGCAAATGATTCAAGCTAAAACTACCAGCGTGCCAGGTTTAATTGCGTATGGTGTAGTCGTTGTTTTTTTAATTGCCACATTAGCTTTCCAGTAAAGTCTTCACAATGGCGAAGCTGGAACATCATAATGCACCATCAAAAGGCTGGTGTCTTATTTACTTATCTGATGTCGTATTTCTTTAAAGTGTTTCCTAAATGTTTCAACAGACGATTCCAGGGTGGTGTACAAACGTGTGGATAAAATCAATTCACACAACGTACAAAATTTAAAACCATTTAAAAACAAGACAAAACATAAATCCAAAATGGTAAAAGCGTATCACAATTCCTAAAACCATTTACAATCTAAAATGTCTTATTTCTTACTTCTCAAAAACTCATACTAAAGAATGGGAAGATGCATTTTATGAAGTGGAAAATAAAACTAGCCAGTTTGCACATATGCCAGCACTAAAAATCTAAGGTGATAAAAATATTAACCAAGCTAATAAATCCTGTTTTCAGTTGCATGTCTAAGTATGACATTATTAACAATTAAATTTCATTTCATTTGGACTCTTCCATATGACATTTTATTTTTGTTGTTGCTGCTGCTCTAGGTGGTGGTATATTCTGCAACATGTAATTGACTCATTTATACTGAATTTGTGGTGGTTTATATTGGAGCATCCACACATCCTTCTGCTTTATTAGATGTTCTGCAATGCTTCCCCAATGTTACTGCATTATTGTCATCTGGAGCTACACATCTTGAACAAGAGTGCTATAAAAGCTATCTGGAGTGAAAAACAAAAAATAACTTGGAATGTTTGTGGTATAAAAAATTGAAGGGTTTTAGCAGGAACATGCACTGTTTGGGAACAGAAGAGTTTGTCTGCCTCCAAAACCTTTACGGACACAAACAGTATTGAAAGTGGGATTGTATGTATAACCTCCCTGATACCAAATAATCATGAGAGCACAATAAAAAAGATGCTTGGAAGGGCCCTTAGAGTTGATCAAAAGCATCAATTTATTCCAAGTGGTGTGAAATGACATTTCAATCTTAAATAAAATCATTTTTCAAAATGAAAAAGCTGCTACCTCAAACCCAGGAAGGGGTACAGGGAGTGGGAATTAATCTATATTGAAGATACATCAAAAAGAGTTTTCACCAACCAATAAAAGTTTGATAAGGAAGGAGCCAGCAAGTCTCCTAGAGGGAATTCCATAGTCTGGGCTGCAAACATAGATACTCCGTCCCATTTTCCTACCACCAGCGTGTCTGAACCCAGCTGGAAATGGCCTCAAAGATCTCAGAAATTGGGTATGATCGCACGATGATCCTTAAAACACCTTGGTCCTAAATCTTTAAAGGCAGTATTTGGCACTTTGAACTGGGATTGGAAACACAGCCGTATCCAAGGTCAGCCTAAACAGGAAAAGTGGGCCATGGGTTCTGAACTTTCTGCCACATCTGCATTTGTCTCAAGTCATACTTTCAAACACTTGCAAGGTTTTATATAACCTGCCAGAGAGTTCACAGTTTCAGAATAATTTTTTCGAAATAAGAATTGTTTCAAGAAGCGCCAGAATTAGGTTTGAGGGGTACCTTGGCAAAGTTCTACCTGGTCAACCTCGACTTCACCAATGTCTTCCCCACTAACACTACCACCCCCTCCAAATAATTTTCTGGTAGTTGTGGACTCACAACTAAATGCTGCACCATGGTCCCAGTGACTGGCCATGCCACATCAACAACAATAAGACAGGCCACTCAGAAGGAGGCAGAGGATGCCTTGTGCTGGTTTAGAATAATAGATGCTCCTTGGGAAGGCAGGGAAATATGATTTTTAAGGTAGAGATCCATGTCCCATTGACAGAGGCTTTTGTGTGGCGTTCCTTCATTGCTCCACATCTGGTTTCTCCCAAATGAGTTATATCAGTGATGCATGAAAGTCATTGTGCTCAGAAACTGCTATGCTCTCCTCTCCCCTGCAGGCAATTTAAGCCAGGCTCTTTTCAGTTCCTTAGGTTTTCTGTTACTTCAAGAGCTCTCCGTTTTTAATTTCAGAGAAGCATCAAGATGTGTATTAAAGCAGATGACCCTGAAAGTATATTATACTGTATCCAACTATTTCAAAGATCATTAAGTTAAAACTTTTTTTCCTGTTACATGGGAGAAAACCAATTTGTGGATTCAAAAGAAATGAAGAAAGAAGCAGAACGCTGCGCTGCTGTTTTAATTTAATGTGAAATAGAATCCTTCCAGGAATATAATTCATTTCTATTTCAATGCCTTAAAACAAGAACTGTGGCTGAAAGAATGAAAATAAAAAATGGCTTGTCACATTTATTTGCAGTGCATAACCCCACTGCCACACACATAGACACACATGCTTTTAAAAAAAATTTGTGAATAGTTCATACTGTGGACTTTTGACCAGCCTGCCAGATAAGGATTGGCCTGTGATTAGTACAGAACTATATTGAAACTTGCATGTGTGATCTTTAACAAACAGCTCTGTTTTGAAGTAAAACTGGATGCACTGATTTGCGGGCAGGGGAGTTCCTTCTGTGTAAAATGGAATCAAACCAAAGAACAATGGGTATATTTGACTAATGCAGAAGCCATTCATATTTCAAGAAGTAGTCAAATGTCCCTTTGATTCCTTTATCATCTGCCCACGTCAGATGTGGCTATTTTTCAAAAAAGGTTTATTCTGTAAAATTTACACCATAAAATAAAATCTCATAAGCATAATTTATATTTTATGTGTCAAGCTTTTCAGTAATCACTATAACTAGCACACGATGGCCTACATTTATGGGACTTCTGTTCCACCTGCTTTCAACAACTTTGTCCTGCATGGTAAATCTGAGGTGCGTTGAAAGCTGGGTGCATGCAGTTGCTTTCCCTGAATGTACAGCTCAAATTTACACACTTTCTTAAGATGCTCTCCAAAAGGTAGAGTATAGACTCAAGACAGATCCAAAATGTGAATATAATATATTATTTATTTGCCTGTTTATTTCATAACATTCGTACACAACTTGATTGTAAAAAAAAAAAAGAACAACGCTCAGAGCAGTTTACAAAAAGATAAAACAATAAAATAAAGGGAAAAAATTACAAGCATACTTTTAAAGCATATAAATAGAAGGTAAAATACTAAAGCTGAGTAAAATTACCTCCACTTTCTTAGTGTCTGGGTAGGCTTGTCTAAACAGGAATTTGTTTAGCAGGCACCAAACATAGAACAGTGAAGGCACCTGCTTCATCTCAACTGGCAGGAAGTTCCAAAGTGTAGATGCTACCACACTAAACAGGTCTTGTGTGGCACCCGGAGTGGTGCTAATTCTTCAACTGAAGAGGTCAAATGAGCACATGTGGGGCTAGGCAATTCTAGTACACTGGTCCCAGTTTGCATTTCTTGGTGCAGAAAGTATTGATCTGATGTGGAGAGATCTTTCCTATTCTAATTAATTCAAGAGGGTGGAAGAAACAAGCAGGAGTTCCTGATATTTTGAGTTATTCCTTCAGAGAAGCTGAGTATAGCTGGCTTAAACTGGTTCTCTTATCTTTTCAGTCAAGGTCATGCTGACTATAAAAGTGGGGCCAGAAGGAGCCTGGCTTTCACTTTCTCTTTCTATATCTTTTCCTTCTGGTGTGGTGTTCTGTACATGGCATGCTTAGTGTTAAGGTTTTAGACTTATTATAAGTTATTATAAGTTAAAGTTAAGTCTGCTGTGGCTGGATTTCTTATGGACAGTGCCAATCCTGAATATATTGGATTTGTGACCATTATGCTCATTTGCCTTCAGTAGCAGTAAAGCTCGGCTGGATGAAATGTTAATTGCCTCTGGTCTATTTTGGGGGGTAATCCTGCAACGTGTTTAAGGTTTTACTCTGCTAACTATACATTGGAATCTATTCTGGGTCAATGACATAGTATACTTTGGTTGGGTTGAAAGGATGATCTTCGGGTCCTTGTGCATGTTCTTACTGGTCTCCTCTGTTTTGTTAACCCCAACCCCTAAATCTTCCTCTCTATGCCTCTCCATGCCGACACTGGGAAATGTTCTATCAGGTCTGCATTATTCCATCCCTTCCTGCCATTATGGAAATCAGCAAGCTGCCTACGGCGTGATGGCAGGTAAGAAACGTTATCTTAAAACCAGTGGGCCCAAAAAGCGGGGGCGGGGGCGGGATACATCTGTAAGTAATTCAGTTTGTCTCAACTGAAATGGTATTACTACACTCTCAACTTCCCCCTCCCCCTTTTTACCCAGGTATCAAGCCTGCAGGTCCAGATATGCTGGCAGCCAGCCTCTCTCAAAGCCGCATTTTGCAGACCTGCAGTATGCCCCATCCCAACATTGTGAATGGTGTTGGCACATTGCAAGGCAAGTCTGTCCTGTTTCATTTTGTTTTGTTTTCCCTAACTGATTAACCTTATTACATAAAAGGCTTCAGTGCCCGAGAGGCATTCCTGTAACAGCAGTAGTTCAAAATCAAAAGGAGCAGGGTTTAAATCTTAATTGCCATTTAAAAATGATGAAAAGCCATACAGAATAGGGATGACTAAAAGGGACCTTGTGGTTGGAGCTAGTCATCAACATTGGGAGTGAGTGAGTGAATGAATGAATGAATGAATCTTTATTTGTTTCAGCCATCGTCCATAGCAATAAAACAACAATATGATATACAAAGAATGAAAATATACAGACAATTATATAAAATGCATTTTAGGGTTTATAATCAATAGTCAAATAGTGGAACTTATTCTGTTTGCCCCAGCTAAAAACCTTTCAACCTTTGCTGTCACCTGCTCATCTTGATCTGCCAAGAGAAAGGACACTCTGGCAGTGGTTGGGCGACCCGTAATGGACAATAAAAGGGGTGATAATCTCATTCCTCAAGTCTTTATAAAGAGTGCAAGCCAGAAGGGCATGCGCCACCGACTCAGTACTGCCATCTCCACAGGGACCTAAGTGTTTTTCGTGTGGAATCGGTTGTAATTGTCCCTCAAGTGCAGCTATTTAGAAACGATGAAAAGTCATACAGAATAAGGATGACTAAAAGGGACCTTGTGGTTGGAGCTAGTTATCTTCATCGGAAGGGAATTCTGCAAACTCAGGAGCTGCCCCAGAAAAGGCCCCTTCTTGTCTATTCACTAACCAAATCTATTTTTCTGGTGGGAGATACGAAAGGACTACTTAGCCTGTGGGAAGGTTCATATGGGAAGAGATAGTGTTTCAGATAGCCTGGCCCTCAGCTTTTTAGGGTTTTAGCACCTTTAGTGGGCTTGGAAGCAAACTGGGAAGCCAGCACAGTCTATTTGTTTATTCATTTCCAATATTTATAGGCCACTTTTCACCACAGAGGCCCACAGAACAGTTTACAGAACAATCAATAAGACCAGTGGACATAAGACCTGGGTAATATGAAATGAGAATAAGCTATTAAGACTTCAATCCCATGCCACTTACCTGGGAGTGTGTCCCATTGATCTTGGTGAGGCTTACTTCTAAGAAAAGTCTGCCTAGGATTGCACTGCTGCTAAATGATGTGAGCTAGGAAATTATAGCATTTGTTTTTGTTCTCCAACAGGTAGCCTCACCCCTTGCCTTTATAAATTCCCTGACCATGCGCTGAGCGCCAGTTCATGTGCTCTGGGACACAGCTTTCCTTCCATGCACCCCTCCATCCTTGGAGATGACTCGGTCACTGATTTTAAGCAGGAATTCCGCAAGAAGAACAAGTCAATCGAAGAACCAATAGACATGGATTCTCCTGAAATCAGGGAACTAGAAAAGTTTGCCAACGAGTTCAAGCTGAGAAGAATTAAGCTGGGTATGTGACTCATTTAACTAAAGATGTTAGGAGATTTTTTAAAAAATCTTTTGTTTATGCTAAAGTGACAAATGCATGGATTGTGGCGTACTGATGATGATAAAATGGTCAACTTTCAGCAGCAGAGTAGAAAGGGCAGTGTGAAAGGTCCATGTCTAAGTACTACTGCAAATGAACTGGGCTTTTACCCAATACTGGAACTTTTCAAGCCTCCCACATTCTTCAAAAATTGTGCACTGATATAAATGATCCTATGTAGGAAATCTAAATGTGAATGTCTTTTCTGAATAGTAGGAAATGTATAGCACAAGCCTTGTATAGTGCAAGGATAAGTCCCAGGCTCCCTTTTTAGTTTGTCTGCTTCTGTGTTAAAATTAAAACATTTTATTTTGTACAAGCAACAGGGAGTCTTGTGACAACTTAAAAACAAAGAAATTTACTTTGGCATAACTTTTGTGGCATGTGGTGCATAAAGTGGCTGTAGATGCATTAAGCATTATCCATAGATGCAGAATCATCCTCTCTACCGATCTCACTGAGGTCAGAAGAAAAAGAAATGCAGAGAGGTACAGGGAGTGCGAATTATGGCATTACCAGTGGCCATTCATGCAAAGTTGATAATTTGGACAGCTTGGCATTGGTTAGCTAATTAGCAAATGCAGTCTTCAAGGTGACACAGGATTCTTTGTTATTTTTGCAGCCACAGATTAATGGCTTCCCCACTGGAAAACCTTTTCTGTGTCTGGTGTGAAATCAAAATCAGATTTGTTTTATTAAATGAAAGAAAAATTCCGGAAGAGCTTCAAAATCATCAGTGTATGCATATATATAGGTGGGTGGGTAGACTGATAAATACATAGATAGATAAAGTGTTCCTATGCCAGCATCCTTCCCTGAGCTTGTAGGATTATTTTCTTTTGGCAGGTTATACCCAAACTAATGTTGGAGAGGCTTTGGCTGCTGTGCATGGCTCTGAGTTCAGCCAAACAACTATTTGCCGGTTTGAAAACTTGCAGCTGAGCTTCAAGAATGCTTGCAAACTAAAATCCATCCTAACCAAGTGGCTGGAGGAAGCAGAACAAGTAGGAGGTATAACCCAAAATTCCACGGCTCTTCTTAAAGGAGATTTCCTTGCTTGTGTGCGTTGAAACTGATGTGGAGCAGAGAACAGTTTTCAGAAAGCACAGGCCTGCTCCAGCAACCCCTTTAGCACATTTAGTCAAGGGAGGAAGCAGGATTGTTCCCACTAGCTCTGTCCCAGGTGCCAATGAACCAGGTGACAAAGCGCCCCCTGGGTCTTAGGTGTGGGTCCTATTTTGAAATCACTGAAATGTGAGTGTTTAGTTCACAGGAATTGCAGGTCGCAATAGCTTTTGATACTGTGCATGTTATCATTGGAAGTCGCTTTCTCTCACAATGTTCTGTTCTGCAGCCTTATACAATGAAAAAGTTGGAGTGAATGAGCGGAAAAGGAAACGCAGAACAACCATAAGGTAATGCGGCTGGATGCAGAACTGGGCTTTTCAGCTTTGGGAAACGCAGGCAGTAAGCCCTTGAGTATTCCCATCTGTAGGAATAGCCTCCTGAGGCTGCCATCCTACATACCAGGGGTTAGGGACCTTGGGTCCAGGGGCAAAAGGCAGCCTACCTGGTCTTTCTAGTCAGTCCTCAAGACTTTCCCCACACGTCCCCTAGGATGAACCCCCAATGGCCCTGCTCCATGCCACCCATGGGTGCTTTTACCCATCTTACTCATCTGGATGGATGATGGAGGGGTGTGTAAACCTCTGACTCTTGTGTGGCTAGAATGTAGCCTCCTGTGGAAAGGTAAGAGTCTTCCTCATTGGCCCACTTTTGCCTCTGGCCCGGCCCACTATTGCAATGCAGCCCTTAGGCACAAAGAGGGGACCCTCCCCTGCTATAAAACACTTGTCGGAGGCTAAGAACCTAGAATTGTAGAGTTGGAAAGCCCCCCCCCCCCGGTGGCTTGTAGAATTAGTCTGCTTAGCTTTTTTCCCTTTAGTTGTTTTGTAAATACCGTAAGTGTTTTATAGAAGATGGTTGCTTTGCTGATGATTTGTAATTGTTTTACTGGCGATCTGTTAATTATTCTATGTGATTTATGTTGTAATTGTGATGGTCTGTTATGTTGTTTATTGTTGGAAGCCACTTTGTGTCTCACGTAAGTGAAAAGTGGCATAGAAATATAATGACTGAATGACCCTGAGGATCATCTAGTGCAACCGAATCCTGCCCACAGCCTTCCCTGGTCCAGGACCTCTTCTGAAGGCTGGCGGGGGGCAAAAGTCTTTGTCCCCCCTGCCTGCCTTCCCAGGGGCTTTTACATCGCCCCGGACAGCGGAGAAGTCCTCCGCTGTCCCGGGCGATTTTAAAATGCCGCCCGCCAGCATTTTAAGATCGCCCCGGACAGCGGAGAAGTCCTCCGCTGTCCCGGGGTTTTTTAAAATGCTGGGGGTGGGAAGAAAAGCCCTTGTCCCCCCCCCAGCCTTCAGAAGAGGTCGGGGGACAGACTGTCCCCGGACCTGGTCTGAAGGCGGTTTCCCTAGGAACGCATTAATTGATTTTCAATGAATTCCTATGGGAAACCGTGCATCGCAAGACGAAAAACTCGCAAGACGAAGAGACTTGCGGAACGAATTAATTTCGTCTTGCGAGGCACCACTGTACTTACAGTTGAGTTTATGGTCCCTTTAAAAGACCCGTGCTAATTCAATCTTCTACGATTTTGAATCGATAAAAACCACAAAGTTTTGTTTTACTCCACCACCCTGCCGATACTGATACACCCACACCCACACCCACCCATTCCTGGCTTGTTTAACCTCTGCAACACAAATACATTGCAAAGTACAACTTCTCTAAAAAGAAACCCTGAAAAGGGAATGTACCATCCTGGCTGTTTTGCTTCAGAATCCTACCTGCTCTGCTCAGCCCCTTTCATGTCAAACATAAAGTATAATGCTGCCCCCTTGTGGTCAAAATTAAAAATTGTTCCGCTACGGAGGGAATTGTTTTTTGTTATTCCACTTGGTTTTGGAAGAAATATACCACATATCTGAATATTTTCACAATATTTCAGTTTGGGCTGAAAAGCACAACAAGCAGCTTGGAGGCAATTTCAACATTCGTTTGTAGTTTCCCCCAAAAATGAGGCAATATAAAATTGTAACAAGGTTTCCAACTTGTTTTTAAACGTTACGCTCTCAGATTAGAACTGCAAATTTAAGCCAATTTAAAAAGTGATTTGGTAAAACACACTAAAACACCTTTGGCAATGTACTGTCCATTTTTAAAGCACCAATTTGAGCCTTGCTTTTCTCTTTGCTCTCTTGAGTTTGGTGCTGCTCTTTTTCTCTCTGCTAGTATTGGAAGCACAGGGATAAATACGGATGATGCTTCCTGTTTGCATCACACAGCCCAGGCTACAAATGACATGTGGATGTCATACTTTTTTTCCTGTTGTGTATGTGAAACACCTTGCATGAACTGGCCCATAGTTTGCATGCAGCCTGAGATACCAAGAATATGATCAAATTGTTATGGTTCTCCTTTCTAGCATTGCAGCCAAAGAAGCTCTCGAGAGCCATTTTGCAGAACAAAGCAAGCCCTCATCTCAGGAGATCATGAGGATGGCCGAAGGGCTCAATCTGGAGAAAGAAGTAGTGAGGGTCTGGTTCTGCAACAGAAGGCAACGAGAGAAGAGAGTGAAGACCAGTTTGCACCAGAACACCTTCAATTCCATGATTAAGGACCACCAAGACTGCCACTAGACTTTCTTAGAGTGAAGCGGGTGTTTTAGACAGCAATACTTTGAAAACTGGACTCAATCCTCCCCCCCCCCCCGGAAAAGAAACGGGCATAAATGTAATGCTTACCACTTTTACAAGTTTGTCAAGCTTAATGATAAATAATTTTAGGGATGCTTCATTTAAATACTGTGTGGTTAATACAGCCTAGTGCAGTAGCACCTTGTGCAATTTAGTAATGCCAAAATTCAAAAATAGGCAAAGCAGGAATGAAGACTGCTTGGCCTATTTGAATACCACTGTTTATAGTGTTGGAGAGTGATGATGACTCCTATGGGTGCAGAATGCAGAAGTTAGGTGGTTAGATATTCACCTTTAAAGGGTGGCCTACTGTGGTGAACACTACTTGCATATTTTGGAGGGGGTGTTCTCACACATCCAAGTGCTTTGCTTTCTTTATTTTAGGCTAAAATCTTTTACTTAGTTGTTCACTGCTGCCACCATGTATCTAAATATCAAGTCAGTTATATATCCCATTAGCTAGCTGTGGATCAGCGTGGTACAAAACAGCACCGGCTCCATTTCAAAGTAAAAGGCAGAGTAACTTATTATTTATTTTAAGTATAAACAGCTGAGGATCTTAGCTTGTGTAGATACTATATGTTGATCTGTACATTAGGGTTACCAGACGCCCCCGTTTCCCGGGGACAGTCCCTGGATTTGCGAATAAGTCCCCAGACAAATTCCATCCCCGGAATGTCCCTGGATTTCATCTAATGTCCCCAGGAAACACAGCAGTGGCAGTCTCAGCAACCCAGAGCTTCAGGAGCTGCTTGGAAGTCCCCATGTGATGGTGGTGCACGGGCTCTAAGATGCAACTTCCGGGCTGCCTCCACCTTCCCTCTGAAAGATAGTGTGAAGCTTCACCTCCCAGCTGAGGGATCCCCGCCCCCTCCTGCTTGCACGCAAGTAGGAATGGGATTGGGGATGCTCCGATGGAAAGGGAGGCATCGCGCTGCCCAAGCCTTGCTGCTGCTGCCACTCTCGGCCCTCCTGCTCTGTCTTGTATGCCTGACCCACTGCACACTGCTTCCCCACCACCACTGAAGAACGAACAACTCAGGGGCTGCCCAGGCTCATGGAAATAGGAGATAGAAGCCTCAGAGGAAGGGGAAATGTGGCGGTTGAGGTCAAGGCGGCAGCCGCCCCTCTGCCACCACTATCATTGCAGCATCAATGCTCCGAACATGTAGTAATTAATTAATTAAAGTGTCCCTGGATTCATTGGAAAAAAAATCTGGTAACCTTACTGTACATGGTTTACTGTTTAACACAGAATGGTTACAGCTAAAGTTACTGCTTCTTTAAGAAGGAAGAAACAGATTCAATTTATCCCCTATGGTCAGTTTCCCTAAACCACTCCAACCCAGTTAATATTCATCCATCTAGGTGTGGGGAACTACACTTGCAGTCAAAACACCAAGGCTGCAGGCTGCACCCACATTGCTACTCTTCAAATTTGTGCCTCCCATAATCCCTTGTCTGTTGAAACAGGCAGGTGGGGAGGGGGTTTCTCTCACTTGTAATCTGCATTTCAGAAATTCCCTAGATCCTGAAGTGTAAGCTCTGAAACTTACACTGAGACCCACAGACTAGAAAAACACCATTTAACTTATACCAGCCTAATCAATTTGGACAGAGATTGAGATGGAAGGGATATTTAAAAGCCTGAGGTTATGGGGAATTTCTGCTGACATCTATATGCTGTAGTCCTTTAATCCAAATACTCTCATTAGCGCCCTAGACATTAATTGAACTTGCTAAATAAGTTACAGCATGAAGCCTTTTCCTCTGCAAGAATGAGATTTCATAGGAGGGGAGGAAAAGATGACAGGAATCAAGGGATTTCAGAGGGGGGATGAAAAAACCTGTCAGCTCCGACTGGGGCAGGCTTATCGGTGGCATTGATGAGGACTCTCCTAGTTGACAGGATCCTTAAACCTAAAAGCTCCTTAAAGCAGCTGTCGCCTAATGAGCAGTTTTAGCAAACAGTGAGGGGCCTGCTGGTTAAAATATCGCCAAGAACTTTTAATATGGGAAAGGCTTATAGGGAGGCATTATCTAACATCTGCATTCTGTACATTCATCTTTAAAGCTACTTCACTCTACCTTTGCATTTTGATTTTTTGCTTTGTGAAGTCCAGCCAGGATTAAAAGCTTGCTGTTACCAAAAGGCAGTTGGCTCAATGAGAGGTATTCCTTAAACTACATTGGAATAAACATGACAATTACCTCTATCCTGGCTTATACAGGGAAGCCAGTAATGTATTAGTTTAGAGGCCTCATCCTAAAAATGAAAGGATTGTGCTAAAGCACCATGTACTATAGGGGGGTGTCTCTAACTGGGACCTTTATTAATAAGCTAGACGCCATGTGACCCACATCTTGGAAATGACCATAGCATGGAACAGGAGACGCACACAGCTAGGTACAAACAAGCATTTGGCAATCAACAAAAACCACAATTTTTTAATTTCATTGCATTTAGATCCCACATTCTTCTCCAAGGAGCACAAGTTAGAGTCAAAGAATTGTAGAGTTGGGTGGATCATTCAGCCCAACCCCCTGCAATGCAGGAATCTGTTGTCCAACACAGGTCTCAAGCCTATGACCCTGACATTAAGAGTCTCGTGCTCTATCGACTGAGCTATGCCTGTGGTTCTCCCCATTCTCATTTAATAATGGCCTGGTTCATGTCACTTCAAACCATAGTTTAAAACAGGCATAGGCAAACTCGGCCCGCCAGATGTTTTGGGACTACAACTCCCATCATCCCTGACCACTGGTCCTGTTAGCTAGGGATGATGGGAGTTGTAGTCCCAAAACAGCTGGAGGGCCGAGTTTGCCTATGCCTGGTTTAAAATAATTGCGGTGGAAAACAGCATCCAGACAAGGTTAAGGGAAAGATTCTGATCATCCACCACAGGCCATTTTGACAGGAGGGTGGAGCCTTCCACTTGTCAATCCCCAGACATCAGTCACAAGGTGACCTTATCTATCTATCTATCTATCATTGCAGGGATGGCTTGAGTTGTGTCTGCAGAGGCAGATCCTTTGCATCACCAATTTCACTTCAAGCCAACATTGCAAATGAATGTGTGTGCTCATAGCAAGCTGTTTTGGAGCTTGCTATTAAGTGCCAATTCCAGCAGGCTTGCTGAAAGCGCCAGTCATCAGCTGGTTGGTGGTGACAGCAAGGCTTGCTTGCCCAGGAACTGTGAGGTGTGCACTTTAAAGAGCTCACCTGTTCCAGTGCAGCTGTGTTTCCACACCCTGATAGTAGGTGTGTTTGGGTATGATTCGAGGAAAACTGCTTTTCAGGCCAAATTGGGACCTGACAGACTTGTGGTTCTTCAGCCCTAGTTTAATGTGATGCGTGAACATACCTCAATGTGAATTAAAACAAAAGTTGTGTTGTCTGGATATTGTTCAATGGATAAACAAGCATCAGGAATTGTTGGAAAACACAGCATCATTGCCAAGCTGTGTAATGTTTATTTTGCTGTGTAATTTCTTCTGTAGTATATTAGCCAGTTTAAAACTTTCAGCATTGCATACTTCTACATTTTTGTTATTTGACAGGGTGGAAGCCTAAGACAAAACACATTTTTGGCAAGAACAGGAATTGCAATATACATGTTTTGATATCTATCACTTCTGTTGTCCTGGTATTATTTATCTAGTGTTTTTTTTCTTTCAAAATTGCAGTACAGCTACACTTCAAGCTGCTATTGAATGAATTTGATGTTCCAGCTTCCATGTTATGGTGATCAACACACTGTTCAGAAATAAAATTCTGCTAAGGAACCCGTACTTTTAACAGCTGCATGACACACATGCGTAGTAGCAGCCTTCTTCCGAAAAACAATGACAACTGTGAAAGAAGAGAGTTGAAACTCTTAGATCTAGCATTATTAGAGAAACTGAAACAAAGGAGGCACTCAGTTAACTAGTACCTCACTTAGGAGGCATTCCTTCATTCCATTCCCTCCCTCAAATGTTTTTATTCAGCACCCACCATTGACAAAACATTTTCAAGTATTGTTTGATTGTCCAGCTTTAGTTGGGCAGCATTTGTAATACTTTAACTTTCCCACTAGAGTAGATGAATTACTTTTTCACTGGTCATTAGCATTAGCATAACTTTCTCTACAAAAACCCAAGAATTCTTGGCTACATTTACATTTTGAGCAATACCAAAGCTATGAATGCATATCGGTTAGTTTTCTTTATGCCTCTTTCACAGCCCAGTCCTAACCCTCTCCTTTTCAATTCAGCAGGGCTTACTCTCAGGTAAGTGGGATTAGGGTTGCCATTCAGGGCAATCCAAACCCAAGCTGCGCAGCAGCAGAACATGATGGAGCCGTGAAGCCACCATCTCTGTGGCCCTGTCACTCATTCTGGTGGACACCTGCTGGCTACACAAGTCCTGGATTGGACTCAATGCTGCTAAGAGATGGGAGTGGGGTTGACTTGGAATCCAGTGGATCCTCAGCTGCTGCCTCACATTTAAGGTACATTTCAGGGCTTTCCACAGGCTACCGCTGGCAGGAAATCACAAGCAGTCCAAAAAGTAGTGTTGTCATCACCCTGCTGGCAGAACAAGGAAGAGGGAAACCTCTGCCCCATCCAATGCACACACCCCAGTTCAGCACTTTGGGGGTTTGGATTGCATCCTTAATCACTGACTAGTGGATGCTTTTAGTATTTTTAAAAAACTATTTTTAAAAATAATCAAACAGAAAAATGGCACTCAAGGAGCTAAAAGCTTTTATTTGATTTTTACAAAATCCATAAAAAGGAGATCTTGCTGAAGGTAGCCACATAGAGCCTATTTTAAGTAATTACAAAACCAAATTGTAAACCAAATTGTGTATGTACTTGATTGCTTTGATCCTACGTTTAACCAGAAAAATCATAATTCTATACTAAAATGAAGACCAAGGCTGCTGTTGCCTTATTCCTATGGCGTATCTTGTGAGCTGATAGTCACAGTAATTACTTTCTTTTTCTGTTCTTCATAAACAATCAGCAGATATTTTCTTGTTAATTTACATTCTCACAATTAGTACCAGGGCCACAAAGAAGTTCAGGAATAGAAATCCCCTTTCACAACCGGCAGTAATTCACAATGTGAATTATGTTCCCTATAATACATCAAGTTACCCACTGTTTTACTATATTAGGCGCAATTTTATAACCAAGTGAACCTATTTCCTTTAAATAGTCAAGCATACATAATTCCAATTAGTGTGTAACAACTGGATATAAAACAGAACAAACATACTATATGGACAATAAAGTATATTTTCAAAGTTAACACTTGTTCAATGAAAAAATGCATAACTATATGTACAATGCTATTCAATGAAAAATATGTAATTTCAGGTGTTGGTAGTAGATTACATAGTTTGTAGCAGCGGTTGCAGTTGAGTTCACATAACTCTTTCAGTGCTATGTAAGTTGAGATAATGGCTTTAACATTACATTATTTCCACAATTCTAAGCTTAATTAAAATAAACCAAACACGATGGGCAACATCCAATGATGTTCACCTCCTTGTGCAATGGAAACCCACATGTGCAACTCAACTTCCTGCTTCTCTCTTCACCCTCTAGCCCCCTTGTGCACCCCAGAGCAGATTTTGGTGGCACACAGGAGGCTGCAGAGAGTAAGGGAAAGGAGGAACCTCAGTGCACGAAGATCTCACCCTATGTACACAAAGGCACAGAATTCCTTCAAGTTAGCTGTGTTACAGTACAATGGAAGTTATTTAGTACGTTCCTTACAAACCATTTTCCTAGCATAACATATCATTAGACCACAACCTTGATTCCAAGAAGATAAATACATATCAGTATTGTTCTAAAATCTTGGGACTATATTAGAAATGTATATTTTAAAACAAGGCTGAATCAAAAATGATTTCCTAGAAAGGCGCTTAATGAAAAACCCACTATACTTTTAAATACATCTTCTGCTTGAAGAATACAACAGCCACCTTCCAAATGAAAGAAAAAGTGAGGTTTTATTTAATACCATAAATTAAGAGGTCTCTTGGTGTGCTTGCAACAGATACGTAAATGAAATGCCTCCAGAAAGGCTGCTTGCAATAGCCTCAGAAAGGTTAGAAACCTGAATGGAAAATGGAGTGTTGGTGCTTTTTGGAGAAAAAGCTAATTGTACCCAATCCAAATTTAGATCATATGTAACGGTTGCTCCTGTTTACAGCAGAATCCAATTTGGTCAAATGTATACACATTCTGCATTATTTGCATGTTGTGATGTTCTGTCTCAACTGATTCCAACTAATTGTTCCAACTGCTTCTAGAATTCATTGTCACCAAAGATGGCTCGGGCAAGATCTTGCAAAGGAATTTGGTTTTTATTGATACTGGTCTTGCACATTCACGTGCATGCCAGCACTGGAGCAATTGCAGAAGGCAGGCTGCTCATCACCACAGGGTTAATCTACTCCCAGGGCTTTGAGCTGCCGCTCAATCTCTTCATCAGAAATTGTGGCACTTTGGGATGCTGATGCAGATGGCATGCCTCTGGCAGCTGAAGGAGCCTTGGCCATCTATTAGAAAGAAAAATGAGGAAAAGTTACATTTAGGCAAACAAGATGAGACACAGTAATCAAAATGATAGAACACAGAGACAAAAAGGAAGGCACTACAAAAGTCAATAAAAATGTAAGGACAAGGGCAGATTACTTTGCAAGAGCAATGGGAGATAATTTCTTCATACCTTTCCAGATATTTCAATACCAATTTCATCCAGGACTTGGTTCACAATATCCTGACTTTCCTGTTCTTCATCAGAATCATTGAAAATATCATCCAGGGTATCGTTGACTTAAACATAAATAAAAAAAAAAGCTTCATTAGAACTGTAATAGTATAATTGTTACCTTGGTCTTTCATGCCACTTTTACATCCCAGCACACATTAACAGCTTTATTTTGAAGAAAAGTGAAATAAAATAATAGAAGCAATAATATATGTGGCTTTATACTGTTATAAAGGTAAAGGACACCCCTGACCATTAGGTCCAGTCATGACCGACTCTGGGATTGTGGCGCTCATCTCGCTTTATTGGCCGAGGGAGCCGGCGTATAGCTTCTGGGTCATGTGGCTAGCATGACTAAGCAGCTTCTGGCGAACCAGAGCAGCACACAGAAACGCCGTTTACCTTCCTGCCGGACTGGTACCTATTTATCTACTTGCACTTTGACGTGCTTTTGAACCGCTAGGTTGGCAGGAGCTGGGACCGAGCAATGGGAGCTCACCCAGTTTAAAAGTAATTTTGGCCCTCAAGGCAGCTTACAACTTTAAACATATACAATACAAAAACAAAGACAAAAAGCAAATCCATTAGGAGGGAGAATTTATAATTTTACAATGCTAGTTCTGAAAACCAATGTGCTTTTAGTTAGGGATTTAATGCTCGTTTGACCATGAATGCTCCCAAAATAAGCCAAGCTATTTCCCCTAAAGTCAAAAAATAGCTTGGCTATTCGTGACAATGTTCCGTATTCTCCTGCAACCCACCAAGCTACCTTCCATCCCACCAACCCTTCACCTGCCCCAGCAGTAGTAATAAAACCATCTGTGTACTGTCAGGAATAATGGAACTTAACAGGCCTCCACAATCCTTGGCTTGTTTCCCAATATTTAGCATCAGCAGCAGACACCCTAGTCAGCAAATCAGGACATCAAAGCCATGATTTGAACCTGATTTCTTAGTAACAATCATAGTTTGAACCAGCCACTGTTTCCAGATCTTGATGAACTTCTAAAGTAAAAGCACAGCCTTCTATTGTATGTGAAGATGTTATGAAGAAGGAAGAATAAAAGCATAAGCTTGTGTAGGTTCCTTATTCTATGGTCAAACCATGAATGCGAATCAAACATTTTAAAAAATCTCTATACTGGCAGATAAGCACTTACGAGGGGGCACAAGAGACTTGCATCAGCATGCCATCACTAGTATGCACATTGTACTCAGTTAGGCATCCAGCTAAGACAGTGTCGTGGTGCAGCAAGATATGGCTTCGTTATGGTGGTAGGAATAGCAACCATTGCTAGTGCAGAGTAGCAACTTCACACGATGCTATTCTAACATAAAGGTGGGGTGAAAACAACCCAAGAATTGTCAGTTTCCGCATTCCATTACCCTCAAAGGATTTTGGCTTCCAGAGAATCAGCCATGTGAAAAAACATGTTACCTATTTTACATATGGTGGACATCTACATTATGATATTGGATCAGGCAGAGCACAGCTGGAAAGATTTACCTCACACAAGACTATGGAATAGTTTGTGGAAAGCAGCTCTTTGTGCTATTAAAGCAGTTTCATTTTTAAGGTTGAAGTTTTGATAGCATAACTGGGACAACACCCCCCATGATGTATGTATATGCGTCATATGTCCTCCTGAAATCTGAATGGGCTGAGCAGGCCAAGGCTTTAGTGTTCCACATGGCTCTTCCCATGACATTAGCATTGCCCCTCTATTTCTGGCCATCCATTTTCATGTTTCCTTGCCTCTATTCTCTATGTAGCCCATACCGAAGTAATAAGGGCTATGAAGATGGATGTTCCTGCAATTAATAATTTCAACAAACGTAGGTTAAACACAAGCTCATGAACCAATTATTAACTTGATTTGGTGGTCTTGCCAACCCAAAAAGGAAGCAGGGAACAGTTTTAATCATTGTATGGAAAAGCATAACTTACTCATTTCTTCAGTCATTTCCATTTTCATGTTTTCTTTCTGGAAGTTCTGCATAGTTTGCAATGTCTTTTGTGGATCCATCTTTTTATTAACAGCTTGCATTGTCTAGCAATAAACAACAACCTTTATGAATAAATGTGGCCAACCTACAGTACAGTAAAACTGCTTAAAATGTCATAATATTTGAATACTTTTAAGGTGTTAGAAGAAAATAAACTACAAGGAATACAAGTTCCCATGTAACGTGGGGTATACAACAAAACCTTTAGTCTTTGCACATCTAGAACTATCAGAAAAAGAGTAGAATGCACTATTGCGTAGCAGTCAGTTCTTCTGTAAATCCATCTGATGTATCAATTTTCCAAAATCTAATCTGCTGGTGGGTCTTCCTGATATTGACCTGGTTTGGATGTAATACTAAATTATAATTTAGCATTACATTAACAACATCTCAGCTGGTGTTCTTCTCCCTCCAGTGCTGCCTTCATTTGTTTTCAATTAACTGCAGGTCAGTGTCAAATCCAAATCCTAAACCCTGCTTAATATTAATTATTGTTTTATTGGAACAATCATACACCTTGATTTAGAATTGGCTTGTTTCTGTGAGCTATAGTTAAGACCATCAACAGTTTGTTTAAAATGGAAGTGAAAGCTTCTATCATGGCTGTGCCAGATAAGGGAAGGAGGGTGGCATGGGATGAATAATGTTGTTCATGTAACACTAAGGTATTGTTTAGCATTATGGCTGAACACAGCTATTGTGAGAAGGAAGAACCTATGATTGGCGTAAAACCTCTACTCTTATGCCTACACATCTTACAATTTAGAAAACCTCTTCCTGGCCCTATGAAACTTTATCCGTCATCAAGCATGTAGTAAACCACTTGCCTCACATGAAGCTGACTTATATCAAGTCAGGCCATTAGTGTGTCTACCCCAGCGCTGCCTATTTTGACTAGCAGTCAGGCAGTGGATCAGGAACAGCAACAAAACATGTTTTTGTTCCCAGCCTACCACAGAGTCACCCACTGCCCATCAATTCCTCTCCTGCTGCTCCAATGATTCACTGTGAGGAAGGGTTTTCAACTTTAGACAGCATCTGCTGCTGCAGCTAAGCAGCCGATGGCTTTCCTCTGGGGCTCTCTTGAGGTCATTTTGCCTCAAAATCTCAAAAGCGCTTAAAGAAAGGGTAGGAGGAGGAAGATGTGGCAGTGATTAGCATTTACTGAGCTGCCTCAGGAGGTTTAATGCCGGTCAGCCCATACTGCTAACTGACAGTGGCTCTCTAGTGTTGTTGGCAATAGGTTTTAATCAGCACTGCCAACTTTTAACTGGAAATGTTGCAGATGAAACATGGCATCGTCCGCATGCAAGGAATACATACTACCAGAAAGCTATGTCCCCTCTCTGCATATGAACTGGTTGGAATGCTTTTATAAACTGGAAGAAAGGGGTTCCACCAGTCCTTTAATACCACTTCACATGCCCCAGAATCAATTGGTAAAATTTTGAATTGTACAACAAACTGTATAACTTCAGAATGTGAGTGGAGGGTAACTTTTTTCTTTCCCCCCACATATGCCCTAAACTATCTGTAAGCGTATCACGTAGAAACCATCTATTCCAGCCCGCTTCCTATTGTGCTAGGTTTTCAGCTGCAGACCCAAAGCCACTTAGACCCAGTGATGAAAGCCAATAAACTGAAGCTCAATTCTGATAAGGAGGTATTGAAGGTGGATAGTTTGGGTCTAGTCTGGGTCGATGATGTACAAAATAGTTACAGACTTATTTGCAAGGTAGCCCTTCTCTACATGCTATTATGATACCCTCCTTTAATCATACATTCACAAAATTCTTCTAAGATTATTTTACAGCACAGAGAAATCAGAGTTTGAGGTAGAGTTTTCATTTTAAAATAGTGTAACAGAACATAATGGCTATGCATTTCTACCAGGAGCTGTGGAGATACTATGCTGGCACTGTTTCAAACAAGAGATGATTACATGAATGAGGTTTCTGTCTTTATAAAAAGGAGCCAAGGCATCAGAATCCAGTAGACTCTAACTGGTGAGTTTGCTGACATTCTGCTTCGTCCTATTGGATCAGTTATAGGCCAATGAGAAGACACAATTCTACTCAAATTGAAATGATTGGCTATGGGGTGGGCGGGCTCTGACTGGAGCGAATAAAAGGCCAGGCTCTAGTCAATGAGACAGCAGACTAGGCTTGGCTCTGACTGTTGGTCAGTTGATGGAAGAGCTGAAAGTTGAGGTCAGACAGGGCATATCAAGGGGCTTAAGAAGCCAAAGAGAAGCCAGGAGCTAATGCCACTAATCTAGACCTGATGTTAGGTTTGTGGAGAAGGGCATGTGACTCTAGCAGTAGCCTTCAGGGGAGTTCAGCTGTCAAGCATCAGTAGGATTGCTGAGAACTTGAGGTAACAGGGATTGATGGACTCTGGCAGAAGTCCTGAGAGAAGACTGAAGAGTCAACCTAGAGGAAGAACTCAAGGACCTGACAGAAGAGCGCAAGTATAGACCTCAGTCCCTAGTTCCTAAGTGTTAACTGATAAAGACTATTATAGTGAAATGGATTTAGGCTTGGATTTGGGGTGGTGTGGGGATGGGACTGAAGTTTGCATAACTTTCCTCTTAAAAGTGGCAGGAATCCTACTGTGTTTGATACATAATTTTGAGTGACTAAAAACTAACAGTGTATACATTTTTAAGGTAACAGTAACAAAGTAAAGTTAATCACCTAGTTTAAGTACGTAGGGATGAATATATACATGCTTATTAATGTAACAGTTTTAAGTAAGATATACTATACTTTGTTTTTACTTTATATTTTGAGCTCTGTGATGTTTTGCCCTATACTTAACCATAGCTATTGTTGGGTAAACCGAAGAAAATAAATGGTATTCATAATAAAGGATTAAGGATTAAGAAAAATGAAATATAAGCCACAGCAAAGAAGTGTGAGATGTGCTTTTTTCTAAAAAAATGTTTAGGGGTACTCTCATTTTCTTACTCATATTGAAATACTGCCCCTCAGTGAGGCCAAACTTAGATTCACAAAATGTTCAGGAGTATGCGTCCCCCCAGGAAAAAGCACTGGAGATGATGATAATGAAGGTTTTGCCACAGACATCCTTACTCCTAAATTGTCACTTGAACTTAAAATATTGTGACAAAAATGAAAAATTAACTGTTTATTTGTACTTTTAGTAATATTTTTCTATAAGTTCATAACTACATAAATATTTAAGATACCAAAATATACAAAAAGAGAAATTTACCTTCTATTTGAAGTTCTAAATTGCTTCCAAATTCCTTTAGAAGCAGAAGGACCATTGCTTAGTCACAAATTTTCACTAAGTGATTTCACATACAAGTCGCTCTCTCACTAGAATATCAGGCTGTAATCACAACGTGAATTTGCAAAGCTAAAATGAAACATCCCTGTGTACTCTGCCCTAATTCCTCATATGAGCTATGGGATGCATACATGCCAATATTCTGCACAAGTCTGTGAATCCATATAAATACAAACAAGCAATTTAGAGACTGACAGCTCAGCTGGGGGAGCAAAAGCTCTTGGATCAGCATGAGTCAAAACAGAACATCCATAAGCTTAGTCATCCACTTTACTACTCATAACACTGCTTCCATACGTACACAACTCAATATAGCACTACAGTGTGCTTACCCAGCTGCAAAATGACAGTGAGGGATTGGGTCAGGATAGGAGCCACAGGCAAAAGACTCCCTAAACATTTAATTACATGGTAGTACAAATGTCTTCAGCGTGTCACATATTGACTTTTTTACTTTTGTGAGAAGGTATTTGCCAGCTAATCAGTTTAGCTTCTTTAGACATGCATACTCTATAAAAGCCTTGACTATTTTCATCATAAATTGCAGACTACAGTGGTACCTCTAGTTATGAACTTTATTCGTTCAGGAGGTCCGTTCTTAACCTGAAACTGTTCTTAACTAGAGGTGTGCTTTCGCTAATGGGGCCTCTTGCTGCCACTGCACCACCGGCACACAATTTCCATTCGCATCCTGGGGCAAAGTTCTCAGCTCGAGGTAACTCTTCCAGGTTAGTGGAGTTTGTAACCTGAGGCGTTTGTAACTCAAAGTACCACTGTACTTTATTGTCAGATTTTTGCAGAGTACTTGTTGTAACTCAACCTGGGACCTGCTGATGAAGGGCAGGTAGTAGGCCTGGGTGATATATCAATATATCACCCAGGACCAGTATGAGGATCAGACTGTGATGTCGGCTTCACTCAGAAGTATATTACTGGTGAAAATGCTGCTATGTTTTAGACATCACAATAGATTGTGGTTTATCTCAACAAGAACAATCCTAGGCTCACATGAACCCCCCTCAAGTGAAGCTACAAGACAGAATTTAGAAGCTTTCACACACCCCCCCCATTTAACTGCAGCTTGTTGTTGTCGAAACCCAGCAAATTGTGGTTAATCTTACATAGTTTGTTTAAAACAAGACAACTCTGACCAGGGTTTATGACCTTGGCTTGGCTTGCTTCAACAAGCCATAGCTGAGATTAAATTTCAGAGGATAATGCTAAACTGCAGTTAATTAAAAACATAAGTGAAAGTTTCTCATCTCCCACTTACTGCAGTGCCAGAGGAGGGGGAAATGCACAAACCTAGATTTGTTCCCATCATGATAAACCACAGTTGAAACACAGATTTCTGTAAATTAAAACCAGAATCCTATGAACAATATTTGGGATACTTAAGTTTGATTGCTTACCTTTGCTGTTGTCGACATTGCTCCTGCCATTTTCATCTGTGAGTTCATCAGTTTTGTTTGTGTTGACATGGATGTAACTTTTGAACTAACAGCATAGGTTCGAGTTTTCTGTTTTCGCAGTTGCACAAGCTGTTTTGCTAGAACCTTACAGGCTTCTTTGTTTCCAGTTTTAGCCATTTTCTTTATTTCCAATTCCTATTTATTAAAATGAAAACTGTTTTTTAGTTTGTATTCACTTTTTATCTTCCAGCATAAATACTACGATAGTTTAATGAGTAAAAGGTGATTTTTTTCAAACAAATTCCTATTAGACATGCAAGAAAGCTATCTAAAGAAAAAAAATACAATGTTTCCAAAATTAAAAGCTAGGAGTACAGGCGGAAAATGGTGTTAAGGAAATGGACAAGCTATCATTTACCATAACCAGTTTGGGCACTGATTGTGAAAGATGAACTAAGATTCTCCAGTTACTTACCAGTTGCTTTTCCTGTCTCTCCAAAGCTACTCGATCTCTTACTATTGCCCTCTGGGTGCCTCTTAGCTCCTTATTTTGTTCTTTAATTATATCTAAGAAACAAAATATTTACAGTTAGTATAATGGATAAGGAAGTATGGTGAAGACATGCATGGTGAAAACATAGGTTTTAGGTGAAAGGTGTTTCATTCCTAATAGCAGTATCACTGATGTCTCAAAAATAGACTACTGGAATAACTGGAAAACAGACTACTAGAATAGTGTGAGGGATGGAGGCCCAGAAGACTACATTCTCTGTGGCAGTCCCTCATTTGTGCAACTCTCACTTCACAGAAGTGCATCTAGCATTTTCATTGTACTGCTTATGCTGAACCTTTGAATGCAAACTCTTTACCCTAGCCTTTTGACAATTAAGGTATTTCGTTTAGTGGGACCCACCTCTTTTATTCAGTTTCTGGTGTTTGTTCCATTTGGAATAGTTGTACTTGTTTTATAATGGTATATTACCTGGGACCTTACTGTAAAGGGCAGATAAGATAATACAGTGGTACCTCTGGATGCAAATGGGATCCGTTTTGGAGCCCCTTTCGCATCCAGAAGTGAATGCAACCCACGTCTGCGGGTCGCAATTCACCGCTTTCGCGCATGCGCGTGACGTCATGCGCGAGCGGCGAAACCCAGAAGTAACACGCTGCGCTACTTCCAGGTCGCCGCAGCGTGCCACCCGAAAATACTTATCCCGAAGCTACTTCAACCCGAGGTATGACTGTACTTGATAGAAATACTATAGTCTTCAGTTGCAGGTAACCAATTACCGTATTTTTCGCTCTATAACACGCACCAGACCATAACACTCACGTAGTTTTTAGAAGAGGAAAACAAGGAAAAAAATATTCTAAACGAAATAGTGGATATATGATTTTTGTGGTTCATGCTGTGGCCACAGACATGTGATCTGACAGTGAGTTTGGAGTAGCGCAATGCAAAAATCCTGAGGATCCATGTGGATCCATGCTTTGTAACCACGGAGGAGGGAAGGAAGGGGAACCATGGATCCTCTGCTCACGACTGCAGATCCCCCCCGCCACCCGCAGGCATTCGCTCCATAACACGCACAGACATTTCCCCTTACTTTCTAGGAGGAAAAAAGTGAGTGTTGTGGTGCAAAAAATACGGTACATATGGGGAACAGAATCATATGCCATCCTGACTCCACAACCTACTTGTGTCCATTTGAAGGCCTGCACAGACAATATGTGTTTAAAATCCCCCTAAATTCACATGATTGGGTATCCTGCTTTTTTTAGGGTCTCAGTCAGAAGGAGAGTGTTATGCACACACAGCTGCTATGCAGGCCTTCCATTTAATGCACATGGGTCATTGGGTCACCTGAGACTGAAGTTGCGAATATGACTCAAACATGAATGCCCCATCTTTATTTTATAAAGACTGAAAAAAGCTTACAATGTTTTCACCATAAAATGCATAAAACCACAATAAAACCAATTCATTCTCCCTGTGGATAATTAATATGAAAGCATTCACCAAAGAAACAGGGAGATAAAACTTAACCCACACGAAAAGCTTGGCAAAGTTAAAAAGGGCTTAGCAGTTTGATTTCTGTGAACACACAAACTCCAAATGATATCACACATTTTCTGTACACGTAATTTAAAAAACAGCCATGCTGTTTTGAATCCACAGGAAAGCAGAGGCTTCCTCTGGATCCAACCCTGAGGAATTTTATATTTGAATTATGTATGCCTTGGAGGAAAGGCACCTTTGGATTCAACCTACTACGTTACTATTTTGACACTATCATTATTGCTTGAACATAAATTCATACTGTTGGTATTATTTGTTATCTCCATTATTGCATTTTTTTCTATTTCAAAGATGTTCACTGTACATATAATCATAGCCAGATACATTATTAAATAAGTTATATATCAACTTAAGAAAACTGCTACTGTCTCAATAAATAGACTAGAGATAAACCCATCTTCTGTGCCCAAGTATCAGCACTTGATTGTTCTCATTTTTCTATCCTTCTGATGTTATAGAAAGTGTGCTCTCCACATCACAATTTTTTTGGGGGGAAATTTCCCTTTAATTTCCCTATCAAAGAAATTGTAACACAGCATAAACAAAATACCACCTGCAGCACAAATATTTCCTAGCCTTTTAATAAACCGGCACTTTCTTCCACATAGAAAGAGTGCAAGAATCTGAACCTTATGGAATCATAACATTCAAGCTTTCAGTGGCCTACTTTGTAAGTATATATATTTGTATTGAAATACTATTTGCAAACAGAGTTGGAATTCTCATTTCGATAAGAGGGTTGTTCCCTTAGCTATAAATTGAGAAGTTGTGTTTTATCATATGAGAATACTTGTAATGACTTTCTAAAAGTCTTTTTAGACCACAAAGATATGACACTTTGCAGGCTGGGAGTGTTTATCCTCTTTTACTCAAAGAGAAGCAAGTGACATTCCCATGAACTAGTGGCTATGGCTTCTAGAGGGGAATGAAGTTTTTAAATTATAGGACTGCCAGTCAAGGATTACATTTATCTATTTCTTCATAATAAAAAAGTATGTTTTGTGGGTTTTTTATGCCTGAGGCCATTTCAAAGTAGCACACAATAAAGTCAAAATAATTTATTTGGAGTTGTTCAGAAGAGAGTCAACCCCCCACCCCCGCGCTTTTACAGAGATGACTTGTCTTATTCTATTAAAAATCCCATTTCTTTTGAAAATGAAGCATTCCCAAAAGTAAGTTTCCATCTTGCTTTCACAATCTAAAAAAATCATCTAACAATAATGATAGGATTTTGTTGCTGTTGCTTCCCACAATATAGACTGTCAAAAATGAATAAAGCATGAACTGCAGCCATAGATTTATTTTACATTAATCCTTTCTTCAAAGACTCTTCTTTCCTAGATACAGTTCCAAGACATGCCAGGATGAAATGATTTCAGCATTAAGAAGTCCTGGCAGGAAACATTTTCATATATGTTGAGGCATCTATACTGCCCTTATTAACTTATACACAATTAGTCTCATGTAAGTACTAAATACAATGGAATGATTATCATAAGGAAAAATCAAGAGTGTTGCATGAAGAAGTTTGTATAGTGATACCTTTGTTTATGAACTTAATCTGTTCTGGAAGTCTGTTCTTAAACCAAGGCATGCTTTCCCATAGCAGCGGGGGACTCAATTTACAAATGGAACACACTCAAAAGAAAGCAGATCATGTTCTGCTTCCAAGGGAAAGTTCACAAACCAAAACACCTACTTCTGGGTTTGCAGCGTTCTTAATCCAAGTTGTTCATAAACTAAGCTGTTCTTAAACCAAGGTACCACTGTACTGTACAATTGGGCTTGATTTGGATTGAAATTCATACTTAAGAGTCAAAATTATGGGAACATGAGAAGTCTCAGTTGACAACTCTAAGAATTTCCCTGAACTTGGGTTTGTTTGTTTTTTGGTTTTTTTGGTTTTTGACAAGAGAATGTGATCTGGGTATTGGGGGTTGTCAAAAAACATTTTAAGTTTTAGATTTGCAGGACTCCTGATGCAGGTATGGGGGTGTTGTGTTACAGAAGATCTTCCTTCAGAACAAAATGGGCTCAAATAGTTTCCTGACTGCCCTGGGAAAGTTTTCTGTTGCTCCAGTCAGTGATCCTGTTGAATACCTGGTCAATATTGGGATAGGGAACTAATCAAGTGGATAGTATTCTGAACCAGCACCAGGAATCAGCAGCAGGTGATGAGGGGTAACAAACTGAGGCTCAAACCAGACAAAACAAATGTACTCTTGGTGGGGGAAGGGGTGGGGGGGAGAGATAAAAATCTGGAATAGGGATTAAATGAAGTTTACAGGTTGGGACTATTCTGGATGCAGCTTTACATCTAGATGACCTCGTGGTAACAATGGCCAGATGAAACTCAATCCTAATGAATAGGTCTACAAAATGGCTGTCACACAAAAACACTAAATGTGTTTACACTGACAAAACTTTTCATTCAATATCCCGTGATAATGCAAAAATTTAAGTTCCTTGTTATTTACTCAAAAGCACCTCTTCACAGATCAGAGGTAAGGAGGTGGCACTTATCTGCTTACGTCAGACAGTAAATCTAGTGCCCTCTAGATGCCCATTATCCCTATTAAACATGTTGGCTTGGGATAACTGGAGTTGTAGTTCAACATTTGGAAGACACTATGCTGGCTAACTCTGATTAAACAAAAGGATACCAGAGACAGAGAAGCTTCCAGGGTATAAATACTGAGAGTCTGAAACTATATATTTACTTCTGAATTTGTCAAAGAATGCCAACTTTCCAATCCTTATGACCACGCACTCACACTTACAAGTTTTTGTCTCAGCTTATACTTTTTATGTTTTCTTCCTTAAAGGTTGAACCTTGAGGTTTCAGGTAGGAACCTCTACCATAAGTAGGAAGCTGACTTACGCCATTATTGGTATCTAGCTCAGTGCTATCTGCACTGTCTAACAGTAGCTCTCCATGGTCTCTCCCAGGCCTACTTGGAGATGTAGGGATTGAACAAGATCTTTGAATGCAAAGGTTGCTATCTACCCAAGCGATGGCCCTTCCCATGAGCCCTGCTCTTTACAATGAACTCCCCACTGAGAACCATAGTGCTACACCTCATTGGCCTTCCAGAAGTGGAGCAGAACATCTTCCATTGAGTCCAGTTCAATTGTTCAGCTTTAATCACTACTGTTTTTCTGCTTTTAATGGGGTGGTTTATTTGGGGCAGGGTGTTTTGTTTGTTACTGCACTCGGCCATGAGCACAAAAAAGGCAGAAAATAAATTATTTCAATTAATAAATATGGAATAGCTTTACTACCAGATATATTCACCACACATGAAAATAAGTGACAGAAAAGAAATTATACCACATTTGTAGTAATAGATTATCAAGTGGTCGTGTGATAGAAAACCAAACCATATGGTAACCTCGTTATCTATTCACCCTATAGCAGTCCTGTGTGACAAAAGGCTTCACAAAAGAAGCAACTCCTTCAAATTTATATCAGTGGAAAGCTGAGAAAGCCAGCTGTGCCATCAAATTTTGTACTCAAACTCTTTACCAGGCAAGTTATAGAAAATACTAAATTTATGTTTGATGCACTGCAATTACTGAGTAGTAATACAGTGAGGCAGCAAAGCTGGCAGGACTGGGGATAAAAATTTTATACATCACTAGACTACTCAGTGCCTTCAAGAGCTAATGACTGTGAGATTTCTGAGTGCTGCGAGTCGTTAATCTTATCTGCTCAGAGATGTACAAACAGGAGGAACAGGAGAGGACTCTGAAGAATATATGCCCTCCTCCCAGCCATCAACACCTTTCAGGGAAGAAGAACCAGAAGCCACATGACCATTACCTGGTATTTCAGATTTGTCATTGGGGTAGCACTATCATCCAACTATAGGTCTAATTTTAATATTGTGAACCACTTTGATAACCATTATGGTTGTAAAACAATATACATATAAGATAAATAAAAATGTCACCTTTTCTTGAGAACCCAGTTCTAAAGAAAATGAGTGTCCATGTTTTGACTCATGAATGGATGACATAGCCAACAGTAAAATACAGAGGTGGGAGATACGTAATAGTGCATGACACATACAGAAAATTCACTTAGCAGCAATGATCACACAACATTATGCTGCAATAGTCACAAAATATGCTCTTTCCCTCCCAAATATGCCAAATGCTTCAATGTAATTCAAAGCATTCCTTTGAAGTGTCTTTCTCTAAACTAAGGAAGACTTAACTCATACTTCTTTAGAAATCAGCAGTAGGTGGAATTTTTGTCTACACACACCACACAAATATAATCCCTAGGAAATATTGAAGGAACACTTTTTAATATCAACCAGTACTGCAGCAATAGTAATAAAGGGCATCATTTTGAAGAGGACACTAAGAGCTTTTGTTACATCAAGGAAACAGCTCTCTGGCAACACTGAAGAACCCTGGCAGTTCCTGATAGGAAAGAATGCTCTTGTTTTAATAAAACAATGCATCTTGTTTCCTTGGGTTTTTTTAGGGCTATTGAAATTGATACAGATAATACAGATAATTATTTATTTTTATTACATTCCTATACTGTCCTTCATCCAAGGGTCACAGGGCAGAATAAAAACACAAAAATACATAACAGAGTAACCAACAAAAACAATAATCCGACACAAAGTATTTATTTATTAAATAAATAGGTGGCTACATATAGTCATCTGTTGTAACAATTTCTCAAAATTACTGCAAAAAAACAGTTCTTAAGAACCTTGCCCTACTTCTAAGGCATTCTCTGCAGTAGCTCTTTCTCCACTTGAGCAGTGCAATCTCCACTGTGTGTTCAACATGGCTTACCCCCAGGTAGGCGTGCATGTGCTCACAGCCACAATCCCTCAATAACCTGGTGCTGGCAGTTCCACAAGGTGTTTTTGTGTGTGCTGTGCTTATTAACATTGTACGTAACACTTCCACACATGATCAGGAGATGAGTCATGCATGTTCTCTCTCTCTCTCAATGCACAAACAACCACCACTGCCACCCAACAACACACACGGATTGTGCCCAAGCCTACATTCTGAGCTGCATCATCATTTTTTATTTGTATTATTAAAATTCAAGCCTGATGGTCCATTTAAGGCAAAGGGCAAAGAACGCAGCGCAGGAGGCACCACGACAGCTATAGGGCAATCAGAAAGGAGAGGGAGGAAGACTTCTATGGGGGGAGGCTAAGTCATATTCTAGGGGCAAACTAGGCTGGATCTCCTCAGCTCAGGGGCGAAGCGAGGAGCCCACAGGGGCGAGCACTCCCTGAAGTATCGGGAAATACCTCTCCAAAGGGGCGGGGGGTGGAGGGAAATCCCCCCCCCCGTTTGCTAGGGTGCGGTGTCGTCAGAGGGCGAATAGGGGGGAGGGCTGCCCACCCCCAAGGAAGGAAAAAGGACACCCCCCGCCCCACCACAGCACGAGATTTCCTTCGCCCGTCACTCACCGTCCACCGTCTTCTTCTTGAAGAGCGACGCCATGGCGGTGGCGGCGGCGGCCCAGGAACCGAGGCAGGAGAGCGGGGCCACCGGGGCTCCTTCCTGCTCCTCAGGTGACCGACCAGGAAGCGGAGGCTGCCGCTGTTGCTGCCGCAAGCTCAGAGACGAGCAGGAGAAAAGCCCGCCTCCCGCCTTCGGGAAGAGGCTGAGGCCGTAGCAACAGCGGCGCCCAGTGCCGCCACTGGCGCGGAGGAGGGCGGGGCTTGCCGTGAGGGGAGGGGCTAGAGGAGGCCGTCCCTCTCGCGAGCGGAGTCGGCTCCGCGGCCGGCCGGGCAGGAGGGGGGCGGGGGGGGGAATGAGCGGCGGTTTCTCACGTGACAGCGCGCGAGCGGTGAGGGGGCAGGAACGGTTGGTAGCCGCTGCCATGACACGACCTAGTTGAAGGGGGGAGGGTTTTTTTTTCGAAGGTGGTGGCACGTCCTGAGGGTGGGAGGACGTTTGTTTTATTAACTTATCCATTTATTCATCTATGTACCGTCTTTCCCCTCACGCAGCAGGGTAGGGTTGTGGAGGGTTTTTTTTTGGGGGGGGAGAGGTGAGCGGGTAGTAGTAAGCTCTACACACACACACGGGGAGGACGGGCGGATATACCTCACAGCGCCGCGCCTCACGACAACCTGTTTCCCAAGAGTGTCACCGTCGAGGTGGCAAAGCGGCCGAGCGAGAATCCCGGGTTTGAGGAAATGTAGCGCGCGAGCCTTCTTTCTCTTTCAGTCGAAACATTTTGGAGGGTTATTTTGAAACAGATGTTTTATTCGAGCTTTACACCCACTTCCGCCATCACCACCACCACCGATAGAAATGGGCTGGGGGAAAAGGCATTCAGGTCACGTGTAAATTTGGGTCGGTTAAATCTTCGTGTCAGAGGCGGCCACACAGCGGTGCTTCCCGACGCCTCAACTCTGGGCGCATCTCCGTGGTTTGAGGGGGCACCAAACGCTGCCTCGCTAAATCCGAAATGCAGGGCAGACGCCATGCCATGCAGTGGTTTTGGGTAGCTCTTAGCATGTGGGCTGTACAGTCTCTGTGTACAGCATGTGAACGCCTGTGTTTCCGTGTGGAAAGTAGGGAACAGGTCGGCGAGGGTTGTACTTGAGCGCAGCCTGGGACTTGCCTGACTCCTGGAATACCAGGGAGAGACAGCTGAGTCTGCAGGTTGGAGATGGCCCCCCAAAGCAGGCCCCTAATAAGTCTTTTAAAGAATATTTTCAAATTGTAAGAAATAGCGACATTGTAAAGTACAACCTCACACATCTGAGTTTTGTGTATAATATGCAGATATTTCCGTAAGAAGCCACGAGGACACATGGTACATGATTGCAAAGCCCTTCCTGATCATGTCAGTGTTAGGACACTGAGCACGCCCAGTCTGGCTCCTGAGATTAGAGAAGTTTGTCATACGTGCCCTAATATAATGTCAGGCTCTCCGTTTGCTTAGAGAAGAATCTTACCGGGTAACATTTGGATATACAGGTTGTCAGAATTAGAGGAAATGATGTTCAGATCCCTTCCAGCCGTACAATTCAGTGTGGCATGCTTCATAAAGCTGGCAGATGCTGTACAAAATGCCAAACCGCTATTTGCAATTGCAGCAGTAGAGCTGTTCCAGTTTTGTGTGGTGTTCATATTGAACATGCTGTTTTGAATGAGCAAGATTACTTGTCTGGATTTTTTAAAATTGATGCTCATTTTGAACCTGTACAGTGTCTCCTATTAGGGAATACAGTGTGGATGAGGAGAGGGACCTGCCAGCCCATCAGAGGAACCTGCCAGCTTGCCACTGAGGCTCTTGTCTGCTGCCTTCTGCCGCACTCCTTGCTCCACGAGTTTATACAATCAATACATTACACAACAAACCAATTGACATGACAAACCCAGTACAGTTAATAAACCAGTGTGCAGGGCACAAAATGATGGTATGCCAAAAAGCATGATCTCTGCATATTGAAAAAGGCAGTTTTGGGGGAAAGCAAAAGTAAAATTTAAGAGATGACAGCATAAATATTACATTTTTTCTTCTTGTTTAAATAAATAAATGGTTTCTTAATAGGTAAAGAAAGTATGCAATACGTTATATGTAGTAATTAACTAAACAAGATCCAGATCACTGCTGAAAGAGAATTATGTTTCATGCTATAATAATCTAAATCTCACACAGAACTTTGCTTTTGTAATTTCCCATTGTAATCTTATTCAGTGATGTATACCATTTCCCAAAAAATTCCATACAGTATAGCCTTGTTTTTTCTTTTAAGCAGTATAGCACTGATTTTATAAAAATAAAATAAAATCAAGTTTTGTCAACAAAAAATAGTAATATTTAGTATTACTAATAGTAATTTAGCTGCCACATTCAAAATATACTAAAGAAAAAAAATAAATACTAACTGGTGCACAGAATGTCATAATTACCTTGAAAACTAGATAGACCGTTAAGTAGGCATCAGTGGCTACATCTTTTTCATATTCTGATATCTTGCTGCATTCTTAGTAAGAGTATGTTTCCGGCATTTTTGTTAGCCTGAGTGTCTGTTGTAAGAGAAAAGCTCTTTGTATCAGTGTTTTGTCTTCAGTGGAATTTAGAAAACAGACACTACTGCTCCATAGACTCCCATCTTCTGGCTGTTTTATCCGTCAATCCTATTTTTAAGTCTCTTTCTTACACATAAAGCTTGTAGATCCATGTAGCTGCAACCAGGCACAATGAAGTGGCATACACTGAGGTTGCTACAATGATGAGACAAGTGGGGCAGGTCCTACTGCACATCACTTGCACTCCCATTAGAACCCTTTATTGCTGTCATGTCTCAGACACGAAGAGCTACTCTGTGCTGACTGAAGTGCCTTAAGCGCATCATAGGCTATATCTACATTTTCATGTAATTGTAACATGACTCGAGTCCCAGAATGCAGCAAGCTTCACATTCAAGTGAAAAATGAGTTGCTTGTTCCTAGTTCTGCACCATATACATTCAGTGATGCCACTCTCTGCATGAGGCAGTAGAGCGATGGGTGGACAACTTTTATTCCCTGTGAAGTAAAAGTAATCGTAGGGGTTTGTGTGCTGGCAGTGGGACCTTCCTGGGCCTCTACCCCAGAAATGTCTGAGGGCAGTGGAATTTCCAAGAGGGTCTCCTGCCCAGAGCTTAACACCTATGAAAGTTTATGGGGAAGGAGGTGGTATTTCAGATACTTGGGGCTTGAGTCATTTATGGCTTTAAATATTACCATGGTCAATTTGAATTAGGCCCAGAAACGCAGCTATTTTGAAATAGGGTTTATGTGAGATCTCAGTGGAACCCCAGCCAGTATTCTGACTGCTGTATTTTGGACTACTTGACATTTCTGATCATAGGATTGTAGAGTTTGATCATAGAATCATAGAGCTGGAAGGGACCCAAGAGTCGTGTAGTCCAACCCTCTACTTAAAAACCTCCAGGGAAGGAGAGTTCACAATCTCTCGAGGGAGACTCTTCCAATGTAGAACAGTTCTTACTATAGGGAGTCACCTAACACCACCACATGTCTCTGGGGAGTGACAGGAATTGTTCTATGCATTGTGCCTTCCAAAGCCTGCTTGGAGTGCTCTTAAGTTCTGCACCACCTGCTCTTGCCTTCCCCTCTTGTCTATTGGAGCTTATTTAGGTGTTGTTGGGATAGTTTACAAAGGCAGGAACCTTATGGTTTGAGTACAGTGGTGCCTCTGGTTACGTACTTAATTCGTTCCGGAGGTCCGTTCTTAACCTGAAACTGTTCTTAACCTGAAGCACCACTTTAGCTAATGGGGGCCTCCTGCTGCTGCCGCATGATTTCTCATCCTGAAGCAAAGTTCTTAACCCGAGGTACTATTTCTGGGTTAGCGGAGTCTGTAACCTGAAGTGTATGTAACCCGAGGTACCACTGCACTTCCTACTCCTTCCTCTCAGCTGGCCATCTCCAGGCTCTAATTCCCTTTCTCCAGTATCTCCATGGAAGGTAACAAGTGGGTTATTGGCATACACATCCACGATCAGTAGCCTTGGATCTGAAGGGGTTAGGTTAAGAATGGAAAATGACATGGTCTTCAATGTGGCTTACCATCTTCACAGTGTATAGGATTACTGGCTTAGAAATAAATCCTAAATTAAAAAAAATTATGGTAAGAAATGTAATTTAATCCTTGTGTTTTGGGGGGAAATCCAGATGTGTAGATTCTTAATTGTGATGAATTACACTTTTTAAAAACACCAGGCTGTTCATATTCCATTTTCAGATTTGCAGGCATATGAACTTTCTTTCCAAATTACCTATTGGCAGGCAACTATTTCTTTTCTTTCATCTCATGACATTAATATGCTTGTGCAGGTTTCCCTGCAGCTGTGTATCTTTATTCCAAGGTATTTTAAAGATAAACACATCATTTGAAGAAGTAAAAAAGCACATTATTTGAAGGACTGTAGATTTTATTTGTCAGAAATATGTTAGCTAGCTATTAGCAAAACAACAATAGCATTGAAAGAAATATGCTTCCATCAAAGGTCCCCCCCCATTGGTTCATTTTTCATTATCTTGTACCTGTGATATAAGCATAAGCTATACCTATGCTTAAAAAGGTAAGGAAAAACTAAAAAGCAATTATTTCCACCATAAATTTCATCCATGTAGCTAAAGGAGAAGATTCTGTTGGTAGCAACCTGCCCCAACAAGCTGTCCTGTTCTCCAGTGATTACTGTTTCTTCATTATTATTTATGTCATTCAAAGGTCAGGGGTGGTTTACAACATACTTTTAAAAGTATTCAGAGTATCTCTGTTTAGAGCATATTGCAGTAGCAGCCTAATCTTAAAGCTATGAATGATGACTGCTAAGTATGTGGGCGGGGGGGGGGGCTGGAATGATCAGGTGGGACACAAATAATGACAACACTAACAAAATTTGAACTGGGCATCTTCAAAAGACTAACTTAGAAGCTCAACATCAAAAAAAACCTAAGATCGTGGCCATTGGTCCCATCACCTCCTGGTAAATAGAAGGGGAAGAAATGGAGGCAGTGACAGATTTTACTTTCTTGGGCTCCATGATCACTGCAGATGGTGACAACAATCACAAAATTAAAAGACGCCTGCTTCTTGGGAGAAAAGTGATGACAAACCTAGACAGTATCTTAAAAAGCAGAGACATCACCTTGCCGACAAAGGTCTGTATAGTTAAAGCTATGGTTTTCCCATAGCTTTGGAAGTGAGAGCTGCACCATAAAGAAGGCTGATCACCGAAGAATTGATGCTTTTGAATTATGGTGCTGGAGGAGACTCTTGAGGGTCCCATGGACTGCAAGAAGATCAAACCTATCCATTCTGAAGGAAATCAGCCCTGAGTGCTCACTGGAAGGACAGATCCTGAAGGTGAGGCTCCATGGGGTCATGAAGAGTCGGACACGACTAAACAACAACAAACAACAAAATATTCTGGGCCCAGAACACTATTTGCATTCAATCTTCTCAGTGGGGTGTGATCCTTGCCCACATGACAGCCACCTTGAGTTATCCCCTTCGGTGCTCTGGGCTCCCACTATAGTAATAATCTCCCTCCTTTCCACCCTTATGCCACACACACACACACACACACACACACACACACACACACTCACTGTGTAGCAAACAAGGCATTTCATTTGGTCAGTGCTCTATAATCCAAAGAGGCCTTCTGCCTTGGTTGTAGCTGTCTGTCTTGCCTCCAAGAACAACTAGAAGTGTTTCTTGCCATCTTTCTTTTTAGTGCTGCACATCATTCCAGGTTAATCTTTGTACTGTGACTGATAAGTTGAAACAAAACACTCATCAGGGAAACACAATTGAATTCTATACCGGTGACTCAGAAAATGCAATAGATCTCTTTCACATTTAGTTAAACTTTTTTGCCCTTTGACAGGGATGGCAGGCAGAGAAATTGCTTTCTACAGGTTTTCTTCGGATGCTTTTTATGCCAAGAAAGAGAATGAAAAGGAAGCTCTAACAATACTTCTTACAGGCATTCTGGCTAGGCTTTTTCTGAAATTGTTTTTTAAGAAATTAGTTGATAAAATTGAATCATAGAATCAAGTACAGTATATCAAATAACTGCTCTTTCCCGATCTTCTGCAAAGACCAGAGTATGTACTGGAGAGCACAAATGTAACAGGATAGGAATTCATTTTCTTCATGTGCTTATAATCCACCATGCACACACAATTTGAATGTATGTCTCACTGAATATTTACATTGAAGAGAAGCAGCAAGCTATTAAAAGTGTTCTTGGTGTAACCTTTAAGCTATCTGCAAGTTTCTTTGGACCTATTTTTTTAAGGCACTGCTGTTAGTCTTGAGCAAAATCTTCTGATTCTCACTGAACTGTGCAGCTGCAAGCTCCAGTGAAATAAATGGTGCCTGGCATGATGATGAGGTTGTTTGAGGCTTTCAGCCAAAGTCTAGCTTCATCAACCAAGTATAGTAGGTAAATGACTCCATTTCTTAAGGGTGGTCATAAAACTACTGCTTATATTTTGAAGTCATTTAACTTGTAAACTCTGCATCTTTAAATGACTTTGCCCAAGGTTGAACAGATATCGGGGGTATCACCTAAAAAGCAAAGGCTTTTGGTACTTTATCATGAGCTTCAATATTTCCTTAAGGCATGAAGTTTAAAAAATATGAGAGAGATAGATTAGATGAGGGTATTTATTATTGCAAACTGCACAGTCAACTGGGATTGCTGCTAAATGCTCTTACTATCATAATAGCCAATCTTATGTTAATTCTAGCCTGAAGCTTCTTGACTTTTTATGTGCAGAGATAATGGGGGGTAAAACTACAGCTTTTTTGGTTGTACAGCAAATTCTTTCCAACCATGTCAAATAAATTATACTGGCTTGCAAACTAAAAATGGTTTGGGCATTGGAGGAATTCCCAGCAATAATATGCAAAGGTTATTACCCCTGATAGTTAGAGGGTGTTATATTTTATAGTTGATGCTATTTGAATATTTCCTTCATAGGATGCTAGCAAATCTACATTTCAACCTTGTACTTTAGCAAACTATAGGCGAATTCCTTCCTGATAGAATTCGTTTTAGTCCTTGTGCTATGTAGGTATATCATGTTTTGTTAATGAATTCTGGCATGTTTAATATACACATGTGTATATACAGTTATTAATCTTGATCTTATACATTTCCTTTAGGTGGGTGATTATTTGTTATAAAATTATATAGCTCTATTAATGCCAAATCTTTTAATCTGCTTTGCCCTTCATTATCAAAATTGCCTCTAATTACTCCCTAAGCCAAACAAAATTTCAATAACACAATTATTTAAGTCCTGACTATTTAATTACCAGTAACCTGAACATATTAAATTGTAGAATAATTCTTAAAGAATTTGTGAAGTTAAATTAAATGCTTTCAGGAATTTTAAACAGCAGCCAGATCCCAACCACTAGAACTTCTAGGTACCGTAGATTCCAGCATATAAGATGACTTTTTAACCCTGAAAAAGAGGTTAAAAAGTCGGGGGTTGTCTTATATGCCAGGTATGGGAGGTGCGGAGCGGAGCCCGCCCACTGCGGCTTCAGAAGCAGCAGCAGCCGGCGGCAGGCTCTGCTCCACGCTGGGTGGCTTTCTCCCAGCACAGAGCTGCTCAGCGTATTAGGCGACAGGTCTTATAAAACGAACCCCCAAATTGCAGCTGCCAATTTGGGGGGTCGTCTAATACGCCCAGTCGCCTAATACGCCAGAATCTATGGTAATTTTACCTCCTTAATAAATTAATAATAATAATAAATAAATAAATTATAGCTATAGATATATCACTTAAGTAAAGCTGAGATCTACACTAATTGGAAAACTAGTAAGAACTTTACAAAAATAAAATTCTTAGCAGGCTTAACATTTAAAACATAGCAACCAGGATTGGGTTGTTGTTTCTGATCTTTAATTTCTTTTGTTTCCCATGTAAGCTGATGCTCATCATTTTTACAGCCTGACAAGTGTACAAAAAAGCTTCCTGAAGAGCTAGTCTGACAATATTATATTCCATGTCTTCCCTGAAAACTTGATGCGTAAAGTCATGGAAGTCTCTAAAATTACGCTCCCACGGTATGTGCAGTCAGAAAGCAGGATATATTTTAAGCTGGATTGGGCCCTAAAGTGTTATAAAAAATAGCTTTTCCTCATTTTTTTATCACTGCAAGTCCATGCAGGCAGAATCAAATTGTTTATGTGAAATCTATTGTTCATGCCTTGCAATATGGTTTCTCATTGGGCCCTTGAGTGTAGTTTACTTTTTGTAGCATCATGAAATATCTGTTAGTTTGGGCTTTTTTTAAAAAATCCACCCTTCCTTTGTTCTCTAGTTTGAGTTCACCTATTTTAAAATTAAATTTAAGAACGGAAATAAAACTGGAACAGATTTACCTTTATCATCAGTCATGCTATAATGTTGTTTCTTAATTCTGTTTCTCTCATCTCTATTTGTGTTGAAAATAAATGCATAAGTAAAATGTAAGAACTGTGTTCCAATATTTCTACATATCTGTAAAATGGAATACTAATTTGTCCCTTCAGTTTTAATGAAACATTAGAAAGTATCAGGACAATTCAGATATGTTGCTTTGAAATCAATTGCCTTGTATTTTGACCTTTAAAATTATTGAACATGCCTAAATTAGGTCCATTAATGTTAATACACCTACTCTAAGTAAAACTTAGTTGAATACCACCCAGTATTGGGAATAACTACAATTGAGTAGAAGTGCATAAGATCCAGCTGCATGTCCTATTTATTTCATGGTACTTGTGTTCTTGCCGCTTTCAATGAGTTTTCAAATTGGTGATGGGCTGTGGCCAAGGTCATATAATTTTAGTCCTTTCCCCAAGCACATTGCAAGTCATCCTCCAGTGAACTCCATATGTATTTTCACTGCTGATTGTAATGCTGTGAGTCCTCCATCATAGGCTCAGGTTGCATATATGTGTAAATAAACCGTATATTATAAAGACACCACAGTCTCTGCTGTGTTTCATTTCCAAAGGTAACACAAACCCTCAGTAAGTGCCTGGAACCCCTGGAATCTGACAACCCTTGTGGAGATTTAGGGGGTGTTTGACAGTATGTCTGTTCATTTATAATATATGCAGGAATTCCTGTTTCTGCTGATCTGTAGCTTATGGAATTGCGAATCATTATGGCTTCACATAATAGACTTCATGTCTAAGAAAAATGTTAACCAAGTCTGGTGCTGAGTTCATTCCCCGCTAACCACAGAGATAGCTTAAGGATGGATGCCATAATGGCACAACGTTCACATTCTCTATTATAAGATGCTGTGTAAATGTTTCAGTTGAATACGTAGGCTGCGTAATTAAAATTTTTGGTTATATTGTTTTCCATGGTTGTCTTAAAACACTAGTGGAACTGAACATTTCATTCACATTTCTGCTGAGCGCAACATTTAACACAATAGTTCTCTTGTTGATAATTGCCTAATCAGCATCATTATAATTTGCTACGCTAGCAAAATCCCTGAAACTAGAGGTGGTTCAAAACAGTTAGCACTAGTTTTATTGTGGCTGATTCCCATGTTCATTCTCATCCATTCTCTTTTATTAAGGGGTGGGGGATAAATAACAAGATGTTCATATATAGTTGCTGTTTAGGTCTTTCCAAATGATAGAATACAAAATTTTATCTTTAGTGGTGTATTTGCATAGGCATAATTCCAGTGCATCTATTTCATATATTGTCCCTGTGTAGTGAGTCACTTAATTTCCAGTAAGTGCCTTGGACAAGCACAGTGGCCTAATATCTTGGCAAATTCCCTTATTCATCTTCTTAAGGTTACCCCACTAAATGAAGTCTGGTGGGTGGTTACTAAAGAAAGGTTACCAATTGGCACTGATGCCCCAGCTGTGGAATGCTTTCTCCAGAAAGGCTCACCTGGCACCTGTGATATGGTCTTCTTGGCACCAGGTGAAAGAGGCCTTTCCCTCCATGCATTTTAATATCATTTATTAAATTCTATCCTGCCCTTCCTCTCAAAGGAGCCCAGGGTCGTAAACAGCAAATTAATAAAAGCAGTACAATTAAAATAAAATAAAAAAACATTGAAAACAACTGTGAACATCTAAAGGTATTAAAAACACCCAAAACCCTATAAAATTATTGTTATTGTATTACTACAATTTATAACTCAATTTATAACTTTTACATAGAGTGATTGAAATTAATGGCAATGGCTAAATTAGGTCCATTAATTTCATTGAGCCTACTCTGAGTAAATGTTATGCAAATACATCCCTATGTTTGTTTTTATGTTTGCTTTTGTCTTACTAACAATCCAGTGAACATTGTTAAATGTGTGCTATACAAATGCACGTCATCTATATATTGAGAAACCAAGTTATTTTATTCTGTGAAGGTTTCCACTTGTCTGGTGCAAAGCACGGCATCAAGAAAAATATTTTAATTTACATATTAAGGAAGGAATATCCTATATGTACTGTAATCTACCTACTCTTCTGGAAAAGAACATCTATTCATATAATGAATTAATATTTGCAACAGAATCATTTATAAACTTTGCAGCAGTCTATCTCAACACAGAAACTCAACTATATACAGAGAAACAATTACTGGTGCTGTTTGTGAGTCATAATGAAAGCAGGCACAGAGAATAGGCTATGAACAGGAAGCCCTTTATCCCAATTTCTGAACTGATGTATGACCTCGAGCAAGTGAGTCCAACCTTCTGTTTATCTCTACAGCTTTAAAACGAGAACATTGTTCTTCACAGGGGAATTATGAAGAGTGAAGCAGTTACTATGAATTTTTGAAGTGTGTAAGTGTTTTTAAATTACATATTTAGATCATATTAATTGCCTGAGAAGAAACATAAGAAAGCCGTCAGTGTTAGCTTTTGGTATGTGCTAGCATCTAAATCCAAAGAGACAGGAAATAAATATAATCAAATAATTTATTAGGCACATCTGCTAAAATGCTCACAGCTAGACAACCTGTAGCTTAATTGTTCCTTGTACAGGACTGGATTTATGGATAGGCTTTCTGGCCCCAGTATCGAAAGTAGGAAGCCCTGCCTCAGGCAATGATAGTGTCGTACAAGGAACATAGGTAGCACTATTCAGCTGTGTCAAATTAATGTTCCTATCATGGGACACGCAAGCATAATGAAGGAAGACTAAGGGCATTAAGGAGAGCTAGTCCTTCACTAGGACATCCCCTTAGATTTCATCTTGAGTGCACAGAGAAATAATTTCATTTCCCCCCAAAGTGAAAACAGTGGGTTATAGATTAGCTTTGGTGAGAAATGTGACCCAAAGGGACTTGGCACTGCATATTGTTTTTGCAGGTGTCATCTAGTTTGTAACTGGGATGATTTAATGAACATAATAATTCTCTGAAACTTAATGGCACACTAGAAATTGTAGACCAAGAATAATTCGCAGTTTGTACCTTGTTTGCTAGGGCTTTCCCTCCTCTGGCCCGTGAAAATTATGTAAAGATAAAGACAATTTAAAGAAAATACTACCTCCTTTTTTCCTGTCAGTAGATCATAATCAAAAGGATCTCTTTGTGTACTTTATGTATAAGATACAGTGGTACCTCGGGTTAAGTGCTTAATTCGTTCCAGAGGTCTGTTCTTAACCTGAAACTGTTCTTAACCTGAAGCACCACTTTAGCTAATGGGGCCTCCTGCTGCCGCTGTGCCTCTGGAGCACGATTTCTGTTCTCATCCTGAAGCAAAGTTCTTAACCCGAGGTACTATTTCTGGATTAGCGGAGTCTGTAACCTGAAGCATATGTAACCTGAAGTGTATGTAAACCAAGGTACCACTGTATAGGCATCTGATAATTTTCTTTGATTTTGTTCTTCATAATATGATTTTTCTCTTCTGTTCTACTTACTTACATAATAATGTAATTCTCACACACATCCTGCAAATGGCCGTATTAATGCTGTACACTGGATTATCTTGGATTTGTGTGCAGATTTACCGTACCTTACAAAGCAGTGATAATTACCTAAACCTGTTGTAAGGTTGTGTACATATTACTATTCACTCCAGCTCCAATGTGCTCCCTCCTCTGGTCTTTGAAGCTGGGTACACATGACACTAGCCACCATCCATATGTATCCTGTAGTTTATTGGGAAATACTGCTGTCTGATGCATCTGATTTGAAAACAGTTACGCTGAGGTGTGTATACTTTAGACATTCTTGATTCCTGACGGCTTGATTGAATAGCTGTTTGAGGGAGTTGCAAGTGCAGCGGAAGCAAATCAGGTAAAGATGCTTAAAAAGGTAAAGGGACCCCTGACCATTAGGTCCAGTCATGACCGACTCTGGGGTTGCAGCGCTCATCTCGCTTTATTGACTAAGCCGCTTCTGGCGAACCAGAGCAGCGCACGGAAACGCTGTTTATCTTCCCGCCAGAGCGGTACATATTTATCTACTTGCACTTTGTGCTTTCGAACTGCTAGGTTGGCAGGAGCAGGAACCGAGCAACAGGCGCTCACCCCGTCGCGGGGATTCAAACTGCTGACCTTCTGATCAGCAAGCCCTAGGGTCTGTGGTTTAACCCACAGTGACATTCTTGATTCCTAACAGCTTGATTGAATAGCTGTTAGAGGGAGTTGCAAGTGCAGCAGAAGCAAATCAGGTAATGATGCTTACAGTGATGTAAAATGCAACTTGAAGTATGCAGAGGAGCAATGACCTCACTGTGTGTTAAGCTGCTAAAGTGTGCATGCCCCAAGATAGCCACGTAGAACTTCCCGTATCTCCCCAAACAGTACTAAAGTTGCTATCTTAGTACTGGGCTTTGCAGATGGCAGTAGTAATCCAGGCTTGCATGCATCATACACAAAATGGACCTAATTATGACCAAATGCAAAACTATATCAGAAATTTCACACATTTGAATTCCATCCATCTATGGCCTTTCCCAGGATGCTCCCTTCCTGGTTTTCCATTCTCCCACAACAGTGAGTTGTTACAGTGGATGCTCAGGTTGCGAACGTGATCTGTGCGGCAGGCACGTTCGCAACCCGCAGCATCCACAACCCGCAGCACCGTGTCTGCGCACGCACGGTATGAGATTTGGCACTTCTGCGCATGTGCAAAGCATGATTTAGCACTTCTCTGCATGCACGAGCACCGAAACGCGCAACCTGAAGTGTCTGTAACCCGAGGTATGACTGTATTCCATTGTTCACTAGTAGAGCCGGCCCAGTATATTTTTCTGCCTGAGGTAGAGCAGTAAATGGCATCTCACCATCATAAAAAGCATACTACCCAAGGCAACCAAGTTAGTGTGACCCCTGAAGTAGAAAAATGTCACAGGCACCTGTCCTCGTTCTTGACAGTAAAAATACAAACATGATGAATTAAATAACTAACAATTTTCTGCCATTCCATAATACCCAAAATCAGCTGCCTAAAGTGGTCGTCTTCCTCTTTTTAATAGTAGAGGCATACCTACCACTAAGCATGCTCCGTCTGCGCCCAGTTTCCTCACTCGCCCCACCTCACCTTCCTGTCTCCGGTGCTTCCTTCACTCTGGAGCATGCACAGTGTATCAACAGTGTGATGACAGACTAGTACAAAGAGAAAATTCTGTCAAAATTCAGGTTGAGTTTTATATTGGTACCACTCCATAGACTTTTCCAGAGGTACTCTTGGTGTATCATCATGGCCCAATATGAAAGGACAATTTATGTGGAAGAAATTAAACAAGCAGCTCTCTTCCAAGCAAACCAGAGAAAATTCGGGGGGGGGGGGGAGTAGCTGTAGGGAATAAACTTGCACTACAAGGGAGATAGGACTACATGATTTCCTGCTGCTGATGAATGATTACAAAAATAATGCCATTTTCTGAATGTTGTAACATTTGCATCACAAATGCAGGAAATAGACTTAGGGAAGAGCTAACAGATTGTCATTGCCCGAAGCACTGTTGTACCAGTGATTGCTCCAAAATAGCATATTTTAATATATTTTTTCTTAACCCTTCTTATGCCTTCAATACAACTTGGACAAAAACCAGCTTCATGGACTGTGAAGAAGTGTACTTTGGACAGAGACCATCATAATTTGAACCAGTTATAGCACTCAATTTTCTTTCTTTAGTTGGGAGTAGTATATGGAGATACGTGGTATTTTCAGACTCACTTTATGCATTATGAGTTTTATGTGGATCACTTAATTCTCCACACTGTAACAGCATTCAGGTAAACACTTTCACATGTGTAACTATTTATACCAGCCTTTCTCAACCTGTGGTTCCCCATATGTTGTTGAACTACAACTCCCATCACCCCTAGCTAGCAAGGCCAGAGCTCAGGGATGATGGGAGTTGTAGTCCAACAACATCTGGGGACCCACAGGTTGAGAACCACTTATTTATACCATAGTTGAGTTAACGACAAATCCAAAGCCCCTTACCTGTGAGGGGAGCTATGGTAAGCATCTGATCCATTTGTATCCATTTTTTATTATTATTTGCACTTGCAACAGTATTTGCGACATATAGTTGGCTGGGGATTTGCTGTGTTATGGGCATGGTTGGTGGGAATGACTAAGAGTGAGGTTGTATGTGGGAGAGTGCTATGGATATGTTTGGGAGATGATTTTGTGAGAAGTAAGTAAGTAAGTAAGTTACTTTGTCTAACTGCCAATGATGTTGTAATATGTGGATTTTTAAATTGTATTTCTGTATTTTACTTTTACTAGTACTGTTTCTGATGTTCAAGAGAATGTTTTGCTTTTCTGTTAATTATACTACTTTAAATGTGAATATTTATTGCATTTTTGTATTTGATTTTATTTCTAATGTAAATTTCATTTGATAGTTATAATGTACATGTGAAAAGACAATAATTTCTATATAATATTTTTTTATAATTTTTCTAATATTTATCCAATATTACCACAGTTTTGCCAATTATACAGATTCCAATTAATATCAAAATAATTCCAGTTATTTCCAAATTTATACAATTTAATCAAAGTGGTTTCCCGCACTCCTTGATCAATGTTTTTTTTGTTCAGTTCTTATATTGCTGTGGTTCATATTTTTATATCAGTTGATATATTAATCTTTAAGATAACAGCTGCATTTTTAGCAATTACTATTCATTTTAATACCTTATATAACTTTCCATAGGATTTCAAATTAGGTGCTCTAATTATTTTCCTTTCTCTGCGTGTGTCAGTCTGAATATGTCCAATTATAAAGTCCTTGGCCTTTGTCTGCTGTCCCATTCTTGAAATTCTCCAATTGCTGTTGTCTCTCAGAGTAGCTGGGGTGGGGCTATAATCCTGGATATAATCCTCATTAGCTCCCTCCCATCGTGCTCTCATCTTGCTTGGTGTTTCTGGACAACAACATACTCCCAACAGTCCACTCTTTTTCACTACTCGGTCAACATCTAAAAATTTCCACAACCCAGGAAAGAGGGATCCAGCTTCCTCCGCAGGGGATCTTGGAGTACTTTCATTTTAATTAATCGCCATCAAAGTTTCCATGCCTCCCTTGTCCACAGCTCCAAATTCCTTTCATCTTTATCATTTTGACCAAAAGCCGACTTAAGTTGTATCTCTTCTCTGTTGTTTTTAAGGTGGATAGAGATGGTATCCACTCTAATTTCCCCAGATAATTCATTCCAGCATTAGAGCTCTCCCCCATCTCTTTAAGCCACACACAGCTAACTGTTCTTTTATCACAAATTTTATTCCATACTGCAATCCAACTTCATTTTGTATCTTTTAAATGTTGCATCTGGAGAGGGTTGCTGAATCATTAATAAAGAAACTCAAAGTCAACAGGAAAGCGGAGGCTCCCCCTTCTGCTATCCACTACCCACACCAAATAAAATCTTTTTCTGAGTTCCAAACCTCAGATCAATGCAGCTGGGTAATTCTGCAGTTCTGATGACAACATCTCTCAGAGCATGCCTGACTTTAAAGGCAATTAAAAATCCAATTAACAGTAGAACCTCTGCTTCTTAATGGCGGTGTAGGAGGGTTTTCGCAAGGTGAAGTGCTTTTACAATCAGTGCCTCCCTGCCCCCTGCATTCCTTGCAGGAGCAAGAGCCAGGTACCGAGACAGACTGTGAGTGAAGCCTGTTCCTCCCTTCCCTGGGAGGAATTTCCAATACAGTGGTACCTCGGGTTACAGATGCTTCAGGTTACAGACGCTTCAGGTTACAGACTCCACTAACCCAGAAATAGTACCTCAGGTAAAGAACTTTGCTTCAGGATGAGAACAGAAATCGTGCAGCGGTTTATGTCCATTGATGAATTAGTATTCACATAGCTGAGAAAACTGTTCGGAGGGTGGTGTCCTTTTTTTCTTCACCAGTTCCACAGAGCCAGCTAACAACAATCCTGTTATCTATGCACATGAATTCACATTTCACAGTTGAAAAGGGGAACAATAATTCTAACTCTTCCCTTCTTTGACATACTTATGAAATTTCTGCTGTTATTTTGCTCTGTGTTTCATATTTTAGGGGGATGCCATGAGAAAGCATCCTTCCCACAATCTATTTGTATTGTTCTTCATTTCTACTTGACTCTACAAGGGTGTACCACATCTCATCATATGTATATCAATAAATAATTATTCTGATCAGTAAAAATGGTAGAAATGTCACAATTGCTTTGAGGGTACGAGAACAGGTGTAAAAGTAAAATGGTTTCCTCGTTAAATTCAACCTCCACCTTAGACAATTCTAGGCAAAACACAAAGCCATGCCATTGAAATTCCCACAAAAGCGCACAACAAACTTTATACAGCCACAGTGAAGACAAATAACGAATAGCAATCCAACAACCGCAGAAATTCCTGTCCTTTGGGTTTCCGGTTCCTATCTGCCTTAATGGATGTAGCCCCCATGACATCACAGGGATTGATGGTGGAGAAAAACAAGAATGATAGAGGGTAAATTATTACAGTGGTACCTCGGGTTAAGAACTTAATTCTTTCCGGAGGTCCGTTCTTAACCTGAAATTGTTCTTAACCTGAAGCACCACTTTAGCTAATGGGGCCTCCCGCTGCCGCCGTGCCCCCGGAGCACAATTTCTGTTCTCATCCTGAAGCAAAGTTCTTAACCTGAGGTACTATTTCTGGGTTAGCGGAGTCTGTAACCTGAAGTGTATGTAACCTGAAGCGTATGTAACCTGAGGTACCACTGTACCAGTCAGTGTAAAGAATACTGAGCTAGGCTACCCAATGGTCTGACATAGCAAAACTGATTTAGCTCATATAGTACATAGGAAGAGCCCTGATGGCTCCATCTAACCATCCTGTTTCCATTTCCTGTTTCCAGCCATGGTCAGGCAAGCATTGAAGCAGAGCATGGAGGTAATAATTCCCTTCTGCACTGACTTGGAAACATATTGAAATCTGTATTCTGTAGCTTAAATAGCAGCACTCTAAAAACAAATTTCCTTGCTAGAATGGACACAATACAAAAAATGTGTGTGGGCATTATTTTCCTCCTTAAATCTCATACTGAGGGTCTCTTTGTATGTTTTGAAATGCTGACATAACAGCCTCTGAACTCAGCTTAACTTCTGATTTGTTCACATATTGATGTGGTGAATCAGAATTGGGAGTAAACATCCACCAGGAAGTTCAAGATGTGAGTTTGAAATGGATGGGAGTTTCTTAAAGGTGAAATATTGAAGCACAAAGGCAGACAATTCCAGTAAGAAAGAAAAGTGGGAGGCACCTAAATAAATCAGTGTGGCTGCATGAGGAACTTACAGATAAAGATATATTTTTGTAGTGGGCCTTTAAGTGAGTCACCCCAACACCTGCTGTAAAAGCTTTAGGGGGTGGAATGCATAGAGAATAATTACAAAGCAATCTTCAAAAGAACAGCACCTATGTTCACAGGACATCAGACTTGAAATAAAAAGTTTTTTCACGGCAGTTAATTTGCAGTTATTCCAGTATCCTTTAGACCATGAAAACAACCTATTTGGGCTCTGTGGGTTTATTAAGAAACCTCAATCATTAAAAAATTCTTCACTAAGTCCGATTAAACTACTCCAGAATAGTTTGGACAAAACAGGAATTTCAAAACTGGCCATTTTCTTTGGGCTGTTCTATGATTCCAACGGCTCATCGAGAATTGCAATCCAGACCCAGTTCCTTGAATCAGCTGCTGAAAAATTCCCATGTCTCACTCACAGGTAGAAAATAATTCCCTCTATTTCTGATGTTCTGGTGCTGTCACTTATGTAGCTAAAAGAGGACGGTGGCAGCAGGGTTGGAGGAACCCTGAGGTTTGTCAAAGAGCAGGAAAGAACATTTGGGGGGAAACCAAGATGCTGATCAACAGGGGAATGGCTGTAGCTCAGTGCTAGAGCATCTTTCCCGCATGTAGAAGTTCCCAGGTTCAGTCTCCAGCATCTCCAGGTAGGACAGAAAGATTCCCTGCATGAAAGCCTGGAGAGCCACAGCCAATCAGTGTTAAACAGTACTGACCTAGATGGACCAATGGACTGACTCAGTGTAGGGCAACTTCTTATGTTCTGAAACACGGACCAAGGATAGTCAGTGGCCAGAGAATGCTGACTGGGGTGGGTGCAAGAGGGTGGACAAGAGAATGGAATGAGGTCTAGCAGAGTCTTGGCTGGCTAACAGGAACAGCAAATGGGAGCACAACACACTGCAATGTTTTATTGCCTCTCCTACTTGTATGAAATTCCAAACTCACCAGGAAAGCAAATATCTGTTTGACAGGACACCAGACTAAAATGCTATGAGTGGAAATAAATGAAGCTTTCAATCACCTGCAGCTCCTCCCTACAACCATTAAATTATGGCCATTTTAAATTGACCGATAGATGGCAGTATCATACGCCTTTTTGTCCTACCAGACGCATTCTCCGTTCAACAGTTGCACTAGAACCCTTTGCTATGTATCTTCTTTTCTCATTAATCTTTTGTTACAGAAACTTTCCAGTCTTCATTTTTGTCTGGCTTGTGCTTCTGCACTCTCAATTCTTTGTATCATGTTTTAAAGGCCTCTGAATTACTGGGAGTTTTAGATAAACACAAGCAACCCCTGTAACATTTTCACAATGGCATCACATTAAAAAGGTGACTTTAAGCCTACCTATGCTACATTTATCCACATGGGGTATCTTCATGTGTTATCTACATGGGATCCTGCATAGGAGAGAAACCTGGAGAGTGCCAGTTGTTGCTCAAAGGAAGGTTTCTGTCCAACATAAGCCCTGCATTCAAATTCAAGATGCTCTAAGTACAAATAATGGTTAAGCCATCACATTTCAAACAGCCTTAAATGTATGTGTGTGCTCACAGCTGGTTGCTTTTACACAGAATAAAGCACATGTGTCTTTGGGTAGCATTATGGAAGGTAGAATACAAACGGGATGAAATCTTTTTGAAAGGTACAAAAGTATTTATATATGTGTGCATGAATTCTCTCCCTGTATAGACTGGCACATCCTTGATTCTTTGTTGCTGCCCTACAACTGCATTCATCAACTACACAGGCCAGTCAGAGGGGAGAATCAGGTCAAGACTGAACCATGCCTTGTATGGATTGGATAAATACACTTAATAGGCCCAAACAGACCTTGAGTGGACATGTCCTAAGAGCTGATTCAAACAGCCACTTTAAAAAAATGATGCTTTTCCTGAAAATATTTTCCTGCATTTTTCTGAGAAAAGAAATTAACAAAAGAGAACAGAAACACGATAGGAAGAATACAAGAATCACTAAAGGGGAATGTGGTTTTGCAATTTAATCATAAACAAATGGCACTACACAGTTAAGTCAGTCTGATCAGAATGAAGTGCTTCTTTATCCACAAATGAGACAAGTGGATATCAATCATCTATATAAGAGTTCAAGTCTATAGTCTCTACCTACTGATTGTTTTCTTGTGTATTGAACTCATTAAGCCCATTTTGTGACTGACTCAGAATGCATCTGTGCTGGAAAGAGCCTACTCAAAAGGGGTGGTGAATACCGGCTTTTGCCACATGAGGGCTCATTCAGCATATCCACATTACACAGGGCCGGCTCAGCCAATTTTGCAGCCTGAGGAGAAATAAGAAGGTACTGTTCCACCCACTCCTGACCCAAGCCTTGTTTACTGAGGTTACACAGCTGTGACAGTTTACTGCTGTCACACAACCCTGGCATGGGCACGGGCCCTGCCCTGCGGGATTCTGCTGCCCATAATGGCTGCTTCAGTCTGCCTCATGGGTGGTCCTGACTATGCCCAATTAATGTGGGAGGAAGATAGCACCACTGTACCCATCACTAATATGAACAGCCAGTCTCAGTGTAAAGCTGTCCTCCCCAATTTAGAAATGGCACACTGTGCTTAAGTACGTTTTGCATGCAAGCCCCCTTGGTGTATGTGCCGAAAATGATTCCATCTGGAGTAACAATAATAATTTCATTATTTGTACCCCACTCATATGACAGAGTTGCCCCAGCCTGTGAATTATGTATGGGCTCTTGGAGTGGGTCAGTGTGTGCACCCCTTAAAGTCCTCTTTGACTGAGTCAGCTGTTTGGGAGGATGAGGATGCTGAATTCAGGGCCCTATTTTCCTTCTGCCCTGTCAGGTGATGGGAACCATTAGAGCTTACCTGCAGAGATCTGTGTGCACAGCAGAGTGTGAATAGCTGATGCTGGACACAAGGATATATGGATTGAAGCCCTGAACTACTGAGAATTTGTCTTTTCAGCCAAGATCCGATCAGGTGCTTCTCTTCATGATTTACATACACTTCTTGAAACTCTATAAGTGTCTATATTTGTGAGTGGAGCCTCCTGTAAATTTATTGCTCTAGGCATCCTCCTGCCAGAATTAAATTGTATTTGCTAGTTTTTATTGCCTGTTCTGGTCATAAATCTGTGGCCTAGTCATTCTGGGCATTGTCTATCACTGTTGCTCACAGTTTTATTACAGGTTGGGGATTATTATTATTATTATTTCTTTACAGTAATTCTGACAGAGCCTTAACTTGTGCAGGCTTGCACCTATAAAACTTATATCTTTGATATAAAAACCTGTACTTAATAAGCTTGTTACACATTGACAGTCTTATTGCAATCTCTCTCTGCCAATATATTCTATTGCAGCCCTTCTTGTTTCTAGAAGTGTATTTTATTTTCAAGCAGTGTAGCTCCAGTAGTATTAATGGGGGTACATGTGTGAATTCTGCGTGGATTTATAACTGGCAGGGCACTGGCCAGCTCCAAGGATATGCAGTGCTGTAAATGGTGCTTCTCTGGCTCAGATGCAGTGGCAAAGCTCAAAGCCCCCTGCATCCTCATTACCAAGTCTATTTGGCGGCCTTCTTGAACGCAGCCATCTAATCACTTGGTAGCACAAACCATTCTTTTTATATGGGTTATAAAGGCAGGAAACATCTGTGAAAAAGCAAGTGATGGATCTGCCGATAAACAGAAGAACAAGCTTCAAGTACTAGAATTAAAATGCACAATTGAGGCATTCCATGGTGTAAAATGTAATTTGTGGGATGTAACAGTTGGGCCACAACACCATTAACTTGAGCAAGCATCAGGTTTTGAAGATTGAAGCGATACCTAATTTTATTATGAGTCTGGGTAGATAAAGCAACTATAGCAGTTGGTACTTGCAAATAGAGGATACCAGATTGGAATATATTCCTCCTCTTTTTTATTTTTTTTCATTGTCTCAGTTCTGGATTTGGAAGGGATTTCATTTAGGCAACTTAAGAAACAATGGGTTGTGTTCAACTGAGTGTTACTCGGCATAGACCCATTGCAATTAATGCACCATGACTACTCAGTACCATTAATTTCAACTGGTCCAGTTTGAGTGATACTTAATTGAATACAACCCAGCATTTGGATTGTTTGCATTCCTGCATCTCTTTAATATAAGAAAGAGTGGAGGGGTCAGTATAGTTAGCACACACAATATCACAATCTGTGCATTAATTTTTGATTTCCTCATACAGAACCATACATGAAGCCTCATTAGATGGGAACAAGTGTTGTTGTTTTTTGCAGTTACACAGCAATGTTGTTGTGTCTGTTGATAGATACAGGTCACATCCGCTCCATACATTTAAAGCACACAGCTTCCAGCAAAGAATCCTGGGAACTGTAGTGTGTTAAGGGTGCTGGAGTTATAGCTCTGTGAGGGGTATACTACAGCCACATGGGAAACTGCTAGTTATCTGTAGCATATTCCCATATGTCGGAATAATTTTACCAGACTCCATTCCCAATCATAAATCTGGAGAAGCAGAGGAATGATAAACTTCTCACCATATGGGTGGCTACTACAGGCAACAAACTTCCTGTCCACAGCAGGTAGTCACCTTTTGGCAAACAGCCAAGAGACGGCCACTATCCTTGTGTGGACCTGCCACAGCTCCAGAATAAATGAAAGCTGCATGCCTCCAATCATCGACATTGGATTCATTTGGCTCCACTGGCATCCAGAATCGCCAAATTCCATAGCACAGCATTGCTCTTTGTCCCCGCTACTTTCCTGCTACTTCCTTGCATATTGGTCCCATGTACGAAATCATTTAGCACGCAAGCAAAGTGTTGAATATAATTAAGCATGGATTTCTGTGAGTAGTTTTAAACAAGCCTACTTGTGGCTTTATTTGCTCCGTTCTTAAGCTCGTCGGCATTAGCATCTGTCATTTTTATACTCATTTATAAGGAATTTCCTTGTTGTACATCTAACTGGCTGCATCCGTATGATTAGAGTAGGAAATGAAGTGAAATTTGCATTTGTTTTTACACAAAAAAGGCTTCTTCCAAAATTTTTTTGATTTTAATAAACTGCAAATGTGCAAATACACTAGCCCTGTTGTTTTCTTTATCCAAACATACATTCTTGGCCCAGAAAAATCAGTGCTGAAAATTATTTTGAGTTCTTCAAATATCCATGTGCTTATTATTAATATATATGCAATGCATATTGTACAGATTAGTAACAGGCTGAGTGCTGAGTGAGTGAACAAGGGTGTTAAGTTAAAACTACACAGCAGAAGATTGGCAAGAACAGGTGCTTCCTTGAATGGATTACAATGAAGTAAGTCTGAAAACAAAATCCCTTTTCTTAAAGCCTTGTGTTGATCCTGTAGTGGACTCTTCACAGTTCTCCCAATATCCAAATAGTCTGAAAGGACACTGAGTGCAATGGAGCTTATTTGTGTTTCTGTTATTTTTTAAAACCATTTTTGCTCTGCCTTTCCCATTGTTCAAGGGCAAAGTAAAGGTAAAGGTAAAGGTACCCCTGACTGTTAGGTCCAGTCGCAGACCACTCTGGGGTTGCGGCGCTCATCTCGCTTTACTGGCTGAGGGAGCCGGCCTTTGTCCGCAGACAGCTTCTGAGTCATGTGGCCAGCATGACTAAGCCGCTTCTGGTGAATCAGAACAGCGCACGGAAACACCATTTACTTTACCACCGGAGCGATACCTATTTATCTACTTGCACTTTGACATGCTTTTGCACTGCTGGGTGGGCAGGAGCTGGGACCGAGCAACAGGAGCTCACCCCATTGTGGGGATTCAAACCGCTGACCTTCTGATCAGCAAGCTCTAGGCTCTGTGGTTTAGACCGCAGCGCCACCCGCGTCAAGGGCAAAGGGCAGAGCAAAAAATGGTCCTCTTCTCACCACCCCATTTGCAGGAAACTGGAATGGGAGATTAAACTGAATACAGTGGTACCTCGGGTTACATACGCTTCAGGTTACAGATGCTTCAGGTTACAAACTATGTTAACCCAGAAATAGTAAGAACTTAAGAACTTAGCTTCAGGGTGAGAACAGAAATCATGCTCCGGCAGTGCGGCGTGGCGGCAGCAGGAGGCCCCATTTGCTAAAGTGGTGCTTCAGTTAAAAACAGTTTCAGGTTAAGAATGGACCTCCAGAATGAATTAAGTACGTAACCAGAGGTACCACTGTATTCTCTGGGGGAATTCTCCAGTGGGATTTTTTTTTGGGGGGGGGGTTCAAGTGATAGCAATGACAAAGGTGTTGGTGGACTGGTGCCATTTTGTATCCCATACAATGCTACAGAGGTAGCATTTTCCCAGGGCATCGTGGGAAATATTTGTAATTCTGTGGCGATTGCCAGTTTCCCCCACAATGCTGCTGAATGGCATTAAGAGTTGTATCCAATGAAGTTGTACAATTAACACAAAGACTTTTGCCTACGCAGTGGCATGTATTCTTCCTCTCCTCTCCTGTGTGTCCCCTAAAATCTGTTCTGGATTTCCCTCCAACTATCTGGAGCAGATTTGGGTGGGCAAGGGGGGTGCCCAAGGAGACAGATGAAGTTGCATAGTCTAAGGCATTGTGAGAGGATACAAAATGATGCTGTTCCTCCTGTCAAATGGGGAAGAAAAGCCACATAGTTCCTGCTAGTTGTGACCCCCCAACCCCCCCCCACTGTATAAGATTGTTTGGTGAAATAACCTTTCATGTGTGGCTGTGTGGGGGGTAGTATTGTTGCCCCCTCACTCATCTGAGAACTTTGATCCTAGTTCTAATATAATGCTTCTCTGCTTGGTTCTGTAAATCAAAGATGGGCTGGTTCCATACTAACATTTGTCATCTGCAGATTTGCAGGTGAGAGAACATGAGAAGCTTGTTTCGTTTCATTTTTTGCTATGCAGGTTCTCTCTTGTTCAGATTTCTTCAGCGGTTTTGCTGAAGATGTTTTTACTGCTGCTGCAATGTTACTGTATTTCAATCAGAAAATTCAGGGATGTATAACTGATTTTGCAACTTGCCTGTTTAAATTATAAAGGTAAGATCTAAGTGATTCTAATAAAGAAATATATATACATAAACACATCCTCTGGGGATTTAGGCACACCTATGCTCTGAAATGAGATGAAATGGTTAATGATTGGCCTAGGCCTCTCACTTTATTCTGCCAATGCATTGGCCTTTTGACAGGGTTTCTCAAGCTGTCCACCATCTGGGTGCTACTCAGCCATCTTGGCTGTCCAGAATTCCAAATGAATGGAGGCCCACCTACAACCAAATGTCCACACATTTTGCAACTTCAGTATGATTCATTACTGTATAGGGAATTTTTTTACAATATCAGTATGATCAGACAATGATTTCTATTTTAATTCCAACTTTTGCTATGGTATCTCAGCTGTTCGAATTTGCCATGTGAAAGATTCTGAAAACTGAGCATAATATATGTATACACACACACACATTTCTATAATCTTTATGATTTCCCAGTTATTGCTGTTGGGTTTTTTTATGATTCTGGGTAATACACAGCCTGGAGTATGACGTTAGTTTGTGACTCATGCCTTTGCTTGTTTTCTTCTGCTCTCCGGGGGTTGTATTGGTGATGCACAGTTAAGGTAGGAGGTTGAGCTTTTCATCATTAGCACACCCAACCTGTTTATTTTATTTTATTTTATTTTTTAAAGATGAATAAACTTGCCAGCATCAATATCCAGCAACATTTCAGATCTGCCAAACTGGAGGTAGAGAATCCAAAACAGCAGATGCAGGTAGTGTTGGTCACTGTGACAACTGGACCATCCTGGTACAGAGGTGAACCAAGAATAGTCCATATTTTGCTGTGAGTAGGAATGATGACTCCTGAATTCCTGTCACAGTTCTGGTGAGCTGATTTTGGCAAGTCTCCATCTTCATCCTGAAGGCAGAGTGGGGACTTGGGTGGTGTCTTGCTAAATGCAAGGTGGTTCTTTTAAAATGAGATTCAGAAGTAATACAAAACACAAATGAGTGAGAAGATTAAAGGTTTTGTTCTAAACAGCAAGCAATATATATACCAAGCAAGCACTTCAATCTGCCACTTAGAAGCCCTCAAGAAGTGACAAAGTGATGCTCCCAGGTAGCCTCAGTTTGCACGGCCCCACGGGCGTCAGTCCATGCATGAGCTTCTCAAAAACTCTGCCCACAACCATCTGATTTATAGTTAGCTATCCTGTGTGGCTTGCCCGACTGGCTACATGCAGATCATTCATTGGCCACACCTTCCCAATGCCTCACATTCTCAAAATAATGTCCAACATCAAAGAAGGTGTTCCTCCCAATTGATTAGGACATTAAAGGTGTTCTCAAGCCATCAAAGAACTTAAATGTGCTCAGGGAGGGGGAAGGAACAGAGGCAGGAAGAGTACTCATGTCAGATCACTAATTCCTCGAAATACAATTTATCTTCCAGGTAGATTGCCCATACTGGTGGTAGTATTGGATGCTCAGCAGCAGCAGCATGATGGAAGGAAGGAAACTACAGTAGCCCTTCCAGTAGCACCTTAAAGACCAACTAAGTTAGTTCTTGGTATGAGCTTTCGTGTGCATGCACACTTCTTCAGATACACTGAAACAGAAGTTGCCAGATCCTTCTATATAGTGAGAAGGTGGGGAGGGGTGTTACTCAGAAGGGTGGTGGGAATGGGAGATAGGCAGATAGCTGAGAGAGCCTCTTGACGACTCTTAACGACTGTAATAGGTCTTACAGGAAAAGGCAAGGGGTGGGAAGGTGAGAAATGGTTTAGTCATGTATAGTGAGATAAGAATCCAATGTCTTTGTTCAGCCCAGGTCTTTTCATGGTTTTAAGTTTGGTAATGAGTTGTAATTCAGCAGCTTCTCTTTCCAGTCTATTTCTGAAATTCCTTTGTAGTAAAACAGCTACTTTGAGATCTTGTATAGAATGTCCTGGGAGATTGAAGTGTTCTCTTACTGGTTTCTCTGTTCTGTGATTCTTGATGTCAGATTTATGTCCGTTTATTCTTTGGCGTGAGGTTTGGCCTGTTTGTCCAATATAGAGAGCTGAAGGACACTGTTGGCATTTGATGGCATACACAATGTTAGACGATGAGCAATTAAATAGTCCCGAGATGGTATGTGTGATGTTGTTGGGGCCAGTAATGGTGTTGTCCGGGTGTATGTGGCAGCAAAGTTGGCATCTGGGTTTATAAACAAACAGGCCAAACCAAATCACAGGCGGATGAAGCCTGTGACCGTGGGACTCGGCGGGCACCCTTAGCGCCCTCCAACCCACAAAGGAATCCACTAATGGGCTCCGAAGCAAAGAGGGGGAAGTGGCGCGGTGCTGTGAGTCAGCTGCTTTTTCCGTGGAGCGAAGCCGCATAGCCGTTGCCGGAGAGCGCTGCCTTTTTCCTGGGACAATTTGGCATCTAAAATAATCACCTGTGAGTACTTAAACATTGAATAATTGGACTTCAAATAAGAACTGGCGATTAGAAAGGAATTGGACTTAAAAATTCACCTTAATTTGGTACTGAAACGGGAAGGTCTAAACAGGAAGTCAGCCTTCCGTTTCCTTGTAGTCAGAAGAAAGCAAAGATAACGTACACTAGAGCTTAGAAAATCACTTTTAAAGGATCGGTTTTCACCATTTAAAATCATTGAACCCCCCTTCGGTAGCAGGAGAAGAAGGGGGATCTTTTTTGGACTGTTTAAACCTGCAGAAGTGAGTTTAAAGTAAAGTAACTTTCCACCGTCCTGACCCTGGAGCGGGGTGTCAGAATTGACGTTTTGAAGCTCATTGACTAGAGACAAATGTTTTTGACAGATAGTTAAAAGAAGAGTAACATTGTGATTCCACTGTTTCCTTTCACATTTTAAGGGAACAAATATTGATAAAATATCTAAAAAGAAACTGTGTTGCTATTGTCCTTAAAAGAAAGAACAACCAGAAGTTTTCCCTCTAGAGGGGGACTGTGAAACTGTAACAAGTTCTAGGGAGCTTACAGCTGCCACAGATTACAACCATGGGAAATGACTTGTGACCTTGCAGGACAATGTTTTCAGAAGCACTGTTGGGTGCTTTCTGTAAAATAAATGCCCTATTGGATCAGTTAAGTCAGAAGACGGATTTGATGACTAATGCGGCCAGAACATTTGAACAGGTAGTGGGAAACTATTTGGAGCCCACCCAGGAACTTAAACAGGAGTGTGTCCTGACAGAGCAGATGAGAGAAGAGGATGTTGCAGAATCTTGGGCGCCAGAGATGGAGGGACTTTTGGCCCAGCAGGAAAATGAGCTTTTGGATTTGGCAAATGAATTTGGAAAAAACCAGATTTGGAAAGACAAAGTTTGGATTGATTTGGAAATGGGGGGTTGGACTGACCCCCCTATGCAGGGATGTTTGGACTTTCCGAGTCTGGCAATGGGCCGTCAGAGGTTTGGAGTTGTTGGGGCTTCCAATTTTGGAGAGAATTTGAAAAAATACCACATGGAGTCTAGTCTGGACTGTGGGAAAGGGGCTGATTTGTTGAAAAGGGTCAAAAACACTATCAAGCTGGAGTTCCCACGAGTGAAAGGAAAATATGAAGAAGAGCCGTGGAAGGCACATGGAAGAGATTTGAAGGCCTCGGATATAAGATCACCAGGTTAATGTGCCAGACTAATGGGATAAAAAGGACTGACAATCCCGGGACCGGGGGGGAGGGGACGCTGGAAGAAGATTGGATTGTTTTTATTTCTTTTTTCTATCATTAGGAATGTTTTATAAAATTGATGAACGTTGGAAAAATGTTGAAATGAAATTATTTGGCTCTTGTAAAAATGTTTAAAGAATTAGGTAAAAAGGTAATGAGAAGTTGGTAAAAATAAGATTTAAGTCTTAAATTTTAAGGTTCTTTATAAGATAAGATGAAAATAGAGTAAGGTAATGTAATGACAGAATATTATGAATTATGGAAAGGATTTGCTGTGATAATTATTAATTAAGATACAAGAGATGGGAGGAGGAGGAGGTCATGGAAAGAAGGTAATGAAAGTGGAGAATTTGAAAATGATGGTTTTATTTTTTCTTTTTCTTTTTCTGTTTTTGTCTTTTTTCTTTGTAATTTTTTAAAAATTCTTTTTTCAATAAATATCATTTAAAAAATAAAATAAAAGTCAGATACAGTGGACACTCAGGTTGCGGATGTGATCCGTGCAGGAGGCACATTCGCAACCCGCAGCGTCTGCATCTGCACATACGCAAAACGCGATTTAGTGCTTCTGCGCATGTGCAAAGCACGATTTAGTGCTTTTGCGCATGCACGAGCACCAAAACCCGGAAGTAATCCGTTCCTGTACTTCCGGGTATTGGCGTGTCCTTATCCCGAAAACATGCAACCTGAAGCATCTGTAACCTGAGGTATGACTGTAGTTGTTTATTTCCCTGACATCTGAAGGGAGGGCGTTCCACAGGGTGGGCACCACAACAGAGAAGGCCTTCTGCCTGGTTCCCTGTAACCTTGCTTCTCACAGTGAGGGAACCGCCAGAAGGCACTTGGTGCTGGACCTCAGTGTCTGGGCAGAACGATGGGAGTGGAGACGCTCCTTCAGGTATACAGGACCGAGGCAGTTTAGGGCTTTAAAGGTCAGCACCAACACTTTGAATTGTGCTTAGAAATGTACTGGGAGTAGCCAGATCCGAATGAACCCATTTGTGTTCACCTTTCACAAAGTGGGCAACATGTGAGAAAAAGAGCTGGTATAAATAAATGCAGTTTAGTATGCATCTGAACAGAACAATTAGGTCAGTGATTCAGAATACAGGAACTGTAAAGTTCAGGCAATAAATAAATAAATAAATGACATTAGTTTACATGACGGTAGCCACACCATTTTATCAGCAATGAATCACATATTCTATGATAAAGAAAATGTCATCCAGTCAACTGTTGTGCACTATCTTTTGCTGACGTTTGGACCCACCACATTCAAGGTTGTGCTGACAATGTCCAGCAGAATCAGTAGCCCTAGAAACAGTGAGCCTGTCTGAAAAGTGTGTGTCATTGCCCTGGCCCCGAGTTCCTCATGCTTCTCGTACATCTTCATCTCTCTCTCTGTGAGAACAAAGGTGACCAGATGGATTGAAGGACGAATCTTTTTTATCTTTAACAGCAGAGCTATGTGTAGATGTGACTTTTGCCAAGAGAAAAGCTTATAAGGAAAGCTGCTTTTCATAATTCAAAACTGGCTTGTTTGTATGTGCATGCTTTCCCTCCTATGTGCGTATAACTTTATAGAATTAGATCATTTGTCTCTAAATGTCATATAATCATTTGATACAGTTTCGAGTTAGAAATCCGGTCCAGAAAGATAACCTACTCAAAAGCAATCTCTCTATTTCTCTCTCACACTCTAGCTTGGAGTTAAAATATGCTTGCACCACAATGGCACCCTTGAGGTTTTAGTAGCTTTATTCTGCCATATGGTAACATCTAGCTCAGTGATGTCATCCATATATTTGCTGTACTACAACTCCCACCATCCCTGACCACTGGCTATGCTGGCTAGGGCTTATGGAAGCTGGTGTCCAAAACACCTAGCTGACAGCACATTGGCTACCCCAGGTCTACCCCAGTTCCATTAAGCTGGCAAATTTGTTGCCTACTGGAACGTTAGATCCAGAACCTTGTTGTAATTATTCAGCCTCAGTCAACACAAGCATCATATTCATTTGTCTTCCTCTATAGCTTTGGAATTATCTCCATAAATTCTGAGGTTATCAAATGGGAATTTGAAGCTTTCAAACATATGCTCAGAGATCAGCTCTTTAAGCTATGCAATAACTCAAGGATGTCATCATCATATCTAAGCACCCTGAGCATAATTTCTGATAGAAACATCATCAAGGTGCCAGAAAGCCTTTGGCAACTGAATACAATTAAAGTATTTTAAGCAGTCAATCCAATTAGCAACAAACAACTTGCTAGATCCAGTGATCTCGGAGGACTAGGAGCTGTGTTGTATGCTAGAGAGTAGAAAAGGAACACTCACTTTGAATGAAATATGCTCTGGGGATAAAACCAGATGTGATGTTGGAAGAGGGCGTATGAGCAGATCTCCCTGAAGATTTAGAAAAGGTAAAAAAACCCAGTGCCCCCTGAATTAAATCACGGCTGCAATATTTGTAAGGAGGGTTATGCATATTCACCAACACCATTTCCTCAGTTCAAATTGTCCAACCCTCCCCAAAGTTGCTATCACATCTGCAGAGGAAAACATACAGGTTCTATATATTGATAACAGTATGTTTTCTCCAACGAGACAAATAAAAACTTCGCAGAGAATGTAACCTGGGGGAAAGGGTGTGATTCAGATTCCCTATCAGGATCTAGTCTCACAGGCCATTTGACAGGGGGATGAGACTGCTCATCTGTAGTCACCTGATGTCACAATGATGTACAGGTAATTCAGATCTTACACAGGCGTTGCATTCCTGGTCATAGTGCGTATATGCAAAATCTCATAAAAGCCAGAACACCCCCTATTATGGTTTTATATGTGTTGGAAGCTCCCCACAGTGGCTGGGGCAACCCAGCCAGATGGGAGTGGTATAAATAATAAAATATTATTATTATTATTATTATTATTATTATTATTATTATTATACCATAAAAATCCTAGAAAACCTTAACAAACCATTTTTAAAAATTGTGCACTTACCAGTGGAGGAGGAATGGGACTTTCAGCCTTCATCTTCATCTTCCTCCCCCTTCTCCTTGCTGGATGCTACTGCAGTGGTACCTCGGGTTACACACGCTTCAGGTTACATACACTTCAGGTTACAGACTCCGCTAACCCAGAAATAGTACCTCAGGTTAAGAACTTTACTTCAGGATGAGAACAGAAATCGCATGGCAGTGGTGCAGCAGCAGCAGCAGCAGCAGCAGCAGCAGCAGCAGCAGCAGCAGGAAGCTCCATTAGCTAAAGTGGTGCTTCAGGTTAAGAACAGTTTCAGGTTAAGAACGGACCTCCGGAAGGAATTAAGTACTTAACCTGAGGTACCACTGTACAGATTATATGAGGCCCAGGGGTTTTGACCTGTAGCCAGAAGAAATGTTTAGATGTGGTTCAGATCCAGAGGTAGCTTGCCTGGGCACATCTGCTGCTGCTGGTGGTATCTTTGTGAGGAATATGATGATTGCCAGCTGCTGCTATTGTCTCTTGAGCTCATCAAATATTTCCTTGTATGGTCTCAGAATGTCTGCAGTCCCATAGATGATCTCAAGGCTGCATTTCATGTGTTGGTATTAAGTTTTGGTTTAAACTAAAATAGTAGGTATTTAAAAAAAGAGAGTTCTCCTGATGACAAGATCCCAGCAGAGATTTAAAATCACAAAATATACAGGAAAGTAAAGCCTTGAAATATAGGCTATTGAACCTTTAAAATATCCCCTTCTAAGTTGCTTCCAAAGTTCCCCTCTTCCTTTAGCATGGAAAGAGACCACACATTTGGTAAGTTAAAAATGGTTTGCTTACAAACTCTTCAAAGGTCAGATTCATGTGCTTTGCCACACTGCTTTCAGAAAACACAGGCAGTAAAGCTTAGGTTGCAAAGTGATTAATGTTTCTAAATTATTTGTATAGAAACACAAAGCTGGCTTTGTAGAAAAGCTATGTGGTCTGAGTTTGGAGTAACCAGCCCAGACCACTTTACATGTTGGAGTTCACATGGTAAACTGGGGAAACAATAGATTCCCTCCCAAGGTGAGGGGGAGTGACCTAGCTAAGCCTGGCAGAACAGTTTACTCTGTGGCATTAACCCCTTCATGCATTAATTAGACTTAAGCATGCTGGTTATATAAGGCTGTTTATTCCACACCATGGAGGGGGGCAGTTCATTTGTGCACTTTATGACTTGGAAGAGTTGAGAATATTTGTGCAGCTTCCTTACCATTAATTTACCACCTCCCAAAATCATCATCAGCATCATCATCAGGATTGTTTTTCTTCCTATACAAATAAGTATTCTTACGTCTTGTCTCTTGTCTCCTCTCGACTTGGAATCAGTACAAGTTGTGAAATGAATCAATAGCCCTGAATGCAGATTTACCTGCTGCTGAGCACCATAAAATGTTCACTATATGCTCCAGAAATACGTACTGGCAGTACTCCACATTAATTTCCTCCTTTCTCCTCTCCTCATACTAGTAAGAATGGAAACTTCAGCATCTTTCAGGCTTTTAGTATAAGGACCCCTAGAATAGAATATCATTATACTTAATAACATCCTGCAAACCACTTTGGAAGCTGGTCTTGTTTCATAACATGATGCGTCAGTGCCCAGGCACCATGGTGATGGTAAGTGCCTAGGTCTGACCTTTATGGTATTATTTGTGGGTAAAAATGCATTCATGTCAGTGGAACTGGTTTTGAGTTGCAGTGTTTGTCAACATAAAAAAAGTTTTCATCAGCGTTGCAACCAGTGTTTCTAATTTCTAAACTAAGAGCCCGTTGCAGAAGACCTTGGATATTTTGTTGAATAGTCACACACACAAATATGTACACATCTGCTGGAGGATTCTAGGTATATTAATAACTTTGGGGAGCACATGGGAAGGGGTTTTTTTTTTTTTTTACTGTGGTGACTCATTAACCTTTTCATGGTGCTGTGCCTTGGCACTGAAAAATATAAATTCTCCACAGCTCAGAGGGACATCTGAACCCCCTGGGGTCTCTCTATTGCCTCAGAAAGAGCTGGCGTAGCTGGCACATTAACAGCATTTGAGTCCCACATGAGAATGGGTGGATCAGCTGTTGTCCATTGACACAAGATGGTTCTCCTCACTGCCAGATTTAGGGAGGTGTGGGCAGTTCCCCCGCACAGGGTGCTGAGCTGACATGGTGCAATTTATTATTGTTGTTGTTGTTACAGTCAAACCTCAGTTGTCGAACATAATTCGTTCTGGAAGCCCATTTGGATTCCAAAATGTTCGATACAGCTTCTGATTGGTTGCAGGAGATTCCTGCACTCAAGTGGACACCACGTCGAACGCTTGGCTTCCAAAAAACGTTTGAAAACCGAAACGATTACTTCTGGTTTTTGGTGTTCGGGAGCCGAAACGTTCCAAAATGGAGGCGTTCAGGAGCCGAGGTTTGACTGTACAGTGGTACCTCTGGTTGTGAATGGGATCTGTTCCAGAGGCCCGTTCGCAACATGAGCAGAATGCAACCTGTGTCTGCGGATCACGATTCGCCGCTTCTGCACATGTCATTTTGTGCGTCTGCACATGCGCGAGTGGTGTTACCCGGAAGTAACCCTTCCAGCACTTCCGGGTCTCCATGGGATGCAACCTAAAAACGCTCAACCTGAAGTAAATGTAACATGAGGTATGACTGTACCTATATTTATATGGGCACGTACTCAAAGTTAGGCCCTGGTAGGATAGGCAATTGAGTTGCAGCAAGGATGATGTAGTGCACTTGAGAGCATGCACAGAACAGAAGGTGTGTGTGTGTGGGGGGGGAGAGATATTTAGGAATGAGCACCAAATTTTGCCTTTGCTCAAGGCACCATATTACTGAAGTCTGCCACTGGTTTTCCTGCACCTGCTTCCATTTGTCCTCCTGTTTTTAGGCATGTATGTTTCACTCAGCTGAAACATCCTATGAGTGCACAGAGCAGTTCCACTTAGACAGAGCCCTCTTCTGCAGCCTTCCGCTGCTTAGCTTGGCTTGTTTTACTTTCTCCTTTTTTGCTATGTAAGAAAGAAGATCCAGTAAAAGCCTGAAATGCCCACTTGCGCCATAAAGTGCCATCTTCTCTTAAGAGTGCTCACCCACTATATGCTCTTAACTGGAGAGCTGGATCTAATAGTTCTCCATATTCCTAATGCATCTTCTTGTGTTAACTTTGTATGTAGGTCATTGTGTGGCAGACTAATGCATGCATACATAAACTTCTGTTTGTTCATTTTCCAACCAGGATCTGGGAACTTTTGTTCTGGTTGTGTTCGTCTTTGTTTCTGGAAGTGATGGGACAGTTCAAGCCCAGTGGCACATGCCGTTTTAGATGCTATAGGGACAGAAGGGGAAGTAGTAGTAGTCTGTGGTGACAGTGGTTTGCTAATTGAGGCAATGCCTGCATAAGAAACAAAAGAGTTCCCTAATTTTACAGCACACAACAGGGCCAGTCCTACCATTGGGCAGAGTAAGGCAGCAGTCTCAAATGGCAATGATGCAGGGTGGAATGGGCAGCAGCAGCACGGTGCTGGGGGCACAGTGGTGTTCATGTAGGCTGCTCTGTGCCCCTAAAGCTAGTCTGCTGCACTAAGATGGGTTGTCCTGTCATCACTGTGTAAGATTCAACTGCAAGCGTGGTTGGCTTTTGCACATGGAATAGGGAAATGGACACCATCTTGTTTGCCTCCAGCAGCAAAATCTCTTGAGCTGCCCCAGCAGTCAAAGCCAAGCTGAGAGATTTGTACATTTTTTCTCCCATTAATGCACCAATTTATTGCACCTTTCCCACTGGCTGAAGGACCATGCCATATTTTTATGTGGGTCATGTTAAAGGGTGTGGGGTGGAACACTTCGATTTATTCATCCAACCACCACTTGCAGGAGCAAATGGATCAGCATGAGGTACGACCTCTCGTTCTTGGATCACCAAGTTGTCCTTTTGATTTTCATGTATGTGTGTTAGATCACTCCTTTAATTAAAAGTACCGGTACCTGCTTTCCCTTAAAAAAAAAAAAATCTCACTGCCACCATTTAGTTTCATATAAATAATAGTTTAGCTCACTAGTTATCACATTAGTCAAGACCGGCCATTAACATCTCTGTACCAGCTTTATATTATGCAGGCACATTAAGCAAACTGAGGTGCCCCCACCCAAGTGGAAGATGCTTGTGGGTGAGGAGGATTGAAGCAATCAGACTTCCATACCTTTTAAGCCCACCTCTGTTCATCCCTCCTGAACCACACACACACACACACACACACACACACACACACACACTGCTGCTCTTCCTGAGCCTATCCCAACCCAGGCGCAACAAGTAATTCCTCATGAGTAAATGTAGGGGGATGGAGAGGTTGGCAAAGGACACACAGATCTTCCGGGGTTCTAAATCACAGCAGGCCTTTCATGACAAGAAAGGGCTTCCCGTTTCAGAACTTATATGTCAGCATGTAGGAGTGTTCACAAAAACTTCAGGGGGTGACAGAAGTATTCAGAGCAAATACTGAATGAGAGAGAAATGCCCAAAGGGCGGGGGGGGGGGAATACAAATATTTTATTAAACTTTGTTCACAGCTAGGCTCTTAATAGAAAGTAAAGGCCAGATTTCCACACTTTCTGGGAGTGAAGCACACCTCACAGACATAGCATGGTAGGTGTCATGAACACCACATTTCTTAGAAGATGCTAGTGAAAAAAGGCTTTTTCAAGCGAGAGAGTACTTTGGGCCCAGAACACATAGCTTCATATACGGAGCTCTAGTTTGACCTGGGCTTTACATCAGGTTTTGCCTTCTCCCCCATTCTCATGACCATAATTACGGTAAACACTCATCTTAAGTCAGATCGGGGCCATTTCAGATTGGACCCCAAATTGAATTGGGGAACATGCACAGCCCTAATAAGCACAATAAGTACAAATAACCTGCTGAATGTTTGGAGACCAAACTATCTGAAGGACCAGCTGCATCTGTATGTGCCTGTGCAACTTTTAAAATCACCCTCATTTGCCCTGCTCTCTGGATCATCATCAGTTTGTTAGCTTTGTGGATACTAGACACAGGTCCTTTTTGGTGTTGGTCCCACAGCTTTGGAATTCCTTTCCCAGGAAACTATGCATGGTCCCACCAGTATTTGCTTTTAAGAAGATCCCAAGGACTCCCCGCCACCCCCACACTTTTCACTCTGTATTTGGTGGGTGTGTTGCTTCCTGAGTGTACTGTTGTGGCTCATTAATTCATGAGACAGTTTTAGTAAGTGGCAAAGCTGATTTTGTAAATAATAATAATAATAATAATAATAATAATAATAATAATAATAATAATAATTTATTATTTGTACCCCGCCCATCTGGCTGGGTTTCCCCAGCCACTCTGGGCTGCTTCCATAGAAAGCAAAAATACAGTAAAATATCACAGATTAAAAACTTCCCTGAACAGGGCTGCCTTAAGATGTCTTCTAAATGTCAGGTAGTTATTTATCGCTTTGACATCTGACGGGAGGGCGTTCCACAGGGCGGGCGCCACTACCGAGAAGGCCCTCTGCCTGGTTCCCTGTAGCTTTGCTTCTCGCAATGAGGGAACCGCCAGAAGGCCCTCGGCACTGGACCTCAGCGTCCGGGCAGAACGATGGGGGTGGAGACGCTCCTTCAGGTATACTGGGCCGAGGCCGTTTAGGGCTTTAAAGGTCAACACCAGCACTTTGAATTGTGCTCGGAAACGTACTGGGAGCCAATGTAGGTCTTTCAAGACCGGTGTTATGTGGTCTCGGTGGCCGCCCCCAGTCACCAGTCTAGCTGCCGCATTCTGGATTAGTTGTAGTTTCCGAGTCACCTTCAAAGGTAGCCCCACGTAGAGCGCATTGCAGTAGTCCAAGCGGGAGATAACTAGAGCATGCACCACTCTGGCGAGACAGTCCGCAGGCAGGTAGGGTCTCAGCCTGCGTACCAGGTGGAGTTGGTAGACAGCTGCCCTGGATACAGAATTGACCTGCGCCTCCTTGGACAGCTGTGAGTCCAAAATGACTCCCAGGCTGCGCACCTGGTCCTTCAGGGGCACAGTTACCCTATTCAGGACCAGGGAGTCCTCCACACCAGCCCACCCCCTGTCCCCAAAAAACAGTACTTCTGTCTTGTCAGGATTCAACTTCAATCCATTAGCCGCCATCCATCCTCCAACCGCCTCCAGGCACTCACACAGGACCTTCACCGCCTTCACTGGTTCTGATTTGAAAGAGAGGTAGAGCTGGGTATCATCTGCATATTGATGGACACCCAGTCCAAACCCCCTGATGATCTCTCCCAGCGGCTTCATATAGATGTTAAATAGCATGGGGGAGAGGACGGAACCCTGAGGCACCCCACAAGTGAGGGCCCAGGGGTCTGAACACTCATCCCCCCCACCACTTTCTTTCTATACAATGCCTTGGAAGTGCTATGCCCTGGAAGGTGGGTTAAAGGTTAAGGTACCCCTGACTATTAGGTCCAGTTGTGGACGACTCTGGGGTTGCGGCGCTCATCTTGCTCTATAGGCCAAGGGAGCTGGTGTTTGTCCGCAGACAGCTTCTGGGTCATGTGGCCAGCATGACTAAGCCACTTCTGGCGAACCAGAACAGCGCACGGAAATGCTGTTTACCTTCCCGCCGGAGTGGTACCTATTTATCTACTTGCACTTGGCATGCATTTGAACTGCTAGGTGGGCAGGAGCTGGGACCGAACGGGAGCTCACCCTGTCGCGGGGATTCGAACTGCTGACCTTCTGATCGGCAACCCCTAGGCTCTGTGGTTTATTTTTTTTTATATAAATATTTTTATTAAATTTTCAAACATAAAATGAAAAGTCACATATTAAACACACCAAATCCCTTCACCAAAGAAATAACAAACAAAAAACAAGTACACCAACAAACAATATAGAAAAGAAAGAAAAAAGAAAAAGACAACTATTCATCACATTTTTTATATAACTAACTGGACTTCCTCGCATCTCCCTTACCCTGCATTCTTTGTAATAGAGATTAACAGCAAATTATTACCTTGTTTCATACCTTATTTTGTACTTCTCAAATGTTATATTTCTAAACTTAGAGTAAATTTTTGTCAATTTTTTGTAACTTAGATTAAACATAATATTACTTTAAGTTTCGACCTTTTCTTACTTATGACTTAATTTTCTATATCTCACAGTCAAGTTACTGGAGCCATATTTTTCAAAATCGTGCAATTTCTTAACATTCATACAACTTGTACTGTTTTTGTAGATAGTCCTTAAATTTTTTCCAGTCCTCTTCCATTGTTTCTTCTCCCAAATCTCGGATTCTGCCAGTCATTTCAGCCAGTTCCATATAGTCCATCAATTGCGTCTGCCACTCTTCCAGTGTGGGCAAATCTTGTGTCTTCCAATGTTTTGCGATAAGTATTCTTGCTGCTGTAGTCGCATACATAAAAAAAGTTCTGTCCTTCTTTAACACTTTCTGGCCGACGATGCCCAAGAGAAAGGCTTCTGGTTTCTTAACAAAGGTATATTTAAATACCTTTTTTAACTCATTATAGATCATTTCCCAGAAGACCTTCACTCTTGGACAAGTCCACCAGAGGTGAAAGAATGTCCCTTCAGCCTCCTTACATTTCCAACAATATATTGTCAGACAGGTGATATATTTTTGCAAGCTTGACTGGGGTCATGTACCACCTATATATCATTTTCATAATATTTTCCTTCAAGGCATTACATGCCGTGAATTTCATACCGGTGGTCCATAACCTTTCCCAGTCCTCAAACATGATGTTATACCCAATATCCTGGGCCCATTTTATCATGGCTGATTTGACTGTCTCATCCTGAGTATTCCATTTAAGCAGCAAGTTATACATTCTTGAAAGCACCTTAGTCTTTGGTTCTAACAATTCTGTCTCTAATTTCGATTTTTCCACCTGGAATCCTATCTTTTTATCCAACTTAGAAACCTCTTGGATTTGAGCATAATGTAACCAATCTCGCACCTTATTCTTTACGGCTCTGTGGTTTAGACCACAGCGCCACCTGTGCCCTGGGAAGGTGGGTTAATAAATCTTAATAAGCAAACAAGGGAAATATCAAGAAACCACACCATCGGTCTCCTGGATCTCATCTAGTTCGACCCCTTAAATAGGACCACTGGAGTGAAGAAGTCCCTGGATGCTTTGCAGTGAGAAAAAAGTACATGAAAAACTTCAAAAGCACTTTCTGTTTGGCAGCCCAGTCATTTCTGCTCAGAATCAAGACCTGCTGCACCCAATGGGGCTTATTCCCTAGTAAGTGTGTTTAGAATGTTGGCCTTTATTCTTCTATTAAAAAGCAGGTTCAAGTCCTCACATGTCAGGCTTCAAATAAACTCTAGATGTTTGATAAAAGCTAGTGCTTAGTGACAGGGGATAGAACCAGTCCGAATGCTAAATCCCCCCCTTTTAGCAGCCAGAACTAGACTCTTAATACTGTAGTAGATACAGAGATATATGAAAGCTCTTTTGCTGCTGTTTCCCTGCATCAATTCCATTTACAAATAACTCAAGGGCTTCTCTCATCTCTCCATTAATGGACTCCCTATCTATGCTGCAGCCTAATGGGAATAAGAAAATAAAGATAAGCAGTGCATGCGCAGAAAGAGCACCCAGTCCCAGACATTTTCTCACCTTACTCAAACGTGCTCTGATGGGCATTGTTGTAAAATTGATATAAAATACAATATAAAAGTCTATATTATCTTTCATTCTGAAAGCAATTCGGTTAGCTATTGGGTTGTAGCTAATGTTAGACATTCTCAAGAGCAGAGTATTGAAATTAACGAGTATGACTAACTTGGGCTTCTTTATTTTTGTGGGTCTACTTTGAAAATTACTAACTCTATTAAGACTAGTAACTTTAATACTCTGCTCTTTTAACAGCACATTCCTTTTTTTAAAAAGACATAAAAATCAATTATATTAAAGTAGAGCAGAACAGCTGCCTTGGAAAATGATTTGAAAACTGCATTTGGTCTAGAATAGGGTCACAAGATTATTAACTGGAGCTACATGGCTTGACCATATTACACCAGTGCTACTGCTTTGTCGGCTACAGTGGCTCCCAGGCAATTTTGAGTCTCAATTTGAAGCCCTGAACTGCTTGGAACCAACTTATCTGAAAGATCATCTTCTTTCAACCTGAACATCAAGACCCTCTTGAGAGGACCCTTCTCCAGGTACTTCTGTCTGATAAATAAGACCAATAACCAGCAGCATGAGACCTTCTAGGCAGAGGCACCCCAGTTTTGAAGAGCCTTCTTTTTGGCAGCACCTCTTTAAAACAGCAAATATTTCACAGTCTGAGTCTCTCGGTATTTTTTTTTGCTACAGTTTTGTGCTATGCTGTAATATTACATTGTTTTTTATTTCCTATTTTGCATTGTGATCCACCCCAAGAATTTCTGTTATGCAGCAGCTATAGAAATACTGTGACATAAATAAATCATTTATGGGGAAATGAAAAGGGGTTTACCTGGTGCCCAAAGACAACATGCAGCGCCAGCAAAATGTCTGGGCATAGAGTCCCAAAGCCAGGCCCCAGAGAAGGAAAATTAAATCAGTGGGCATAAGTTACACACTCTGGGAGTTTGGGGGAAAAGGATCAAAGACAGATTGGTCCATTGATAGAGGAGGGTGGTCGTGTGAGAAGGACCTTTTTCATTTTAAGAAGGTTGGGTGGGCAGAAACCCTTCTTTCTCCCATTTTCCTTATCTAACTTTTCTGTCCTTTCCTTCTTTAACCCTGCAGCGTACCAGATATTATCTCTAGCACTGCATTATGCAGGGTGTGTGTTAGAAGCAGAAGGAATTGATATTCTTCTATATTTATCAGTAATTTGTATGACTGCAGCATTTTCACAGGAACTGTCTGTATTTTTGTAACATTTGTTATTAAGTTATCTGTAGCTGTTTTTGTTTTCAGTACATCGCATATGTTTGTTTGTTTGTTTGTTTTTGTGTATAGTCTAAATAAGTAATAAAGTAAGCCTCTTTGCAATTGGGGACCCCAATAAAGCAGGGTCCCCAGCCATGTGGAGATTTCTCCTGATGTTCAAGAGTCCTCAAAGGACTTTCCCCCATACAGTGCAGGAAGATCGGGGACTTTTAAATACGAAACTTTCATGTGAGTAAAGGCCACCCTATCCTATTCATGCTTCATAGTTGAACAGGGCAAAAATGTCAGTAATAAAACTGCATAAAAGTGAGAGAAGCAGCAAATGAGGCAAACAACAATTTTGTGAGAAAACTGATTTTATTTCTGACGTTCTAGAATGAAAAACATTAGCTTATATGCTTTTTTATTTTTTAAAAAATGCTTTATTTCTAACCCTATAATTATAATAAATAAAAGGACCAACATAAAGAGACCTGTAAGATTGCAGCTGCCCTGCACAGAGTAGAACATCACCTGACAGAAATGTTCAGTTAAGTCTTACTGAACTCCCATTTGCTTTCAGTTTTGAGGAATGTTACATAACTTTAGCAAAAATGCTCAGATGGCCATACAAGGGACATATCTGGAAAAGAGGAAGCATACATTATCTTAATTGTGTCTGGAAAGCTTTTGTTTAAATTATTCATGTTATGTCCTTATAGATCAGCATAACCTTCAGTCTGAAGTTCTGACAAGTGTGCAGCAGTGAAAAAGCTTGAATTTGGAAGCTACAAGATTGGTTCATCGCACTGCACAGATGATGCAGAATTTCAGTTTTTTATATTGAGGACAATGCTACTGTCTCAGTGAGACCCAGTTTGCACGTGATCATGCCTTAGCGTGAACATGTAAACATGATGGCTCCCAGAGTGAAGATGGTGGCTCCAACATCCCTCTCCCAGTCGTTACACTTGGCTAAGTATTACATCTGAACCTGGGCTCACAGAGGAACGATTAGTGTAAACCAGTAACCAACCTTAGCTACAGTCTGTGTTTGGACATAATGCTAAGGCAAACTGTTGCTTAGCCCTTGGTAGTGCAATCACAACAAGACTGGCAGGGAGGGAGAAAGCCGCTTCCCCCACTTTTGCTTGTTCATGCTAAACGCTGCTTTGGGTTAGCATGTGCAAACTTGTTCTTGCATTTGGATACAAAATAAGGCTCCTTCTGAGTGCTGCTTCCGAGTTTATATTCTGCTTGCATTCAGTGAAGAACAATGTTGCTTTTTGAAATTACTGTGAAACATTTAAGGGAAGATACTGTATCATCTCTTACCTCTTTTAATGGCAAGTTTGCAAGCTGAGGAACAGGAATCCTGAACAGGAAAGAAAGATGTTCTTTGGGTAAAGGAATACTAAAAATGCCATGCAAAATACCTCCTTAGTATGCAGAAATGAGGAAGAAGAGGAGCTTTTCTGGGATTCTTCATGACAGGGCCAGCACACCCATGAGGCAATCCCCTCAGGTGGCAAGATCCACTGTGGCAACAGATCTGTGCTCCAAGGAATGCATCACCTGTTGCTGCTGCCGCCCTGCTGGCCAATAGGAGGCGCTTAGCCAATAGGAGGTGCTGCTGGTCTCTTTCCACCCTTGTTCCTGATGCAGATCAGGTGCCAAAATGTCTTCAGCCTGCCCTGCTTCATGAGATACCAGGACGCAGTGTTTTTTTTTTTCTTGGGGGGACACAGGGGTATGCATACCCCTAAACATTTTGTGAATCTTTGTACTTTTGTCCATTTACTGTATTTATTTTCCCCGATTTGAACTAAAAAATTGTGATTTTCTTGAGTAAAAATGAGACTACCCCTAAATATATTTTAAGAAAAAAAGCATTGGCAGGGCTCATATTGTCTAATTAAAACCCTTAATTACAGGGACTCGGGTGAAGGGTCTTTGGCGACCTGCCTACCCATTTTCCCCAACACTTTCTTTCACCTCACCTGCAGTTGCACCCTTACCGACCAGGTCCCTGACCAAGCCGCTCTGTCAGCGCGATCCCAGTTGCCAAGCTCGCCTCCCCTTCTCCCGCGCATCGGTTGCCTCGCTTTCCCAAACGCCGCCTTCGTTCTCTCCAGGCGCCGCTGCCTTCGCGGGCGACGTGGGAAACTCACGCGGCAAAAGGGGCGGAGTCGGCGCCTTCTTTTTTCTCTCCGCGCCTTCTTTCTCGGCCAATCCCCTTCCCAGCCCGCTCTGTCCGGACACTAACTTTGAGCCAATCCGAAGGCGGCGGGGCGGAGTTTGCCAAGTTGGGCCGCGGCTCCCCCGCGCCCGGGCAGCTATTGGCAGAGCGCGACAGCCCCTCATTGTGTCTATGATAATCAGGGCGGCGGAGGCGTGCTGCCCCTGCTCTGCCTCCCCGGGCTGCGCTGCCTCCTCCGCCCAAGGCTTCTATTTAAGCGACGCGGCGGCTCCCCGAGACTCCCGAAGATGACGGCGCCTCCGCCACTGACCTCCGCAGCCCGAGGCTCCGCGCCCGAGCCCGGATGGGAGAAGGCAGCGCGGCGACCGGCACCGGCGGCTGGAAGGCTCGGCTCCCGCTTCTCCGGACGCTGGCATTAGCCGGTCCCGCGGCGGCTGCCATGAGCTGCTCCGACGTGGTGAGGCACCAGCCGCAGGGGACGGGCTGCCCGCCCCAGCTCAAGCTGCCCGGCGCCGTAGCTGCGGGTCCCGCCGCCCCCGGCGCCTTTCCTGCGCCGCCTTTCGCGCACAGCCAGCAGGTGAGACCCTCGCCGGGCGCGCAGGAGGCGGGACAGGCTCCATTCTAGGAGCGGGGTGGGAGAAGACCAGACGGGGCGGCTCAGTTGGGATGAAGCGAGCCGCTTCTCCGAGCGACTCTCCCGCTGGTTTTACACGGGTCTGTGATGAACCTGAGCCAGGTCGCCAGCTCATGGCCCTGAACAGAGATTCCTAACTCCGGTATGTGCGAGTGACGGATGCATCGGTCAGGGGGTGATGCACGTGTGAACGAGGCTCCAGCGTGCGCGATGTCCTAAGCGCGTGCGACGACCTGTGCCTTGAGTATTTGTGGCTCTAAGCGAGTGTTGACATAAACGTCGATGTGCGTCACTCCTCGTATCTTAGGAATGTTTATGTCCTTCTTCACGGTCACCCGCTCTTTCTCGCACAGACGCCCGCTTTGTCTCTCCCACGTCGCAGGCACATACATTCCCTTGGGTGCGGCACACACTGCCTGTCACTACTTGTGACAGACAAGGCATCGGGGCTCTTTGCCACCACGTGTGTGTGTGTACCTGGGCGGGGTGGCGGAGAGGGGGACCGAGCCCCAGCCGAGGGGGGAATGTCAGGCGCGCCGGCCTGTGAACAGAGAGCACACCTGGAGGTCAGGGGTGTGGGGCGTGAGAGTGTCAAGCTGCGACTGGGACCTAGACGGAGCGGGTTTTCACGACCTCCAGCTCCCTGAAAGCAGCAGCAGAGGCGCTCCAAGTCACCTTAGGCTCTGATGCGGAAGTTTCTTGGCGCTTTCTAGAAGCTCAAATAGCAGAAACAGACTTCTTCGACGGGACGGTGTCCTTTAGTGGTGCCTGCAGGATTGCCCCCTCTGGCGAGTTACCTCACTTGCTCGTGACTGTGCGGAAGTGGGTCTGGGAGGGGAAAGGCGGCAATGAGAGAGGTGAACGTCTGGACCTCAACGACGCGTGTCTGTGCGTCTTAAAAGCGCGCGAGAGAGCGGGGAAAGTTGGGCGTGCGTGTGAATATACTTGAGACGGCTTTGGACCCCAGGGTCTGGAGTGTATGTACTTTTCTGGATCCAGCCGAGTGACTCGGGTTGCCCCGACTCTGTGGCCGGACCCTTGCGGGACTCGCTTTCTCGACAGCCACTCGGGTTGCGAGAGCCTCGCGAGGTAAGCAGGAAGCGCTTCTCCTCGGTCGCCTGCGCCCATCCTCCGGCACCTGAGGGCCAGGGCAGCCCCGGCGCTCGGCCCCGCTCCTAGAAAAGATCGCGCAGGGCTGAGTCCTGGCCAAAGTTGCCCACGGGAAAGCGGAGGAGAGCTCGTCCGCGTTACTTAGGCATGGCGCCTGACGAGATCGCTGGGCGCAGACACGTTTGGGGCGCTCGATCATCGCACCTTGGTTTTGCTCATCTGGTTCCCGCCCCCCGAATTCTGAATTAATGCTGGGATGGTGCCCTTAAGGAAGATTGCATTTGTGCTCTGACTTCTGAAGGTATGCTTTCGAAAGCAAGCTCCATTGCTTTCAGTGGAACTTATTTCTAAGTACAATGGGATGGATTGCGAGATCTGTTTGTTTGCGAGTTAGTTTCGTTGATTCTAACAGGCATACTCGGAACACAGTTACTTTGGAGGGAGATCTTTCTCTCCATACAATGTAATTTGGGATTGTGGTGTGTAAGGGTTTACTTCCAAGTAAATGTGCGCTCCTTAAACTTGCTATCCTGGTCAGTTGTAGGTGTTGCCCCGTTCAAGAGCATAGACAGAAAGTCATTTTCGTAATTGCAGTGAGTTAAATGGGTCTGTATGTTGGAGCAAAAGGTACAACAGAAGAGTTTTGTGGTACTTTATGACTACCAGATTAATTTGGGTTTACACTTTTGTGAACTGAAGAAAGTCCTCTTCATCAGATGTATCTGATAAAGTGGGCTCTACTACACAAAAACTTATGCTGCAACAAATCTGTTACATTGAGGTGCCACAAGCCTTTCAGTAATCCTACACAGGTCAACTCAAAAGTAAGCCCTATTAACTTCAATAGGAATTAAGCCTGTATAGCCTTTACTGTTTTAATTGCTTCATTTGGGTTTTTAATTGAGAGCATTGCTTTGTGGGTGTAAACAGTATTACTTCTATCCCAAGCATAATTCATTGTAATTAACTACAACAATGGCCTAGTTGTACGTTCTGCATATTATTACTATGGCTGCAATCCTGAACACATGTACCATGTCCTACTGAACACAGTATAACTTGCTTCTGAGTAAACATTCACAAAGTTTCACAGGATGTCTAATTGGTGTGCAGGACACCTCACTTGATAAAACAAGCCCCAATACTGTGTTTTTTGTTACAGTGCTGTTTTAAAGTACTAAGTTCTTTTGCAGAAATAAAGGAGAAGAGGGTTGTTGTTGTTTAAAGACAGTCAAACATCTTGTTCTTCTAGTAAAGCGGCAAGGGCTGTTTTTACCCTTTAACTTAAGAATCTGATGTAACAAAGTAAATCAGGAAATTCTTATCAGGCTGACAGCATTTTTAGACTATGCTTGTGCGTGGGTGAAGTGGGACTAATATTGACTTGGCCCCGATGCAGTCATCTGAGAATACATTTTTTGGTTGTTGCTGCATTCCATAAGGTTTTATCATTATTATCCACAAAAATTGTTTTCTCCGTACATGGGAAGTGACCCTTAATACCAGCTTGCCTGGGAGACACAAATATGGGCTAAAATACAAAATCCCTTTTTCAAGTTTATTATTTCCTCTTTATTCATTGCCAAGGCAGTTTGAGCAATGCTTGGCTAACCTTTTCAGGTCCATTATACATGGACAGTAAGAGCATGTAGAATTTGGGATGTCTTCCCATCACCATCATCATTGAAGTATACTGAAGTTTATTTTGCAATCTGGGTTATTACAGTTGCAACTGAAACCATTTTACTGATTTGTAGTTTTACTGTTTAAGCATTCCACAATTTCAAGTATTATTTGCTAAGAGATCAAATACGAACAGATGTTCTAGTTTGCTATCATATTTGGAAATACAGTGTAGCAGTGGAAAATTTAGGCTTTATATACCTTAAATTTCTTCATCTCTACTTTTTCTTTTTACAGTTCCAGGTTTTGAGCATCTTTTTTAATCAATGTATTTTTAAAATTAAGAAGTCGCTTTCTTTTTAGGAGATTACTGAGTCCATAGAGCGTACCATTTATTTAAGCAAGTAAATTTCTTTGTTGGCAAATTGTTAGATCTAGCTTTTTCTATATGCCACTGTCCCTATGTTTTCCTGCCTTGATCTTTTCTCCTTGGGTTTTTGTTTCATTTTTTTTCTATATGAATCTTAACAGCGATAAGAAATCGGTGATTAACTTTAATTGTTGACAACCTGAACACAGGTATGCTTCATTGCCTGAACACAGTTTAGTTTAGGAAACACTTTACTTCTGTTTGGCATGTTCTCCCCCCACTTTTTTATATTTCCAAGCTGGCAAGTTTGTAAAGAGGTGATGACTCTGCTCTTTTCACGTATTTATGGATTTCTGATTTAATAAAACCTGAGGGTAATAACTATGATATTGCGTAACATTGATAAGAACCCCGACTCTCACTGCTATCTAGCAGAGGTAATGTGCCTGGAGCAGCTTCCACATACTGTTTTCTTTGCTGGGTCACATTCCTTGCAGCTTTTGCTATAGACCGCAAAAATCTTCTGTGTATGGCACCTATGGCTGTATGCTGGTATGTTCTGACTCAGTCCAATATACATCCCTGATGGCATCAGCATGGCGAGGTTGAAAGCACTGGTTCCTTCTAGGGAGAAGAGGACCAAATCTAGCCTTTCCCTCAAACAGGTGACGGGCACTCTCAGAGCTTCACCAACTGTGCTGGTCATCTGTTTCACAGGTGCATGTGGATAGATTTTAATGGAAGTGGACATGCAGGGAAATGTGTCTGGGGAATCTTTGGTCTAAGACTAAAAATTGTAAAAACAATCACACTTCCTTTACCTTTGCACACTTGATGGTTATAGAATGGCAACATTTAAAGTCAATAAAATTCAGAAGACGCTGCCAGTGATATTTTAGGGGATTTGGAATATTTGTTTGCCTATGTAATACTTTATAAGCTCGTAGCAGGCAAAAAACAAAAACAAACCCTAAAACAATAACAACCCCAGATTTAGGTCACGATAATATTTTTGGTTGGCACGCTTATTTGTGGTATGAAAAGGTGAAAGTACATAAAGGTTTTACAAACAATATGATCAGGAAAAATTTGTATAGAATATGGGACAAATACAATTTTTTTTATTGGAAACTGAAACACCACTTTGGCTTTCACCTTTTGAAGCCATAGCAGTGAAAAAGAAAAATATGCCGGAAAGTTGGGCGACTTATAGAAATTTGCTAGGAGAGGAGGGTGGATAATTTAAATTAAAAGAGTTTAAGGATTTACTAGGAATGGTAACAAAATAGTAACAATATCATTTGAATGAAATATTTAGAAAGGATATGAAGTGGGGGTTTGGGGAACAACTATCACAATTAGAGAGAGACATGTTAAATTGTAATGTTAAAGTGATGTCTAAAATGTACAAGATGCTCTTAGGCTGGGAGACAAAGGATGAACAAGTGAAATCTTCAGTGATAGACTGGGCAATAAATATTAGGCATAATATAGAAATGGAAGCATGGGAACGATTATAGAATACAGATATAAAATTTACAGCATGTTATGGTTTAAGTCAAAATCATATGAAAATGCTATATAAATGGTACCTAAAACCTAGTAGATTGGCAAAAATGTATAAATCAAAGTCAAATAAGTGTTGGAAATATAAATAGAAAGAAGGCACCTTTTTGACATGTGGTGGTCTTGTTAAAGCTTACTGGGAAATGATGATATATAATGAATTGAAAAAGATGTTTAAGATAACATTAGTAAAAAAAGCCAGAAGCTTTTCTCTTGGGAATTATAGGATTAGAACTACCCAAACAATATAGAAATTTATTTATGTATGCGACTATAGCGGCAAAGATGTTATTTGCCCCAAAGTGGAAGGATATAGAAGTCCTAACAAAAGAAGATTGGATACAGAAACTAGCGGAGTATGCAGAAATAGCAAAACATACTGGAAGAATGGGAAATCAAGACAACAAACGTTTTAGAAAGGAATGGAAGTGGTTTATTGAGTATTTACAAACAAGCTGTAAACAGGTCAAGACATTGGCAGGATTATTGTGAATACCTGCAGTTTTAAACATATATATGAGATATATATGGGACGCAGGTGGCGCTGTGGGTTAAACCACAGAGCCTAGGACTTGCTAATCAAAAGGTCGGCAGTTTGAATCCCCACAATGGGGTGAGCTACCGTTGCTAAGTCCCAGCTCCTGCCAACCTAGCAGTTCAAAAGCATGTCAAAGTGCAAGTAGATAAATAGGTACCGCTCCGGCGGGAAGGTAAATGGCATTTCCATGCACTGCTCTGGTTTGCCAGAAGCAGCTTAGTCATGCTGGCCACATGACCCGGAAGCTGTACACCGCCTCCCTCGGCCAATAAAGCAAGATGAGTGCCACAACCCCAGAGTCAGCCACAACTGGACCTAATGAATGGTCAGGGGTCCCTTTACCTTCACCTATTATATATATATATATATATATATATATATATATATATATATATATATATATATATATATTTTTGCTTTCGTAGATTTTCACGGGTACAGGAATGCAGGTTTTGGTGTCTTCGGGTGTCTTCCCGTGTAAGAGTTACACGGGAAGACACCCGAAGACACCAAAACCTGCATATATATATATATATATATATATATATGAGAACAGATGATTAAAAGCAATTTGAAGTATGCAGGAAAGGATGAAAATAAATGTAAGGAACCGCAGAAAGAGGGGAAAGGGAGTTGAAACTTGAAAATATTAAAACTATGGTTAAATAATTGTTATAATGTATATAAATGAAAATTATAAATAAAAAATAAAATAAAATATTAATAACCCCAACCATGGCTTACATAAATCCTAACATAAACAACAGATTTAGACAGTTTCATTTTTTCCCTTTTCCCTTGGCTCTGTCTAGCCTGTTCTGCTTTTGGTGTTGACAAAATACAATGGGAAAAGAATTCCAAATTCATTTTCTGTTAATTATAATTTAATCATGAATATTGCAACAAGCTGATGTTTTCTGAACTAAAATTGTACACTAGATTACTCACTACTTAGCCTTGATCATGCCAAAGTGAACTTTCAGATCCCACTGATTTCAATTAGGATGCTTCAGCATATGTTTAGATATTTTTCCACTGAACCACTGGTATGGTGAAGTGTACACCTTTAGACTGCAGCATGCCCTAGGTGGACAATCTTTGGCCCTCCTAATGTTGTTTGACTATAACACCCATCACCCCTGACTATTAGCCATACTGGGTGGGGTTGATGGTAATTCCTTTTGCATGCTTATTAGGATGGTTCTTATGATAGGTAGGAAAGAAACTGGCATTTCTTTTCCATAGGCAGCAATGGCCAACCCTGGTAAGCAGCAGGTAAGCAGTAGGGTTTTGGAAAATAGGCAGTGACTAAACTGCACTAGATTATTTCATATGCTGTACTTAGAATCTCTTGTTCACTATCCCTGTATTTACTTACCTGTCATGCCTGCTAGCCAGGTGATATTTTAAATGCACAGGCTGCATTTAATTGGTGGGAAGGGGATCGGGGTGTGTGGGGGGGAATCAGTCATGCTGCTGTAGGTGGAGAAAGGAAGGAGAAAATAGGGTAGAGGAGAGCCAAACATTTGCAATTGCCAGCAGATGGACATCAGCACTAACCAGACACATTTGGCCTGTGGCCTGACCATCCTTTTCATATCAATGCGAATTTATTCATATCAACACTCACAGGAAGTGTGCTTTAAACTTTGCTGCCGATATCCAGTTATGCCTTCAACAATTTCTGACACTTCACCTCATCACTAAGAAGTTTTATAAGCATTGATCCAAGAGACTAATCTGAAACTGTAAACAAAAACATCAGTTGGTTACAGCGGCGTAGCGTGGGTTGTCAACACCCGGGGCAAGGCAAGTAATTTGCGCCCCCTAACCCGTGGATTTGCGCCTCCTAACCCTACAAATCTATGCTTATGAATGATGGTCCCTCTCTCTCTCTCTTTTTCTCATATTCCAATCGATTCCCATTTCCGCCGATCGATCCCCGAAGCTCTCACCCAGCGAAATTCGTGTGTAATTACGCTTCGCCATCCCTAATCCTGCCGCTTCCATCGGGAAATCATGACGGTGCGTTTCTCCTCTCCAAACTTTCCCCGGCCCTTTGCCGGCCGGTGCAGCCCTTTTGGCTACGAGCTCCCCTCCTTCTCTGCCCGCTTCTGACCCCACCTCCCCGTCCAGCCTCCCTACCTCCTGAAAAAAGGCGACGGCGCCGAGCAGGACACCCCCGCGGCCATCGGAGAGAGGCGGGGCCCAGGGAGGCAAGCCAATGGGTGAGGCGGGGGTAGGTGGCCACGGGGGCGGGCGCTGCCGCAGTCCTCAGGTGGGCAAGGTAGGAGCAGGCAGAGGCTGGCCGGCCGCTCTGACAATAGGGCCGGGCCGAGGGCACGACGGGGCTGGGCCCTCTGGACTCGCGCCCCCCCAGATGTTGGGCCCGGTGCGGCCGGCACCCCTGGCACCCCCACGCTACGCCACTGGTTGGTTATAGCCAGTTATGTATGTCTGGTCTTGGGAGGCTCTTTCCTTTAGTGGAGGCTTCCGAAAATGAGAGGTGGGAGGAAAAGAGTTTTTGCAAATCACACCTTTCTTTTATAAGTGCCCCGCCCCCCAGTCACCTCCTGAAGTGCTCCGGAGGGCCTTCCAACATTCTGGAGCAGATTTCTGGTGGGCACAGTGGGCTGCAAAAGGGAAGGCAAATCATCAAATACTGCTCCCCCCTCAGTTCATGGAAACTTCTGCTAGGTTTAAGAGCCTTCCAAGAGCTGAGAACCACAATAGGCTAAAACCTGTATTTTTTTGTTTCCAAATACGATGGCATTAAAAATAATGGGGGAAAGCACTGAAATATGTCACACAGTTTGAAAAAAGGTTGTAGTTTAAAATGCTCAGTAGTGTAAGTTATGTGAATGCATTGACTTAGGAATTTTCAGGGTGATTGCACTCGACATGCAATTTGTGCATCACTATTTGTAAACGTGTCTCTATCTCTCTCTCTCTACACACACACACACACACACACACACACACACACACACACTTGTTCTTGTCCTTTTATTATTCAGTTCATTTTATTGGGGCTGCAAATTGAGCTTGTCCTATTTTTCATCGCTGGAAAGGCCTTAAAGCTTATGGGGATCTGTTTTCAAAAGCTCCAGGATATCTTTATAATATGGGGATGGACTGTATCTCCGTGCAAGAGGGCATGTTTTGCATGTAGAAGGTGCCAGTTTCAGTCTCCAGTTTAAAAGAATAATGCAGCAGGTGCCAGGAAATAGCTGCACTGAAGGGGTTTGGACTAGATGACCCCGGGATCCTTTCCAACTGTGCAATTCTATGAGCTACTCTTCTGCAAGAGGAAATAACATAGCTTGGTCCTTTATAGTTTAGAAAAAAGATGAGTAATAGAGACCATGTTAAGAGGTATATATGGTGTAGAGAAAATGGGCCCACAGTTAAATTATGGAATTTGTTACCACAAGCATTGTGATGGTCACCAACTTTGATGGTTTTGAAAGGGAATTAGACAAATTCATGGAGAATTGGGCTGTCACTTGCTACCAGTCATGATGCCTATATACCTCGAGGTTCGGAGTCAGTGAGGAACCAGAACAGGAGACGACTATTGCCTGGCAGGCTAGATAGATCTTTGGTCTGTTTTTGTAAGGCGTTGTGCCAGTGAGGGTGTGTTTAGTGATGGCAGAGAATCCTATGGGGGAATAATTCCTAGTTTTGCTCTGTGGCATCTTTGCAAGATGGCTTTGCTTATTTCTGCTATGCAACATGGCATGCCCTGCTGCTATTATGGTTCATGCCACAGATGATGCATGGTTATGCTTACAGCAATGTTGACTCTGCAGTATTGTTGCCACTTTGCTGACAAAGGGTCATCTGTTAGTACTGGTCAAATGGCACGGGTTGCAATAGCAGCCATCCTATGAAATGCAGTCTCAGAACTCTCATGTGTGCAAAGGCTTCTCCATTCATTTTAGTTGATTTATTCATTGAAATGAATGGAGAAGCCTTAGTATGTACTCACATCAAGGTGCTTTGGAAGAGGACCATAAGGAATAATTTGCTTTAAAAGTGTTAGTAAAGTTTAATTTTATGGCTAGGATTCCCCTATCTCTTGAAAACTGCCAACGAAAATCTAACTTCATAACATGAACAATGTTGAGGCTCAAAGAGATGTCTTAGGAATTGTCCTACTGTGAAAACTTTAAGGGGGGGGATTCATTTGGTTTCTGTTGCTTGAAAATGTATATCAAGTATTACCCTGTTGTTGAAACAAACATTCTAGGTATGTAGAGAAAGTTTGCCACTAGTCTGGTAAAGTGTTAGCATCTCAGGATAAAATAGGAATATCAAAGATTCAGCTTCATTTTCTAAAATTAACCAAAATAACTTTCAGCAATAACTCTTGGGATGAGAAACAGGAAAGATTGAAATGCAAATGCAGTGAGAGAGCCTTGACCATGAAACGAAGAGCATTCCTGCACAGAGCAGCAGCTCTGGATATGAGTTTTAATTTCCTGAATTCCACCTACTATATACAAACGCTAGCAGACTTCCAGCAGTAGCATCTGGATCCCAGGAACAAGTTTCCACATTGCCCCCTTGGCCTACCCTTCACATGTAAATTTTCCTGGTTTGCCATTTGAAAATGATCTCAATAAGCCGAAAACTCAAACGGAATACAATAACAATAAAATGAAATCTGCAAAGGGCAGAGTCAACTGCTACATTTGCAGGGAGTGTGACGACGCCTAAACTGGCCCATGATGAAAAATAGAGATGAAAATGCATGACAGTGAACACTGCAATGCAATTTTCTTCCCGTTATTTTTTTTAAACTACTGATTATTGCTAATATATGACACAGTTTGCCATGTAAGAGGGTGTGTAAACTGGGGTGGCGGTGGGGAGTGAGTACCAAGGGACCTGGAGGAAGAGTTACATTTTGCCCCCAGGGCTGTGGTTGCTCACCCTGTTCTCTTGTGATGTGAGTAACAATGTGGTATTTCTAAGAAAGTGAAAATACTAACTTTTGAATATGGGTCATTGTGATGCTGCTCAGCTGAAGGAAATGAAACAAGTGAAAGTTATAAAACGCTTGACTCTTCCTATGGCAGTTTGCAGCCCAAAACATATGGGCAGCGCTAGGTTGGAAAAGCCTGGGTCAGGCTAAAATGCTATTTAACAGACTACTTCTTTGAGAGCCTAAGAATGGTGGCAAACATTGTGCTGCACAGAGGGTGAAGGGGAAGAATGGGAAACACTAAGGGCTTATCCATACATACCTTTTGCCCCACTCTTTCCAGGCACAGGTCGGCACCTTAAAGCTCTGTGTCCCACTGTCCACCCCCCTATTTTGCTCCAGAGCTTTCCCTGTGAAAACCTGCTCAATCGGAGTGAATGTCAGTTTGGTATTTCCACAGACTAACATTTGCACCGATTGAGCATTAAAGAGTAGATTTTCAAGGGGGAAGTTTCAGAGGGGAAAAGAGTGCTCAGACCCCGAGCTTTAAAGCACAGGCTGTACCAGTGGATGAAAGGTAAGTGTGGATAATAAGCCCACAGAGAGCTGAGTTAAAAACCTGCAACCTTTTTGATTGCAGCGTGCTTGAGGATGGTGTAACACAAGCAGGGACAATCTGATGCTAATAACAACTCCTTCTGCAAATAACATGGAAATTACTGGGGCAGGGGGGGATGGAGTGACTTAGAACAAACATACCATGTGAGCTGCCTGCCACCACCAAGGTGGTTCATCTGTCTGCCAGTTCCTGGAAGCCCCTTACTTCCCAAACTATGGTCTGTGTCTAATGCTTAAGTGCCAGTTGTAGCAGTTAAGAAACAAAAGCACAGACTGCCATGAACCAAAATATATGCACAACAAGTTCATATGAGAAAGGGGAACTAATAGCCCTGGATAGCTGACATATGATAGCAGAGTGGGAGAGGAGGTAAGACAAGAATCATCGAGTTTATTCCTCAGGTGGAGACCAAAGCAAAGGAGCTTCCACTTTGGTGTATGTATCCTGGTCCCCCAGCCAACTAGCTCTGCATGAGCAAGTCAGCCAAATGCTGAGGCCTCCATAGCAGGTGGCATGGCTGGCAATTGTACCCTAAGATGAACAGGCACTGGCCATGCAGCCAACAGTCACACCCGTTCCCTTCTCTCCCCCATGCTGGGCACAAAAGGATGCTCACTGCCAGAGGGGTGTGGATCTGGGCTTCTTGGAAAACATTCGTAACATGGAACATCTGAAAAATATGTTCCATGTAAAATTGATCTTCACACTTAATTTATTTTGACATTTTCGTTTGATTTGATAGAAAAATTGTGGAGAGATACGCAGAGGCTTTCATCATCCAACATTGGTTTTAATTATGTTTCTCTCTCCCCCCCCTTATGAACTTTAAAAGGGTTTGTTTATCTCACAGCAATCTCATCACATTTAATCATCTTTTATATGCAATGTTTTTATAAGTTGGTGTTATGTAAAAAAATGCAGCATTTGCTTGAATGAGGGAAGAGCACAGATTTGTTTTGTATCTTTGGCAATGCTTAGACTCCCCCTCTCCCCGCTCACAAATGGCTCGATTCTGCTACCCACATCTATGTGTAGTATCCTCCTCCTCCACAAATGATAACTAAGCCCAGGAAAGCTATGACAAGTGGAGGATAGTGAAGAATGCCTAAAACTGAATTATGAAGCTGGAATATTTTACGAATAAAACTGAATTATGAAGCTGGAAAATTGTGGAGAGATACGCAGAGGCTTTCCGCTGATACGTTAGGGTTGGGAAAATCCATCACTTGATCAAGAGTAATAATTTATCAGTTGGCTGATTGAGGATCAGTGCAATACCATTAAAAGCATGGTTATCACGAGGAATTCCTGCTGAGTTCAGTGCAAAGCTGCCAGATAGGTGTGCATAGCACTGCACCATAACAGCATGAACTTGAGCCACTTGAGTCATTTAAAACAAGAACCAGCACGACTGTTTGTAAAATCCACCATCGTCAATGTTGAACCATCAAGTTTTAGTTAGACTACAACTCCCATTAGTTTGGCCAGAACAGCCAATGCTGAGGCATTACGGGAGTTGTGCTCAAAAACATATTGAGATTCCTGCATTGCAGGGGTTTGGACTAGATGACCCCAAGGATGCCTTCTAACCTGACAGTTTATGATTCTATGGATATCTGTAGGACGCCTCACTGGCCACTGAATAATGGAAGGGGTTATGTTTTGATTTGTGCATTAATCTTGGTGGTGTTTGTTAAGTCAGTTAATTTCATTTGGTTTGCATTTCTACTTATCTTCATCCCTATATGACACAATATGAATGGCTATTCTCTGTGGCAGGCACTTACAGAATAGATAGGGCTGGCTACAAGTAAATGTATAATAATATAAAATGTCTCTCCATTGCCATACGTTAAATGCATGTTTGTTTCTGTGGTCTGTACTTGAAGTTATCTTACTCTCTTTCTTTCTGTTTTTCCTCCCTTATACCAGAGTAAGCTAGCTGTATACAGCAAGATGCAGGAATCTCTGGAAGCGACCCTTCCTAATAAACAAGAGGAAGATGAGAAAGACCAGCCTACTGATATGGAGTACCTTAACTCTCGCTGCGTCCTTTTCACTTACTTTCAGGGTGATATTGGGTCAGTAGTGGATGAACACTTCTCAAGAGCTTTAAACCAAGCTAGTCGCTTCAGTCCAGAGACTGCCATTTCAAAAAGCAAGACAGGGCTATGGAGAGGTAAGGTTTATAAGCAAAACTTGGTTACATCTCATTTACTTTATTCCTTTGGTTTTGTGAGCACGTAAGTTGGGTTTTATATACACCTTCAGGTCTACATTCTTTTTAAAGATTAGGTTGCCATACAACACCTGGACTGCAGGACACAGATACACAAAAATCTGACCTGCAAAACCAGTGTTACCCATGCAGTCTGATTAGCCACATGCAAAATTTGGAAATTCCTGGGGAAAATTAGGAGAGGAATTCAACATCACACTATTATGATTGTTCCACTAGTGTAAGCGTTTTCCCTTACACTAGTGGAACAATCTCCCCTCTCCTCCTGCATGCTGTTATAGCGATTCTCCTAACCCAGGGGTCCCCAAACATTTTTCAAAGAGGGCCGGATTTGATGAAGTGAACATGCATGAGGGCCGACCAAAGTTATTGAGCTTTTTTAAGAATCGAACTTGTTGAGCTTTATTTAGGATTTGACCCCAATAAATGAACTGCCACAGGGGCCAGATAAAACCGGCCAGGGGGCCAAATTAACAGACTTTGGATATGCCTGTCCTAACCCTTCTAGAGCCAATGTGGGTGGGGAACCCCTTTGCACTCTCCTCCTGAATGCTATTCTGACGTCTTGCATTGGCTCCCACTAGTGGAACTGTCTGCTTGAAACCAGCTCCTACCTTTCACCATGAAAAGAGATGTGATGCAGGAAATCTGTAACTAGCATTTTCTTCTGTTCTTCTTCTTAACTAGCAGCCTCGTGCAGTGGCTTTGATAACTAGAGAAATAGTACTTGGAGAGAGTGCAAAACCTGCTTCTCCGATGCTATTTTACCTTTCTGAATTGCCCCTCCCAACTGTAACTAGAGCAATGGGGAAACCATGCAGGTACCAGACATGTTAACTGCCCCCCTTTGTCCAGCTCCACTTTTTAAATCTTCAGAGCAGAAATATGGGGCTCCCAATTGGTAATAATAAAACCTACAGGGAGATCATATGCTTGTGGATTTTATGTGTTGCGTTGAGTGTGACTCTCACGTTACAGAATTAGTCTCAGAGAATGGGAGGTTGCCATGTGGAAAATTCTTTAATATTTACACCTTTAAAATGTCACTTTCCTGCAAGATATTATAGTGTGACAATGCAGGAATTGCTATCTTATCATCATGCTATATAGTTTGGTGGGTGGATAAGCATCATGACTTCGGAAAGAGCTGGCCGTTCCAGACAGATGGGATTGCTTAGTTTTACAAAATTAATGAAAACTGGAAAATGAAATGGGAGTGATAGTTGGGATGTATTTGGTTTTCTCCAAGCAACTGAATACTACCAAAATGGGTATAAACAGTATCAATATTATCAAGTCACTTAAGTACTTTATTGAAATCTCAAAACCTAAATCAAAGAACATATGAACACTTAATGCCTGAAATGATTGTGTCCCGCATTTACAGCTGAACTATTACATTGCCGAATAGCTTTGAGAAGGAATTGCACTCCTTTGGCTATCTTTAGCGCAAGTGTGGGCAGATTGCAGGCATATTGAATCCATTTAGGGGTTTGTTTGTTTTTTGTTTACTAAAACCCTATGATCCACCCTTAAGTTCTTTATGCTTAGAATGGGAGAATTCTGACCTTGGTGACAGACAATATGAGGATGGGCAACAGCGGATGGCATGATGGGGCTACACTGCATACCTGACCTCGCCCCACCCAGCCAAGACACTGCTGCATCCTGGGCTGGAGAGCAGGAGTGAGGTTGGCAGGGTGCAAATGTGCCAGAGGAGCTAATCTGCTGTTCCTGCTGGTGTGTTTGCACTGTGCCAGTCTCTCTGCTGCCTCACCCCTTCTCATCTCAGTACACAGTACAGAATTGTTGAGCTAAAAGGGGACGCCAAGGGTCATCTAGTCCAACCCCATGCAATAAAGAATTCCTGACAGATGGTCATCCAGCCTCTGTGTAAAAACCTCAGTTTTTCCGCCATCTTCCGCAGCCGCTGTCCAGAAGGGATGTCAGATAAGCCATGCAGCCTGGCCATGTTGTCTGCTACTGAGTAAAGGAACTGAACAGAACTCACCATCCTTCCATACAAAACTCTGCTCCTAGCTATCCCATATTTTTCATATTGGCAGTACAATGAGTGTGCCATTTTGTTGCTGCTACTGCTTAACAATTAGGAGTGATAAATCCTTTCCGATTTACTGCAGTTACATAGAGATCTACTGGTAGATGCAGATTTACCTACTGCCACCTCTGCTTTAGCATCTTAACTAGCCATCCTAATGCAATTCTCAGGTGACTCTCACCAGAGAGGAGATGATTTCTGAGAAATTAAATATATATATATGTAAAAATGCCAAGAGATCACCTCACCAGATAGGAAGCGTCAAAATTGTTTTTTCTGAGGTTTTTTGTTTAAAAACAACAACCAAAAGAGATTAAGAAGTTGTCTCCAAGAATTTGGTTGTGCAAGAGGTGAAATGTTTATGAATTGGGTGTGGAAGCATGATGACATTTCACAAATATTCAAGAATGTTATTTTAAAGCTGTACAGACCTAACATTCCCCATGCACATTTAGCACAGAACAGAGGAGTGCACTTTTATCTCTTGGACACTGAACACCATTTCCCATCCGTTGTATGCGAAGGCAAACTTAAGATCTCCAGAGATCCCGAAGGATGGGAGAAATGGATTTGACTGTGTTGCTTCCCTTTCTGTGGTTCTCCTTCCAAAGCCTTCGTCTTCTGCTGAGCCATCTTCATCAGAAAGTACACTGGGCTAGATAAGCTTTTTTTTCAGGGCATCTTGAAGTTCTATTGAACTCAGGTGTAATAGGTTCTGAGTAGAATGCTTAAGTTGGTCACTGCACAGCTCTCTACTGGGATACATACAGTAAGGGCTTCAGTGGGACACATGTATATTTTTTGATGTACAGTTGATTAAATTTTGTTAAAATTGAAGTCTTATTTTTAAAAAAATAAAAATAAAAGGTTAATGAGGAAATCCATTGAAAATTGTAATTTATTAGATATGAAAGCTCTTTAGCTTAATAAAACAAATAAACCTTTGCAATTGCCAGATAGATAGATAGACAGACAGATAGATATGGGTGGGTCTGATAGACACCTCGCTGAAATGTTCTTATTTTTGTGATATTTCTGTGACTTTATTTCCTCACCATCACCTATAGGCATATTCTTCCATGGCAACATCTCTAGCTTCCCTTATTTTCCCCAAAGCATCTTCCTTTCTACTTTACTTCAAATCAAGCTTTGGGCAAGAATACTAGTAGTATCTCTGCCAGCACTATCATTACATAGTAGAATCATTTACCACTCCTTAGAAAGATGGGATTTAAAGTATGTGATTTCATAATATAATGGCTTTGGACTTGAGCTGTGCTTGAATTGCAATCTGCTTAGTTCTAAAATCAGCTGTTTTGTTATATTTCCAAACACATTTAAAAATTTGCTGATTAGACACTAAAGTGGCCAGTTACTTACGCCCTTTTTGGTGAGCCCTGGGGTCTAAAAAGAATTTTAATAAAATAGAAAAAAAAACCATACACAATAAATCTACAATAAACTTAAGAGACGAACAACACAGAAACCCAAATACAAAAGCAGCGCAATGAAACCCAAACAACAAACTGCTGTATAGCAAAGAACTTAAATAGCCCTTAAATGCATATGTTAAGACTGCCACTGTGAATTAAACATATATCTTAAAAAGGCCTGGAAGAACATAAAAGTTTTAACCATGTGAACTTCCCTAGGGAGAGCATTGCATAGTCAGAGGGCCACCACCAAAAAGGCTTTCTTTCTCATAGTTGTCCTCCAAGCTTTAGTTTGAGGAGGCACATGAAAAAGGGTTTCTGGCAGGGTACAGTTACTTGTGCTTTCATCAACATTTTTAAATAGTTGTCCATGGAACTTACGTTTGTTTCTTTATTCATGTTAGCAAAACTGTTTATTATTCAAGATCCATGGAAGAATTTATCATCATTTTGATGTTTCTTTTAAAAGAGAATGCAACAATCGCAAGCCAGAGGAGTGGTTTCCCAGCTTCGTTTTGGACCAGTTCTTATCAAACTCCACCTCCACCATGCTTAAGTGGAGTTCATCATGACTTTCCTGTTACTGCACCAGGCACCTTCTCAGCAGGAGATCCCAGCAGCTGGCCAGGACATACTCTGCATCAGACTGCTCCACCTCCTCCGCCGAGTATGCCAGAATCTTGGCACTATCCATTAGCATCTCAGGTGAGCCCTTCATATGGACACATGCATGATGTATACATGCACCGCCACCATCCTCATGCACACATGCATCATCATCACCACCCGACTTCGCACCTTGACCCACGGTACAGATCTTTGCTGATGCCTTCAGTTTGCGCAGGCAAGATTCCTCCGCCACAGTGTGATGCAACAAAGACAGATCCTACGGCTGTCACCAGTGCTACCTCAGCATGGGCAGGAGCCTTTCATGGAACAGTTGACATTGTGCCAACTTTTGGGTTTGACACAGGTAAGCTGCAGCTTTCTCTTTCACGTGGTTCGTATTTTAGGAAACATATGTCGTAACCAAGCAAATCCTCAAGACCTCCACTTTCGGGGGGGGGGACTATGGCACTGCAGATGTTGCTGGGCCCCCATCTCCCATCAGCCACCATGGTGAGTTATAGTCCAAGACCAACTGAGAGGGTCACAAGCCCCCCACCCTGATTCTTTCACCTGATCTGTTAGATATGAATCCCTGATGTAGTTAGAAAGGGTTGAAGTTGCAAGAATGCTAAGATTTGCAATGATGATCTTGAAGAATTAGTTCTTTACTCCCACTGAAATCATAAAGCAGACAAAACATATAACACGCTTAATACAGGCAAGCAATCCCAAGGTTCAGAGCTCTATTGTGTGTAGCAAAAAATTAACCACAAACATCCTGTTATTATATAAAGTCAGTAGAAAACAGATACTGGCTTTCTTGTTTTGCAGTTCTAATTACCCTTCCTTGTTCCTTTTTTCAAATTAGGCAAACTTAGGATTCTTCTTTCTGTAAGCCTGCAGTGAATCTGGTTTCTTACTCAATCCTGTTTGAGAATGAGATGTTCTGAATTCACTCAATGTGGACCCAAGAGATCATAAAGTGTTTTTCAAAATCCAACCCAAATGTTATGTATAAAACTTCCCCAAAACAACCCAGCATAAAAGAAAGCTGTCATTCTACAGGGCAGTCTTCCAAATAAATTTATTCCAAGCACAAAACACTTTTTCTCAAATTACCTTTATAGATGCGGCTCTGCCGCACCTATACAATCTCATTTCAGTGCTTTGAGATGCTCTCTGAATTGGAAGACAAAAGTTTTTCCCTGTGAGCGCCATACTCAGGACCCAGAAATTTTGTACCATTGGAATGACATCGGTCTCATCCATTACCCTGCTGCAGACATCCCAGCAGGTCTAGCTAGCATTTGAACCACAAAGAATTGCATATTAAGTATACATATCATGTTACCTTATGGTAATTCAATATTCATTCTCTCTCTCATGCATTATGTTTCATGGTCCCTTGAAAATAGATTAAAGTGGCCACTTGTGTATTGCTAAAAAAAGAAGCTATGCATCACCAAAAAAGAGGACACAGATTTGCATTTACTGGATTTGGGTAAAAAGGTAAAGGATCCCTGGACAGTTATGTCCAGTCAAAGGTGACAATGGGGCTCATCTTGCTTCAGGCCAAGGGAGCCGGCATTTGTTCACAGACAGCTTTCCAGGTCATGTGGCCAGCATGACTAAACCAATTCTGGCACAGTGGAACACCATGTCGGAAACCAGAGCGCATGGAAATGCTGTTTACCTTCCCACTGTAGCAGTACCTATTTATCTACATGCACTGGTATGCTTTTGAACTGCTAGCTTGGCAGAAGTTGGAACAGAGCAATCGGCACTCACCCCATTGTGTGGATTTGAACTGCTGACCTTCTGATCAGCAAGCCCAAGAGGCTCAGTGGTTTAGACCACAGCGCCACCACATTTACCTTTACCTATATTGGTTTTATGTATAAATACAAATAACAGAAATATAATACATCTGGGAAAGACTGTGGCCAAGTGATCATTTTGCCTGCTCAGTCTCCTGTCTGGATGCTAACTGTTGATGAGAAATAAGTTACCAATCTATTGGTTCTTTACCTTTAAATGTGACATGAGTAGACAGACAGCCCTTCAAATAGAGCAGGAATGGGGAACCTTTGGTCCTCCTGGTGTTGCTGAACTACAACTCCCATCAGCCCCAGTTGTAATTCAGCAACCTCTGGAGGGCCAGAGGTTCCTCACACATTAAATAGAGGACTTCTTCATGAGGACTGTCCTCTGACAGCCCTTCAAACAGAGCCATCCTCTATAAAGTATGATACACAGCCATCCGAAAATGGATTTAGAGTCACGCTGGAGCCGTGTCTTGAATGTGTACCAACTTTCATTCAGATATCTTTGTCTTGAAGGCAGATGTCATTACCACAAAAAACCTGAAGATCCCAAGCAGTCAGGTTAAATCAAAGGCCTTACTTGGCGTAGGCAGTAATCTGTAAATCACTCCTAACTGATAGAAGGCGTAAAGGCCCGCCCTGCTGTTTGTCTCCCAGCAGCTGGTATTCAGCATCATACTGCCTTTGAGTTGAGATATTTCATTTACTTAGTTATCACTAAGTTATGATATGTGACAGGTGAGTTTGCAGCTGGTTTTGACTTGCAAAGCTTTATGCATCTCAGGAGCCCAATATGCTCAAGGATCACCTCTCCTCACACAAACCACCTCAGATCCTGTGATCATCATCTCCATGTGCCCCCTCCATGGGAGGTCCAGAGGGTGGCATCCAAAGAACCTTGTACATCTCCCAGAGTGTTTGAGGACTTGTGCCTGTCTTTTTACACACCTAGTGGAGAACACTAGTAAAACTCAACTGTATCAAAGGGCTACCTGAAAAGTGAATTGGAAAAAAGGGGCACAAGTCCCATGAAATAACTGTATAGAACTGGCCCATACAACTGCATAGCTCATTCAACTACAGTGAGCCCTGCCAGCCATGGATCTGAAAAAAGTTGCTTATTCTACTTCTCCCAGATCTGGTGTGGAGAAGTGGCAGAACCTCAGGCTAAACTTACTGGTTTAGGACCTACGGTAGTTCAAGTGATGCTTAAGCCAAGGGCAGATTGGGCAAAAGATCGAGGTTCACATATAATGTGTAATTCTTGTTTGCCTTTGCCTGTTAATATAGCATAGCAGACTACAGACTTTAGCAAGCAATGCTACATCTTAAATTGATTTTCCTGTACTTAAAAATAAAACTGTTGTTCCAATTTTCAGACTGTAGTTTTTGCCATCAAGGATAGGAAACCCACCCAGTTTTTTCCGTACAATTCTGACATTCCTGTTTGCAAATTTAATATAAGAGTTTATATGGGAAATAGTACAGTAGATGGCTCTCACAAGTATACAAGTTGTACCATTCACATAGTATTAGATGATAGTCCGTTTCTTTTAGAAGGTTCTTTGGATTTGGGTTTCAGAGAACAGAGCAGTGCAAATGCCCTGTCTCACATTCTTGTACTAACTGCTACAACCTAGCAAGCTTCATTCTCACATTCTCCTTTATCGGGGAGAGAGTAAAACAGCGCTGCTTTTGCTGCCTCAGGACATTAAGAAAAAACAGCACAACCGAATCCTTAAAAGATCTGGGCAATTTTATGGCCATTAATTATGTTTGCAGCTGTACAGATGACACAAGAGTAATTAAATTTCATGCTCCAGGTTGTAAAGTGATCGTCTGCTATGACTAGGAGCAATTGTTAGCCCCTTCATGGGGTCTGCCTTTTGGCAAGGTATATTTATGAGCAAATTTCAGCTGTCTATGACTCTTGTCATAGAAGGCAACATAAAGGTGCATCTGATAGCAATTCCAGTAGTCCTTGCTGTCTAGACAATTGGATTGTCTGTCCAAGGCTGAATAAGGAATCTTATTTTAAGATTTATTTTTTTTTAAAGGAAAGGCTCAAAAACCATGAAAGGGGCTGCAATTTGTTCATGGGTAAGTGAACGTAGGAAGGAAATGAATTAATATTTTGGGATGGGGGGGGTGAGTGAGGGATGGCTCCTATTTTAACTATTGTTATACGAATAGAATGCTAATGGCCCGGTCCAACTTTTCCATTTCAGAGCTTGGGTACAGGGGTCAAAACTGAGGATGCATCGTCAATGATGGATCCAGTCCATAAATGCATGCGTAACATTTAATTATGCATGCAGTGCTGACTTCAGGTTTATCTGAACACAAACATAAATGATAATGACCATATTATAGCATGCCATATATTAATCAATTAGCTTGCATTTATTTGAACTCAGGGTAGGCTTTTCCCACATATGTAAAACCCACAGTTCCTGTGGGTTTACTTTTTATTAATCCTTTAGGGATGGAAAGATGGTGGAAGAAGAGGAACTTGTGGCTCTTTAGACGTTGAACTAAAAGTTCTACGACCCCTGCCCATTGGGCTGGGGCTGGTGGTAGCTATACAATGTTTAAATGCTCCTTATGGTGTTCATTGCCCTAATCCCAACAGAGCTTGCATGTAGATGTTATATGCAATTGTGATGACTCATAGAGAGCTTTGAAATTTTATGTCCACTTATGGAACACTGCCTGGGGAAAGGGATTTCCACAGTCTACACAAAGTATCTGTAACCATTGAATAAACACTGGGGCTCAGGGAGAATTCACACAAACATTTCTGACTGAAGCAGCTGCTCCAGACTCATCTCCCCACACCCAACATTCACAAGTGGCAAAGTTTTCTTTTGAGTCTGCATCAATTCAGCAAAATCTCTATTTACCTGCATCCATAATGATTGAAAATGAAAACTAACATTATCAGGGACAAGATTCCGTGCATATATCTCTATCTATCTATCTATCTATCTATCTATCTATCTATCTATCTATCTATCTATCATCTATCTATATCTATCTAATCTATCTATATCTATCTCACTGAGCATTAATGAGGAAAAAAAGTAAATTGTATTAAGACTAATCACTGGCTAGGACATATTCATTAACTGAGGATGCAGCAGATCAGATATGAATACCCTTACATAGCCTTACATAGCCTTGTTGATGTTAAAAGATTACAAAACTGCACATAAATTAATCTGGGCCAGTTCCACAAAAAAAAAAAATAAGGAAATGATTCAACAGTAAGTAATTTCAAGAGTGTTCCCATCCTACCCCCTTTAGTGCAGGAACTTTAGCATAATCTTTAATTTCACGTAAATGTTTTTAATAACTTATTTTATTAAAAGGCAAAATAGACCAAAGATAAAGGTCATAAAGAAACATTGTTACAGCAGGTTGAGATCAGTATAAGGTTGGACATTATCAAGGAACTTGTATGTTCCAAAACATTACAAAAAGGTACCCATTTTTTCATAATAATATCACAGAAATATTTATGTTTAATTTATTAAGATGGAACAGATAATTGTATTGGCTATTTCAGTTGTCTCTTTGCTTAAAATTTTCAATGATTGTTAGTGGATTCATCTTTTTGGTAGAGTTTTTGGGGAAGCTATTTTTATTTTTCAAATGCATTTAGGAAGTTGCTTGTTTTTCACTGTCTCTTTCAATGTTTTATTGCATTGGGCAGCCTTTTATATTACATTTTGTATTCATTTACTGTTTTATTCTTCTATATGTTTTTATGTTTGCAACAACTAAAAATAATGGGGGGCGGGGAGGCAAAAGTGGTTTGAATGGCACATTTCTGATGGGGCTTCTTCTCTTATTAGGGCTGCCCAAATACATTTTGCTCCTTGAGGTGAAAGACATGTTGAAGCCTCTCTTCATTCCATGTAGAAAAGCAGGTCCTTTGGAGGATGTGTGGCCAGTGCATCTCTATTCAGTCCTTGTCCCTCAGGATCTGACGTGGCCACTTCACTTAGCCTAATGGTCAGTCGGTTGGCCAGATTTTATCCTGCTCTCACCTCTGGTCAAGCAGGCAGTGCAGGTTTCAGAAATAATGCAAAAAATCTGCCAAATGTGTGTACCAGAAGTAAAAGTGGGATGAATGTACATGCAGTTCTTCTTTCAGACTACTGTACTTTAAACTGAAAATTATATGCATCTCAGGCACATAAATACCATTTCTTAATGAAACCAAATGGATGTTTATGTCAGATGATTTAAATCAATATGTTTTGAGTCTAGTACTACTTATTGGAATTGGACGGGGGGTGGGGAGTCAACTACAGTACAGTCTATCACAGGTGTAATTAACTTTTGTCCCAGAGTATGATCTGATGGTACCTGAGGCCACCACCCAACTGAAGCTAAGCAGGTATGGGCGATGCCTGGATGGGTGACCACCTGGGAACCACGTGTATGTTGCCTTAGGTTCCATGGTGAGAGAAAGGTGGGATGTAAGATGATGACTGATTGATCAAATTAAGCCACTCAAACAATGCAAGTTTAAACTTATTTCCTCTTCCCCTTCAAAACAGGCATCCAACATCAGGACAAAAGTAAGGAGACATCATGGTTCTGAAGTACCAAAAAATGGATTTTACCAGTAACCAGTGTTAAAAGAGCTCCCATCTTGTGAAGGAGATACTACAGTATTATTATTTTTTACTGTTTCTTCACAGTGGCAATAAACATTATACTAAGCAGATGATGAGCAAACCAGCCATATGTTTTTTGGATGGAGCCTTTACCTCCAGAAGGTCATTTTAAAGTCCCAGGACATGAAGAAAAAAATCGAAAACCTTTCTTTGTATATCATTTGTCATCTGAGCCTGCTGAAGCATTTCTCCAATCTAACTTCTCTATGCTCCTTTTAACAGTGTTTTGCTTAGATGTGTGCCATGGTCTATATACTAACGCATACCCTTGACTGTCAGGAGAGACCTAGCTTTGACCTAAAGTCCTCCTTCAGGAATGCAGTTTTTTGTAGTTCTTTATGCGTCTATTTTTGTAGAAATACAGAAAGTTTGCATCAGCACTGGTGGGCTATTTTAGAACAATGTATTTTTTAAAATTTAAAGTTTTTAAAATTTAAAGTTCTGTTTTAAAGAACTTGCTCTCAGAGACGCACTGGCAAATCTTTTGAAATGCATAGGTTTTTAAATGTCTGATGTGGTTGTATGAGATTTTGTTGTTGTGACCTGAAGTATCTTGTCATGATCAAACGGTTCAGTCCCCCATATAACAACCCCACAAGATCTTGAATGTACTTTGCCTTTCGCTTAAGCAATTGTTCAAATGTAAAATAGTGTCTGCGGCAGTGCTCTTTTGTTGAAAAATGACTATTTGCTTTGCTGCTTCTGATGACAACTTTGAACTGGGTACCTGATAAGAATATGTTGCTGAAACAATGAAGTACAGACGCTTTTAACTGAAATCCTAAACAGATGGGTAGCCTTGAGCCTTTAAATTAATCTCAGCTGCAGTGTTAACATGACAGTAGCTGAAGAGAGATGCAGCACCTTGTTGCTTGAGGTACATACCCTACTTTCCTGCCAACCTCCATCTATAACCTGCTAGAACATAGAGTGGGATTCCAAGAGCAAGTTTAGGTGTGTTCAAGGGACTGTGTGCACCCTTTAATTTTTCACTGTTTTCCTCTTGAAGGGTAGACTGATTTAGAAGATCTTTCCCTAGCCATACCATTCTTTGGATCCAGACCAGAGCTAGCCAATAATTGCACTGGTCTATGGAGCATGTTAAATGCCTTGCACAAAGACACTAGTACGGTTGTCTAAGTACAAGCATGGACACAGCACAGTAAGCTTTCGATGGTGCCACAGTTCTGGGGATAGCACCTTGTAGCACAGCTAGGGCCATTTTTTTGGCCTGTTAGCTGCTGTGCTGTTCATAGAAACAGGATCTTCACTGAAAAATTCATTGAATATCAATGGGGCACACAAATAAGTATCAAGACTATTAATTACCTAGCTTATAACCAAACATACTATTATTGGGCTGGGGTTTTTTTTGGGAGGGTGGGGTGATATTTCCAATGAACCATTCTTGTGATGAGGAAAAAAATCTAACAGGAATTATAGAGTCTGAAGCATATTTTGCAAGTATTGATAGGTCGTGGGGGCACCTTTCCATCAATGGCTTTTGCATTCTGAATCAGCCCCTTTTCGGTGCGAAAACTTTGTATATTCCAAAAAGCTCAGTATTTTCAAATCCTGGAATAAAGCTACTCATTTTCCACAATCTGGCGTCAGCTGGCAGTCCATTGAGTGCTGCCTTCACTACTCTTCAATACAATTAAATTAGGAAGTCATTGGCTAAACCGAATTTGCCCACAGATCCATAATCAGCAAGACATTTCTAGAATATGTGCTAAAGTTAAACCTGTGGTGAGATTCCTCAGTAGTCTGAGGTCTAAAGCAGGTACATGAAGCAGCATGCATGCAAACAGGACTAATTAGGGCTCGTCTAGACTTCTGCTTGTGCCACATTTCTAGGCCCAGCTCTAGCCTTTAAATTTCTGTGTCTGAACATTGGTTTTGCTTGTTTGTTTTTTGACCTGGTGCTTTCCCCGTGAAAACCCACATTATACCGCTGAATCAGAGCCAACAGCAATTGGGTTTTCCACAGATTACCATTTGCTCCAATTCGGCGGTAAAATGTGGGTTTTCCCAGAGAAAGAGCCAGGGGAAAACAAAAAACAAAAAACACCCACTGGACACAGAGCTTTAAAGCACATAACTGTATCTGGAAAGCACAGCACAAAAGGAATTCTGGAGGAGCCCTAAGTGCTACAAACTGCTGCTTCAACTTGAAGGAAATTCCAATGCAGGGAATGTTCCTCCTGATTGGAAAAAATAAAACATAAGCTCCTTGTTGTGTGCAGTCTTTTTCTTCAATTTCCTTGGGATGATGGCTATTACAAAAAATAAAATAAATTACATTCTGCTCATTTCAAATATGTGTAATGCAGGAGTTGCCAGCCTTTTCTGTTGTTGTTACGGGAGTTGTGCCTATGGGTGCATTAGGATTTCTGAGTAAGTGTTATGGGGTGTGCACCTCCTGACCACTTCTTCTCCTCTTCCAGATCAGTGTCTCCCCACACCACAGGGACAGACAGTGTAGGCACACACAATTTGCTTTCCCAAGAAGCTGATAAAAGTTTGGTCCAACCTGAACCTTGAAAAACACACAGGGCTGAAAGGAAATCCAACAGATCATTGTACTTCCAACTTCCTCCTTCATCTTTTAAAGGGATAAAAGGTTAACAGCCATTGCCATTTCTTAATGAAGGACAGTGAGCTTAAAGGCTTCATTAGCACCAGGAAAATATTTCAAAGGCACTACAGCACTGTGCCCAAAGGCACCATGTTGGCAACTCCTAGTTAGTACATCTTAAATGTGAATCTCCACTACTTACCAACTGCTGCTTCTTTGCAATTTTCTGCCAGGTAATTCAGACATATCACACCATTGAACTGGGATATCATTAACAAAAGTTTATACCATAATTTATGAAGCAGTACCCTATTTTGTCCAGGCACAGTGGAGTTATACAATCTATCCCACTTGCTTCTGCAAACACCTGGAAACCTCTCTACTTGCATCACACAGTTGTGCCTATACCAAGAAAGAAGGTCAGGTCTGTTTCAGTGAACCTCTAAAGGCATTGATAAAAATCCCTGTCAAGATTAAACTTGCTGTTATCATAATGGTGGTTTGCAGCTCAGACACATGATAGGTGGTGTCCCTTTGTGCCTACGCTAGCAGTATAAATCTCTGCTGCCCCAGTGCTGATACTCAAAATTGCAAAATTGATGCTGCCGACTTGCTGAAGTTAGTGCAAAACTAGGCACTACTTTGGTTGGTTTTCCCTTTCTTTGATTACAGGTTCAGGGCCCCCTGGAAAGAGAGGTTTAATCCTTTCCACCCCAGCACTGAGCCCAACAAATATTTCTCCATGCAGCAATTAGTCTCAAAGAAAAAGCTGACATTGGTGCCAACTGCAGCATGGGTGTGTATGGGATTGTGGCTGGGACAGGCAGGGGTTCATTTTTTGATAGAAGCCTCTGAGCAGTGTTCAAGAAACATTGCAGACTGTCAAGAGAACACATGAAGTTTCTGGTTTTGATTTTCTGCAAATATCAAACATAAAGAATCTGACTGGGCCTAGGAAGAGAATCGCTGAAATATCACGAGGAAAATGACTACCAGAGTACTAATCTATTGTTATTATTTGAGAAAAGTTTATTTTAGAGCTTTGTTCACTTCAGCTTTTATCGCTATGCATCTGGAAATATCTGCCAAGTCACTGTTTTTCCAGTGGTACATAAAGGTCACAAAGGAGCCTGCGTCAGATCTCTGAGGAGATTGGAGCTCTGAATCACCAGCGAGTAGGATCACCTCCAAAGCCTATCTGGATTGCATCAATCTCAATGCACTGGAATCCCTTGCAGTACAGTACTGAAGTACTTTCTCAAGCAGGCTGTTTTGCATTAAGGGAACAATTCATTTGTAGCATTGTGGTGAAAGCAAACCAAATACCCATTCCAAAAATTCTACTGATATACCCTGACAAAGAGGTTTGGAATGATTAATATTAGACAATACATTTTTCAACAGCCTAAAAAGCATCTCCTCCCCTACAGAAACCAGCACACTTTAACTGTCTTACATCTGGCTTTCAAAATACTAAAATGTTTTGCATTGGCTGGGGGGGGGGAAATAGTTGTCCCAATGGAGGACATGTAATAGGTGATATAGGTGGCTTGTAAACTTCAGTATGAGACATCAGTAATTTAAGGCATTGCTAGACATCATACATAATATACAGAGTCATGGGGGTTGCACATGATTTGATGGAGGTACAAACCTCATTCTGGAGCCAAGTACTTGCAGTCAGTAAACAGTGGAATGGCAGACAGTGATTCAGTACATGATAAGTACTGCTTCTGCTTTTGTCATGATTCCTCACAGGAGTAGTGAGTTTTGTGTGCGTATAGGAACTTACGCATTTTTACTTCAGCTCCATACATGCATCAGTGCATGTCTGTGGGGCTGTCTGTGCAAGTGGGACCCCTGCTTCAGGGTTGTGAAAATGAATAAACACAAGCATAAATAAGTACCCTGCCATTTCCCAAAGTGTGAAGAAAAGGTTGCAGGATTAGTCAAGCGATGAAGGGAAGGCACCCTGTGCATGCAGAGTCACAGAACTCCATTTCTGGATTGTTAGTAAACAGACACAGCCAGAGGATATATAATCATCTCCTCCTCTGCCTTTATCAGGGGTTCACCAAATCATAGTTACAGGGGTGCAGGCCATGGTTCTGATGGATGCAGGAAGCAGGAGCTTCAAATCCAAAGCATCCCAGTGAGAGAACCATCCTTCTAGGCAACTGAACTGCTCTTAGTGTTAATAAGTAATGTTCAACACAAATCTACACTTTTTCAACTTCAAATATCTAGCCCTGCTCTCTGGGACAGCAAAGAACAAATCCTTGTCTTCATCTGTGTGACGGTCCTTCAAGTATTTGATGTGCAATCATGTCCCCAACTCAGGTTCTCCAAGATAAGCATACCTGTCCCTTCAACCTTTTCTCATAAACCTCACACTCCGGACCATTTCCTTTGCCATCCTTTGAACTGATTCCAATTAGTCTATGTCCCACTTAAAGTGTGGCACACTTGACATGTTTTTCTGCTAGGGAAACAGCAGATTCTACTATGTCAGTATGACACACTCCCAATGTAAACTTACTGCTGACTATAAACATTAAAGGGCCTACAAAATGAAAGTGAAATGGAGATATCTTCCTGTTAAATGCGATTTAGGCGACAACACTATGAACACTTACCAAGGCATAAGACCTTTAGGGCTCAGTGGATCATAAGTCTTGAGTAAACATACATAGGATCAGATTCTTAAACAGCACTTGCACTGATCCTTTTCCTAATAATGGAGCTGGAAAAATAAATCAAAGCTGCACTAATAGCTTCCTCCTGTTTTTAAAATCAAGGATGGAGAACCTGTGAGCCTCCAGATGTTCAAATCTAACTCTCATCTGCTCCAGAGATCATGGGCAATGGATCAGTGATGATAGGAGTTGTAGTCCAATAGCATGTTGAAGACCACAGGTTCCTCAACATCCCTGATTTAAATCATGAAAACTCAAAAGGGCAATAATTAGTTGTGTGCTTATACTTCTGTTAGTATCTCAAAATGAATGGTGCAAAAGTACTAATTAAACACAGATGTGGGATTGGTATTCATTATTTAGAGAGCAGAATGTTCTCTTGAAACATTTAAGGCACCAGCATAAAAAGATGACTAGAGCTGATACAAATATTAATCCAGAGTTCACATTAACAATGCAGGCTTGCATTTGTGATCATCCGTATCATCACTGTAGTGGACACAATGCCATTAATTGTGAATACATTCATTCCAAATACATTAATTTGTGAAATAAGGATATTTGCAAATAAATTCACTAACAAATGCTCTTCTGTTGGCCTTGTGAAGTTTTTGATACATGTAAACTTCAAAATATTGCAAAAGGAAACACTGAGTGGTTAGAGGAAACAGTAAGCCTGCAAATTTATTATTGACAAATGTTCATGGTTTTGACATGTCATATTCAGATCAGCCCTAGAAATCAAGATGCAAAGAGCCAGTAATCCATTTTGACTGTTGTTCTAACCTCTTGGTATATAAAAGTTGTGATAAACACTACACACATTAATGATCCATGTTGTTCCATGACTCACAAGTGGAGGGAGAAAAAGAACTGATTTTATTTCCACATAAAAATTAGGTCTCTAATTTAGCATAGCTTGATATGCCATTGACAGCATTGGTAGATCTGTTTCAAAGCCCACTTGACATTTCTATTAATAGAAATAGGGCTGTCTGAAAACTACAACCGCAACAATCAAATGCCATAGAATCTCATGCACATATCATGCTGGAGATCTTTGCCACAGTTCCCACTGCCAACGACACAAATATCTGTTGTTTTCAAAGCCACTTGTCTCTTTAGCAGAGAATGCTAAACACCAGGTGTTTGAACACATAACTGGCCAAAGTGTGGATAGCTGTTTGCCCCCAATGTCCTCACAAGTAACATGCCTCCCTGCTTGGATAAAGGGGAAAGCAGAAGTCCTTATGTGGGCTTCTGATAGTGGAACTAATTACAGTGGTACCTCAGGTTACATACGCTTCAGGTTACATATGCTTCAGGTTACAGACTCCGCTAACCCAGAAATAGTGTTTCAGGTTAAGAACTTTGCTTCAGGATGAGAACAGAAATTGTGCTCCGGCGGCGCTGCGGCAGCAGGAGGCCCCATTAGCTAAAGAGGTGCTTCAGGTTAAGAACAGTTTCAGGTTAAGTACGGACCTTCGGAACAAATTAAGTACTTAACCTGAGGTACCACTGTATCTGAATCCCACCTTATGTTGTTGTTGTTGTTGCTGCTGCTGCTGTTTGTATGTGTGACATGTTCTGCACCATGTACATGAAGGTGTCTCCTTAATGCACATCATTTATGTCTAGAAACACTAAAACACAATTACTATCCAGAGATGCCATTGTGGAATTAACTGAATTTCAACTCATTCATGTCCTATCACCATCTCATACATAAAGAGATGCATAATATGAGTGGATGAGATTGCAGGGAATTCCAGTGGCACAGGCCTTCTTGGGATGTGCCAATGCAGACCAGAAAAGGCTTAGATCCAAAAGATCTACTCCCAAACTGGGGACTGGGCTATGCCATCTCGGAAACTATGTTTTCCAAAAAAAGGGTTAAATTTCACAATTACGCAGTTTTATCTTGAAGCTTCAGAAGCTGCTAGGCTCTCAGAGACATCAGAGACATCTCTTCTCCCTGTGATCCCAATGGCCTTTTGTTTTTGTTTAGTCGTTTAGTCGTGTCCGACTCTTCGTGACCCCATGGACCAGAGCACACCAGGCACTCCTGTCTTCCTCTGCCTCACGCAGTTTGGTCAAACTCATGCTGATAGCTTCGAGAACACTGTCCAACCATCTCGTCCTCTGTCATCCCCTTCTCCTTGTGCCCTCCATCTTTCCCAACATCAGGGTCTTTTCTAGGGAGTCTTCTCTTCTCATGAGGTGGCCAAAGTATTGGAGCCTCAGCTTCAGGATCTGTCCTTCCAGTGAGCACTCAGGGCTGATTTCCTTCAGAATGGATAGGTTTGATCTTCTTGCAGTCCATGGGACTCTCAAGAGTCTCCTCCAGCACCATAATTCAAAAGCATCAATTCTTCAGCGATCAGCCTTCTTTATGGTCCAGCTTTCACTTCCATACATCACTACTGAGAAAACCATGGCTTTAACTATATGGACCTTGGTTTGCAAGGTGATGTCTCTGCTTTTTAAGATGCTGTCTAGGTTTGTCATTGCTTTCCTCCCAAGAAGCAGGCGTCTTTTAATTTCATGGCTGCTGTTACCATCTGCAGTCATCATGGAGCCCAAGAAAGTAAAATCTCTCACTGCCTCAATTTCTTCCCCTTCTATTTGCCAGGAGGTGATGGGACCAGTGGCCATGATCTTCGTTTTTTTGATGTTGAGCTTCAGACCATATTTTGCGCTTTCCTCTTTCACCCTCATTAAAAGGTTCTTTAATGGCCTAAGATATGAATTATTCTTTTTAGGGTTATAGTCCATAATTTAAACACCATTTTGCCTTTAACTTGCTAAAACAGTATGCCAAATGGAGACCAAGACATCTGGTAAGAATTCGTCCCAGTCCAATTGTGTTTTCTTTGGGGAATATTTTGATTTGTTGCTTTGGAATATATAGCCATCCTGTATGTTCTGAATTTTCAAGGACGGCATGAGATTCAAATAATCAGTTGTTTACATACTCTAAGGATCTGTGATAGAAAGCTTCTGCCCTTGATAGTGGGCGTGCACTTTGAATCCATGGATTTTAACAGGACCTGCATATGCTCAAATGTATGCTGGATTGTACCCAATATCTGTACATCTGAAACTGGTTTTGTTATTTTGTGCTAGCAGGGAAAAACTGAGTCAAGCAAAACAAAATGGAGAACAGGCTCTGTTGCTCACTGATGCAACTGTAGTACAGTGGTACCTCGAGTTACAAACGCCTCAGGTTACAAATGCTTCAGGTTACAAATTCTGCTAACATGGAAGAGTTACCTCGATAACTTTGCCCCAGGATGAGAACGGAAATTGTGTGCCAGCAGTGCAGCGGCAGCAAAAGGCCCCATTAGCGAAAGCACGCCTCTAGTTAAGAACAGTTTCAGGTTAAGAACGGACCTCCAGAATGAATTAAGTTCGTAACTAGAGGTACCACTGTATTTTGCATCACTGAGTCATGGAGTCTGTCCTCCTTTTCATTTTGTTCATTTGAAGTGCTTCTCTCTTCTTTTCTTTTCTTTTCTTTTCTTTTCTTTTCTTTTCTTTTCTTTTCTTTTCTTTTCTTTTCTTTTCTTTTGCTCTATTTCTCAAATATGTTTATTTTTGAGATGCTCTCCTTCACATCTCACCAACATCTGAACTGTGTTTGGGATTCTTCTCTGTGGTTAAACTCAAGCATTCCCTGAAAGAACATTGTCAACTTTGCACTTCTTGCTACGTGGGTGCAGATTGACCAGAAAATAAAATAATTACTTTTAAAAAGCTAATGTACTTAACAAAATATTTACAGCTCCTTGACCCCTGAGCCTATTCTTCTGAAATTTATCTAGGAGCACATCTATGCTATACATCATATTTATGCAAATGTCTCATACAACCACAAGGATTTGCATCAAACATAGATAAAAAGTCTTAAACTTTAAAGGCATGTAGTATAAGAACCTCTTCATTTATGTGTTTGAAAACTGTATGGGCAATTTCAGACCCTCCAAGTGTCCCTATTTTCCAGGGACATCCCTGATTAAGAGAAGCTATCCTGGTTTCTGATTTGATCCCAGAATGTCCCACTTTTCCGTAGGATGTCCCTATTTTCATTGGAGAAATGTTGGAGGGTATGAAGTCATCCGACCCCCGAACCATCTGAAGGCATTCCTGTATAGGAAAGGTGTGTTGTTGTTTTTTTAAAAAAAGTTTAATGTTTTGTTATGTTTTTATATATGCTGTAGCTGGGGCAGAGTAGCTGGGGCAACCCAGTAAGATGTGTTGGGTATAAATAGTAAAATTATCATTATGGAACGGGATGACCCTATTTTCATTGGAGAAATGTTGGAGGGTATGTAATTTCTTTTTCCAAGTCTGCCCTCCCCCATTAAAAAGTTAAAGACATTTGTTGATTCATCCCTTCCCCCCTGCAGTCAGGAGGAAGATGTCTGAGACTCTGTAGATTTGGGCCCAAGGTAAAAAACATTGTTTATCTAAAAGTAGCCATGTTGGCGAATAAGAAAAATAATAATCTAGAATCAATATTAGGGCAATAATTTCACTACGCCAACCAAAATGTCACAAAATAGCATGCCAGCTTTTGAGATATCCAGTATTCTTCATCACGCTAAATGATAAATAAAGCAATGGAGGCAGGGGGAGAAAAAACATTGGGTAATGTTTAAACCATGAAATCTGCATCTGGTTGCAGTCTTCTGGTGGAATGAAGGAGGAGCTAGCAGACCTTCAAATAAGGCTGTTTAGATGTGCTGGGAACAAGAAGCAAAGTGATGGCTGATCCCATGCTTCTTGTTTCTAGCAGGCCTTGAGATCATGCACACTGTTTTGTGATATTTTGGTTGGCCTAAGAAAAGTACTGTCCCAATATGGATTTTGAAATACTGTATCAATCTAGTCACCAAGTCTAAGGAACTCCCACTTGCACTTCTATGACAGGAAAAACTTTGCCTGTTGATTTCTACCTCTTATGTCTCTGTTCATTAAAAAACGAAGAAGCAACCTTCAGAAGAGTCATGACTTTGAACATTGGGGGGTTTGAATTTTCCATTGTCAAATTTGGCTTGTCAACTGGTTGCTTTTGCTTCAAAGGCTGTCTTGCCTAAGAGGGTCAAACATTTACAGGAAGGTTAAAAATACAATAAAATGTTTTGCTCAGGAAAATATTTGTATATAATCAAGCTAGATTTATATAGGGTAGTGGTGGAGAAGTCAGAAGGTTGAGAAGTCAGAAACTGAAGCTGATGGAACCAGGAGAGGACCACAAAGGGACCCAGAAGCTGAAGTGATGAATGCAAATGGGAAAGTATAGATTTGGTTAGAATCAGTAAAACTGGATGTCTTGAAATCTGTTTATTTTTATTTGGGTTACTATTTTAGAAAAAAAGTAGTTACCCAAATAATAATTACTGGAAAACTGCTTATTATTTGGCCTAAAAAGTGTAATTTGTGTTGGGATAAATTACAGAAACTTGCACTCACCCCATGTTTAAGTGCAATACCACTCGGCTCTTATTGGGAGTAGGGTGGGCTACTGAAAGTCCAGAAGGCCTGAGTTGGGTTGTTTAGTGGACACAGCCAAAGAAAAAGAAAGGTATCTACTTGATGGCAACAGTGAAGAAAAAGGAAAGGCTTGGTTGGGTGGTTTGTTTGCCTTCCTTCCCTTTGAAGGTGCAGGCTACAACTTGTACCATCAGAGGGGATAATGAAGTCGATAAGGAATAGAAGCTGAATGGAACCTATCACTGGAACAGATAATTGCATCTTCACTTTTGCTGAGGCTGGTTTGGAAAGCCTCTTTGGTACAAAAATGTTTCTTCTGAGCAAAACTGCCTTATAATGCCAGCATTAGTTTTGACTTGGACTTTACTGGAAGCAAGGCTGAATCTACCACTTTTTTTTTAAAGAAAGAAATCAGTTTCCAGAAAATCTCACCTTGGGAATACGTAATCCACAAAGGCCTGTATTGCCAGACATGCTAGTGATGGATTTTAAAATAAACACTGGGATGGGATGTTTGGAAATATTTGGGGTATGTAAATATGCAAAACATGCAAAACAAGGCTAACAGCTGTGGGATGTTCTCTCAGTCGACAAGAGAAGGGCTTGCGTAATTCTCCACTGGTTTCCCTGCAAAACAGGCAGACACTTAGCTTGACAGATGATGGCACAGCAGCTTTGCCCTGGAAGCAGGATGGAGCATGCTTGTAAAACAGAACCTGCCTTCTCAAAACAGGTTAAATGATGCAAATCCCCATATGTAACAGAGAGACCTTTTTATTTCTGGAGCAATTCTCCATTTTGGAAGCACAGGAGAAGCTTGTAAAGTGTAAGAGAGCCGACCTTCTACAGAAGCCAAAGTGCCGCCTCTCAGCAGCCTAGTCTGACTTTCTTACCTGCATGATAGTTCTGTCACATGCATGAATTCCTGCATACACAACAACTTTCCTTAGTCTTGTAATTCTTTAAAACGAATAGTTCTAAAATTGAATGATTCCTATTTTCACATCTCTTGCACTCAATGCACTGACTGAATGTATTGTGATAATTGAACAGAAGAGAAATTGTGTTGACTAATAATAATAATAATAATAATAATAATAATAATAATAATAATAATAGCAATTGTCCTACTAGCTCCTATACATCAGAGCCTAATCAGCCCGTGCCTGCTTTCCTCAGAGAAGAATTAGAGCAACAGAGCAGATGCAGGGGTTCATCACAGCTGTGCTCTCTCAGGAGCCAGAGTTGGAGCCAAAACACATTGACAGCAGCCAAGAAACATGGAACATGCTCATGTAATGCTCTCATGTGGTGTTCCATTGCATATAAATGCACTTATCACATAGGCTGTCCCATGCACAGTCTTCTGGTGGTGCACCTGCCCAGGACATCAGTCACTGGCTTGCTAATTCCTCATGTCAGCCTTCCCCAGATGCTTTAGACTACAACTCCCATCAGCCCAGGCAGCATGGCCCGTGGTCAGATATCATGGGAGCTGTAGTCCCATGGAGGCAACCAATTTGGGGAAGGCTGTCTCCATGTATCACATTCAAGTCAACTGACCCACAGGAGATAAGAACATTTGCATAGAACAGGATATGTGTGGAACATCTACCTGGGCAAGAAATGCACCTGGCGGTTTTGGGTAGCTGCCCATCAATGCTAATGTGCCTGGTCCTCTTGCCTATGCAGGAACAAAAGAAGAACCTGCTGGATCAGGTCAATGGCCCAGCATCTTGTTCTCACAGTGGTCAGCCAGATGCCTGTAGGAAACGAGAGGCTTGACAACCATATGTCAGGAATGCTCTGATGGTGTTTCCTGCTTGGCAGGGGGTTGGACTCGATGGCCCTTGTGGTCTATTCCAACTCTATGATTCTATTCTATATGACTCCTGCAGTTTCCAGCAGCTGGAATTCAAAAGCATATGGCCTCTGACAAAGGAGAAAGAGCTTATTTGCACGTACCCTATGTTGCTACTTGGGTACTGTGGAGAATTGTGAGATATTTAGCATGACAAGTAGCTTCCCACACCCATGCATGCTTCCAGTTAAGCCCATGACTGGAACAGCAGATGTGGGGTGGACCAACTGAAGATCACCTTGATGGGAGCTCCCTCAAACTTAGAGCCAACCCTTCTTTAAGTTTTTGTTATTATTATTATTATTATTATTATTATTATTATTATTATTATTATATTTTTGGGGTCACTTTTTCACTATGGTACCTCATGGCAACAATGATTATAAGTGAACAGAAACTTACATTAAAACCAGCATTAAGAAAAATAATATAAAAGACCATTATGTTTTTTTTAAAAAAAATCTAAATCAAAACATCCTACACACCCCACCAAGTTTATTTAATTACCTGCCTCATGGCTTATGCCCCCATGATTGGGTTGTCATCCTCTGGGTATGTCCAACACAATGGTAATTTTTCATAATCTATGGCCTTGTGGTTTCATTGTCAAACTTGTTTAGCAATGTATGCAAGATGGCACTGTTGCAAAATGCAGTCTGTTTAATTGGATTTTTATATCTCAGTCAAGCAGTTCAGTCAGATACAATGCAACCCTCACATTAAGCCTCTTTGTAGTTCCTTTTTTTCGTCCTACACTGTATTTCAGTGACTGTGAGCAAAGGAGAATGATATGGCAAGTGGCTTCACGGTCACAATCCTAAAGATTCCAGCAGTGCCAAATTCAGGCACTTCTGATGATTCTCCCTCTGGTTGAAAGGACAGCATGAAGAACTCTTAAAAGAAAATGCAGGCAATGAAATGCTACGTGGCTTCACTATGTTCCACAATGACACAAACCCTCCTGAAAGAGCCACAACTGTCCCATTTTTTTAAAATAGGAAACCAGTGGTGCTAAAATTTTACCACAGCAGGAATGCCCACTCCGTTCCCCATCTCCTTTCTGCAAAACCGCTGGCTATCTCCTTTGATAGATCAGGCTTAAACCATTTGCAAGCGGATGGAAAGGAAAAGTCAAATTATTGTTTTTGCTGAAAACTTCTGCAGCTGTCAGGGTGTGTATGAAACAGTCCTGATGACTGGAAACAATGGCTGGACGCAGTGTGCCGTCTGGGTGTAAGAGCAGCAGAAGAGCTCCAAGTCGCCAGCTATTATTTGGAGAAGATGGGGCTAAATGAGGTGAAAAAATATATTGCTGAACAACACTGAAATGCTTTCTAGTAGGATGTTTTCCCCACCAGGGACAGTCTTACTATACTTCATATTCTAGCCAGGCTCACGCAGTGAAGCCAGCAGCTAGAGTAAGCGACAGTTAAGTATGAAGTGCTGTGCATATGCTAGGAACCTCCCTCTCTCTCTTTTTTTATAATAATATTTATTGGATTTTCACAAATTATATAAACATACTCACTACAAACAAACAAACACAAAAACAAACAAGTATAATTTCAAAACCTTATTTTCTTAAAACTTACTTCACCGACCTCCTCATACCTCCCCTTTCTGCATTCCAGTTTCAAATTTAATTCAGCAAATCCTCACCCTTAATTTTATCTAGTTGTATTCTTTTCTTTTCTTTTAACGTAATCTTAACAGCTGTAGTCCACTTACTTTCTATAATCATAACATTTTAACACTCATTAATTTTACACTATCTCTTAAGATAGATTTTAAATTTCTTCCAATCCTCTTCCGCCGTCTCTTTCCTCTGGTCTCGGATTCTGCCAGTCATTTCAGCCAGTCCCATGTAGTCTATCACCTTCATCTGCCATTCTTCCAGAGTGGGTAGATCTTGTGTCTTCCAATACTTTGCTATGAGTATTCTTGCTGCTGTTGTAGCATACATAAAAAATGTTCTATCTTTCTTTGACACCAATTGGCCGACAATGCCCAAGAGAAAGGCCTCTGGTTTCTTAGGGAAGGTACATTTAAGTACCTTTTTCATTTCATTATATATCATTTCCCAGAAGTCCTTAATCTTTGGGCACGTCCACCAAAGGTGGAAGAAAGTACCTTCAGTTTCTTTACATTTCCAACATTTATTATTAGACAAGTGGTATATTTTTGCAAGCTTTACTGGGGTCATGTACCACCTATAAATCATTTTCATAATATTTTCCTTTAAGGCATTACATGCCGTGAATTTCATATCGGTGGTCCACAACTGTTCCCAGTCAGCAAACATAATGTTATGACCAATATCTTGTGCCCACTTTATCATAGCTGATTTCACTGTTTCATCTTGTGTATTCCATTTCAACAGCAAGTTGTACATTCTTGACAAGTTCTTAGTATTGGGCTCTAACAGTTCTGTTTCTAATTTGGATTTTTCCACCTGAACCTCCCTCTCTCTTTATCCTCCACTGCAATCCTCGAGACATTCCTCTTAGGGTATATTCACACCATACATTTAAAGTGCTATGGTACCACTTTAAACAGGCATGGCTTCCCCCAGATAATTATGGGAGTTTGTTAAGGGTACTGAGTGCTGATGTTGTTGTTTATTCATTTATACCCTGCCTTTTCCCCATACAGGTTAGAAGACCCCTCTTGCCATCCCAGAGATACAATTCTTAGAGTAGGTTAACCATCAATCCCTCTTCTGAGGGAACTCTGGAGAGGTGAGGAGGATGTCCTGTTGCACTAGCAGGAGTCCATGCTCTGCTAATGGAACCATGCAGTTGAATCTGACTCTCAGATTCCAGTTGTATATTCCTCTAGCCATGGGACTGGCAATTCACTGTCCAGATTAAATGTGGTCCATCCAGTGGTGGAGGAAGCTACTCGGGCACCTGGGCCGGCGCGCCCAGGGGCAGGGCAAGCTGCCCATAGGTGTGGGGCTGTTGTAAATAAAAATATGCCCCTTTCCCTTATGGGGTATCCAAGAGCCCATATAGAGTCCTTACATAGGTTCCCTATTGGTAGGAGAAAATAACAGAGGTCAACCAGAGAATATTGAGAAGCAAAGCAGCTAGTAAGCTTGATCTTTATTGATCTGTTGCAACAGGGTACTCCCCTCACACGCAGGAGAGGAAGAGGACCCCCCAAAATGCCGTGCAAGGGCTTATAAAGACTTTTGAAATTCCCATCCTCTAGATCAAGACCACCCCCAGAAACATTATGCATTCATCACAGAAGGGGTGTAACCTAAGACCACCCCTCAGATACATCCCAGAAAAGGCGGTCTGAAACAGAACATTTGCATGTTGTTTTTCTCCTGTCCCAGTTTATCTCCTGTCTGGCAAGTTACTTGATTGGATTGCCTGGGGAGCCTGGCCATTCTTTTGTAGTGGTAAAATACTTATTTCCTGGGCCAGGTCACAGGCTCACACCTTAATCATGTCTTAAATGTGTCCTTAAGACAGGATTTGTGAGGAAAGAGACAATGGGGAGACTTTTCCAGTTTGACCTTGCAGAGAAAACATTTGGTCAGTTTAAGAATCAAAATGGTTCCAGGTTGGCCTTCCTGTGTTGATCTATGTATGTGCAGTTATGAACATTGCCATATATCTAAGACCATAAAATTCCTATCACAGGGCGAGGGTGGGGCCTCCGGAGTCTGCCTGCCTCCTCCCACTCAGCCGCCCTACAGCTGGGGGGAGGAGGCAGGGGGTGGACCATTTGGGCAGCGCAGAGCCTGTGCGCACCCAAGCCACCATGTCTTTCCCAGGTGAGTGCTGCCTGGCATTTTGTCACCCCCCTCAGTGGTGACACCTGGGGCAATTAACTGTTGGGAAATGTTTTTGTAGGACACTTTCATATCCAGATCCAAAGAAAAATGGAATCTGCATTAAGACCCATTAATTCTGCAGAGTTCAGAAAACAAATCTATGGTTTGCAAAAAGAATGTGTGTCTGTTCCATTAAAGGCAATAATACCAAGTGTGGGAGGAAAACATAACTTAGGTAATGGAGTCCCTGGAAGTCTGTAATTCTGGAAACATTCTCGGTGTTTGTATGTCCTTCTGTTCAGGTCTTTATAAACTTTAGCAACATTGCTAAATCATTGCCATGTTTTTATGCAAAATCCTTACGTCACCACTATGCACCAAACTAGACATGACAATAAATGTGTTGCTGCAATTAACATTCATGCTTTTAAATGAAATGGCTGCCTCATGCCCCCATAACCAAGATCGTTACAGTAGTTAGCATGGAGGGTGGCTTAGCCCTTTTTCCTGACTGAGATTCTGATGAAAATTGACCCTGCCTTCAACACTGCTATTGAGACCAAAGCTCCCATGAATGCTTTTAATCTGCCAAGGGTATTTGGTCAATTTCACTTACTGTTTTGACTGGATTTTGTGTGTGTGTCAAGCACTGTGTGCTTGAATTTAACTGTCAAAAAGCGCTGGCAGACACAAGCAGTCATGAAATTGGGGCTATTATTTGCTATTAGCTTATCTGCTTTCCCGTGGAGGAGAAAGCTGGGAATAATAAAGTGCTATATTGCATTGCTACTCAAGGAGTTATGCAACAGTTCAATTTTTAAGTTACATAAGGAGCGGCTCGTTGGGTAATTGCAATCCTTAATATAAATGGTCAGAAACATAGGGAGCAAAGCAATGGACTCTCCATTTCTTAGCATACCCTCAAAATAATAGTTAGGAATGTAAGAAATGGCCTTCTTCCATATCAGACCACTTGTTAATCCTGCCCAGAATTGCCCAGTGTGTTACTGGATTACAAGTCCCATCATCCCTGATCATTTGTAATGCTGGGTAGGGCCATTGGGAGTTGCCATTAAGTATAAGTTTTTAATTGTACATTGAAATGGAAAATGACTCTATTGGTAAAGGGAACATAGGGGAAATTCCAGAAGAAGAACTTTCTGAGTACCTAATGGGTTAATAATTAATTTAGGATGTTTGCTGGTCTGCTCTCTCAGGTGGTGTTTAACTTGGATCAAGTGGGAGGGGTTTTCAGTTGCAAATCTCCATTCTGAGGGAGTTGTCTTTGTTCTCAGACACCATAGAAGAAAGGTGTGCAAATGAGTTTCTGTTGGAGAAAACAGCCTCGGGCTGGAATGCAGGCTAATAGAGTCTCTGTGTGAAGAGAAAGACCTTTGATTTTAGGTCTGTTTGGAGTAATTTAATATTACTAAGAAGATGTACCTGTGCTTGCACAAGCACATGATTTTATGCAACTATCTGTTACATTGATTGTTTTTGTGTCTGTTTTGGAATAAGTTCTGTTAGTAAAGCTTTTGAACCATATTTATGGTCTGGACAATTTTTATTCGAAGAGGATTCAGTTTTTCTTCATCCTATTGCTTCAAGTGGCGCAATAGTAAGAATTCAATAGTTGCAATTTCAACATCTTCTGGAGGGCACCATGACCACTTGTGTAAACTGGTAGCAGAGGCCTTCTAGGGTCTCAGACAGGAGTCTTTCTCAGCCATACTTTCTCAGCCAATTTAAACCAGGAATCTTATGCATTCAAAGCTTCCATTCTACTATTGAGCTATGGCCCCATTATAATTTCACTCTTCCACAGTCATGCTTGCCTCCTTCTTTCTTTTCTTTTCATGGAGACCCTGACTCTTATTATTCAGTATTTACTGTATTTTGGTATCAGAAAATCAATATGCAAAAACTGTGCGATACTTCATCTGAAGTCAACCAGTGTGGTTCCACATTTCAGTAACATTCAGTTGATTTATACAGGGTTTAGCTTTAAGGCCTTATCAACAGGAAGTTAATGGCTACATGTTATATTTATGAATGGTGTTTGCATGGTCTAAGATTTCAAATCCCAAAGCAGCAGAATGTAGCAATTGACAAAAGGACCATTCACTCATATGCCCTAAGAAAAATAATAATTTCCCTGGGTTGTAGCAATCAGTAAGGCTGGAATTAAGGACAGAAATCAGTCCATATTCCATTATCCTGCAGATAATTAATTTTTTTAAGGTAACTTTCTTTCCCTCTGTAGCCTAATTAGTTGCCTGTTGGGAAACATGAACCCTGAGCTGTCAAAAAAAATAATTTTTTTAAGCTGCATTCCAATATAATTAGATGGCTGATTAGGCCAACAAACACAGCCACAGCTGTTTGAAGCCCAGCACTCCTTAAGCTTCACCAGCTTTTCTTTTGACAACAACTAAGACATATGGTAATGATACTCCATTTTCTCCCCTTGTGTTGCTATGCTAGACACTTCAGTTCAGATGCCAAAGCCATTAGAAGTTCTTTTATTAAAAAAAAGAAAGATTAAACAAACACTTTAGCTATTTGTCTCTCTCATGTCATTTTAACGTCCTTTTCCCTTTCTTTCCTTGACCACTCCTTCTATTCCCAAATTTCCTGGAGTATAAATGTGAAACGACTGTGCTTGCCTCAAACATCTCTTAAGGAACACCAAAAGCTGCCTTTTACTGAATCACATCATTGGCCTATCTGGTGGCTGTTGCTCTGGTTCCAAGGACATTTCCAGAACTGTACATTTCTCTAGCACTCCACAGTTATTATGCCTATGCAAGAACAATTACCTGAGGCGCACATGCCACCTTGCTCCCAGTGTCCCTCTTCTCTCTGTTTCCAACCTTCTTGTGTAGAATAGGAAAGTTTTGGTGATGACTATCTACCTGAAGTAAAAAGAAATGTATCACAAAAATAGGGAAAATGGGACACCAATTTGCATAAAATTTGCAATACATAGGCATAGATAGAAGAAGCTTAGAAATCACCCACATAGAAATCAAATACAATATATCGACCTCTCTCCTGATGACTCTACAAGTAGGAAGTGTGCTGGAGGAAAAAAAGAATTCTGGAGACATTTTGGATGCTATACAACAGAGATGGGGAAACTGGCCCTCTAGAACAGCAAACTTTTTCATCAGGGGGCCGGTCCACTGTCCCTCAGACCTTGTGGGGGCCTGGACTATATTTTGAAAAATATAAATACCCTGCAAGCCAGTCCCACAGCTGCCTCTGGACCTGGAGGAGGGACACGCTCTGCACACGCTCAGGAGCGCGTCTCGGCACTGCCCGCTTACCGGTGTTGTTGACGAGCAGCAGCTGCTCCATCGGCCCGTCCCTGCAGAGCTCCCAGACAGCATGCACCATGCGCTGGGCCCATCGTCCATGGCCAGGTCAATGGCAGGCCACACACGCGGAGCGCCAGGCAGCGGTGCGCAGCTTGCCCTCTATCTGCTCCAGCGCAGCCGCTGAGCACGCCACCAGCAGCAGTGCTGAGCTGGGCACCAGGCACGGGGCCAGCAGGTGCACCAAGCTCTGACTGAAGCCCTGTGACACGCCTGTCATGATGCCCACAGCTCGGCCCAGACCCGCTGCCTGCCCGCCGGCTTCTCCATCCATGACCGCACCGGGTTTACCTCAGCCGTGGGCAGCAAACTGTCGGATTGGCTGCAGAAACTTCCTGGAGCCAATCCAAAGCCGTGCCAGTGTCGCCGCCTGCCCAGAGCTGTCTGCGGCTTCGGATTGGATGCAGGAACTTCCTGCAGCCAATCCAAAACCATGCCAGCGTTGCCGCCCACACAGAAGCCGAGGCATCCGCAGCGCGCGGGGACTGACCAAGTGGGCGGCAGGGTCTGCGGGCCAGATTTACGAGCCTGGGGGGCCACATCCAGCCCCGGGCCTCAGTTTGCTGACCCCTGCTCTAGAAGTTGCTGGACAAACTCCCATAAGCCACAGCCTGCATGGCCCATGGTCGGATAGATGGGAGTTGTAGTTCATTAAAACCTACAGGTCATCTGCTCCCTATCCTTGTTGTACAACAAAATGAAATGCAAAGCCTAGGGCACCTTATAGTCAGATTGAAGCAAGCATCCATAGTTTGCTTATGCTTGTGCAGTCACAATTACTCTAAGGTAAATTGTCTGATATTTTCAGCCTCATTAGGTGATGGTAGCCAACCTAAGCTGAGGCTTAATGGTATTACACTATGATACGTATTCCTAAAATGAAATTGGTCACTTGGTGCATGTGTCTCCCTATTTATAAATGGGAGTTTATTAGGCCACTGACATGTAAAAGATATTTCAAAGTATTTGTGCAAACATCTGAAACAGTTATACTTGGATCAGGGCTAATTTTACAGAAACTGACGAGACATGCAGAAGTACCCTATTTGCAGCTTTGACATAAATACTTTGCTATAAAGATGATTTATGTTTCTCTGTGCTCAGTGAGCATACAACCTGCTCTGCACAGAGGATATGTAATTGTTTATTTGCTTAATTTTCTTTTTATTGTTTTGTGCAACAGTGTAGTGCATAAAAAGCAATATATAGAGAAAGGTGTTGCCAAGCAAAGGGCAAAAACTGAACATGGTGATATTTAGTAATGAGAAAGATATTTCAGGTTACATATCCTTGTCATTTTCCCAGATAAGGCTTGCCTGTACTTCTTGTTTTTCATTTGCACATAACAGCATTACTCAACCTTGTTCAGGGTTTTGGGGAGGTGGCAGGAACAGGAGTTTTTGTTTGAGGGTATTGAGCACAATATGGCCTGGTACAATTTATTCATTTTCTTACATTTATGTTCTGTCTACCTTCCATCATGGAAGTCAAGTTGGTAAGACATGTGATAACCCAAGCAGTCATTTATCCAGACACTGTCCAGACCCAGACCTGCTTAGCTTCAGCAAAATTTTGGCTTCACGTGCTTTTAGACTATGCCCAGGGATAATTATTTTTTAAAATGTTATTATCAAGTACAAGACAGCTTGGTTGCTCCACCCCTTTAGTTATAACAAAGCTTTAACATAGTTGATTGTTACAGAAGAATTCAAGAAGAAGAAGAAAAAGAGGTCACACAGTCATGTGAAGAAAGTGTCATTCCATGGGTCTCCATTAATTTTGGGTTTGTAGCCATGTTCCTTTTCGGAACATAAAACTAAACCAAGTGTTGAGAAACCTTTTGAGTGTATAGTAAAGGTAAAGGTACCCCTGCCCGTACGGGCCAGTCGTGTCCGACTCTAGGGTTGTGCGCCCATCTCACTTAAGAGGCCGGGGGCCAGCGCTGTCTGAAGACACTTCCGGGTCACGTGGCCAGTGTGACGAAGCTGCTCTGGCGAGCCAGCACCAGCGCAGCACATGGAAATGCCGTTTACCTTCCCGCTATAAAGCGGTGCCTATTTATCTACTTGCACTTAGGAGTGCTTTCGAACTGCTAGTTGGGCAGGAGCTGGGACCGAACGACGGGAGCTCACCCCGCCGCGGGGATTCGAACCGCCAACCATACGATCGGCAAGTCCTAGGCACTGAGGTTTTACCCACAGCGCCACCCGCATCCCATTTGAGTGTATATCCTGGGATAATAAAAGAACTTTTGGTTAGACCGGGGAGACTAGAATGCTGAGGCCTCAAATTCTTGCTTTCACAAGATTCTACCCCTACCATATGGAATCACAAATCTCTTTCACCAGTGGGCAAAACCCCCAGAGGCTATAGAATCAAACAACAAGGACGGTCAAGGTGGCTAATCACCTAGCTTTGTTACTTTGTAGGTGTGGCCTTCAAGGAAACAGCTCTGAGCATGCTTAGAACAGATGTATTGGCTACTGATTCTACCAGAAAACTAGACTTGCTAGATTGCCATCATAACAATGGGAGGGAAGGAGAAATTGCACAACCAGGACTTAGACCTAGTAGCTCCATTAACATACAAATTTACTATTCTACTGTTTTGGAGACAGGTGGGTGAGACATCCTGTCCCTAGCAAATGTTTGGACTGAGATTAGCTGAGTAGTGCAGAAAACTGATTGATTAGAGATTGACAAAAATATTTTCCTCAGCCTCTGTAAATTCAAATAGATTATAGAAGTTTGTGGAGGATTTTGAGGGGAAACCTTTTAAAAACGTGCTTGACGTTTGACACAGTATGGACCAACTAAAATGCTAGTATGCAGCAATGACAATTCATTGTTTGTAGACACATTTTAAAAGTATCCTCTCAGTTAGGAATGTATGCTACTTACTAGGGGGGCCCTAAGCTGCACAAGGCCCTAATTCTGCACATACTGTGTGTGCCTATAAATCTGTCAGTGCCTGAGTAGGGTTCAACTGAATACAATTTTATGTTCTAAAAGGTAACATGTGTTCCATAGTCAAATGCCCTCCCCTTTTGGCAGTCATAATTTCACACACACACACACACACACACACACACACACACACAGAGAGAGAGAGAGAGAGAGAGAGAGAGAGAGAGAGAGAAGGATAGACCATACTAAACTAAGACCCTAAGTCCTAAAACCATTGTGTTTGCATGCACAAAGGCTTTACTCAGGAATGACTTTGATCCAGAAAACCACAAGTAGAATCTTGTCCCAGTGTCAGCTATGCAAATCAAACATCTATGAGCACTATGCCATAACTAACAATGTGATTGCTATATTCATCTCTGTATTTATCTTCTGTATCTGTTTAATAAACTTAATAATACCTTCAAAAACAAAGCAGCAAAACATGCAATGGTACGCAACCTGCATCTGTTGCATCACTAGTATTTTGAGATGGGGATGAATAGGAAAGCAGGAAGACTATGAAGGGGAGCAGTTATCCTACATTTCAGAGCATGAGTTTTCATTTTAAGAAATAGCACCCTGGGAGAGAGATACCTCACCCGTAATCCCCAACCCCAATCATTATGTGAAATGTTTCAATGGGGAAAATTATGTGCCAAACAGTATACTAATTAACTTAAACACACACAGAGTGATACACATTAGTACATCCTTTAGTTGTGGAATGGCACAATTACACAATTGTTAGCAAGTATTAATTTGCTATGGGAAAAATGGATTAGGACTATGAGGGATATCTGGATTCACTAATAAAGATCAATTAGAGTCCCAGTGGTATTGGGTCTCCTGTTGTTCACCATGCCCTTTTGACTTCTTAAATCTTTCCTGTCACATGAGTAACAATTCCTGTTATGGTACTTACTGGATGAGAAGCATGGGAATACGTAGACATTCAAACAGCTGCATTTAAGTGGCCTCATTTCAATAGTGGGAACAATGAATGTTGAATAATGTCAAGTCACTGTTTCTTAGCTCTTCTACAATAGCATTCCCCCCATTGGTTAATTAATTGTTCCCTAATGCACCAAAATTATTAGATTTGTAAAAATAAAAAAATTAGACTGTTGGTGATCTACAGGACACAGCTAGTTAAGCAACTGATATATGGGTCTGATGTACCGGCATGTTTAAGACATGATTGCAATACGGTTTTACGACTACCACCCCCATTACTACCCATACTGCTACTACTAATTCTAAAAACTCATACCTTGCACATTCCAAAAAAAGAACCCGAGGCAGCTTACAACACATAAAAATGGTCAACAAAGAGCAGCTAAGATAACAAGAAATCAATTCAAGAACAAAAACAGCTGTTAATAAAACAATGATCAGAAAAGGAAACAGCAGGCAAGAGGGTAGAAAATATTCTATAATATTTGTTTTGCATACCAGACAAAATATGATGAAAGAGGAAATACAGTGCTTAATCAAAAGACTTCTTTTTTAAAAAAACAAGTTTTAAGCAAAAGTCAAGGGACAATATGGATCTCAAGTGAAACTGTATTCTACAAGGTGGGTGTCACCACTGAGAAGCCCCTGCTCCTCATCATTGCCTGCTGTACCTCTGGCAGCTGGAAAGTTTGGAGCAAGGAACCACAGTGTTGTTTCAGCATTAGGAGAGAAATAATAATAATATTGTTGATATCTGACTTTTGCAGATACTGCAAAAGTATCTGCCAAATACTGTATTGTACAGGATCTACAATACTGTACATTATTGTTTCAGTTCTGCAATTAGCAGAAACATTTTTAAGAGTTTCTCTTTCTCAGATTTAGAAGATCATAACACTGCGGGTGTGTGTGTGTCTTTTTAGAGTTTCTTTTTTAGCTATCAGATTTCTTAATGGAGTTAATGGTCCCACAGCCTGTGGAAATTTCAGTTTCTCTCAGGGAGGTCTGAGACTGAGCTCCAAAAAGTGAGCTGGTGTGGCCAGCCAGACCTTCCCGCTGACGTGCAAGACCTACAGGCAGGTGGCGGGCCCATAATTCAAAGTCTTCATTTGAACGGGCCTTAAAATTGTGAATGAAGTCTCCATGCACTCATTAAAATAGCTTACTATAAGTAAGCTGCAGAGCAGGGGAAATGAATCCTGGTGGCCCAGACTACCCAAGCACATGTCTGGAATAGCTGGTGCACTCATATAGGAAATCGCTAGATATTTTACACCTCTTGCTGTGGCTTAGAAACTGGCTGTAGAAACTCATTCTGCACTTGAGAAAATCATGAATTATATCCTCCCCTCCACCCCCTCCTTTTTTACATCTGTTGAGCATGTTGTGCTTCTCAATCAACCAACTCGGCTGAGGCTTGAGCTTTCACAATGAGCTCACTGTTTTCAAGCATGTTCTGGTGGCATTTTGTCAAGCCATGTGTGTTTGCTGGGCTGGGGGTGGGGGAAGAGGAACAAAAGTCTACTGCAGTTTCACAGGCTTTGCAATCCCCTTCTCAGCCTACAGAAAACTGTAACTGACCCCGTCAGTAAGAAATATTCTTTGTTTACTCTTTTTGAAGCAGCCTGACTGCCTACAGGAAAAAGATCCATCTCATCCATTGGATTCCGAGCCTTTTTAATTTTAAGCTCTTTGGATGCTGTCTTCAGAAGACTTTCTTTAAACTGCATTTCCCTGGGTGCAAAGATTCATTTTTATGCCAGCTGGATAGTATTTTGCACACAACATCTCTCTATGAAACGTAGGAAACCCATGAATAATATTCTCATAGAGAAAGGCATTTGCTACCCAATTCCAAATAGTCTGCTGATGCAAAGTCTACTGAAGCAAAAGTGACACTGCATTTGCACCCCAGGACCACAGTGACTTATTTCCTGTTGCACTTTGTCCAGAAGCTTCATAGCTTCTTGTCTGAAGATTTCAAACACATACCTTTGGCTCGGAACTGGAGGCTGGATGGATTGGAACAGGTAGCAGAACTCACAATAGCCTGGCTTGATTTGTTCGCAAAGCATTTTGAGGATATGATTGCTTGCATCCTCCAGGACTTTGACCCCACTGTTACAGCAGTTGAATCTCAAGGGGTATCCAGAGCACTGGCTGGTCCTGTTGTGTTGGATGGGCTTCAGTTGGTAAGGCTTGAGGATGTGGACAAAGTGCTTGGATCAGTCAGGGCTTGTGCACTGGACCTTTGCCCCTCTTAGCTGATTAAAACTAGCAGGGAAGTGAAAGCTGGCTGGGCCAGGGGGGTGATTAATGTCTCCTTATGAGACGGGGTGGTCCCTGCCTGCTTGAAGGAGGCAGTGGTAAGACCATTCCTTAAGAAACCCTCCCTGGATTCAGAATATCTAAGTAATTACTGGCCAGCTGCCAATCTTCCCTGCTTGGGCAAGGTTCTTGAGTGAGTGGTCGTGGACCAGATCCTGGCACTCTTGAAGGAAACTGATTTTCTAGATCCATTTCAATCAGGGTTTAGGCCCAGTTTTGGCACAGAAACTTCTTTAGTCTCCCTGTATCATCAGATGACCTCTGTCAGAAGAGAGACAGGGAGAATGTGTCCCTGTTAATTATGCTCAGCCATGGCATCGTTCTGGAGCAGCTCTCCAAGTTGGGGGTAGGCAGCACTGCTTTGCGAGGGTTCTGGTCCTACTTAGATAGAAGGTTCCAGAGGGTGATGCTTGGAGAGTGCTCTTTGGCCCGGTGGGCCAAATATTCTGATGACAAACAATTATATTTGTCATTTGCATCTGCAGGTGTGGCAGTAGGTGTGTTGGACCATTGGTTTGCCTCAGGAATGGAGAGCCAACAAACTGAAGCTCAGTCCAGATAAGACTGACACACTGTTAGTGCATCGTCCCCTAGACCAGGTAGATGGGAGGTGGCCTGTTCTTTATAGTGTTACATTCTCTTTAAAGGAACAGGTACATAGCTGGGGGGGGGGGGCTCCTAGGTCCATTGTTGTCCCTTGAGGCCCAGGTGGTCTTGGTTGTATGGAGTGCCTTCCACCCTCTTCAGCTGGTGGCCCGGCTATGCCCCTATCTGTGGAAATACGCCTTTTCAACCCTTCCTGCAGCACACAGTCCAATAAAAATGGAGCAAAAATATCAGCAGAGCCTTGGTCAACTTTAAACAAGTGGAGAGCTGGTTATACACACTATCAATTCCTGACACAGGTAGAGTTGACGGGCAAGATATTTTAAGTGGATGCCATATGGTGAGGCCTGCTACCCAAAAGGCATGATTACTGGGGGATTGGGGATGTAACAATGATAAACTCATGTCATCAAGTCAACGGCATCTGAATGAATTCATCCAGATAAGGCTGGATGAGGAAAGGAAGTGACTGTAGAGAAGGCTGTTTTCACATGTAAGTAAACATGCCGTGTTGCCATTTCCTCCCAACCCCCACATCTAGCAGTTGCAATCACTATTTCACAAAACTGTTCAAACCACTGCGAAAGCAAACAGGACCACTTTTATGTTTTGGAAATCTTTTTTGGAGGCATTCCAGAAACTCACAGCTTTCATACTGGGAAAAGGCCCAGTGAATAACAAAGATACCATCTGACATATTTATTCAATCACAGAATTTTAATCATCAACAAATATTTCCTGAGAGTAGTTTTTGCAATATGTCTCAGATAAATCTGAGATTGATTTGCATAAAACGTTTGGGGGCTTGGCGGGGAGGGGGGAATGCACAGGGGGGGGGAATAAGAGCTGTATCTTACATTTTAAAGGACCAGAATGGTTCACCACAAACAGTTGACTCAGAATCTTCACACTGTTTGATAAAGCCTAACAAAAGAGGTGTGTGTTTGAGGTGAGACAGCTACATTCTGCTCCAGAATTCATATGAAAATATGTCCTCACCTAAATAGATATGTATGACTGTGTTTGCCTCTCATCTCTTTGTTTTTAAACACCAAGACACTGAATCCTGGACTTGTCCAGCTGTGTTGTCCTTTCTTAAGGAATGGGAACACTACTGTTGAGCCAGAGATTGTTTCGAGAGAAAAACGTCCCCTCAGATATTTGGAACTTAAGCCAGACTGGCCAGCTGAGCCCCAAGGGAAAGTATGAATAGCTAGCTAACAAGAAGCTCAATGTGGCAGGGAGATTTAGACTGCATGCACTCCATACATTTAAATTACATTTCCCTCCCCCAGCAGGAATCCTGCAAACTCTAGTTTGTTAAGGGTACTGGGGACTGTGAGCTGTGTACGAGGTAAACTAAGTTCACAGGATATTTTTTTTTTTGGGGGGGGGAGTGTACTTTAAATATATGGTGTGCACACAGTCTTAGAGCCTGAGTACACATGCTACGGGAAGGCTGACAAACCTAGCCCCTTCCAAATGTCTTTCCATCCTGACCATCTGGCAGTGCATCTACAAGTATCTCTACAACTTCTGGTTACATATTAGATCTGCACCATTATATTGTGACTGTCCACATCTCCATGCCATGTTCTGAGCAGGATCTTCATACAGATATGCTCCCACATGTTGCAGACCACATCTGATTATTTTCCAGGAGCACAAATAGCTCCTAACAACTCACAGGTTTGACACACTGAATGTGTATTTTCTGGTTCTGTGCCAAAATCCATCTTTAAATTTCCTCAAAGTTTTCTTTTTTTGTAAAAAAAATAAAAATGCTTCCATTTTTCTGTTCAGGGCACTTGAGAATTGATTTAGAATTTCAGTTGCTGCAGGGTTTTGAGCTCACCTTACTATTGCTAGCTACCTGAGGGTGAGAAGTGTGTTTTTCTTTTCAGTAAATACTAAATATTTCTCCATCACTTTGCAGCCTCCCTGGCTGCCCACACTTCCTGATCTGAAAAAGCCCCAAAGAAGGAGTTATCACATGACACCTTCCCCTGGCTTTAATGGAATCAGTGGCACCCAGGAAGGCAAATGGCTGGTTAGACGATTTGTAGAACACCCACAAACACCCTTCAGCCACCTCAAAAGTAAAGTAAGTACAGCAAAAACCTGACATCCCATCTGTAAGAATTTCACTGACATTTTTTTCCTCTTTTCAGGTAGGTAGCTATGTTGGTCTGACACAGTCGAATTAAAATAAAAAAATAAAAAATTGTCCAGTAGCACCTTAGAGACCAACTAAGTTTGTTCTGGGATAAGCTTTCATGTGCATGCACACCTCTTCAGATATACTGAAGCAGAAGTCACCAGACATGAAAGCACACAAGCACATGAAAGCTTATACTAGAACAAACCTAGTTGGTCTATAAGGTGCTAAAGGGCAATTTTTTATTTTTTTATTTCTTTATTTCCTCTCTCTCTCTCTCTCTCTCTCTCTCTCTCTCTCTCTCTCTCTCTCTCCACCCCCCAACCCCATTTCATAATTTTCAAATGCAAAATGGAGAAAAATCTTTGGCACATAACCAGTATTTTCAAACATTAGTCTAGGCTCCATTTACCCATTCAAAGACACAAATCCCTTCAAAAAGAAAAAAGGTGTGTGCGCACATGTTAGATTTGTATTGATAGCACTGCCATAGTTATGAAGACATCTGAAGGCAGCCTGTTTAGGGAAGTTTTTAATGTTTGATGTTTTATTGTGTTTTTAGTATTCTATTGGGAGCCGCCCAGAGTGGCTGGGGAAATCCAGGCAGATGGGCGAGGTATTATTATTATTATTATTATTATTATTATTATTATTATTATTACTATTACAGCTGTACCTCGTGTTACGTACCGTCCCCCTTACGAATGCTTCAGGTTATGAGCTCCGCTAACCCAGAGGTAGATGCTCCTGGTTGCGACCTTTGCCCCGGGATGCGAGTGGAAGTTGTGCGCTGGTGGTGCAGCAGCAGCAGCGGGAGCAGGGGCGTAGGAAGGGGGGCGGAGGGGGGAGGCCGTCCCAGGTGCCACTCTGTGTGTGTGTGTGTGACAAGATGGCCCTTGCCTCTTCCAGCTGTAGAGTGGCTGAGGGCATGAGCCCGTATGGATTGTGCACGTGGTGGATGCTGCACATGCGCACTCCATATGGGATGCTGCCTGTGCACTCCATATTGGCTGCCTCGCCCTGCGTGTCGGAGAGGGTTCCTCCGCCGCTGAGCGGGGGGAGCCATTAGTGAAAGCGTGCCTCATGTTATGAGTAGTTTCAGGTTACAAACAGACCTCTGGAATGGATTAAGTTCATAACCGGAGGTACCACTGTATTATTATTATGATTATGAAAAGTAGCCACAACACATTTTCTTTTTTTAAAAAAATACACACTCCTTTTTGCTTGTTAGCTTTACAAAGATCGAAGAGCAGACCATAGCATTTTCTTGAGAGCCCTACCCCAGCCTCCCACTGAAATATCTTTCTTTGTCCCCTTTAATTGACAGATGAAATGGTACCCATAGAGACTTGTAACTTGATGGCACTGGTCCACCTGGTGAGTACTTGCAGTCATTCTGAAGGGTCAGGGATGATTCACCATGGAGAGGCCGCTCTCAGTGTCAGTCCAACTGTAAGTATAACATGTGTGCAGGCCCTTGGGCTGAAGTGCTGTCAGCAGGGAGAAATATCTATTGCCTAACTGTAAGTGTTCTGATACATTTTATGTCACTCTAATGCCACGGCATAGGAAGAAACAAAAGTATTTCTGGTGCTGTGTTAATTACTTGCACACTAAGGGAAACGCCCGCTTTGAAGAAATGGGTAAAAAAAAAAAAAAGCTTATTTAGGAATGAGCTGGCAGCTATTAAGTTATTCTCTCATTCAGACCACAGAATCTGCTCCACCTCTTTTGCATCTGAAGGAGATTCATACCAGATGGTAAGAGAAGACAAAAACCCAGCATTCTGTACATGGAAGACAGCCCTTTTACCACTAGAAAACCAGACTTATGTCCTCACCCTCAGCCCATTTACTTAATAGAGTTGTCACATTAATTTCAATGGCTACATAATAATAATAATAATAATAATAATAATAATAATAATAATAATAATAATAATAATAATAATATTTATACCCCACCCATCTGGCTGGGTTTCCCCAGCCATTCTGGGCAGCTTACAATGCATAAAAAATGTAAAACATTAAACATTTAAAATTTCCCGATACAGGGTTGCCTTCAGATGTCTTCTAAAAGTCATATAGTTGTTTATTTCCTTGACATCTGATGGTGTTTCACAGGGCGGGCGCCACTACCAAGAAGGCCCTCTGCCTGGTTCCCTGTAACTTTGCTTCTCGCAGTGAGGGAACTGCCAGAAGGCCCTTGGAGCTGGACCTCAGTGTCTGGGCTGAGTGATGGGGGTGGAGACGCTCCTTCAGGTATACTGGGCCGAGGCCATTTAGGGCTTTAAAGGTCAGCAGCAACACTTTGAATTGTGCTTGGGAAAGTACTGGGAGTAACCAGATCCACACAATTGACCTGCACCTCTGTGGACAGTTGTGAGTCCAAAATGACTCCCAGGCTGCGTATCTGGTCCATCAGGGGCACAGTTACCCCATTCAGGACCAGGGAGTCCCCCATACCTGCCCGCCCCCTGTCCCCCCAAAACAGTACTTCTGTCTTGTCAGAATTCAACCTTGTTCTGTTATCCGCTATCCATCCTCCAAATAAATATGCTTAGGGTTTACCCAAAGCACTGGTAAATCTTTAATGTTTATTCCACCTCTAATAGGTTACACACTCTCTCCAGATCAACTTGTGACCAATGTGTTGGACTGGTATTGTAGTAGCCAATATCCTAATATTCATTTTCATTAACATCATTTCACTCCCATCCTTTGAAGCTAATCTAGCGCTTTTTGGAGAACAGACTGCATTGTATATTTTATATGGTTGTAAATTTTGTATGTTGTTTAATTTGTTGTAAGTCACTGCAGAAAGAAAATACAGAGGCATTTAAATTCATTCAATAATTAAATATTTTCTCAATGCAAAGACTTTAGCCTGGGCAGAACAGGTTAAGTTTTCCACACCAACCTGCTAAGATCTGAATAATTATCAGGGGTCTTTCAGTGGGTGCTATTTGCATTTACAAACACATGCACCAAACACATTTAACATCATATCCAGTTTGGCTTGGTGGAACTAATTTCCAAATAAACCTGCTTTATATTGTTGTGTGAAGCTACAGTCCTATATACTTGGCCTCCAAGTGAACCCTGTTGGTCTTAGTTCTCAGTAGGGATACACAATGACTTCAGATCATGGAGAACGTTTTCTGAGCAGCTTTTAATGCCCAGCCTCCACTTCAGTGGTACAGCAAATTGCTGATATTTGGGCACAGCTGTTGCCTGTTCCTAGCATATTTTCTGTGTCAAGCCAGATTGTACATTTGGATCTAAAAGGGAGAAATGTAACTTATCAGTTCCTATCAACTGCAATCACCTGTTGGTTTGGTTTTTTTTAATCTACCTTTAGAACAACTTATTCCTTCTGATGTAATATTTCTGCCTGTCCATAACAGAATATCATAAGTATAAGAAATATGACATTTCATAACCACTATATTTATTCTAATGCTGGGCTTTGACTATCTCCTTGAATATTTTCCTGATCCAGACATGATGTAGATTTTTGTTCTCAACGCAGTTAAATGAACTACTGAACTTGGATCAGAGGTCAAGTACTAACTCAAAGCTGCCTTCATTATTTTCCTTCTAAGTATGTTTCAAATTCGTTTATAGTAATTGGAAAAGTCATACCTGAGTTCAGAATATATTAACTGTAAAAAAAAAAAGGTCCTGGAGCTTCACTGGGTGGTTTTATACTCCTCCCATCTAGACATGCTCACCAATTTCTCCCCAGTTTTAGGAGTTCCATATTTCTTGAACTTTTTAATCAAAGTGGCACTGATAATATTAGATTTGCAATATTTCCCCTTGGAATCTGTGGACTTTCAGAAAGTCGTCATCACCATAAAAATAAAATGAAATCAATAGCTCAAAGAAATGGAAAAAAAACCCCACTACTATTTATCAATCTTTATGAATTTTAAAAACAATTTTCTAAGGGTTGTATCCAATGCTGGTGTGCCATTCCACTTGTGCAATGGTAATTTCCTTTCCTCTCCCCCGAACCCCAAAGCCCCCAACCCTCTGGAGCATCATTTGAGGGGGTGCAGGGAGGAGGGCAGGGAAGATGAGACGACAGGAAATTCTGTTGTAGAAGGAAAAGTCTGTTGTGCAAGTGGAAGGACAGCATTGAATACAATCCTATGGCAGTAAAAAACCCTCCTCCCCCTCGCCAGGTCTTTGCACAGAAATGAAGGCGAGGGGAGAAATTCTGATACATTTGGTGGACTAGTCTGGAGTTCTCTGAAATTCAGAAGGGTGATTTACTTACTGTATTGCAAGGTGCTCTGAGGGCCGAGAGTTTACCATTTTCTCTTTCTCCCAATGTTCAAATGAATCATAGAATCATAGAATCATAGAATCCTAGAGTTGGAAGAGACCACAAGGGCCATCGAGTCCAACCCCCTGCCAAGCAGGAAACACCATCAGAGCACTCCTGACATATGGTTGTCAAGCCTCTGCTTAAAGACCTCCAAAGTAGGAGACTCCACCACACTCCTTGGCAGCAAATTCCACTGTCGAACAGCTCTTACTGTCAGGAAGTTCTTCCTCATGTTTAGGTGGAATCTTCTTTCTTGTAGTTTGGATCCATTGCTCCGTGTCCGCTTCTCTGGAGCAGCAGAAAACAACCTTTCTCCCTCCTCTATGTGACATCCTTTTATATATTTGAACATGGCTATCATATCACCCCTTAACCTCCTCTTCTCCAGGCTAAACATGCCCAGCTCCCTTAGCCGTTCCTCATAAGGCATCGTTTCCAGGCCTTTGACCATTTTGGTTGCCCTCCTCTGGACACGTTCCAGTTTGTCAGTGTCCTTCTTGAACTGTGGTGCCCAGAACTGGACACAGTACTCCAGGTGAGGTCTGACCAGAGCAGAATACAGTGGCACTATTACTTCCCTTGATCTAGATGCTATACTCCTATTGATGCAGCCCAGAATTGCATTGGCTTTTTTAGCTGCTGCGTCACACTGTTGGCTCATGTCAAGTTTGTGGTCAACCAAGACTCCTAGATCCTTTTCACATGTACTGCTCTCAAGCCAGGTGTCACCCATCTTGTATTTGTGCCTCTCATTTTTTTTGCCCAAGTGCAATACTTTACATTTCTCCCTGTTAAAATTCATCTTGTTTGTTTTTGCCCAGTTCTCTAATCTGTCAAGGTCGTTTTGAAGCCATAGCTCAGTAGCATATTGTCGCACACTTGGGAAACCCGGTCACTCAATGACATACTGTCATTGCCAGGACCCTCTACAGACACAGATAGGGTGCTCTGGTACTGATATGCAGAGCGAGCAGACCCCCTGAAATCCCTGGCTTACTTACTTCCATCAGTTTCAATTAGTCTACTTTTAGTATGACTTCACTGGGCATAATCCTATCTTACCAGCTAACTGAGGATGTACTTCATGTATCAGATCAATTGGGGTCTGTTCTCCAAAATCATATGGCACATTTTTAAGGTGCCATGTGGCGGTGTGTAGATTGTGCAAATTAGCATGGCTAGCCCAATGGAAAGAGCCAACCCTACTGTATTTATTAATGCTGTAATATAAAATCCATCTCTGAGGGAAAATTTGCTTTTGCAGATTTGTACAATTGATTTATTTGGATTTAAATCCTATTTTTCTCCCAAGTCTTTTGGACCATGACGTGTCTCAGCATGGGATGATTTGTGGATGACAAACGTACAGAAGCCAGCTGTTCTGCAGTTTTTTAAAACAAAATGAAGGCTAATTGGTGTGGCAATAATATGTCAGTAGCATTTATTTTCAGGCTACATAGTACTACTGGTAGAAGATAAAAGTCTCACTTCTCCTTTACTAAAAAGATCATATTCCCATTTTAAAGGTAAAAATCGAAGCTGAGTTTAAGGGCCTATGTGCCCAGTTCGTCCATGGGAACAGCATAGATACTGCCATAAGACCAAATGAGTTTTACCTCTAAACCAGTTGTGGCTCTTTTTTTTTTTTGCCTGAGGGTGGAGTTGACCAATCACTTGCTAGTAGTGGGTGTGGCCATTCACACTCTTACATACCCACAGTCTTTGGCACACGCAGCTCCCCACTGATCCATACCCTATTGACAAACGGATTGACTTTCAATCAGTCAAAAAGAAAAGTAAACAGTCACCAGCGTTGACAGAATTTGGGGACTCCCTACATGGTATGAAATGTTTCTTATGAAAACATGTGATAAGTCAGGGTTGCTCAATATTGCTGTGACTTTTGTTCCAACTGCTGTATTTAATAGAATGCCAGCCTAGCAGAAGTTTCTATAATGTCCAGCAAGGGTGAAGTTGCACCAGTGGCGTAGCGTGGGAGGTGCAGGGGGGGCCGGCCGCACCGGGCGCAACATCTGGGGGTTAGGGTTAGGGGGCGCAAATCCACAGCTTAGGGGGCGCAAATTACTTGCCTTGCCCCGGGTGCTGACAACCCACGCTACGCCACTGAGTTGCACAGCTCAAACACCTGAACACATTTACAGCTGTTACTCATGGGGAGAGCAAGCTCAGCTTCCTGACCCATCTGCATTCACAGTACAGTGGTACCTCGGGTTACATACTCTTCAGGTTACATACGCTTCAGGTTACAGACTCCACTAACCCTGAAATAATACCTCAGGTTAAGAACTTTGCTTCAGGATGAGAACAAAAATCATGCTCCAGTGGCACGGCAGCAGCAGGAGGCCCCATTAGCTAATGTGGTGCTTCAGGTTAAGAACGGACCTCCGGAACGAATTAAGTACTTAACCCGAGGTACCACTGTACCACAACATGTTTTTACACAGGTCCCAGGCCGCTTGTACAGGGTTATCAGGTTTCCAGACTGTGGGGAAGTTTCTAAGTGCATTGAACAATCCTTAGAAACCCTCTTCAGAGTTTCGTGATGAATGGACAAAGGTCGAAAGAGAAGTCTGCCACCACCTTTGCTTTAACACAGGTGGTTTATATCAGGTCTATACCAGTGTTTCCCAACCTTTTTTGGGCAAAGGCACACTTGTTTCATGAAAAAAATCTCGAGGCACACCACCATGCCAGATGGGGAAAGGTCACTTTTTACCTATGTAAAAAAAAAAAAAAAAAAATAGTAACAGCATAGAAGGTAATGGTAAGCTATAGCTTGTTTAGCTTATACCTAAATCCGACACTGATTGGTCTCCCTTCCAAGGCACTCGAGGTCCCACATGAAAGCGAGCCCCCAGCAAGGCCTCGACGGCCTGCAAGGCGCTTCCCCTTGCGATTGGGAAACGGACGGGCGGCGGCCCGAGCACGACCTGGCGCCCTCTCAGCTCAGCGAGCACAACCTGAAAGCTCTGGCCGCCTCCCTGCACGCCCTCCCGGACCTGGAGTACGGCGGCAGCAGCGCGCCTCCTTCGACGGGCCCCGACGGCAACCGCGAGCGGCCCCGTCGGCGGGCCTCGGCGGCGGACCTCCTGCAGGACAGCTCCGGCTTCGCGCCGGACTACGAGGGCTTCGAGTACCGGGGCGACCCTTACGAGGAGGTGGAGCCGCTGCGGAACCTGCCCGCCTTCGAAGCGTGCTCGCCGGCCTCGTCCGAGTCCAGCATCGACATCTGCTTCCTGAGGCCCGTCCACTTCACCAATGAGCCCGGCAGGACGGAGCGCACGCTGCAGCCACTGCCCAAGAGCGCGGCGCCGACGCCGCAAGCCAGCGGCACCTACAAGCGCGAGGTTTTCCGCAGCAAAGGCAAGCAGCTGAGCCGCTCGCTCAAGGAGTTCCCGCGCAGCAGTGGAGGCGGCGGCGGCTCCGAAGGCATCGCCAGCACCAGGCTGTACAGCACCCGCAGCAGCAGCGGCAGCCGCCTGCCGGCCCCGATGGAGAGGGGCTTCCCGACCCACGGCGCCCCCTCCGCCGCCTCCCGGAGCTCCCAGCGGCACCACTTCCCGCCGCCGAGAGGAGCGGGCGACCAGCCCAGCTTTCTGGAAGTAAGGAGAGCAAAAGGCAAGGGCAAAGGCGCTTCCTAGCCAGGGTCTAAGCGTGCCTATGTGGGGCACGTTACAGCCCCGTAACGTCAGCACCATGCAGGCAGTCAGGCAGGCAGACGGCGAGAGCCCCGCGCTGGGCGGCCTCTCCTCGCCGTCGCCGCCCCGCCTCTCGCCGCCCGACTTGCCCGCCTCCCTCCCACGGCACACCAGGCAACGTCTGGCGGCACACTAGTGTGCCGCGGAACACCAGTTGGGAAACACTGGTCTATACAACTTTTTACAAAGCCAAATGTTTAAGCATCTTGTTAAGTGCTTGCAGGTTGGCGATAGCACCCAGCATCCTCATGCAGCTGCAGGGGTCCACTGGAATTGAATTGGCACCTGCTCTGGACCCATACCCTCAGTCACATTCCAGAATCCTGAATTTCTGAGTGACAGTAACAGGCAGCTGAGAAGCCATCATTTTAAATTGCCCGCAACATTAAGAGAAAAAGACCGCACTAGGGCATTGTGGGAAGCTGGCCCCTGAACTGGTCTTAGTGCACCACAGAAAAGTGCCTTGCTAAGTGGGTCTGGACAATGCCTAGATGGTAGATGCCCATTGCACCATGCACATAAGATGGAAGAAAGGTGAGATATAAGTGAATGACATAAATAATTACAGTGAGAGACAGCTTGCAGCCGCCCACCCAGATTGCGTAGCTGCTGCCACCTGCTGCCTACAAACTCACCCTGGGACTAATTCGTGGTGTTGAAATAGCACTGTGTTTGACGCCCATGTAGTCCACTTTCTTTGAGACCACTTTTAATAAATAATCATGCTCCTAAATTCAATATTGTGTGTGTTTTGGATGTTTTCAAAGCCGTTCAGATAAATGAGGCAGTCCTGTAGATGTAACAATACCCCTCTGCCAAAATAAAACTAATGCACAATCTCTGTCTCTTCTGAATGGAAGGAATTACATCTTGAATTATAATGCTGTCCCATTGTTCTTCAATATTATTATCTTGCATGCTTTGGAACGGTACTGGAATGATGGGATCATTTGGTGATACATTAACATTAAAATCTTGATTTGGTATTACAAAGCAGCTTGTACTGTTTAATATACTGCAGGCCTCAATGTTTGGGAAGCTCAAATGTTCCACTGAAAGCTCAGCCTTGGACCATTTTGGGGTGGACATATTTTGCAGATGGAAGCCAACATGGATTCCAAAATGACATTACTGAGTAACTCTAGAGGATTTTCTTTTTGTGTGTCTTGTTGACTCATGTTTTTCTGTGGAAGTTCCTCACAGATTTTTTTAAAACAAAAAAAAAAAACATTTTTAGTTTTATTTTTTTATTTGTAGTAGTGGTGTTTTATTATGTATTTATTCATCTGTCTATCACATTTCTATCCCACTGTTCCTCTCAAAGCATTCCAGGGCAGTGAACACCAATGTAGTAAAACAAGACAATTAAAAAATCAAATAGTGTAGAAAAACACCAATAAAGTGAGGTGCTATTCAGCACTTGCAAAACATGAAATGAGGTAAAAAGTTCCAACATATACCATATTTATTTTCAATAAGATGTAATTTATTTATAACACAAAGGAAAGCAGGGACCCTGTTTGTGGATTGCAAACAACCCTGAAATGCTTTGGGCAGGGTCATTGTTTAGTGCAAAAGGCTCAGGGTTCAATCCCTGTCTTCTCAGATAAGGCTGGGAAATACCCCTGCCTGAAAAGCCTGGACACTCTTGAGAGCTGCTGCCAGTCAGTGCAGACATTACTGAACTTAGATGGACCAATGGTCTGTTTCTGTGTAAAGCATGCAAAACAGATGCTCTGTCACTGAGAATTATTGTACATTTGATACGCATAGGAAAAGGGCTCTTCCTTCTTTATATCAGGTGCCATCTTGTAAGTTAGTCAGAGTTCTGAAATGCTGGATAATAGAATATTGTATTGGCAGCAAAAAGAAAATCCATAAACCATCAATGAGAAAAGCAGAAGTGTCACAACTGTGAAGATTAATCAGGGTAGGGTGTTGCTTCCTCTTCACATAACCTCTATTCTTCCGCACATGCATTTGTCCTGTTATTCTGGTAATTTAGATCTTCTTCTGTATTGGTTCACATAATCCTTACCATCTGCTCTTTTGTTTTTTACTTATTTTACATACACTTTTTTTTTTACTTCTTTACTTTTCCTAATATCCTAATGTCCACTACGTGTCCTAATGTCCAGCTACGTACTGAGACTTGCTGGGGGCATGACAAGCCGCCTTCTCTGCAGTTTCCAGGCAGCAAGGCAACAAAACCAGTCCCTGATAGGTTGGCTGCACATGCATGGACAGCTACATTTGCCTGGGAGCATCACAAATTGTTCAAGTTCTTTCTAGAACTTCCCCCAATGTCATGCTTATATCAGATCGTAAGCTGGACTTCAAGAGCTTTTGACTTTTATTTTCTGAAATGTGGTCATTTGTACAATCAAGGATCATTAAGATTAATTAGACAGATCTGTCTCCTCCTGCTTCTCTCATGAGTTTTGATGTAAATGTTATTTTCCACTCAAGGTGGCTTGACAACAGAGGAGACTTTTCTTGTATCTTGCAAGAAAGGGAGTGATTCTGACCTCCATTGTGTACACCAGCTTCAGTTGAGACTTGCTGTGAGAATTGTGAATTGCAACAAATTTAAATGAATAGCTTTGTAATTCCAAATGGCTGATGCGATCATTATCAAGTCAAAATGGAGTGCATATCCTTTTTATATCTTTTCTGTTAATTGATACGCTTGCTGCTCTGTGGCAGAATGTCCACATTTTAGCATTAAAGTCTGGAGGCTCATGATCAGAAAAAATGCCTTCGAAAGATCAGGGCTATTGAATTCCATTATGCAATGACCCTGATCCATTATTTCTCATAGAATGTATGCCATGACGTATAGTACTATAGCTCCACAGTGGTCTGGAATTACATTGGAGTAAGTGGGATTCCTGGCTATATACCAAGTAGGACAATGGCCAGCATGGCAAGAATGGGTGACAGGCAAGACAAGACAAGACACTAAACAGATGTAAAATATCTCCCTGTCATTCTTTCTAACAGTTGTCAATCACTAGAGTGCACCAAACAGCGCCCTTCCAGCCCCCCTGAGGGCAGAAGCTGGAAACACTTTTGCCTGCCAGTTTCAGGGAAATTTCGCTGATAAACCAGATGATGTTGCTGTACGACTGAGCACATATTCTGAAGCCTGCATCTTTCAGATGCCACCAAACAAGCATTTGAAGGCAGTGGGAGGGCTTTTGTGTGTGAAAAGTTAACTTGGTTCTCCTGGCTTCACTTAGCACCAGAACAATACCAACAGCCACAACGTAATTAACATCCAATTTGTATCAACTCCCATTAGGTTCAAATTAACAACGTTATGCTGTTAGCCTGCAGCAGTTAAGAGGAAAACAGAGCTGGGTCGTGTGCAAAAGGCAAAGGCGAAGCCTTGTTATTCCTTTAAGAAAATCCAGTGGGATTACAGTGTTCTCTCTTGTTTGGCTCCAGCTCAGAATTTCATGATTGACAGTACCCTAGGAGATGTCAGAAGCCCCCTAACTTTCATTGTAGTGGCTTCATGCATCACAGTTGCCTTGGGACTTCTTTTTCAGGTGTTCCCAAAGAGCTGTCAACACACCAGAATGATGACCTCTTGTGGAGTCAACATGTTCAGTACGTTAAGATCAGCTGGTGCCTGAGTAGAAAATGTTAGGAATCTACATGAATGGGTGGGAAGAAAAAGAAGACCAACTTTATTATGGACCCTCCTCTGAAAGCACAGTGAGTGAAATGTCAAGCTGAAAACGGTATTGACAGCTCTTCTCTGGTTTGCACAAATACCAGAAGAGTCCCTTTGACAGTTTCCTTTTTCTTTGTAGAAATCAACAAGCAGCAAAAGATACACTTGCAAATGCCTTGAATAACTGGCATTTCCCCCCCGTGCCATGTTACTAGGACCAATCCCAATATTTATTTTTGATTGATTGATTGATTGGTTGGTTGGTTGGTTGGTTGGTTGCATTGAGCCTGGGTAGCAGTTTATGGAGAACTGCAGAATCCAAGCTTTATGTAATGTACAGTGTAGATAAATGTCACAATGAAAGGATATACCATGATAAAAGTATTCTGACTTTCCGAGGTCTTGTAAACACAGCCTTCCTGAAGTAAAGGCCACAAATCTGAAACCATGTAAAAGGCAGAGTAATACTTTAATACCATTTGAGAGGCATTTTCATTTTCCAAAATGTTTCCTAGCATTCTAGATATTCAGTTTCTTCCCTTGGGGGGTTCCTCAGCTAGTGCCTCCCACTACAGTCATACCTCATGTTATGTTTGCTTCATGTTATGTTTTTTCAGGTTGCGTCCCATGGCGACCTGGAAGTACCAGAAAGGGTTACTTCCGGGTTTCACTGCTCGTGCATGCGCAGAAGCGCCAAATCGCACTGTGCACCTGCACAGATATGGCGCTTCAGGTTGCGGGCTTTTCGTGTTGCGAACAGGCCTCCAGAATGGATCCTGTTTGCAACCAAAGGTACCACTGTACTGCTCAGCATCCAGCCAGTTCATGACAACTATGTGGTCTATATCACTGGACATTAGTGTGAGCTATACTAGTATTTGAGTTTTCACCAAGTTATGGTCAAGCATTAACTATTTCCAGAATTACTGAAGTTGTTTTTCCTTGAGTTTCTATTCCATTCCTTGCTAGATAGGGCTGCCAGATTTTCAAGTGAGACTTCAAAGAAAGAAATTTGAATGGGGACCAACAGAAACAACAACTCTATGGCTAAACCCAAGTCTTTATGTGTGTTTTAATATTTACAGGTTTTTATTGTAAAAAATCCATAAGTTGAGTGAATTAAGAAACAAATCATAACGTATTAAGTAAATAATAGTCGTCTATGGTGAGAAAAACCAAGCAGATCCTACTTTCTGTCTAATATCAAGCTGAACAGCTATAGGCATTAGATTGCTACATCATCCCTCACCCAATTCCCAATGTGCTTGACTTGAATACTCTTCTTTTGAAAATGTTTTCTTCTTTCGAGATTAAAGGAACCTCAGAGTGTGTTGCCATTACTGAGTGCTGAACCGAGAGCAGCTGCATAGTCTAATAGATTGGAAAGAAACTGGTTTCTTAGACTTAATGAATTTTCCGCTAAAGAAAAACATTTTTTTCTCCCCTTCTCAATATTTATGCTTACACAAAAATTCCTTTCCTTTTCGATAGGCCATGAACTGCTCTCATTACTAGGCCATGAGGCAATTCCTAATTTGGTGTTTTCCCTCAGAAAACAGGATATGCATAGCAGCCTGCTGCCATTATAAGGATGCTTCTCGATAGCAGCTTCTCCCGTGACTATAGCACTAGTACAGGACATTAAACAGGAAGATGTACTTTCCAGATGATAGGCTTGACCCTCAATCCATTGATTTGCAGAGAGATTGGCAAACTCAGGGGTGGTTTGCAGGTATAATATGTGGGCTCAACTACATGGAAGTCACACAGGCCAATACAGCAGGCACAACATTTGCAAACAGAAGTGCCCTAAAGCTTCATCTAGACGAGTTCCTTCATGGCTCATTTAGTGCTGTGAAGTTGTGCAGGAATTGGTGGGAAATAGGAAAGGGGCTTAGCTTAGCAGCAGAACACATGCATTGCTTGCAGATGATTGAGCTTGGATAGGTCAGTTGGTTAGAGCGTGGTGCCGATAACGCCAAGGGAGCAGGTTCCATCCCCACATGGAACAGTTGTATATTCCTGCATTGCAAGGGATTGGACGAGAGAATCCTTAGGGTCCCTTCCAACTCTACAATTCTATTATTCTAAGGCGCCAAGTCTAGTCATTAGCATCTCCAGCTAGGAAGATGATGGGGTGGGGGAAAACCTTTGCTTGAGAACCTTGAGCTGCTGCCTATACTGGGATAAGAGGAGATAAAACTGGGACAGATGAATAGTGTGCTCTGGTATAAGGCAAGCTTCCTATGTTTTTACCGCAAGGAATAGGTATCGACTAGCACAGGATCTTTGTGTTTACCTCCCTGTTTGCAACTAGGCTGCCTGTGCTTTTCCTACACCCCATCTGCATCATACATTTAAAGCAGTATCATGCCAGTAATGGATTCCCCTAAAGAATCCTGAGTACCATAGTTTGTAAAGGGTGTTGAGAGCTTCTTGGAGACATCTATTCCTCTCACGGAGCCAGTATATCCAGGGAAGAAGGATTGATTGCCAGCCACTCCGACAATTATAGCTCTGAGAGAGAAATATGGGTTTCCTAACAACTCTCAGAACCCTTAACAATCTACAGTTCCCAAGATTCTTCAGGGGAAGCCATGACTGGTCAAAGTCATATACCTGAAGGAGCGTCTCCACCCCTATTATTCAGCCTGGACACTGAGGTCCAGCTCCGAGGGCCTTCTGGCAATTCCCTCACTGTGAGAAGTGAAGTTACAGGGAACCAGGCAGAGGGCCTTCTCTCCAGTCACACCCACTCTGTGGAACACCCTTCCATGAGATGTCAAGGAAATAAACAACTATCTGATTTTTAAAAGACATCTGAAGGCAGCCCTGTTCAGGGAAGTTTTTAATGTTTGATGTTTTATTGTGTTTTTAATATTCTGTTGGAAGCTGCCCAGAGTGGCTGGGGAAACCCAGACATGGGTGGGGTATAAATAATAAATTATTATTATTATTATTATTATTATTATTATTATTATTAGTTGTAGTAGTAGTATACTGCTTCAAATGCATAGTGCAGATGGGACCCTTTCATTAGAGCAATATTTCCCAAACTTACAATAATCACATGGCCCTTTTGAGATATTAGTCTTACCAGCATACACTTTCTACGGTGAAGATAATTTGGGGGTAGTTTTAAAAATACTGTTTTATATTTGAAATATTTTCTGCAGTGGAAACAAATATGATAAAGTAAAATTAAATTTTCTGTCATGTACCCTTTGAAACCCTTTCGCATATCCCTAAGGGTATGAGTACCACACATTTGGAATCCCTGCACTAGAGCATGATCAGCTCTTTGGACCAGCACAGAGGATCAGCATGGAAATTGGCAGTCGTTCCTGTACAATTTGTGCATGTCAAACAACATGTCAAATTGGCACTCATCAGACACATACAAAATTCCCATCTGGAAGACTTCTAAAAATATTTGTGTGAAGCTGTGATTGAGAAGAAACACCACTAGAGTCACTCATGTTTTTTAGTGACCCTGTGAAATGTGACACCAGGGCTGGTGCCAGCACCACAGTAACATGGAGAGCTGACTAGGATTCTAACTCCATTGACAATGGCATACCACTGGGCTTTATCCTCTCTTCCTATTTCTCACCTTCCTCCTGCAACCCACCCCAAGAGGCGGAAGAAACAGAGGATTTGAATGGTTGTCAGACAACCACACATTCTCGAAACATATGTAATGGTGTCATAGAATTATTGCATTTGAAGGGAGACCAAGGGCCATCTGGTCCAACCCTCTACAATGCAGTCTATTAAGGTAGGATGCGGGTGGCTGTGGTCTAAACCACTGAGCCTCTTGGGCTTGCTGATCAGAAGGTTGGCAGTTCGAATCCCTGTGACGGGGTGAGCTCCCATTGCTCTGTCCCAGCTGCTGCTAACCTAGCAGTTCTAATGCACACCAGTGCAAGTAGATAAATCGGTACCACTGCAGCAGGAAGGTAAACAGCATTTCCATGTGCTCTGGTTTCTGTCATGGTGTTCCGTTGCACCAGAAGCAGTTTAGTCATGCTGGCCACATGACCTGGAAAGCTGTCTGTGGACAAACTCCAGCTCTCTTGGCCTGAAAGCAAGATGAGTGCTGCACCCCATAGTCACCTTTCACTGGACATAACTGTCCTGGGGTCCTTTACCTTTACTTAATGCAGTCTATTTTAAACCAACCAATGGAAATGGAAGCAGTTGTGAACATGAACCTCACTTCCCCAAAAAGTACTTTTAGAATAGTTTTCATCAGCACCCTCTCCCGATACCCAGAAAACTACAAGTTGATGATAGTGAAAGCCAAAGTCATTGTGCAATTCTACAGGGAAGTAAGAAGGCTGAAAGCATATTCAGATTATGGATGTCTTCTGCATTTGGCACTGTAGTGCATGGCCAGGGTGTATCAGAAGATTTCCAAGGAAAGACAGGTCTTTGTTTTTTTTTACTCAGGACACCCTGCACTCACTGAGGGATACAAGCTGCACAGAGTGAACAGCCTGAGCTGGGCCTATACTTGTACCTGTCACCTGTGTGAACTGGAATGCAATTACCATGGCCTCAAGCACTTCATATATGAAGTGAGCCAGAAGTACCAAAACAACACAAGCAAGCCTTTGCTATATAATCCTTTGATAATCCTATATCACTTACATAGTAAGCAGCTATTTACTTGCTCCAGAACCCTAATAATACAAGTCCAACACCCTCAAAAAATGTTTGAAGTCTTCTGTTCATAATAGAATGAGGCCATATATTTTCCCTATGGTCCAGAAAAGGGAATTCTAAGACAGAGGGTTTGATTTTTAAATTAACTGAACCTTAGAACTCCTTCATTGCAGACTAAATGAACCAAAACACAGTTTTAAGCAGTGAGATCATGACAGTTATTTTGCATTGTTTGGTGCTGGCAACAAGCTGGTTTCATGATCTATTTAGGTTCCAAAGGATTAATATAATTTTCAGTGTTGGAAGCACTTAGTTGTAATTCGTATTTTAATAATGTTTATGATTCCTATTTTGTTGCATCTTTCGCAGTTATAGTATCATAAAACATTCATAGAACCATATTAATCAAGTCACATTCCCGCTTACAGACTCATGATTTATGAGTTTCATGGAGAGAGAAACGGTTTACTGATTGCTGTAAATTGCAATGCTCTTTAGTACAATATCTGTAGCATTCATCCAGAATTCTTACGATGAATTTGGGGGTCTGTACTTTCCTTTAGCATTCTGATAATCTGTGCAGCTATGCTGAACATGGAAACTGCGTCCCATACACCCATTAAGGAAACCCAAACATCTGCCATAGGTGGGAGAATTTCAGTGAGTACTTCCATCTTCAGGGATGTGCAAGAACAGCCTCCTCCTAAATTATTTCTTTGGCATAGTTATGGCGATGAGGTGCAATTCACCATAGAATACAGTCTTGTTTTGAACAGTGTTCTGGAAGAGAATGTTAGTTCGCCTCTACTACTGACTCTTTTATTGACAGTGAGAGTGGCCCCTAAATTTGTGGGGTCCTCAACGGCAGTTAATTTGTACCTACCTCAGAACAGCCTTATGGCCTTGTTCCATGCAATCAACCAGTTTCTCTACCCACCATTTATTTTCATTTTTGTGTGTGAACAAAAGATCGTCTTCTTGGCAGTAAACAATTTACAAACACTATGGGGGTTTCGTGAGGCAAAGAAAATACTGCACGGACAAAATGAGTTCAATACAAATATCCTTTTGAAGTTAAACAAGACAACTATTATATTTTATATCCAAGAGGAGCATGTGTTTATAACATACTTCGGCTTGGATCCTACAATTTGAAAGAGACCTGTTTAAAGGGTTGTAGGTAAGTGGTAACACATCAGCTTTGCAATAGGAGGTCGCAGGTTCAACCCCTGGCATCTCTGGGTATGACTGAGAAGGTCCGCTGTCTGGAGTGTCGCTGCCAGTTAGATGGACCAGCACTCCAACTCAGTATAAGGCAGCTTTGTGTGCTCCTATCCTGTTGCAATCTTAGCCCAATAGAGCCCTTTTTCCTGAATCTTGGAAAATCACAAGTTTTTGATCACTTTTATTCTATTCCAGAAAAAGGATAAATATGGATCAGAGGCTTGATGCCCACCTATCAGGGATGCTGTAGAACTGGGTTTCCTGTGTTGTTGGGTTGTTAGGCTAGATGTTAGGCTAGTTGGTGACCTCTGCATAATTGCCCCAAGGACTATGTGGAGTTGCCAGTAGCTTCACAACTCTCCTGGAACTGCAGAAGGCACCAGCTGTATGAACCAGTTATTACATGCATATGTATTTATTTAAAACATTCACATTTCTCCTTTCCAAAAAGTTTATGGCTGCTAGCAAATAAATGCAGTGTGTAAAAATACAATAAGACACACTAAATCACTAAGGCATTATTAGTTAAAAGAAGAAACAGGGCAGCCAATCCCAGAAAGATAAATCCATAAGAACAGCAATTAAAACCCATTAGTCAAAGTGCACTAAAATCACTAACAATCAAAGGCTTTCATTAAACAGGAAGGTCTTCCCAAATGAGTTTTATGGGCCCAATACACATACTTGCCATGATTTGTGCAGTTATGGTGGAACTTTTCCAAGTTGTTGCAGGTATTACTTGATCCTACTGTTACACACAACCCACTTTTGAGTGGTGGTGAGGCACTGGCAGAGCAGCACTACAAGGTTTGGTTTCCTTTAGATGGGAGTTAATTAGAGACGTATGGTGTCTTTGTAATACTTGCAAATGTACCAGTACAGCATCATGGAAGCAAGCAGGCACTCCTTCAGCAGGGAGCTAATATCATTTTTCACTTTCTCATGCTCTCTGTCCCCACCATCCACAGACTCCATCTCCTATAATCACCCATGTGGGATGGCATCTGCAAATGCATCAAAGGAATATTATGGTGCCCTATAATATTATGCAATATTATAGGGCACCTCTGTGATTTAGGAAACCACCCAGAACACTGTTTGTAGTACTAGATAATTAAATGCACTCTAACAGTTATTGTTGAATTAGAAATCAGATGCCATCGTAAATGACTTCTCTCTCTTTTTGAAAAACAAACAAACAAGTATTTATTGCCAAACTACACTTTTGACATGTATGGCCCCTCAAAACTCCTCTAAATGATGTTCTCTCTCCAAGACATTTGGAGAGAGAGATTTGGAGGTGTCCCTAGTATTTTGGGACATCCCAAGCAGTTCCCTCATTTAGGGTTGACTAGCTTTGAGTAATGTTCTCCCCCACCCACTCCAAATTTTAGCAGTTACAGTATAATAAAAAGCACAGTGATGATCAGCTACTATGTTCCTAACTAATTACTCAATCAATTTTAGCCTAGACCCTAGAGCTTGTATACTCAAATCAGTCCAACCACGCAAGTTGAATTAGTGTGGTGGTTTCAGTCTAACACCTACTTAGGTTTCCCTCACAGCCCCAGTATTCATTATACAATTTGGCTTCACTAGCATTTTCTCCTGAGAAGAGGCCCCACTAAGCAATAGATTGATTCATGCAAGCTATTATACTAAAAGGACCTACAGCTGAGTCCCAAAGAGGTGTTTAGCATCTGCTTGCTGCTAGTTATATTGTTCCCCGCTTTCACCAACTTTCCCTCTCAAATAGTATTTCATACTATTTGAATTAAATAGGCAAGCAGTCATTTCCCCCCTCTGAGTTATACCCATGTAACCTACATTGGGGTTGGAGGTTCAGGGAGTCATTTTGAACTCTTTTGTCTCCCTTTCCAGCTTTGTAACATAATTCATAGCTGGCAAATGGTAATGTGATGTAGAATAGACACAGTAGGAGGGGCTGTGCATTTTCAAAGTGAACACCCCCACACACTCACACCATGTTGTTGGAAAGCAAAAACAGATACAGACCGCTAAACTCATTTTACCTGGTTTGGGTGCAGAAAGGCGGAAGGCAGAGCTAACAAATGGTGCATGTTGAAACGAAAAATTGTCTGCCTATGGATGACAGTAGAGGGAGGGTTTCCAGAGAGAGAAAAAGTATGATACTTCCTTATGGAAATACACACTTTCCCCCATCTTGATATTACTTCTGTTCAAATAGCTCAGGCTTCCTCAACCTCGGCCCTCCAGATGTTTTGAGACTACAATTCCCATCATCCCTGACCACTGGTCCTGCTAGCTAGGGATCATGTGAGTTGTAAGCCAAAAAACATCTGGAGGGCCGAGGTTGAGGAAGCCTGAAATAGCTTTCTGCAGATTTTTGAAACATTATAACACACACACATTACCACCATAAATCTAAAATCAGAGATTTAAAATCCAAAAGTAATAAGTATAGGGCAGTATATAATTTGTTGGTTGTAAAGCATGGTGTGTGTGTGTGTTGCAGGTTAGGACATCTGTAATCCTACAAGTGATTTATGCAGACATGCTAGCTATCATGTTAAGGAAAGTAGGGATTCTTTAAACATAAAATATGGAATATTACAATGCCATCCAACTTATCACAAGTGAACATCAAATATAACATCTGTAATCTGATACCAAGGACCACTGCCCAAGCCCTCTCCATATTACTGATTTATTTATTTGCTTTCTTTTTAGACAGCCCTTCATCAACATCAAAATATTCCTAGGGCAGTTATGAGACATATAAAAATGCAACAGCAGATACATAAAATATATAATCATTAAAACTAGGCAGGGAGTACAACAGTGTGAAATTACTTAAAACCAATGTCTTACTCACTTACTCCAAATACCTAGGCAGGGACGGCCCTACCATTAGGCAGAATAAGGTGACTGCAAGTGGCATTCTGAATTACTTTCATGTGCGCGTAAGAAAACTTCATTTTGTTCAATCTGCACCTGAAGCAAAAATATATAGTGTACAAGTGTAATACACCTGCTAGTTCTGGTGTTTATGTGACCAATGGCTCATGAGCTTATAATACTTCCCAACAGATCTCTGCCAGTGGATATGTTATAAATCTCTCCAGAGCCAGACAAATTAGCCTTTATTTTTTCTCATATTGCTCTGAGCATCTCACATGACATTCCCAAATAAGGCATTGTGCTACAAGCCAACTCTGATTGCTAGTAATGACTTAACTGCAATGGAATTATAACAGTATGAATAACAGTGGTTTGTGCTGTGAATGCCTCAGCTACTCCAGGAATGCCTGAGCAACCCATACAAATCTGCTTCTCACTGACCGGACTGAAAGAACAAGGAAGCCCCAGCACTTTACAACTGCTGCCGATCTGTAAATACTGCTGGGTTCATTCAGCAGCACCAGGGGGAAACAAATGAAAAGAAGATAACTCCACTTCAGTACCATCAGCTCTAATGTTTGCAGATTAGAAAGGAGCTAAAGTTAAAGGATATATTGTGTTTCCATGTTCAACTAAAATGGCCAAATGCCGTGCTATATCTTACAATTGCTTCATGCGGATGGAGTACAATTTATTTAATTCCATTTTTTAAATATACACTACACTTTCATAAAAAATACAGCAAGGTGGCATACAACTTAAAGCAAAAACATTACAGTAAAAGCTTCGGTTAAAACTTCAATAATTACTGGTTGATAAAAAGAAATCCATGTTTCAAAGTCTAATGCAGTGTTCACAAGACTTCTAAAAGAAAGAAGGGTTAGGGTCATGTTTTTCCTGCTCTCTGTGTCCTGACAAAGCGTGTTCTGCTTCATGGAGAGCACGTGTTGCGGTGGGGGCTGCCAGGACACTCCAAAGTTGGGGGGCGGGCTAATTGATTGTTGGCCACTGATACGATTGGGGCTTCCCTTGTTGTTGGGAAGAAATTAATGTTGCCATTTATTGATTGACAGCCAGAAATGCTAAAACTCCTTGCACGAAGCTAGGGCTTCCTCTTTTCGCCCGTGCAGGGGATTGCCCGTCCCTCCCTCCCTAGAAAAGGGTTGTTCGCTTTGACCTTGCTATGCCTGTCATGGGGTCGTCTGCTTTGGAGCGGGGGCCTGGTAGGAATTTTGTCCATCTGGCTGATTGGCTGGGGCCATTTGGTTTTTGCCTACTGCGTAGCAAATCGTCACAACTTGTAAGGTTCGCGGTTAGGCATTGGTTTATGGTTTGGTTGGTTGAGGGGCATGGATTGGCTGTGCCTGCCCCTCTAATGCTGCTGCTGCAAGGGATTCCGTTAAAGGAATTGGGAGCTAACTATTGCTTGTCCACTCTGTCAAGGGGGCTCGGGCCATAGCAATGAGCTCCTGGTTGCATTTGGGGTGAGGGCAGGTTCCCTGCTCCGCGTAACCCCCAAGTGTATTCCCCCATTCTGACTTTCGCATCGTGCAGAATGTCAGTCTGTCCCCCATGGTGGGGGCAGATAGTCGCAACCAATGCCTACGCAACCACTCACAAATTTGTATTTTAATAAAGTTGTGGCCAAAATTATGCCAAAAAACTTAAACAAAAACTTCTGTGTGATCTGTGAGTTATTGGGGTGGACCTGGGGACCTCGACACGCAAATACATGGTAAGTAAAACTCAGCAGACACCATATTTACCATGACTGCAGGTCTACGCTGTAAAAAGTGGCACTTGCAGAATTTCTTCCTGCCTCTTAGAAGTGCAAAGGTTCTACAGTGGAATCATGGTTCTCAAACGCCTTGGTACTCAAACAACCTGGAACCCAAACACTGCAAACCTGGAAGTAAGTGTTCTGGTTTGCAAACTTTCTTCGGAAGCCGAACGTGCTCCATTTTGAGTGTTACTCTTCTGATTTGAGTGCCACGCTTCCATTTTGAGTACCACATATCCGTTTTGAATGTTACTCTGAGGTCTGTCTGTTTTTGCTATTTATTTTGCATTTTTGTTTTTGTTTTTGTGGCTGTGTGGAACCCAGTTCAGCTACTGATTGATTGATTGATTGTGTGCCTGCAGTACATTGCTTATTGCTTTCATTTTATGGATCAATGGTCTCGTTAAATAGTAAAATTCATGTTAAATTGCTGTTTTAGGGGTTGTTTTTAAAAGTCTGGAACGGATAAATCTATTTTGCATTACTTTCTATGAGAAAGCACGCCTTGGCTGAGATACCACTGTACTTGGTGAAAGAACCCTAAGCTAGGGGCACTAACTGAACATATTTCGTTAGATTAGATATGCAAACTGCCTCAATTTATGTGAACACAGCCACTGTAGATGCACTCTAAACACAGTGAACTCTAAACACAACATATTATACACTTTTGTAGAGGTCAGACTGTTTAATGTGCATTACCTTTGTACTAAATATTAACAATGAAGATGTCTCCAAGATAGATCTGGATATGGGATAACTAAATGTTTGGTAATTAATGATGAAGTCTCAGATTCATAAATGGCAACTCATCCATTAATGGTAACAGGCTGAATGTTGTAGCTCTGATTTTACAGTGAATTCCAGATAGGTTCTTAATGAGGCTGTGTAGTAATAGTAAAATAATAGCAAATGCCATGTAAATCATTTGTGGGAGAGCTGTATAATATTTGTAAAATAGTTTCTTTTACAATAGGGGTAAAGTCTGCATGTATCCCCCCCCCACTTGGCAACAAACTGGGCTTTTTGTGGGAAAGAGACCTTCAGTTAGCCCAACAAAATTGGAAGGGGCCTCAGGAAATATCCATGTCAGGGACACACTGCATGAAGGCTGACATACAACATCTTGTTTCCCATGGAAAAGCGACACTGTGCAACACTAGGTTGTGCAGGCTTTGGGGAATGCCTCAGTGGGTAGCTCTGTTGGGGACACATTCGTGTTTTGCATTCTCTTGAAAGCTATGATAAACCATTGGTGCACCTACTTCATGGGCACATTCCTTTTGTCCTACTGTCATTTTTAGTTCAGCAGGTTTTTCAAGTTCCTGTAAAAAAAATGCAGCTCTCATCCTTATGAAACCTTTGCGCAGTGCTTGTGGGGCGATTATACAAATCATAGGAAATTACGGTTCTTCTGGGCTGCTCTCAATACACTGATAAAAAAAATGTCTCCATGCTCTTGTTGCTTGCTTCTGCTACAGTCCCATCTACAACAAGATCTCACTGCTGATGATAGATGAGCCTACTGTTTCCCCTTGAAAAACTTCACCACCGTCCAAGAATATTTCTTAGCTTTCCTCATCATCTAGTTCCATTGCCCAACCTTTCTTTCTTTAGAAATTGCTTCCTGGTGTTCAAGTCAAATCTGCTTTTTTGCACCTTGAATTATTTTGTGCCCTTCCCTCCTAGGCTCTGATAAACAGTTGTCCTCCCTCATCTTTATGACACCCTTTCCCACATTTGAGAATTATCATCATGACTAATCTTCTTTTCTGTAAACTAAGCATGAACAGTTACATCATATGCAAAGTGTTCCAGTCCCTTTACAATCTCCATTGTGCTTCTCTCTCTCTCTCCCTCCCTCTCCCTCTCTCTCTCTCAAAATCCTCTTCCTAGGTACACTTTCTTGCTCTGGAATCTTGCTCTCCAGAGTCTTGCTCTGGCGTCTTCATGACAACCAACCTCCAGTGGCTTGCCAAAGTCCGGATAAAACAAGGGATGCTGCCAAATTCTAACAAAGCACAGAATTTGATGCCAAATTTACAGACCTGCTCATCATAGAATACCAATATAGGTAAAGGTAAAGGACCCCTGACCATTAGGTCCAGTCGTGACCGACTCTGGGGTTGCGGCGCTCATCTCACTTTATTGGCCGAGGGAGCCGGCGTACAGCTTCCGGGTCATGTGGCCAGCATGACTAAGCCGCTTCTGGCAAACCAGAGCAGCGCACGGAAACGCCGTTTACCTTCCCGCCGGAGCGGTACCTATTTATCTACTTGCACTTTGAGGTGCTTTCGAACTGCTAGGTTGGCAGGAGCAGGGACCGAGCAACGGGAGCTCACCCCATCGCGGGGATTCAAACCACCGACCTTCTGATCGGTAAGTCCTAGGCTCTGTGGTTTAACCCACAGCGCCACCCGTGTAGGCTAGTAACTCACCCAAGACCTGTTAAAGGCGGTAAAGGGATAATGTGACAAATGAAGAGGAGAGACACACTCAGTGACCCTGTTCCCTGTATCATGTCTCTGTTGTCTTCCGCACATTGGGAATACAGATCAGTAGCAAGGAACTTGTTGGACTCCTGTATGACCCTCATACGATTTCCAAGTTTTGTTGAGAGCCTTCCTCTCCAATGTGTTGAGGGCAGTAGGTCAAGGTACTGGGGATTCAACAGAGGGGACAGGCCGACAAGTGCATCCCCTACAGTTCTAATCATGTGAAGATTTTATTTTAGTTTGCCTTTTTTATTTTAAAAGATTTATGTGCAGCTTTCAGAAGTCTTCCCAAAGAAGCTCACAACCATAACTAATTTTGTGACAATAAATGTGTCAGCCTTTAAGGTGAGACAAGATTCTCTGTGGAGGTTTTTTTCTGTAATCCACTAACAATATTCCTATCCCAGAGGAATATTGTACTGTAATTTTTTACACTTTTATCAATAAGATAAAGCTCAGCAGTGCACTATGTGTCATGAGGAAAGTTCATATGGAGTCTACGACAGAAGAGAGCTGGAATATAAATGCAGTAAATAAACGTATATCCCGTCTTCCAACACCAGTTAATACTGCTATGCTTTTTCTTCTTTTTAAGCACCAATCTGGAAACCTTTAGTAGTCTCCGTCTGCCACCTGGTGGCTACAGCCATTAGTTACAGGGGAAGCAAATTATTGGTTTAGATTTGTTTTAGCACAGTTTGTTTAGCACAGGCGAGGGAAGCAACATTTTTTCCAACTGATACAGGACAGAATATAGCAGAGCACATTTAGATTTGCTAAGGCTTTCTTATTAAGAGTTTGGCTTATTGAAAGGCAGTACAGTGGTACCTCGGGTTAAGTACTTAATTCTTTCCGGAGGTCCATTCTTAACCTGAAACTGTTCTTAACCTGAAGCACCACTTTAGCTAACGGGGCCTCCTGCTGCTGCCTCGCTGCCGGAGCACGATTTCTGTTCTCATCCTGAAGCAAAGTTCTTAACCCAAGGTACTATTTCTGGGTTAGTGGAGTCTGTAACCTGAAGCGTCTGTATCCCGAGGTGCCACTGTATGTGCATTTGAGTGCAATCAGGATTTGGACAAAATAATCATCTTCACTTTCAGTGACCGACATCATGAATGAATGACAATCTTAGATATATTTTATAGAGATGTTTTTTGATCCCATCAACTCCGATCGCTTAGGATAAATTCACTACGGTGTCACACAGCACCCTTCTCTAAAAGTGTGTTAAAAATAAAAGAGCTCATAACTGATATACCCATCTCTGTCCACCTTAAGCCATAGTTGTCTGACCAGTCACAGAGACTCACAACACTTTTGTCTTGGCCTGGAGACATGCAAAGTTGACCAGACCCCTGTCACTCCTTGAATGAAAATACATAAAGTCTTTGTGCATCCTTTGCAATGACCAGAGCAGGAATGACCATTGGGAGGAGAACAGAGAGAAAAAATGCCATTGTGCATCTGCAGCAGCACAACCAGATGCCTTCATCTGCCCCAGCTACAACAAAACATGTCTCTCTCGTATTGATCTGTACATCCACAGGAGGCGCTGTAATCTTCCAACAGTTTGGAAGAAGCCAGAACTTATTAGGCTTTGATGCCGTAGGCCCCTCCAATGTAGATGCAAGTTGTATATAAGTGTAAATAAACCATATATAATAAAGACACCACAGCTTCCGCCATGCCTTATTGTCCCATAGGAAACACAAACTCAGCGTTAAAGCATGCCTGTAACCAGTGATATTTCGCACTACTCTGGGATAACAATATTTTGTAAATCTTTTATAGGTTTGCAATTCTTCTCATCTATAACCAGAACAAGTCCTGTTTGGTATAGTGAATTGTTTGCAATTATTTTATTTTACTTGTATGATTTTTGTTTGAGCTGGCTCTTTTAGAGGAAGAAAGTGTACTCTGGAGTTTTCCTTAACGATCTTGAAAGTTAAAACTCTACTTTGTAAGAAAGAGCAAAATTTTGTAATCTATGTGGCCGAAAGAAAGTCAGATTGACTACATTTTCACCCGGAAAGAAGATTGCAAAAATGTGACAGATTGTCAAGTGATAAGAGGAGGCAGGAACTACTCGGTATAGATTGCCAGTAATGAATTATATGTTGACAGGGAAAATGGGAGAAAACATAGTAATTGCTGAAAAGAGAATTAAGTGCTAGACGATGATAAATGGAGATGGAAAGGTAGCACAGCTTAAGAACACTAGAGAAAATTAAACTGGATTCTTTAGTTGAAAAAAAGCTGTGAATAGGAAGCAAATTTTATTTTCGGAAAGTTGCAGACTTGGAGCAGAAGGTAGGAAGCAAACGGCAAAGGGAAATTGAAAGCAGGGCCAAAGAGAGTTCACACATTATATCATGCACACAATGAATTTGGAGAAAGAAGATATCCATCCTGTCATCAAGGAGGAAAAAGAACAAGGGTTTCATTTATGAGAACCAAGTGATATTCCTTAAAGGTGATGAGACTGATGTATGGAAAATACATTTTTTATGGTTGCCTCAGTGGAGGAAAACAGAAGAGTTCTTATGGAAGAGCAAATACCACACTTGCCTGTATATTTTTAAACTGAGCCATATGTCAACTAAAGCCACTTACCAGCTTCCATCTCTCAAGCACACAGGGATTCAGGTGCAATTGGATTTCCTTTTCACAATAGAACAGAGAGTGGAGCCATCCTAGACAGCAGAGGAGTGTGCTGGAATGTGGAGTGGAGTCAGAATGAGCCTTGAGAACAGTAGGAGATGGTGGGGCAGAGAGGCGAGTTAGCGAGTGGCATCAGGCTGAAAGTATAAGGAATGGTTAAAGGTAAAGGTAAAGGGACCCCTGACCATTAGGTCCAGTTGTGGCCGACTCTGGGGTTGCGGTGCTCATCTCGCTTTATTGGCCGAGGGAGCAGGCGTATAGCTTCCGGGTCATGTGGCCAGCATGACTAAGCCGCATCTGGCGAACCAGAGCAGCGCACGGAGACGCCGTTTACCTTCCTGCTGGAGTGGTACCTATTAATCTACTTGCACTTTGATGTGCTTTTGAACTGCTAGGTTGGCAGGAGCTGGGACCCAACAATGGGAGCTGAGCCCGTCGCCGGGATTCGAACTGCCGACCTTCTGATTGGCAAGTCCTAGGCTCCGTGGTTTAACCCACAGCACCACCCGCATCCTTAAGGAATGGTTAAAAGGCTATAAATAAATACGTTTTTATGGTTTTATATTTTGCATGTATGTCTAGGAGATTCTAAGAGAGCATATTTCACTGCACAAGCTGACTACAAGGCAAAAAGAGAGAGTTGTGTCCTACTGCTCATTGTAACTCAGTAGGCAGTATTTGGGGAGAGGTTTAGGAAGGATCTGGCAATTCAGTTCTCTCAAGTATCTTATTTCTCATCTTAAATTCAGTTCGCCACATTTTGCTGCAACTTGTGATTTTTGTAAAAGAAACCAAAACAAAGAAATGCTCATGAAAATTTGCCAGCATTTTAGTACAATTTCCTCCCAATAAACACATTTTCTTATATGCATTTTTGACTCACGCAAACCAGTGGTGAGATGTTTTGTGGAACATAAGAAGGACTCTCACAAACCTGCCTCAGTTACCTCAAAAGTAAGGTGACAACCCTGCAAACCACTCACCAGAATTTCATCCAAATTTCTCTTCATTGATTTTAAAATGCATTTTCTTTTCTCATAGATGATGCAGAATGGTAAAAAAATAATTGCAGAAGTAGCTTTTGGCACAGCACTATTCAAAACTCAGGATAATAAATGAAATCCATGGCTAGATGTGAGTTTGAACTTTTCTTGCCGTGGACTGTTGTTAATTTGCTGGAAGTGGTGGTTAGGCAAGTGGTTTTGGTGTTGGTGTCTGACTGCTGATTACAGCTGTTGCATTTAAATCCTTTTGGGTGAGTGTTGAATGATAATCATTCCTATGAGGTCAATTAGCATATATTTGGTGTGGCAGGTATGTTGGCAAGTGTGTGTGTCTGTGAGAGATGGAGACAGACAGACACTGATAAGTTGAGGATTCCAGTTTAGATCTATGGATGACTAAATGTGTGTTTCATTTTCTTCTTGTCCTCGACACGGAACAAGCTATATAATGTTAGCCCATTCAGCCCAGTTAATGTCACAAACTGCAGTATATATTGGGGGACTGCATCAGTCTCAAATAGAAAAAATAACGTTGGAGATTGTAGAGGTTCAGAATAAGTAAGTTTTAAAATTGTATACCAAACATGGCAAATTTTTGGAATCTAGTTCATGCAGAAATGTTTTCTGAAAAAGACTGCTGAAAAGATAAAATCTTATTTTGGGTCAACTTACCTATGCGAGTCACTTCTTTCTTTATCAGTGAAGCTCATCAAGTAAAAAACCTGAAACAGAACATGGCAGAATAATAACCAGCTGGCTGACTGTGAGCCATGATCTCCCCATACACCCCAAATCATGGCAAGCTTGCAGATGACATTCGGTGTCAATCATCACTCTAATCTGGTGTGGTGTTCTCCAACCACTACTCCTATGAGTTGTGTTTTCTGTGCATTTGTTCTTCTTTTCTATCATTTTCCTTAAAAATTGCACAATTACTGGTGAGCCATCTTTTTCTTTGTGACCGTGCATGTATATTTATGTGAGAAATTTATGTTTTATTTTCTAACTCTAATCTACAGCACCTACTTGCCAGCAAGAGGAAGCCCATCGACCACAGCATCTGAATTTCATTTTCCTGCTCATCTTCCAGCAATCCCCAACGACATTCTCCAGAACACTCTCTATTATGCAAGTATAACAACAGAACTGGAAATGCCCAGAAGCCATTGACAGAACATTTCATTCTCCCTGGAGTCTGGATATTCAGCAACAGACTTATGTCATGATTTCTGTTTTCCCCTGGAAAAGGAAGTTTCTGGAACATTTTTGGCTGTTTCTATTCATGTTTCAAACCTGTAAAGACAAATCTTCCACATTTGTGCCATTTTATGGCCCCTTTTCTCATCTCTTCGATGTGGCAGCCATTTTGTGTCTGCCTGTTTGTTCCTCTGACACCCTTCCTCCCTTTACTGCTCTTAAGGACACTTTTGTGACCAGCTGGTCACAACAGGTGAAGGGATAATCAGCAACAAGGCTGTTATGTACTGAGTTGAATAGGATTCAGAATGCAGCAGTCTGATTGGTTCTAGAACAATGCAGCAGTATGATTGGTCCGCAGGAGCCACCCAATCCAGCTCCAGGTGGAATTGAATCCGCAACCTGATTGGCCTACAGGAGAATCCCGGAAATAGCCAATCACGTGCAACCCATTATGTAAATAATGCATATAAAGCAGATATTTGGGGGGAACTTTCATTCCTCGCTACTATGAGCTGAATAAAGAACATGAAATCCACACTCGACTGAGTATATTTCAAAGGCTAAGCAGCTGGAAGCAGCCATGTCTGCCTTTCTTCCCACTACATCAGGAGAGCTCAGTGCTTACGTCCAGGGTAGGAATTGGTACTGCCAACCCTATTCTGACTACCCATTTAATTAGTGGTAGACTGAAAGCAAAAATCAGGCTGTAAATAAGACAACAAGATTATGGTGAAAATGTGAATCTATATCATTATAGGTTTCATATCCATGAATCCCTTCTAGGTCTGTGATCCACTGAAGTTTAGAATCTAGCAGAAGCCACTGAACCAGTTCTACTAGCCTCTTTGTGAGGTAATGGCCTTTGCTGGCCACTTAAGTGCTCTCATCAGCATATCACAGAGCGAGCTCTGTTGCCATAGTGACAACTAAATGATGGTGCTCTCCAGGAAGTGGCTAGACATTTCTCCACCCCCTTCACCAGGCTAGCTGGTGTTATCCCAGGGTGGGGAACCATAGGCCAAAGTGGAGTGTATGTGCAGTGAGTTTTGGCTGATGCTGGAATCTGGAGACACAGAGGCTTGTCTCGGTCTGTGCTGGACCCAAAGCTGTGGCTTGGGGGATCTCCCTGGAAATCTAACTGGGAGGGCAAAATCTGCTGGAGTGTTGATGCTGTGAGCCCTCCCAGCCTATGCTCGGGTTGCATATATGTGTAAATAGAACTATGCATCCTGAAGACACCACAGCCTCCGCTGATCTTCATTCCAAGGAAACCAAACCCAAGGTAAGTGCTGGAACTCAGGGAGTCTCTCACCATTCAGAGATTGGGGCGCATGCAACTGTGTTGAATTGAAAATGGCTTCTTTCCCTCAAAGCTCAAGGAAGAACTTTTTAGTTTGGGTATGTTTCTCATATTGTGTCATGTTTTATAAGGTCTAGTGTGAGGAGATGTTGTCTGGACAGCTGGCATGGGAGGAGCAGCCCTGCCATTTATCTTGCCTCCCCACCTCCCCCTTTATCTGTGTGGAGGCTCTCCGAGGGCCAGATGTTAACAAATTACCTTAATTATTCCCACACCCCATTCCTTTGGTGTGGCTCTGTACCACACCATATGCACCTCTGTAGGAGTCAAGTTGTAAATGAAATTCCCAAAGTTCACAGCTCAGAAGGTGATGGAAAGTGCGTTTGAAAGCAATGCCCTTAGAGGCCATATATTCTGAGCTTTGTCAGGCATAAGTACCACAATCTGCACGGCTGCAACAGTGTAGGCAATGTCTTAATTACTATAATTAGCCCTGAATCAAAGCCTATCATTGGAAGCATAATAAGCCCTGAGCACAATAAGTTACATTCTAAAATAGCTGGCTGGGAAAAAAATAAAGACAATTTGGTATACACAAATGAGAAGCAAAGAGGTGCTAAGTACTTCATTTAATTTACACTTAAAATTAGTAGTAGCTGTGGCTTGATCTCTGTGCTTGATGCTCTATTCAATAGACTGAAGAAGGGATCTCCTGTTATCCCTTAAAATCACGCATTAAACTACTTACTGAATATACATTTCACTCTTCTGCGCATTTCTTGCATTCAGAATTCTTCTGGGTTTTTTTTCCTTGCTTCTTCCTGACCACTTTCCAGTTTTTTCTATTCCCCTTCTTCAATGTGAATAATGATTGCAATCCATAACTTCATTCCTATTTGTTCTACTTTGACCTAACTTTTTATATAATCTGGAAACACGTCCCATGCAACCTAAACCCTTTGTGGGACCTTAGGTAACCTTCTTGCTTTACATTATTCATGCTTTGTGGATTAACAAACATAGGCAGTTTGCACTGTGAGCAAATTGATTCTCCCATCTACCATTTTTTATTTCAGAAGAAGCGAGACAGAGAGGAGCTATGAATGCCTCAGAAGAAGAAGAGTCTGAATGGGAACATAAAAGGTTGTAGTTCTGTCATAAACTCAAAACCGTCTCCTATTATCAAAGGTCAAAAACATTATCCACATGTCAGCCAAATTTATAAATACACTCTCCATGGAGCTGAACCTAAAGTATGAAATAAATAGTACACTGGGAGCTATAAAGATGAATTAGGAGCATGGGAACCTGAAACTCTTAGTTTAATTGCTCCATTAGGCAAGAAAAGGGGTGATGTCTCCACATTTATGCACAGGAAATTTGGGGATTATTATTTTTTTAAAAAACCATGAAATTATTGTACAGCTTTTAAAGCAGAATGTCAACAGGCTACAACACAGATTGCCCAATGGGGAGTGCCAAAGTTTTAGAATTTACCACACAACAAGATAGTTGTATTGGTTGCTGGCTGGTGGCTGCTTAGCGATTGGAAATCACCTTAATTACCATCAGAAAATGCTATAATTCAGGTATACAAAACTGTATTCTTCTCCCACCAAATCATGGAATTCAGCATGAAATGGATGGAAAATGTTAAAAAAAGATGCAAGTGAAATTTTTGGACAGCACTAGGCAAAGTACCTAAAGTCAATTAGAAAAACAAAGCACGCACGTTTCTAAAACAGCAAAGCATCTTCAGAATATAGGTAATTTTGAACAGCAGTGGGCTTTATCCTTTCCCCACATTTATGGAATAACCACAAACATACCAACACATACCCTGGAAGTGGAGTCACCAAGCTTCTGAATTTTACTGCACAGAAATGAGCAGTCTGTTCTTTCTTGTTCCTGCTAAAGACCACAGGCCAGATTGCTCTCAGAATAAGTGGGTACTTTCTCCATGGAGCCCACAAGTGCAGGGTGACTCACACAATGTGGATATTTTCTCACTGAGAGACAATTACTGCCATCATAGCAGCACTTGGGCAGCACTAATTATATTAATTTCAGAGCAATATTACTAGTATGGCTTTCCTTCTGGCTGAGTGCGGATGCAATTTCCTTTTTCTGTCAAGAAATCCCTGAACACCACCACACACACTTTCACAAAACCACAATTCCCAGGAGTCCGTGTGCAGAGTCAAGGACCACTATCAACCCACAGTTTGAAGCTGTGATGTAGATATTACCAGGGTGAAAAATCACCTGTACATCAATGGATATAACACAGTAGCTTCTTGACCTAATTGTGTACATGGGGCAAGATCAGTGCAGAACAACAAGCCACTCTTTGACTGTGGGAATCAGACCCTTGGGAGCAAGCAAATATTTGAGTTTGCTTACATTAATTTGTGTGATGAGGTTAACATGAATTTCCCCAGGAGGCTTGCATGATGTGCTTCAAAACAAAACAAAACCCTAGAGACAGAAACCATTCAGGGCCAAAATAGATATGATGTGTGAATACAATTAACTTGTGCATTATTATTTTTTGTTATATATATAGCAGCCACAGCATGGTCTGAGTAGCCTCAGGACTACAAGGTTGGCAGGAGAGGAAGGTTAACTCTTTCCCTGCCAGGAAAAACTGTAATTCAAAGCAAACCTCCAAAGCCAACAGTAGATTCCTGTGGATTCAAGTAGCAGCTTCAAAGAGGCAAAGAGGTTAGGACCATAGCAAGGAGAGAAAAAAATAAGCTTCCCCCCACCATCTTCATAGTTCAGAGGGTATTTAAGTCTTCCCACAGTTGCTAGTCACATTTTTTAAAAAAACACTTTAATTGCACTTATGCACTTATGCAATTACAGTGGTATCTTGGTTCTCAAACACCTTGGTACTCAAACACCTTGGTACTCAAACAACTTGGAACCCAAACACTTCAAATCCAGAAGTAAGTGTTCCAGTTTGCAAACTTATTTAGAAGCCGAACATGCTCCGTTTTGAGTGTTACGCTTCCAAATTGAGTGCCACACTTCTGTTTTGAGTGTTTCTCTGAGGTCTGTCTGTTTTTGCTATTTATTTTGCGTTTTGTTTTTGCAGCTCTCTTTGTTTTTGTTTTTGTGACTGTGTGGAACCCAGTTCAGCTACTGATTGATTGGTTGTGTGACTGCAGTACATTGTTTACTGCTTTCATTCTATGGATCAATGGTCTTGTTAGACAGTAAAATTCATGTTATATTGTTATTTTAGAAGTTGTTTTTAAAAGTCTGGAACGGATTAATCCATTTTGCATTACTTCCTATGGGAAAGCACACCTTGGTTTTGGAACGCTTTGGTTTTGGAAGGGAATTCCAGAACGGATTAAGTTTGAGAACCAAGGTACCACTGTAACTTGTTTGGCCCTTAATCTCACATGATATCCCACATTACTCCCCCACATCAGATTATTCAGTTTCCAAAATGGCAGATAGTAGAGGGGATATTGTATGGATTGATGTTTAGTAAAATGTTCCTTCTTCATTTGTAACCTTTTCTTTACAATTTAGAACATAATACCAATAACAGTTGACTGTATCCATTATTAGGAAATCTACCTGTCACCGTGGTCCACGTTTAAGATATTCATTCATTCATTCATTCATTCATTCATGGAGCTGTATGACTGGTTCCTTCAAATCAATATGTGAAATTTCTCTTCTTAACCATTGCTTTCTCTTTATGGTCATTATACCAAAGTGGCAACATATTTTAGCCTTCCTGAAAACAGGAAGACTCCACATCTTGCTTCTCAACTACCATTTTCTGAGTTTGTTCATCTGAGCACTGGATAAAAGCAGGGCTGATTTTTTGGGGTAACACTTATTAAACAAAAGAATAAATGAAGAAACTTCCCCTTGGTTCACTGCAGCACATCAGGGATGAAAATGTTCACTAACCCTTACCCTTCTGCAAAGTATGTTGTGAAATATAATGGCAGGTATTATTAGCATAATTACAAAGACCCACTTTTAAATTGCTGCTATCAAGTAAAAGGATTACTCATGCATCTATAATATTTTCCTTAAAGCATCTTGGAAGAATGCACAACTCAGCACAATCTTAGCTGTCTCTTAATTACGTTCTACACATATCACTACAGAGAGAATTGGGAACGAATCGCAATTTCAACTGGTGCAAGATTTGAAGCATCATTAAACCAAAAGTCTTTAAAAAAGAACCATATTGTACACTGGCCAATGGACAAGTAATGGGTTTGCAAATAAATCTTCATTTTATAATTATTGCTCAAATGTCACAGTACTGCTGTGTGTGATCTTGTGTTAACAATGCTTTTTAAAACACACACACACATAATGTTTTTTTTAACACTAAGAAATTTAATCTGGAATTAATGCCAGTTTACAGCTCTGGGTCATCCTTCAAATTGTTCTATCTTCTATAACAGGATTTCTGGCCAGGAGTGCGCTAGCATCCCCTTTCTAGATGTTAACAACCATTATTCTATGCATGCACGTATGTATGTATGTACAGTGGTACCTCGGGTTAAGTACTTAATTCGTTCCGGAGGTCCGTTCTTAACCTGAAGCACCACTTTAGCTAATGGGGCCTCCTGCTGCCGCCGCGCCGCCGGAGCACGATTTCTGTTCTCATCCTGAAGCAAAGTTCTTAACCCGAGGTAATATTTCTGGGTTAGTGGAGTCTGTACCCTGAAGCGTATGTAACCTGAAGCATATGTAACCCGAGGTACCACTGTATGTATGTTTATTTTTAAAAAAGTCTTACTGTGTTAAGTATTGCAGCCTATGTAGCCTTCTAAATTGACTACATTCCTCTCATTTTCAGAGTACTTTGAGAATTAGTGTGCAGTTAGATTTTTCTAGCACTTTGCAGATTTCTGCAAAAAGGTTTCACTAGCCATGGAATTCTTACCAAGGTTTTCTTACACTCAAGTTTGCTTGCTTGAAAAAAAACAACACACACAGAATGTTAAAAGTGCAGCAAATTCAAGTAAAATTCTGGTGTTCTTTTTCTAACTAGATAATAAAATTGTAAGCATGTCATAATGCTGTAATTTATGTTGCTGCCCAACAAGTACTCATGTGAACTACAGCATAATAATAATAATAATAATGAGAGAACAGAGGTACTGCAGGGGGAGGAGGATGGAAATGTCAGCAGGGAGGCAGGCAGGTGGCTCATATGAGTGGGTGGTAGCCCAGAGAGGTAAGCAAGTGAGTGGGTGGGTGGCTCAGATGTACAGGTAAGCGAGTAGGTGGCCCAGGTGGGCTTGGCAAGGAAGCAACCAGGGGGTGGCAGACCCAATTGAATCTATTAAAACCTTGGTAAGAATTCCATGCCTAGGGAAATCTCTTTGCCTAGCCCTAATAAATACCAATGGTTGACTACATATTGATGTAATCCAACTCCCATCAGCCCTAATCATCTTGGCCAATGGTCAGGGATGATGGGAGTTGTAGTCCCGTATCATCTGGAGGCCCACAGTTTCTCTAGCCTGTGGTTTAAAGGATTCACCTGAAAAGGCAGGTTTAGAGTACTCTATTTCCTTTCACCATCTTCTTATAGAGAAGAACAGTTTATCTAATAGAAATGGACATGCTCAAGCCTCCTTTACAGCAAATCTATAAATCCACCTTAAACAGCAGCATTTTAAGGATAGACACTTGGGTTGCAGACCTTGGCAGGAATGTAGATTAACACAGTTCCAAAGAGGCAAAGGGCCAGGAAAACAGGCTGAATAGTTCATAGATGCCTTGTGGAGGAACAATTATGCTCCTGGTATATCCAATGCAAGTGCAGTCAAGCCATTATCTTTCAGTAGACATTCTAAATTATGCATCTTTATTCACAACATGTGCAATGTCATTTTAAATGGCCAATCCTTTAAAAAACAGCGGTGATAAGGGTTAAGGGGCAACAACTGTATGTGGCTGTGGGGAGGTCCAAATTCCCATTTCTGGAATGGATTGGGAGGATTCAGATGAAAGCTGAGAATCAGTTCGATTTGATCCTGTTCATGTCTTATCCAAACCTACATACATATCTGCAGTCTTAAAAGCTTTCTCTCTTGTAATAAGAATCCTTTGCCTGTCATAGCGAAAGCACCATCAGTGCAGACTGAGTGATGCCATTCACGTGGAATGTTATTATCTCTTAAAAGATTATTATAAAGATAAAACCCTTGTTCAGAGGCTGCAGGCTTGGTCTACACCAATAAAGCACTCCCAGAAACATCACTCTCATTAAAATTATAGGAAATAGCCATAGATGTACTAATCAGGAAGCAGCAGGAGATTCATCAAGCTACATGGTACATTTCTTGGTTACGTGCATTATTGTGTAGCAAGAGCCATTTAGCAATTTGGTGTCTGACAATGCCCTTGACAACTGAAACAGCTTTAGCTGCCTCCTCTTACCACTTTTCATGTATTATTTTAGTGGCATCGGTCCCAGATGTTCACTGACTGCAAAATGCAAGCAATCTCATCCATTCTTAAACAACTAAATGCCTATGGTCTTTTTTTTTAGTACCACAGTCTGATCTATGTTTACTTGGAAGTAAATACTACTGTGTTAAATGGGGCTTACTCCCTAGTATTTAGGATAACAGGTTTCTAGGGTGGTTACTAATTTAGTAAAACAATACTACTACTCCTCTTCCAAATGCAACAACAACAACTTGTTCAAGGTAAGTATCCTAGCTATCCTACCCCAATATTACAACTGTGAATAATAAAAATGCTGGACCCTAACACAACTCCAGAACTGAGGACCAAATAGAGAGACCTTAGCTCCATTGCTTTCAGTGCAAATGGTCCCAGGTTAAATCTCCAACATCTCCAAAGGAGCAGGAAGCAACTGATAGGAAAGGCCTCTATCTGGAGATAGATGGGTCTTGCATCTGCTAGGGAGCGGATGGCGCTGTGGTCTAAACCACTGAACCTCTTGGGCTTGCTGATGGGAAGGTAGGTGGTTCGAATCTGTGAAACTGGGTGAGCTCCCGTTGCTCTGTCCCAGCTTCTGCAAACCTAGCAGTTCAAAAACACACCAGTGTGAGTACAGTGGTACCTCGGGTTACATATGCTTCAGGTTACAGACTCCACTAACCCAGAAATATTACCTCAGGTTAAGAACTTTGCTTCAGGATGAGAACAGAAATCAAGTGGCGGCAGCAGGAGGCCCCATTAGCTAAAGTGGTGTTTCGGGTTAAGAACAGTTTCAGGTTAAGAACAGACCTCCAGAACGAATTAAGTTCTTAAACCGAGGTACCACTGTAGATAGTTACCGCTGTGGCAGGAAGGTAAACAGTGTTTCTGTGCACTCTGGTTTCTGTCATGGTATTCTGTTGCACCAGTTTAGTCATGCTGGCCACATGACCCAGAAATCTGTCTGTGGACAAACACTGGCTCCCTTGGCCTGAAGTGAGATGAGTGCTGCACACCCGTAGTCACTTTTGACTGGACTTAACCATCCAGGGGTCCTTTATCTTTATGTTTGTATCCACAGCAGTGACCAGAGGAGAAATGGCTACTGGGAGGAGCATAGAGAGAAGTGCCTTGGTGCATCTGTAGCAGCAAAACCAGACACCTTCATCTGCCCCAGCTGCAAAAAGACATCTCTCTCCCATATTGCTCTCCAACGGTTTGACTTTACCCCCCAATGGGACATTCTTCCATTCTCTCTCAAGACAGACAGATGCCAGGAACAAACAAAGCTGCTGTCAGAGTAGATAATCCTGGATCAGACAAATAGCCTTCTGTGGCAGCTCTCTGTGACCACCTGAGGACCACAGAAAGCTGTTACTAGTAACTAAAGGTCCAGCATATTTAAGCTAGAAACCTAACTATGTCTACTCAGAAGTAATATTGAAAAGTAAGTAGCCTATACTACAAACTAGGTAGAACTATCCAATAAGATGCTCTTCTGTTTCAAAAAGAATCCTTCCTAAAACCTTTCACCAATGCAGCGCTATGATAGCTCCTAGAAACCAACGTTTCTAAAGTGACCAGCTTTCACCCTCTCCTCACTCCTTCTTTATAGGCACTTCCCTGGAATACATATGTATTAAAGATGTTATAGACAATGTTCAATTGCTGGATTTGTGTTTTCCAAATATGAGAGACTGAATGTGCATTCAAAACATTCATCTTCAAGGTCTGCACATGCGGGTCTTTTTATCTGACTGCTCGCTTTTTGCCAACCGTCTCATGCACTTATTCCACCGTTCTGTTGAGCTCCAGGGATTGGTTAACATTCATTACAGAAGAAAAACGATGAACTGTTCATATTCCAAGCTAGAAAGTTTGGCAACTGTCCAAAATGTTACAAATTTTAGGCATTCAGAGAGGTACAACTGGCAGTAACAATGTAATTTACAATTTTCCAGCTCTGCTCTTCTAGAAATTTTATTTTGTAATTTTTCAAGCAAAGGATAAACTACATTGTTGATTCCTTTACCAATCACTGGTGGTGTTGTCTCCAGAATTTATTTCAACCCTTTTCCATGTACAGCGGTACCTCAAGTTACAAATGCCTCAGGTTACAAATGCTTCAGGTTACAAACTCCACTAACCTGGAAGAGTTACCTCGAGTTGAGAACTGTGCCCCAGGATGAGAACAGAAATTGTGTCCCGGTGGCACAGAGGCAGCAAGAGGTCCCATTAGCGAAAGCACGCCTCTAGTTAAGAACAGTTTCAGGTTAAGAATGGACCTACAGAATGAATTAAGTTCATAACTAGAGGTAAAAAGGTAAAGGGTAAAGGGACCCCTGACCATTAGGTGCAGTCGTGACCGACTCTGGGGTTGCGGCGCTCATCTCGCTTTATTGGCCAAGGGAGCCGGCATACAGCTTCCAGGTCATGTGGCCAGCATGACTAAGCCACTTCTGGCAAACCAGAGCAGCGCACGGAAACGCCATTTTCCTTCCCATCAGAGCAATACCTATTTATCTACTTGCACTTTTGACGTGCTTTCGAACTGCTAGGTTGGCAGGAGCAGGGACTGAGCAACGGGAGCTCACCCCATCATGGGGATTTCAACCGCTGACCTTCTGATCGGCAAGTCCTAGGCTCTGTGGTTTAACCCACAGTGCCACTCGTGTCCCATTAACTAGAGGTACCACTGTACTTATAGACACGTGCTGTGTGTGGTGCAAAGAGACTTTATTCTCTCTTGTTTGCAACAGTATATTAACTCCTACTTTACTTTGTTATATCTCTGTGATGTCTACAGCACTATTTTCACTTTAAAGAATTCTACCTAAAGGAAAGGGTCTTGGGGCAGCTGACAGAACAGCGTATGGGGGAACTGGCTTCAGGCATCAGGCTCATTGGCAGACCAACTTTGTGCTGCAAAGATATCTGCAAACGTGACATGAAGGCAGACAACATCAATCCCGTGATGTGGGAATCCCTTCCAGACAACCACAGAGACTGGAGACAGGCAGTCAGATTGTGCATGCATAGCAGTGACCAGAGGAGGAATAACCACTGGGAGGAGCGTAGAGAGAAGAAATGCCATGGTGCATCTGCAGCAGCACAAACAGGCACCTTCATCTGCCCAACTGCAACAAAACATGTCTCTCCCAAAGCAGTCTTTACAGCCACAGCAGGTGCTGTAACCTTCCAGGAGTTTGACTTTACCCACAAAGGCACACTCTTCCATTGTTTCCCGTGACAGAGGCCAATGCACTAATGGCATGAAAACAAGGGTTCAGTTATGGCATTCACAAACATTTGGTGAAAAAGGGCAACGGATCAGGGAACTGGATGCTCTCAAGAGCAGTGGTGGGAGGGCAGTGATATTTACCAATTTATCCTCTACCAAGCAGTCCCCAGTGCCAACTCCCACACCACACCAGAGATCCCCCAATCCTCCGGTGCAGATGTTTGGGAGCATATGGGGTTGCCATGACAGGGAGATAAATCACAAAAATACCTTGCTCCCCTCTCACCCATGGAAGCATCCAGTTTGCAGAGTTCCTCCCTGTGCCATTCTGGATGCAATCCAGTACCAACATGTGTAGAGGAAAAGAGTCACTCTCCTGACACTAGTGTCACGGTTGCTTATTTGGCTGGGGCACAGTCGTGGTGATGCTAGAGCTCTGTGGTTGCATCACTGGGCCTGTCACTGCCAATCCAGCTCCTCTGCAAGTTCAGCTACATGCTCTGAACCTCACTGCCATCTTTCCCCAGTCCTGTCCAAGTCTACATTAGCAATGCCACTATTAGGAAGGTGGTTCCAACCCACCACATTAATCACTTCTGCTGGACACTTTCTTCATGTAATGTAAAGTATGTGTTTCTGAAAAAATAGTCTTCTTGGTTAAATAAAATCCATATACTGTCAGACAAATATTTTTGAAGAAGACTCTGTGGGTTCTGAATATAGCATGTCCTGTTCATGGATGCTAAAGCATACACGAGCTACAGTTAACCTGGGACCCATAGGCTCCTCCTTTCACTCTCTGGTGTAGAAGAAGATCAGGAGCTTCTTTCATTTTTGATTAACCAGTGTTTAGCATTATATCCAAATCCTAAGATTTGGTTCATTTTAATTTGTTGAAACAAACCACTTTCTCAAACTATGGCTTAGCTGTCTTATTTAAGCAAACCATAGTAAAGGTAAAGAGACCCCTGACCATTAGGTCCAGTCGTGGCCGACTCTGGGGTTGCAGCGCTCATCTCGCTTTATTGGCCAAGGGAGCCGGCGTACAGCTTCCAGGTCATGTGGCCAGCATGACTAAGCCGCTTCTGGCAAACCAGAGAAGCACACGAAAACGCTGTTTACCTTCCCGCCAGAGCAGTACCTATTTATCTACTTGTACTTTGACGTGCTTTTGAACTGTTCGGTGGGCAGGAGCAGGGACCGAGCAACGGGAGCTCACCCCGTCGCGAGGATTTGAACCACCAACCTTTAACCCACAGTGCCACCTGCGTCCCAAACAAACCATAGTTAAGATCAATAACCAAAGCTTTCATTATGGCCAGGCTGAAGGAAATGGGAGAGCCCAAGGCTTACCCAAGTTCCTCTTCATAATGCCAAACTATGGTTCAGCATTACAGCCAAACCAACACAGTGCTTGCTACCCTGCAGTATTCTCATCTAAACCAAATAGTAAAAAATAAAATAAATCACAGCTCTTTCCTCCTTTTTTTAAAAAATGAAACAAAAGTAGAAGTATGAAAAGTTGAGAAACAAGTACTATATGCCTTGAAAATGTATGTGCACTATTCTTGTGCACTATTCTCATATCAATTAAGATTATAACTTTTGGTAACTTAGTGAGTTTCTCTTAATTAGTTATCCTAAACCATTATGAGCAATCCATCAGTGGGTGGAAATTTCCCCCTGGGTCCAGGGGCAGGCAATCATTCGAAAAAGGTGGAGGAGTCACTTTCTTTTAAATATTCCATAGAAATTGTTAATCTTGGTTAATGTCAGAAACTAATATTATTTCCATTTGGCAGCTGGCATGCAATAAACGGAGTTCATATCTACATAATTATACTTAACGTGCGACACAGTTTATGCTAAGAATGAAAACTCATTTGAAAGATATGTTACTTTGTTATAGAGTGATACTAAATTTTAAGAGAAGTACTGACATGACCATAAAATAAAGAACAAATGGCTAATAATTAGTTTACTGTTTCATTTTAAAGGTTTAATTTCTGTGCTTGAAATTAAAAACTATTCTGACTATTGACTGACATCTAGTGGATAAACTGCAAACTGTCTCCATCAGATTCAATTAGAGGACATTTCCTTGATACCGAGAGCTAGTTGTAAAATATTACAGTGGTGCCTCGCAAGACGAAATTAATTCGTTCCGCGAGTTTTTTCATCTTGCGGCTTTTTTCGTCTTGCGAAGCACGGTTTCGGAAAAGTTTTGGAAAACCTTCAAAAATCACCAAAGTCATCAAAAACCTCAAAAAAGGCTACCACACCGCGTTCTATGAGTTGCTCCTCGAAGTCAAGTCACAACTGTATTAACAGTTTTAAGAAAAAGGAAACAAACTTGCAAGACGTTTTCGTCTTGCAAAGCAAGCCCATAGGGAAATTCGTCTTGCGAAGCAGCTCAAAAAACGGAAAACCCTTTCGTCTAGCGAGTTTTCCGTCTCGCGAGGCATTCGTCTTGCGAGGTACCACTGTAATCCACTTCCTAAAAGAATTAAAGTATATTAGCAGTAAAACGTCAGGTAGTATAACAAAATAATCTGGAAAAAGTTGAGCACCCTGGTGCATGTTGCTCGCACCGACATTCTATTGAAATCAATGGGATTTCAGTGAGTAGCTATTAAATTGTCAAAACAGGACATCTGCTGTTATCCACCATCCATTAATAAATAGGCTCAACCAACTTTCTCTGGACTGTCACAATCTGTAGGAACAGAACAATGAATGGAATTAGTTCATAAATTTTCAACATGGTTTGAATAAGATTCTTCTGAGATGAGATCCTGTTCTCATGTGTCATATAGTATCCACATAGTCCAGTAGGTGTTCTTCCTTCCACCTGATCATTTCAATAATTCTTGTGGAATAATAGGAAATTTCAAATGTAAAATGAGGCGCGAATGAGGGCTCTTTCTTTCTTTCTTTCTTTCTTTCTTTCTTTCTTTCTTTCATTCTTTCTTTCTTTATCTGTCACTACAGCAGAAGGATGTACGACCCTTGTCAGCTTCAGCCTGAACTTAATTGTATGGATTCCTAAATGAGATGTAGAACCCAATCAGTGCCAGTTGGCACTGGCAGACGTGAATGAATATTAATATGGGTTGGAGCCAGACTTAAGTTAGCTTAGAGTAGACCTATTGAAATCAAAGGGACATAAGTTAGCATGACAAAATTAAGACTCATTAATTTCAGCAGGCCTACTAAGCATGAGTAAGTCTGAATCAAATCCTGTATTAATTGTAAATATTAAAATTAAGGATTCCATCAGATGAAGGAAACAGGGCAAGTTTGATCAATGGTACTTTGCAAACTCTTCAACCAGCCTATTTTGCTGACAAACCTATTAATCAGGAATTATTCACCTGGAATTATTCAGTCTATACAATACTATTATATAGTAGTTTCCATGAAAGCTGATTTAAACCTGTGGGGAGATGTTGAAATTGAAATGCCATTTAAATTTTTGAGCTAGCACATATTGTATAATTGTTGTACAATACTTGAACTGAATATTGTGTTGTGGCAAGAAATGTATACAAAATATCAAGTGGAATTTGCATATAATCAATATTATTCTGATTTAAAATAGATGCCCTACCAAAGAGGAAAAAGTGATTTACTGTGAGGATTGTCTTACAGCAATTGGTAGGCCCACAGGGTCTAAAATTAGAGCAGCACTTTTAAAACTTATATATCAAGCCTTTCTAGAGTAGAGGTGGAAAATGCAGTAGCAATATTGGTAGGAAAGGTTTTATTGCATTTGTCCCTTAGGTCATTTTCCAGGACAGATTTCTACTAGACTTAGCTGGCAACTTGATTTCAAGAAGGTTCGTAAATGCCCTTTCAGTCCCTACCTACTGTAGCAACGTACATAATAGACAATTTCATTCCATAAGAGATTCTTCAAGATTAGGTGGTTCTGTATTGTCCAAAACAAGGGTGCTCTTCCAGGTTGTCATTAAATCTGCATGTGTATGAGCTGAACAGCTGAAAAGGAAGCCAGGATAAATTAAAAGTGACTTTGAAGAAGTAAAACTTCTACTTGGAACAAATTCTTGTATGGTGTTGTAGCGGGGAGGTCAATAATTAAGGTTTTTGTATTGAAAGGCTTAGAGCTATGAAACAACAGACCATTAGTCATACCCAGTTAAACTTGATTAGATAGTCAAAATCACTCTCAATGTACCAAGATATCAACATTCGTTCATTGTGTTCGTCATGGCTGCTATTTTTAAAAATAGCAAGAAACATGAGATAAGGAAAGTATCCCCCCTCCTGAGGCAGGATAAATATCATTCTGCACACCTGAAAAAGTATTTTTTGCTATCAAAAAGTCATTAAAAAAACCCCCACACTCTATAGCATTAAACTAGCACTTGAGTCTTCTCACTTGCTTACACATTTAGGCACAGTTCACAGTTAAAGGAATGAGGCTGTGTGAACCTTGAGCTTGGGAGCTCTGCTTTCTCCTTCATGTGTACATTGAGAAGATAAAAAAGCATCTACTTTATCTTTAGAACTAACCACAGTCTCCCATGACATCTGAATTGTGGTTTGTCCAAACTATCATTGGTTAACAAAGCAGTATATCAAGCCATGGTTTGATCCTAGTTTGTTCTAACCATCCATGGACTTCGGTTATTCAGAGAAATTACAAGGAACCAGAGCTTGTGGCAAATTTTCAGGAATGCACTTTAGTGTCACTTGATAAAGACTCCCTTTGCCCCAGCTTTGCAGAAACTGAAAGATTAAGGCTGGCTTTTATGGGGAATCAATATCTCCTCCACTTCAAATTCCATTAGACTAACACTTGCCACAAAACTTTCAAGCCCAAATACAATTCTTTTCCCTCACATAAAGAACCCTGCTTTTAGCCACTTAGCCATGGATGATTCAGAGTGAATATAAAAATATATAGATTTTTCTTTTTTTTTACTGCCACTAGCACAATGGTTCTTGCACTTTCAAACAATGTCTTGGGTGATGTACTTGAAGCATTAGTTGAATAAACTGTGATTGTTATAGAAGAGCCTCAACAACTGAAGGATACATTTTCGGCTAAATTTTCTCTCTGTGTGTGTCTTTCCATTATTTCAGTAGCAGTTTAGGCTAGAGACAAGAAGGTAAACTATGTAAAAAGCATTCTTCTTGCTTCTTTATTTAAAGAAAACAAGTTAGTATTGTACTGCAAAATACAAAATCATGCCAAAATAATGTTGAATCATGACAACATATAGGCAGGAAAGTACTCTTTGCATTACATAACGTAACCCTTACGTTCTTCATGAATGTCAATTTTTCTAAATATTCTGCACCAGGTAGGAGGGGAACAGTTGCTCAAAGAACATAGGGTGTACTCAAATGAAAGTTTTCAAAATCTGGACAGGCTAACTGGTGGTGGTTGTGGTGGGGTTCAGCCCCTGACCACTGCACATTTACTCGAATTGTGAACAACCTTGTTCTCACATAAGCTTTTTACAGACCTTTGGCTGAACTGAGTCAGGTAGAGCCTACCTCCCAATCATTATCCCTAACTCCTCAATTTCAGCATACCCTCTCCATTGCCTGAATAAGCTTATAGTGTTGACTGAGGTCTGGTCTCATGCAGTTGTAGCTACACAGTTGGCTTTTCATATTTAACTGCAACATTTATAGGTTTTTGCCATGTGGTTCATAGTTAAATCCTATGCACATTTCCTCGGAAATATGTGATGTTAAGTTTAATAAAGCTTTGTCTTTGGTAAGAGGATAGTGAATTGCAGCCTTAAAGATGGGAAAGTTATCATAAGGACACATGGCTTCTGTAACATTCTAAGTCCTAATGAAATAAAAGAAACAACAGCGTGGAGTTAAATACATGTATCATTACCTCCCCCAGAGAAAATGCCCCATCTAATGTGGATTTAGTCCTCTATGAGCTCCTTTCTTTAGGTTGCTGCAGCTCACACATTTTGTCAGGGGCATAGTGTAGGTCAGTAATGTGCACCAGTTAATGTGGCAAACAGAACACTGAATGGAGCCTTTGCCTTGGGAGGAACACAGTTGTAGTCTGAAATGTGGTTCGAGTCCTCCTACAACAGCCAGTCAGATCTATCGCCCACAAGAAATCGGTATCACTCACAGGAGAGCTTGGTCACTGTTTTTCAGGCTGAGGAAAACACAAGAGCCCAGGATGAGAAGATCATCTGGGATCAGGGGGCATCTGAACAGAGAAGACTGCTCTGCCTTATGCGTTTCTCCATCACCTCCCTTCCTCTCTTTTGGGGTAGCCACTTTATTTATTTATTTAATGTCAAATTTAAGAAAGAAGAAAAATGAAAAACACAGAAAGATATTTTTTTTTTTTAAAAAAAGGGAGAGGGCAAAAACACTAAAGACTACCAGTTCACATTGAGAATACAATAACCACCTTCAGTACTTCCATCTTAAAATCAAACATATAAATTGATACAAGCCATCCAGGGGTCCAAACAAGCATCCATGTGAGATTGGCATATTTTTAAAAAAAATATGTTTCTTTTTTTTTAATGATATTTATTAAAGGTTTAAAAATTACAGGGGAAAAAAAGAAAACAACAAAAAATTTAACTGGACATACATTACAATACATAAAAAGAAAAACATAGAAAAACAATACAACAATACAGCAAAAAGAAACAATAACACTAAAACACACATCCAATATTCCATATCTTTACCTTTCATTTACTTGTTTCATCGACCTCCTCACACCTCCCTTTTTTGTATTCTAGTTCAATTAATTGTTTCAGCAAATTCTTTCCATCTTTCTCAATTTTTGTTCTATAATTTATCTTAATGGTCTAACCTTAAATTTTTCATTTTGGCCCATTATCAATCAGTTTTTACTTAATTCTTTATTACATTTCTGCTAAAACCATATAACTTCATTCCAGCATCCTTCTAACATTCATCCTTCTAACATTCAAAAGCGATGCTTTTCAACATCTTTATGCGCCCCCTCGCCCAGCTTGTTCGGAGTTTTGGGCTGGGTTGCCATCAGTATGCCGATGACACCCAACTCTATCTGTTGATGGATGGCCATCCTAACTCGGCCCCAGACACACTGACCAGATGTTTGGAATCTGTGGCTGGATGGTTACGTGGGAGCCGGTTGAAGCTAAATCCTTCAAAGACAGAGGTCCTGTGGCTGGGATGGGGCGATATGGGAATGGGGGGCAACTCCCATCTCTTGCGGGGGCGCAATTAGTGCCAGCACCATCCGTTAAGAGTTTGGGTGTAATCTTCGACACCTCCCTTTCCATGGAGGCGCAGATTGCAGCTATAACAAAGGCGGCATTTTTCCATCTCCGCCAAGCTAAGCAGTTGGCTCCTTACCTCTCTCGCCCTGACCTAGCCACTGTGATCCACGCGACTGTCACCTCCAGACTGGATTATTGTAACTCGCTCTACGTGGGGCTGCCCTTGAGACTGACCCAGAAACTCCAGCGGGTGCAGAATGCTGCAGCGAGACTCCTTACGAGGTCTTCGCTGCGAGATCACATTCACCCGGTGCTACACCAGCTGCACTGGCTCCCGGTGGAGTACAGGATCAGGTTTAAGGTGCTGGTTTTAACCTTTAAAGCCCTATACGGCCTAGGACCCTCGTACCTACGGGACCTCCTCTCCTGGTATGCCCCACAGAGAAACTTACGGTCTTCAAATAAAAACATCTTGAAGGTCCCAGGCCACAGAGAAGTTAGGCTGGCCTCAACTAGAGCCAGGGCTTTTTCGGCTGTGGTTCCGATCTGGTGGAACACTCTGTCACAAGAGACCAGGGCCCTGCGGGACTTGACATCTTTCTGCAGGGCCTGCAAGACAGAGCTGTTCCACCAGGCCTTTGGCCAGGGCACAGCCTGACTCCCTCCCTCGGCAATCTTCGCAGAGCTCTGGCCCAATTGTTGCCAGTGGCTTGAATTAATTAATTTTATAATGAATGATTTTAGAGTGTTGTTTATGCTATACTTTTATACTGTTTTATTGTTGTTAGCCGCCCTGAGCCCGGCTTCAGCTGGGGACGGCGGGATATAAATAAAATTTATTATTATTATTATTATTATTATTAATTTTGCAATGTTTTTGTAAATATACTTTACATTTTTCCCAATCTTCTTCCACCGACTCTTCTCCCTGGTCTCGGATTCTGCCAGTCATTTCCGCCAGTTCCATGTAGTCCATCAGCTTCATCTGCCATTCTTCCCTGGTGGGTAGATCTTGTGTCTTCCAGTACTTTGTGATAAGTATTCTTGCTGCTGTTGTGGCGTACATAAAAAAAAATCCTATCTTTCCTTGGCACCAATTGGCCGACCATGCCCAGGAGAAAGGCCTCTGGTTTCTTCAGGAAGGTATATTTAAATACCTTTTTCATTTCATTATAGATCATCTCCCAGAATGCCTTAATCTTTGGGCATGTCCACCAAAGGTGAAAGAATGTGCCTTCAGTTTCATTACATTTCCAACATTTATTATCGGGCAGATGATAGATTTTTGCAAGCTTGACTGGTGTTCTGTACCACCTATAGATCATGTTCATTAAATTCTCTTTTAAGGCATTACATGCCATAAACTTCATACCTGTGGTCCATAACTGTTCCCAGTCAGCCATCATAATATTATGTCCAACATCTTGTGCCCATTTAATCATAGCAGATTTCACCGTTTCATCTTGAGTATTCCATTTCAACAGCAAGTTATACATTCTTGACAAATTCTTAACTTTAGGGTCTAACAATTCTGTTTCCAATTTTGATTTTTCTACCTGGAAGCCTAATTTTTTGTCCAAATTATATGCCTCCATTATTTGATAATATTGGAGCCAATCTTGTACTCTGTTTTTTAATTTTTCAAAGCTCTGCAATTTTAATCTGTCACCCTCTTGTTCCAAAATTTCCCAATACTTCGGCCATTTGGCCTCCATATTGAGTTTTTTCTGAGCCTTTGCTTCCATTGGTGACAACCATCTTGGGGTTTTATTTTCTAACAAGTCCTTATATCTTATCCAAACATTAAACAGTGCTTTTCTGACAATATGGTTTTTGAACGCTTTGTGTGCTTTAACCTTGTCATACCACAGATATGCATGCCAACCAAATACATTGTTGAAGCCTTCCAAATCCAACACATCCGTGTTTTCAAGAAGCATCCATTCTCTCAGCCAACAAAATGCGGCTGATTCATAATAAAGTTTAAGGTCTGGCAGGGCAAATCCACCTCTTTCTTTAGCATCTGTTAATATCTTAAATTTTATACGAGGCTTCTTGCCCTGCCAGACAAATCTAGAGATATCTCTCTGCCACTTCTTGAAACAGTCCATTTTGTCCAAAATTTGCAATGTTTGAAACAAAAACAGCATTCTTGGCAGTACGTTCATTTTTATCACAGCAATTCGGCCTAACAACGATAGCTTCAAATTTGACCATATTTCTAAACCCTTTTTCACTTCAGTCCAACATTTTTCATAGTTATCCTTAAATAAATTCACATTCTTAGCAGTCATGTTAACCCCTAAATATTTCACTTTCTTAACCAGTGTCAATCCTGTCTCCTTCTGAAACTTATCTCTCTCAATCTCAGGTAGATTTTTCTCTAAAACTTTAGTTTTCGTCTTATTCAACTTAAAGTCTGCTACCTGACCAAATTCTTGAATCAGTTCTAATACTCTTTTAGTGCTTGATTCTGGCTCCTGTAAAGTCAATACCAAGTCATCAGCAAATGCTTTCAATTTGTACTGTTTGGCTCCCACTTGTATACCTTTTACCAATTGGTCCCTTCTAATCATATTTAACAAAACCTCCAGGACCGATATAAAAAGCAATGGAGAGATTGGGCAACCTTGTCGTGTTCCTTTCTCAATCATAAATTCTTCCGTCACTACATTGTTCACAATTAATTTGGCCTTTTGTTCTGAGTAAATTGCACCTATACCGTTTCCAAAACCTTGACCAACCCCCATCCCCAATAAATTCTTCAAAAAAATATATGTTTCAATATAGTAAGGCTAGTGAAGTTCTCAGGCCATTGTGTAATAGATGGTGTGTGTTTATGTTCCCAGGCCCTTAATCATAAGGCTCTTAATCATAAGGGCTTGTAAAACCTACTTCTGTTGTCTTGTGTTAACCCCCATATTGCAGGAACCTCATCATGAATAAGATTTTGCCAGTACAAAATTGATGAAGACAACATATGCCACAATGGGATCCTTTCAGAACTACACCTCCAGCATTTATGTGTACAGTGGTGCCCCACAAGACGAAATTAATTCGTTCCGCAAGTTTTGTCGTCTAGCGAATTTTTCGTCTTGCGAATCACGAAATCCCATAGGAATGCATTGAAAATCAATTAATGCGTTCCTATGGTCAAAAAAAGTCCAAACAAAGCCAAATTTGGTACAACAACAGTTTATTAACTGTTCTTTAAAGTCACACATACTGTAAAGAGCAGTTCAAAAATTGAAGGGAAAATAAATTAACTTTATAAACAAAACATGTCTTTGTTTTTAGACAAAGGAAACAAAGTCGCGAGACGTTTTCGTCTTGCGAAACAAGCCCATAGGGAAATTCGTCTTGCGAGGCAAATCGAAAACGGAAAAACCTTTCGTCTAGCGAGTTTTTTGTCTTGTGAGGCATTCGTCTTGCGAGGTACCACTGTACTCTGCAATGTACAGACGTTCTACAGTACAGTATACCTTGAGATAGCCACTTTGACCTAAAGTTGTCTTTCAGCCTGGGACAAATGACTTCATCTAATGAATGGGCATCTCTTCTGGTTCAAATGCTCTGGGGGTATTACTACAAAGCAGAAGGTTTTCTAAAAGGCAAGCAATTTAACTGCATACTTTCATCTATATAATCTCTGGTTATGAAGTGCCAGAACATTTTGTCTTCAGCTGGTCTGACTCCTGAAACAACCCAGGCCAACACAAGACTATAAACACCAATAAACTAGTAGAAGATTAGGCAATAGCAGACCAAATTTGATAGATATTCAATATACAGTCGTACCTTGGAAGTCAAACTGCTTAGTTCCCGAATGTTTTGGATCCTGAACATCGCAAAACTGTTCCGGTTTGTGAACTATTTTTGGAAGCCAAATGTCCGGCAGAGCTTTCTGCAGCCAATCAGAAGCCTCACTTCAGTTTTCGAACATTTTGGAAGCTGAATGGACTTCTGGAATGGATTCCATTTTACTTCCAAAGTATGAATGTATTAGAAGAAGAAGAAGAAGAGTTTGGATTTGATATCCCGCCTTTCACTCCCCTTCAGGAGTCTCAAAGCGGCTAACAATCTCCTTTCCCTTCGTCCCCCACAACAAACACTCTGTGAGGTGAGTGGAGCTGAGAGACTTCAAAGAAGTGTGACTGGCCCAAGGTCACCCAGCAGCTGCATGTGGAGGAGCGGAGACGCGAACCCGGTTACCCAGATTACGTGACTACCGCTCTTAACCACTACACCACACTGGCTCTTGCCTCTTGACGAAAGAGAAGCCATTTTTCTTCTGGTTGGGCCTGTTTGAGCCAAAAGTTATGCTTTCAGCCTATTAAACATGACTGGTTTGGGATTCCTGCAGTATAGTTTCCACTTCTATTCAACTGTGCAAATGGGTGGACATTTCCTCTACACGATTTCTCATAAATATTTTTCAGCCCCTATTGGGAAACTGTCATTCTTTCTCATGAGGAATGAACCACATACCTTTATTTTATCTGGGGTTGTTTTTTTATATAAAAAAAAATCTAATGCTTGAGTTTGGAATAGTATATATCTATACCTGAATGGATTTTTCCTCCTAGGAAAAGAATGTCATATTTCTTTGGGAGAGCAGTAGCATTAGTGAGGACACCTGCTTGGAATCCAATTTGTGGGGTGCTATGAGAGAAAGGCATTTTGCTTTATGATGAAAGAAAAGCAGAAAACTTTCAGCAAATAGATCAGGAAGAAACAAAGAGAAGCAAGGAAAGCACTCTGGTGGGATGGCACAATGGGTCAGTTTCAGGATGTGTTAAGGGCACACATAAAATGAGGATGGGGCAGCGTGAGGTCCATGGGTAGCAGGTTGCCCATCTTTGCTTTAGGTTCATCTACACAATTATGCAGATATTTTGCTAGCCTTTTATGAGAATGTTCCACAAGTCTGACTCTCTGCCTCAATCTCTTCCTGATCTCCCTTGTTAATATGGGTGAGATGGGAAATTAGAGAGGTAAGGGAACCTGTAAGCTTTTGTGTATTTCTCTTAGAAATAGGAGTATGGCAGTTCTGCACTGCTGCACAGAAGATTCAGCAGTCCCATCGTGATATAAGCAGTCATTATTCTTTGGTCTCATCTCAGACCTATTTGCATGCCTAGCCAGCAAAACAGACCTCATGCAAAGAGGCATTTTGTGATGTGAGGGAGCATTCTAGATGGTGTGCTTTTATATTGACACAGCAAGCTGAAATATGATGTGCTTTAAGTCTTATGTGGAAATGCTTTTAGTCAGACCCTTAGGACCATTTCACACACTACATAAAGGCAAACCACAGATAGCCAAGAGGTTGCTCCAGCTACAATGGGTGTAGCTGAATAATAAAATGTGTAGTTCACTTCAGATTCTTATATGTTTATTTAAGGAATGTATTATCTGTTCAGTGGATATTTATCTCCTTTAAATCATTGCTAAGAAATTGTGCTTAATTTAGTTGTACACAAAACTTGCATTTGCAGATATTGAAATGTGTGCTATATTTGTGTTATTGTGTATCTGCAGAAAATAATAAACTGTTCCAGCATATTCTTCATACCTGATAGGAGTTTGCTGTTTGAGTCACCTACTGTGTAGGGAATTCTAATTGAGCTCTTTGGTATGAATATTCATGACAAAAATGAAACTGGTTTAGAAAGAGATTATACATAATTCACTGCTGCCTTGGAACTGCACTGACTCATACATAGCTGTCAAGATTTACCTGGGGAGAGTTATAATTCATAAAGTGTCTTTTAAAAATTACACTAGCATTTGGGGCAGGACAGTGTCTGATAATTTCTTCACAGAACTTTTCAAAGATGATCACATGAACAAGCAACATTAGCTTTTAAATTCTCCACTTGTGTTCTTTTGATTAGACATGAACTTTTTGGTTTGTATTGGTATGAAAAAAGAAATGCTCTTTGAATGATCAGGTACAAGTGACGGTAACTTGTTACTGTTGAAACAGTTTACTGTGAGCTGCGTTATTCAAAGGCAAGAGAGGAAACTTCACATACTTCTTGGAGGCTAATACATGTTCTACAACCTTGATTCTAAAAACTGTTGCTGGATCAGTCCCTGTCACACGCAAGTAAAATACCTTGTATCTCCTTTTGTTTTTAAGAAATCCTTTGTCCACTTTGCTATCAGACTTATTTTTACTGCCTGGAATCATCAATAACCTGCCTCTTCCATGCCATCAAATTCAACAGGTATTTTGAGCGAACCATTGATAAGGAAGTCCAACAGTGTCACATTTGACTTCAAAGGAAGAAACATCTGAAAAATGAGGGAAGTGGTTAAAAGGAAGTTGAAAAGGAAGGTCAAGTGGTTAGAATCTCTAGCGAATGCATGGGGGTTATTCAAAACCACAGTAATAGCAGCTCAGAGAGAATGTATACCACAGATCAAGAAATGTGCAGGCTGCTAGAGGCAAGAGGACTTCCTTCATGAAATGGAAGTTGTGGCCAGATGGGGAGAAGAAAAGGAATACATACTTTGGAAGAAACAGGCAGTAATGGAAGAATACATACTTTGGAAGAAACAGGCAGTAATGGAAAGAAAGAAAGAAAGAAAGAAAGAAAGAAAGAGAATTTGAGAAGTACAGTGGTACCTTGGGTTATGAACTTAATTCGTTCCAGAGGTCCGTTCTTAACCTGAAACTGTTCTTAACCTGAGGCATGCTTTCACTAATGCAGCCTCCCGCTGCCGCCACACCACCAGTTGGGAAATTTCCAAACAGCCAGCCAGACACGTGTGCTCTAGCTGCCAGGGATGGCAGCCGAACATAATGGGGCACAACCACTGGCCACCCAGGAAAGTGGTAAGAGGCCATTCCTGGCCGTATTAACAAATTAACAACGAATGGATCACCAAGTCTTCTTCACGCACCACATAGTTAAACTATGCAGTTCCCTACCAGAAGATGTAGGGGTGGCTACAAATGTGTACAGCTTTAAAAGGATTTGAGACAAGTTGAGGATAAGGCTGCAAGTCTCCCAGTCCTCTGGCCTTTAAAATGGCAGTGGGGGTAATTGTTTTTGCTTGTTACTATGGTATTTATTTTTGTGTTTTTTATATTGTAAGCCACCCTGTGATCCTCAGATGAAGGGTAGTATAGAAAATAATAATAATAATAATAATAATAATAATAATAATAATAATAATAAATGATGGCTGTGTACTACCTCCAGTATCACAGACAGAATGCCTCTGAATGCTAGTTGCTTGGAACATGAGAGAGAAGACTGCTGTTGTGCTCATGTCCTGCTTTCAGGCTTCCAGTAGACATCTGGTTGACCAGAGTGAGAACAGGATAATGAATTGAGTAAGTCTTTGATGATAGTAGTCTGGTGTAGCAAGGGACCTTCGTCCTAACTCGTTCTGTGGTGGTGGCAATCTCTCTGACAGATCCTGTGAATTATGGAATGTCACTTCTTGAGTATGATGACATTTCTAGCATGTGATCATTCTGTGGAAGCCAGAGTGGTGCATCATACCTGAAATGAAGGGTGACTGGTGGACAAACGGCTGAAGATGCCTCAGCTTTCATCACTGACATCTCTCATTAAGTAGTTATGAACAGAAATGCTGGCAAAGGCTGCCTAAAACTATGTTGACTTCTTTTTTTAAACAGATATACAATGGCCATTTTAACTAATCATTGCCATTTCTAAAGGGAAATCCAAAAAGGGTTTTGCTAAGTTTAACATGCAGATTTTGCGCTATATATTTGAAGCTATTTTTTCTTCAGATGTGGGTATCATCTGCATACGTCAATTAAATATGAAGTAAAAATAGTTCAAAAATCCCCAGCCTACTTAGAACTGTCAGAATAATATGTTGAGTCAAAATTTTGTTCAAAAGTGAGCTAACCATCACCACCCACAGGCAATCCATTTGCAAAAAAAGAAAAAGAAAAAAGAAGAAAAAAGAATCTCTAAAATACATGCTAGTTATGTCCAGTTCATTGCAGCAAGTGACCTCAGGGTCCTTGGAGATTCATTGTAAAAGCACTTTAGAGAAGCCTGCATAATCTGTGCTACATAAAAGTCATTTAAGGTTTCTTCTACATGTCCTTTAAACATAAATGGTAGTATTACTTGACAAGGTTGAAAAATAAAAGACAGAGAAGCAACATTGAGAGTTGAGTGAAAACGTAGAGACATCTTATGTTTCAGATGAATACATTAAACAGAGATCTCACACCCATTTGTGGCAGCTCCATCTTTGCAATTATTCCCCCTGTTCTGCTCTGAACTTTCTCTACTTTTAATCTTTTTCTCCATGTAGGGTGGAGCTGCATCTACTAGCCAAGTGTATGGAGAACAATGGATGCAAAAGACAAGGAAATAGCTCCTCTTCCGGATTTTCAGTGTTTCACATCAAGGCAGGGACACATTTTGGCCCCACAAAGTGATCCTATAGGTCCACGAGAGACACTTTCATCAGCACCAATAACAAGAATCAGTTCAGACCTTGATTCGGTGCTTTGAAAATTTGCCCAGTTTGATCCAAAGTGCATTGGAGGTGGACAGTTTGGTTTGGGTCCAAATTTGGAAAACTAAGCTTTGTGTCTCCTCCACTTTCACTATTATGGAGAAATTAAAATTTGTCCATAACTTCTTCTTTTTTAAAATACTTTTGACAGAAGTGAATGAAATTTGCTGGCATAGTGGCTTCTCTTGAGAGAATAATACTACAGACAAACAGGCTCTGGGGATTTTGTGTGAGGAATGTTTTAAATATATGTGTTTGTTTGCAGTCTCTCATGAGTGCTTGAGACGATAAAATGGGGAGCAGAAGAAATAAATCTCTAGCTGACTTTTAGAAGACATCTGAAGGTAGCCCTGCACAGGAAAGTTTTTAATGTTTGAGGTTTTTTGTGTTTTAATACTGTGTTGGAAGCCACCAAGATTGGCTGGGGCAACCCAGTCAGATGGGCGGCATATAAATAACATCACTACTACTATTATTACTACTACTATTAACCAGGCAACACACTTTGAGCTTCTTGGAGGAAAGGTGAGATATAAATGTAATAATAAATAAAATATAAAAGTACAAAGCTGATTTGACTGACGTGGATGTGTGGGCATACAGTATGGTAATGTCATAGCTTTTCTTCTCAGACTCAGACCTCAAACTGTTACTACGACTGAAGGTTTTGAAAGTTTTATTGATGGCATCAAGGTTGAATATTGGGTTACAGATTAGAAGCAGGTAAAGCATAGCAGAGACCCATAAGACATGGTTAGGCTTAGCTAAAGCATATATCCAAAAATTGACACACACCCTGTGCTCTCCATTTGAAGAGTGAGGCAGGGACACCTATTTGTGTGGGTTATTTCCAGAACCTCAGGACTAGGCAAGCAAACAGGTATTAAACCATAGAGGCTGGAGGTACATAGTTTGCTCAGACTAGCCCTGTTGCCTCTGCATCCTTGATGAAAGAGGTGGAGCCAGTAGAGCCAGCACCACGTTTGACTTACAGTATCCCCAGGAAGCAGGGAGTGCATAAATGGTGCTGGTGTTTGATAGTTGCTGCCTATATATAAGTGGCAGGAAAGTTGGGAAATAGGTCACCACTATAGTTACATAAGAGTGGATAACAAAAATTTGGAAGGTATCAGTGATGCAGTCAAGCACGGTGTGAAGGTAGCAGTCAAGCATGCAGTGGAGATAGGAGTGAAGCTTATGCAGTTGGTCACATTAAGAAATGGCATACAAAGAACATATCATTTTCAGAGACAAATGGCTTCTATTAATTGAATTTATGAAAAACAGACGCAATGTAAATATTGATTAGTATAGTAGTTGTACGTTTAGCACTTTTTAAAGTGGGTGCTGCTTTTCATCTCATTTATGAATATTTTACCTATGTTTTAACCTAGTTATTTTGCATGTGTAAGGTGAACATTGATTTGTTCTTCACAGAAAGGATGGCAATCTATTCCTTTTCAACCACACTACTTTACATTCTGCTGATGGAGTACACCAGATTGAGGTAGAATCTCCAAGTCATCTTTCTGTCTAGAGCACTGATGTTAGACATTTAAGTGTTAGATAAAACAAAAATACTGTTGGTTTTACTATTGAAAATGCCTCTTCCATCAATCTGCAATAAGGAATGTGGTGCTTTGTGCTAAAGTGGCCGTGCTAAATTGGATTACCAAGCTATAGTTCAAGCAATAGTTCAGATGCTGCGATGAGAAAGACATCTACTTTTTAAACTGTTTGGAGTGATTTATATGTCTCTTTCAAAAACTTGCAAATATGTTCATTAATGGCTCTCAAGGAAGCAGAATTTAATGAAAGCTATATGAGATGGAAAATTTATGTATTTTCATAATGCAATAATGTCCTTCCAGAAATATATGCTATTTTTTTATTTATGGACACCATGCATCAGTCCTTTTGAAACGCTTCTCTCATTCTTGTTCTACATGGAAAACTTGGAGTATGGACGGAAATTGAATTTTATGTGATTTTTAAAATAATCTGACATTGTGTATTTAAGCAAACAGACCTGTGTTGAAATCCTGCCCAGAGATACTTCCCATCATCCCTTGATGAGGTTGTAGCTGATCAGCCATAAGTAATTTCTGGTAATTTCTGTTTGCCAGGGGAAAGCATATGTACCACTAAGAGCTTGACTTTCTGGCATAGTATAACTAACTTTGTGAACTATTATTAGAGGACAATGGTGACAGATTTCACTCTACAGCTTGGGAGGCACAATAACAGAAGTAAAATAAAAACAGTGGGTGGAACTTTGGGTTAAATTCAGCAGAACCATGAACAGTGTGGCTGACGATCATGGCAAGGAATGAGCTGATGATGACCAAACTAGATGTGATGCTAAATGCAGCTTTAATTAGCATGGTTTTCAAAGTGTAAATAGCATGTGCAGGATAACCGGGAAAGAGTTTGTGATTAAAATGTGCTCCCTCAAATGTAATAAAATACTCCTTGCAAAGGAAAAGGAAACTATGGAGGCATGTGTTTGATCTGTCTGGTAGATGCATGACATGTACATGTGAATGGAGGAAGATCGCTGAACTCTCCTGCTCCTGCTCTCAACCACAGAAGACCCATTAGACCTTGGTAGGAAGGCTCATCAGACTTTTCTTCAGCTTTAGTATAAACACGGACAACTGGGAAACACTGGCCTGAGAGCGCTCCAATTGGAGAACAGCCTTTTACTAAAGGTGTCATGGGCTTTGAAGACACTCAAACTCAGGACAAAAGGGAGAAACGAGCTAAGAGGAAGGCATGTTTAGCAAACCCTCACCATGATCAACTCCCACCCAGAAACTTATGTCCCAGCTGTGGAAGGATGTGTAGATTCAGAATTGGCCTCCATAGTCACATACGGACTCACTGTTAAAACTGTGTTTATGGAAGACAATCTTACTCAGCTTTGAATGATCACCAAAGAAGAAGACTTCAGCCTTGCTCAGTTGCATTGCAAGTGTCTTAAGTGAGTTCATGATACCAGAGCAGATGAAGGGAAAGGATAGGGATGAGATGGTATGTGAACAGAGACATGTGAGGAGTGCAGTGATGGTGGTGATGGTGGTAATGTTGAGAGAACCAAACCATGAAGATGCACCAGAGGCTTTCCAAGCAACTCAAAGCAGACAACATGAAAATGACTTATTGTGCAGTTGGATGAAATCCTCACCTTATCTGTGACCACATAGCTTCATAGAGACAGGGGTGCCTGATTGCCTGAGGAACCCATACTCCCCAACTACAGTTGAATAGATGCCAGAAGTCTTTTTAGTATAATGATAATGATAATAATGTATTATTATTTATTCGCCAGCCACTCTGGGCGGCTCCCAACAGAATATTAAAACACGATAAAACATCAAACATTAAAAACTTCCCTATACGGGGCTGCCTTCAGATATCTTCTAAAGGTTAGGTAGTTGTTTATTTCCTTGACATCTGCCATCTGCCTGGTTCCCTGTAACCTTACTTCTTGCAGTGAGGGAACCGCCAGAAGGCCCTTGGTGCTGGACCTCACTGTCTGGGCTGAACGGTGGGGGTGGAGATGCTCCTTCAGGTTGTCACAGTGTAGAAGAACCACAATTGGTCTGTCCCAAGTAGAAGGCAGGACTTCTTGTTTTTCTTGGACAATAACCACACTTGCTGCATAGCTAGATGCTTTTCTTAGATCAGGAAGAGGAGATTGGAAAATTGTTTGTGGTATAATGTAAAGTCAGATGTTCAAAGGAAAGATCTTCAAAAATAAACATTCTACTGCATGTGCACAAGCCCTTTAAGCAAGCCAAAAGTAGCTTTTTGGATCCTGGCCACTGTTTGTTGCTATTTCTACTTGTGCAATGGTTTCTTTTTTGAGTCAGATAGAAATACAAGGAATAAATAAATCATATCAGGAAGCATTTGTGGTGAAACAATGTGTGTTGCTCAAAATTCTTGGCAACCAAACCCAGTAACATTTTGTAAAACATGATTTGATGTTAGAATGCCAAATTACACATCACGACTGATCAACTAACTGTGACTTTCTGTAATAAAGACTCCACATGGAAAATGTTGCTCAAACAACATCTTGGATGCAGAGACAGACAATATTATTCAGGTCTACTAACAAATGGTCTGATATTCCCTCGCTGCTTAAAAGAGGCTGATGCTATTCCTTAAGGTGCCAGAGTAATAGTCAGGTTTTGCTCATCTGAAAATCATTTTTTAAAAAACCAAAAAACCCCAGCTTTTCTAATAAAGCAGAAATGATGCCTTTTAGATGAAAATCCAGCAGAATTTCACAGCAGAATTCAACTTGGTTAGTATGGCACTCCTAATCGCATAATTCGTTACCTACCCTCTTGATTTAACAGGTCTAGTTCTTCAAAGCGGTACAAGATTCATCATAAAGTGCAAGTATTGTAATAAAATAAATATAAATGTACACTTTCCCCAGAAACTTAGATTTAACTCATCTGAAATGTTCATAATGTAAGGAAAGATGGATTCAGGGCCCTTCAAGATGCGAATTTTAGTGAGTATTCGGGGTGATTGTGCTCTAGAGAGACGGTGGCTCCTGGAGGGGCAAGGGGGAGAACAGTGAAGAGAGGAACCCTCAGGTATTTCAACATTTTGTTTGTAGCTGTTAGAGAGGAGAAGCTCGCCCACTTCCTGCTCACATTCTGTGCCCTCTTATACAATCTCTCTCTGCGCCTCCTTCCTAAATGCCAGGAACCCTCTGGAGCCTCCACTTGTTTTTTGTGTCTATGTTTGCTTTCTCTTCTGTGGAAAGACAACAAGTTTACACTCGTGCACAATTGCACAGGGAGAGTAGGTGCCATGGAGCCATAGCACAACTAATTGCTGTTTTAAAGGGGGGGGGGATGAGGGCAGACAGCAGGGATGGAAACAATGAAGTGGGAGGAGTCAAAGGAGGCCAGGGCAGAGTTAATAATGCGGAACTATTGAAAAATATTATTTTAAGCAGCAGGAAGAGCAGATGGTCCAGAACAAAACCATTAGAAATGCACATTGAAAGTGTAATGTTTCATTTTTATCATATAAACATTGGTTTAGTTTTTAATTACACTTAATTATTTTCCCAGGGCACTCCAATCACAGTGATTTGGGAAAGGGATATGTTGAAATAAATATTAAAACTAATCCTGCCCATTCCCCTATCCAAGCCCTTAGAAAGATCTTTGTTCCAGGGAGCAGAGACTATATCACCAGAAGTCTAGGGTGATTGGTAGCAGACGTCCACACCCCATCAATGACCCCTGGGATATTATTCCTGCCCCTGCCTAAACCCTATTGGACCCACTCCAAAATGGTAAAGTCTTCTCAGCTATCATTTTGAAATTTAGCAGTGTTCATACTCTCAGAAGGGGTGACAATGCCTGCAAATCTCATCCAAATCTGACAGAAAATAAAATATATATCAAACTTTAGAGGTGTCCTACCCTAAAATCCCTGGATGTGCCTGCCTACAATTTGGCAAGCTTACTCTACTTTGGAGAGCCTCTTATGCTTGGAAATTTTATCTACTTCCTTGAAAAGGGGAGGAAAGTTATAGATATTTTTATATTCCCAATTACAGTGAATTGAAGGGAAATGGCTTTGTTTTTAAGACATCTAATTCAGGCCAAAATAATGAGTTTAATGGGAAAGACACAGAGCTGCTTCAAAACAGAACAGGCTGCTTCCCAAAGCCTCGGGTGCAAGCTAAATCTTATGGCCGGTGTACCTGCCCCCCTTTGGATTCCCAGCTCTAATTTGTGCTGCATCCTATTTATAGTTTCCTCAGGATCCTGCTGACATTAATATAACCCTGTGTTAGTCCCCTGCCCACCACAATATTATGCCATAACAAATGCAATGACCTGCGTAATGGCTCTGATCTCTGTGTTTGTTTCCCCCAGGAAGTCAGCCAATGGTTGACCTAATGCCAGTTGTAGGCAGTCATAGAGGTACATTTCTGGTTGGCCACTGTGAGAACAGGATACTGGAATGAATGGGCCATTGACTTGATACAGCTGGCTGTTGTATTCTTATTTCATCAGTACTGTGTCTTGGAATAATCCTGAGACTAGAACATTGTGCCGTACAGGTTACTTGCACACACCATAACACACACATTTTCTAGGAATTTTGTTATATTCATTATATTTATAACCAAGCTAAAAGCAATGTTCATGACGTTTGGGCACTGGCCATACCTAGGCCTGCTTAGCATCACTGAGGAGGCTGCCACATCTGCCTGCTGGGACCACATTGCATTGCCCCTCTTCTACATAATTTTGGGAAATGCTTATAAGCATTTATCTTCAACTGAGGAACACTAGATTACATACAAAGCTTATAACATCCTCAGACCCTCCAAGTGTCCCTATTTTCCAGGGACAGTTCTGGATTTACAGAAGCTGTCCCTGGTTTCTGATTTGATCCCAGAATGTGCTGTTTTTCCTAAGGGTGTCCCTATTTTCATTGGTGAAATTTTGGAGGGTATGGAGATATCTGACCCCCAAGCCAAGAAGTATCTATATAACCTTTAGAAGACATCTGAAGGCAGTCATATAGGGTAATTTTTTAATGTTTAATGTTTTATTATGTGTTTATATATGTTGGAAGCCATCCAGAGTGGTTGGGGCAGTCCAGTCAGATGGGCAGGGTAAATAATAATAATAATAATAATAATAATAATAATAATAATAATAATAATAATAATAATAATAATTGTAATAGAACATCCCTGTTTTCATTGGAGAAATGTTGGAGGGTATGCATCTTTTCATCTAGTCTACAGCAAAGTCTTGCTATCACATTCACCGCCACAGTAGCAATCACCTGGAAGAAATGTAACAGTTGATGGGAAATATACATTTTGATGAAAATATAAGATCTCTGTCATTCAATTTTTCCAGTCGTTTGATTCAGCCGTGGTGACACGAGGAAGAACTGCTGTGCAAACACTTGTTACTGATCAGATATGACATTACTTCTGACAGAATATCAATTACGTCTCGATAGGCATGACTGCAGAAACCTGGTGTTTGATGCATTCTTATAATTTTGTACTTTCAGAATTTGAACTTTGGAGAATCTCCTTTGTAAAACAATCTATATTTGCCTGTTTATTTAAATAATTTGTTAGCCGCTCTCAGAGCAGCTTGCGGATAAACAGGTTATGGAACTTGATGTGTTTCTTTAGCATGTTTCCAAGGGTGGAAGACAGGTGGTTCTTAATGTCTGCCCATTCTCATCTAGACTTACATTCGAATGCACATTTAAAGTTCTAAACGGCTTGGGATCCCCAAGCCATGAAAGAGCATCTCTTCCCCATGCAATCTATATTAGAGGCACATTACTTCACAGTAGCAGGGGATGTGATGGGGCAGATGAAACCACCCACCAGACAGCAACATCTATTACCAAATCAATAGTGATAATGGCAGGTATTTTATAAGTCAATTATAATTTCATTCTCAAACACACATAATTGAATATTGTTGCTTCCATGCAACAGGTTTTTGTAAGGGCAGAAATATTCATCTACTGTCGTTCCCCCCCCCCCCCCCGATTTGGGTTGGTGTAAAACAGTGGGAAAGTGTGTGAGCAGAAAATCCTAAAATCCTTGATTCAAGTCTTTCTTCCGTCATGTGTCCTCATGATGGCCTGAAGCAAGCCACTAGCTCCTCATCCTTTTTTCATGACATGGCTTACCTTCCAATGATATTTTAAGGATTGCTATGATAAAGCATGCAATATACTTGCTTCTTATATCACTCCCACAAGATGTCAATATAATGTAATATAGAAGAATGGGGCATCCCCATCAGTTTTATTGAGGTCACATGTTGGTTTGTAAGGCAAAAGGTGGCAGCCCAGTTCCCATTAGTTCAGGCCAACTTAACCCCAATTCTTACCACCACCACATCACATTACTAAGTGCAGCAATGATTAAATGGCTTTTAGATGTTGCCAACTCTTGACTTAAAAAATAAAACAAAACCCCCAAACCCAAATTCCAAACATTTAAATAATTTTCAATAGTGGTCTTATTGTTATGCTAAATTATAATATTTCTCTGCATTCATATAATCACTTTTGCCTTGAAGCATATGAGTCAGCCATAGATTAACAACTGAGACATGATCACTTCTAAGCAAATTAACCTTTTCTGTCTGGGCTAAATTTTCTATTAATATGAAAATCAGCTGCAATTTAATTCCGGTTTGCTTGCATGTGTGCTTTAATTTCAGAACTTATATATTTCCTCAGCTGCACTGTGACTGTACACAGGCATGTACGACAGCTGAGGATGTTATGGGGAAGAACTTTCTGACAGTAAGTGCTGTTTGGCAGGGAAATGGACTCCCTCGTGAAGTTATGGACTCTCCTTCATCTAAGAGTTTTTTTTAGCAGAGGTTGAATAGCCATCTGTCATGGATGTTATAGTTGAGATTCGTTCATTGCAGGGGGTTGGACTAGATGACCTGGGGTCCCTTCCAACTCTATGATTCTATGTGAGATCAAGAGCCTTCAACCTACAGCTGTCAGAAATGACCAGTGTAAAGCTTCTCCTGGTAACTTTGGTACTCTTCATTGGTCTCTTTTATTGGACCATGCACAAGGAGGCAGGATGTTTCCACTTATCTCCCCACCTGCCCACCTTTCAAAGAATTGTAATGTTGGAATGGACCCCAAGGCCCATCTAATCCAAAACCCTGCACTGCATTTAACAGACATTTCATTTAATCGTGATGACTAATTTAGGTTGATTAATTTTCGTGGGTGTACTCTTATAGGGCTGCATTGAATACAACTGCTGCATAAAGACAGGGTAGTCAAAATCATGAGTGAAGACATTGCCCAGACGCAAAGAGCACAGAGGAAAAACAAGGGACCAGCTGAACTGTTTGTTTCCTCATTTTCATAGCTGCCATTTGCTCAAGGCCAGTACTAGAAAAACCTAGAAAAGAAAATGAAAGAGACTTATAATTTATAATGCATACTTTCATGAATTGCTTGAAGCATTTGACTAATTTCAAACACTTTTCTGAAATGCTAAGCTGCCCTGCATATGAAGTGTGCTAAAAATCACTGCTCCAAAAATAAAGTGTCATTATAGATTGCTTTGTGTTATTTACCTGTTTTGTTTACATTTGGCTGCTGTTGAGTTGTTTCGCAATATTATCAGATTTTATTAATTGGTTTGATAGCTGAGACCACCTTCATAGACCTGTTAGTTAAATACTGCGCCATAATGCCAAGCTATTGCACACTGCTGCATAGCATTAAAGTGCTTTTTAAAATGCCCTTGACCTCATTAAAAATAACAAGACCTCTTTACAGCTTTGCAAGCACTTAGCTAGGCTGAAGGGTGTTGTAAAGAGGGTGGAATATATTATGAAGTGCCATACAAAGTCTAAACTAGGTAGGCAATTAGTGAACTAATAAGGGTGCAGAAGTATTTCCTTGGAAACTGTTAATTTTTACATCGATAAGTAATTATCATTTGTGCTGGTAACACAGCATAAATTCATAGCTCGTGCTGGTCTAATAGCATGGCTCAGAAAAATAACAAAGGGATTTTAAAGATTGTAAATGTAATCTTATTGTGAGAAACATGGAAATATAGAAGCCCAAATAGGGGGAAATCAATTAAGAAAGATTAGCACTTCTTATAGCAGCAGTATCTCAAAATATATAGAATGCTACTTCCCCTGTTATTATCTGGGGTAGTGAGGGGAAGTGATATTAATCCAATCCTCCAATCTTGCACTGTCTTGTCTGTGAGCTATTCTGCCCAGTATACAAAGCACTGAACAACCTGTGACTCAAGCACTGTACCTGAAGAAAAGTGTCTTTTCCAGTATTGCCCCACCTGATTACCAGCTGGGGGTGCCCTACTTGTTGTCACACCAGTGGCTAAAGCTATCTGGGTGGTGATACATGACGGGGCATTTTCAGTAATCTCCTTAGGTTCAATAAAGCTTACTACCAGGTAAATTTGTACAGAATTCCCTGGTCTTTCACAGTCTTCATCTTCGTATAGAAATCTCCAGACTGCTCTGCAGAAGTTTTGAAGGTGTTCCATGACGTACGAATGTAGGAAAAAATGTAACAGAAATATTTTCTTTTGAAAAGGCTTTCTGACCTTCATTCTGAAGGGAATGCATTCTGGTGCCTGGAAGGACTATTGTGCTTCACAGCTGTATTTGCCGTGCCAACATGTTTAAAATGCTTCAAAGGGATACATTTCACTGCAATACTCAGAGCAGACCCACTGAAATCAGTGGAGGTACTCTGCGTATGACTCAGGGTCCAATTAAAATTCTCTCCCACCTGGGCTTCTCAGGGCAGTAGTCATCCCATACTCTTACAAGTTTAGTGGCTGGGAGAGCTGGGTGGAGGGACACCCACACCCCCAAAACTTGGTTCAATTAGTTTTTGGATGTTGTGTTAGGCTCCAATCCTAAGCCCACTTACACGAGAGTAAGCACCTCTGAATTCATTTGGACTGACTTCCTGGTTAGGATTGCAGTCTTAATTTGATAGAATCACTTGAAGCATTTTCTTACCCAAAAAGAGGGCTTGTCTCTGGAATTGTTAAAGAATTCTGTAGATCTCAGGGTAGAGGAGATGATTTAATTTTTTCTATATTTCCTTGCTTGTTCTTAGGCCGATGGTGGCATGTGGAACGTTCAAAAACAGATCTTGCACTTTCAAAGGTCAAGAGCACTGTAAATACAATAAATATTCCAGTCTGAGACACACTTTTATTATTGGTAATTTTTTTTAGCCCGTATTTATATGCTCTTATCAAAAAACTGTTCCTTCAAGAGCCAGAAGCTATATCATATGAGAAAAATGAGAGAGAAGTGAAGAGGTCACACAGGTTTGCGCTATCATAACATGGCAAATATGAAGCAATACATTTTAAATAAAAATTGTCATGCACTGTTGTGATAAGAGAATAGCTGCTTATATTAGAGGAAATTATTCTTATACAATATAGCTCTCCAAGCTCATAAAAGGGCCTGTACTAAGCATGCAGTTCCTCATGCAGCAATTGGAAAAATGCTATTGAGATAATAAAAAGTATGTGTGAGTGAACAGTATTGCATGTGTGAGCAACCTTTCCCTTCAATCTGCATTAATAGTTACACTGAGTAAGGTGTGTGATCCCATTACAGCATAACACAGTCTTATGAAATCCAATGATACTTTTTGCAATATGCTGCCTTTTCTTCTTGCTTTGACAAGAATAACATTCAAATGTCCTCGCTTACAATAACTATACATGCATGGCTGAGGGGCGGGGATCTAAAACTCTATATACCTGCCAAAATGTTCCCCACCCCTAATGCATACTGATAATGCTGCTGCTGATACTACTACTACAAGTACTAGTAATACTACTAGTAGTGGAGTTACTAGGAGCAGCATCAAAAGAAGAAACATGAATAAGAGTAGTAATCTAATAAATACTGATAATACTACTACTCCATAAAATTTATGGAGGTATATATTATATAAAAGCCCTGTAATTTAGGTCAGTATAAACCAAGCTTCCTCTGTGAATATCCTGATGGATTCACCTTAATGGATTTTGTTGGCATAGACAGCTCCTACTAGACATAGGAATAAATACTGCAGAAAGTTTGCTTAAAAATACCTCTTTCTTCATTGATGTCCAGATAGTTGCAAATAATAGATTCCCTTCTTAGCCGTAGTCTGTCCCTTGATGGAATCCTGTGCAATATTAGTTTCTCAAACATGTTAATGAATACCAGCTTTATATCTGTTGTTTTACCAATGATCCCATATATATGGAATAATTTTGTCCTCCAAACAGAAACAAACCCAAAACAAGACCATTCTCTTGACAGTTTAAAAGAATAAAATATTTTCCAGTTTCTCAGTAAACACCCCACCTTCTGAATTTTTGATGCGAGGTAGATCATCCAGTGAGACTACATAACACAGTGAGGAATTTCTTCTGTAACTTGAAACTCAAAGAAATGCAGAAGACCTAAATAATAGGTCCTGTTTGTGGGCTTCCCATAGACACCTGGGAGAAGAAAAGGATGGGCCTTTGGTCAGGTCCAGTAGGACTTTACTTGTGCTTTTAATATTTTAGCCTAACCATTAACAGTGCTTTAAAAAAAACCAAAAAACCATTCCATTTTATAACTTAGACGTGCAGTTGAGAAAGAGAATTACTCGTTTTCAAAGAAGCTCCAGATTTTCCCTGCCAGAGAGAATTACGCAAAAGAAGCATTGAGTACATCTGCCTTCTTTCCGTCTTTTAGTTCATAAATAGAATGCGGTGGTTTCTTTATATATCTTGGCTTGCAACATCTGCATATTTTTGCTGTGGGAAGTGAAAGTGTGTGTGGGGGGGAGAGAGAGAGAGGCCAGGAAAACTGTTTTCACACCAAATTCTACCCCCCCCAATCCATGCCCCAGGCTATCACCTCAAATGTATCTTTCAGCCTGGCAAACAAACAATTATCTAAATTCTAACAAAATGTCAACATGAGAGGATTTCCTGCATTGTATTCCTCATTGTTCTCCCCTCCGTTCCATTCATTTTGAATGTCAGTTGAACTAGGATAATTTCTATAATTTATTTATTTGAGCATGCGCAGTTTGTTCTGGTGCCTTTAATTTGTTCACATATTCCTTTCTACCGCATAATGAGGCATCTAAGACATTGGAATAACCTGATGGGGTTAGGTCAAAGGTCCATCTAGTCTAGCACTCTGTTCTCACAACGGACAACCAGATACATATGGGAAGCCCACAAGAAGAAGCTGACTGCAACAATACTCTCCCTACATGAGATTTCCAGTAACCGGCATTAAGACGCATACTGTCTGTATCAGTGGAGGTAGAACACAACCACCATGGCTAGTAAGCATGCAAATGGGAAGGGAACAAACTAGTTGTAATCATATTGTGATTGACTCCAGATTATTTGTGTATGGTGTTTTGCTGATTTGCACATTTGCTATGTATGGATGCATCAACATTCCTATTTTGCAAAATAAGAACAGACCTGCTATGTCAATGACCCAGTTTTCCAGCGTCATGTTCCCCAAAGCAGCCAACCAGTTGCCTCTGGGAAGTCCATAAGTGGAGTATAAAGGAAATGGCTCTCTTCAGCATCGTTCCTCAGCTACTGATAGTTGTGTCCTCCATGAATTTGTCTATAATCTCCTTTAAATCCATCTAAGGTAATAGTTATCACATCTCAGGGCAACAATTTTCAGAAATTAATTCATGCTTATGAAAACTCAGAAAAGTGTAAGCAACTGAAAAAGTGAATGCAATTGCTATAATAAAAGAGGTAAAGGACCCCAGACGGTTAAGTCCAGTCAAAGGCAACTATGGGTGTGGCACTCATTTCGTTTTCAGGCCGAGGGAGCAGGTGTTTGTCCACAGACAGCTTTCCGGGTCATGTGGCCAACATGACTAAACTACTTCTGGCACGATGGAACACCGTAACGGAAACCAGAGTGCAAAGAAACACCGTTTACCTTCCTGCCACAGCGGTACCGATTTATCTACTTGCACTGGTATGCTTTTGAACTACTAGGTTGGCAGAAGTTGGGACAGAGCAACGGGAGCTCACTCTGTCGCAGGGCTCAGTGGTTTAAACCACAGCACCACCTATGTCTCTAATTGCTATAATAATACATTTTCAATTGAAAGAGAACAGCACATAATCCTTACATTAGCCAACTCAGTCTTGAATATTCCTTTATAAGCTGAGGTTTCACCACCCTAGTAAAGTACTTTCATTAAAGTTACACTAGTGCGTCCAGGATTTTTGGTGATTAACTGGATTATGAATAAATCAATTGACAATATGGCATATTGGCTTAATTCAGATGTCAGGTTAAACCGGGAATGTCATGAAAAGGATGAGGTTGAATGACTTCTGGCACTGTGATCTACCTTCTCCTCTCTCCTCCTCCACTGTGACTGCAAGGAGACAGGAACCTTTCTTTTTCAGTTTCAACCACGGTAACATTATGCTCAAACTCGAAATCATGGTTAGTTCAAAAAAGTCATCTTCATAACCCACATGAAGTTTGAAGGGTTTTTTTTAATAAAAATATACACAATAAAAAAGATTAATCACAATTAATCAGGGAGGTTTGGATAATACAGCTAATTATAAGAAGTCACAGCTAATTAAAAGAAAAAGAGAAGAAAAATGCACGGAAGGAGGGGGGAGGGAATCCAGGAGCCCAAGGCTTGCCTAGGCTTCTTCAGATCATGATAAACCATGGTTTACTGTGACATCTGAAAGCAGAGAAACAGTATAGTTTTTTTGCAAGCTGAAGTGACTATAATGACCTTTCTGATAGAGTGGGGATGTGCAGAAGTTATTTAGGAAGATTTAATACAGTTAAGCCAAGAGCGAAAATCTTAATGCTCCAGCAATTATTTTTATAATTAATTGGCAGATAATTTAGACATACAAACTGGGAAATTTACAATTACACTTCAGGCAGGTTTTCTGAATGACATCCAAGTTACTGATCACAGTCTTCTCGAAAACTGCTGGTTGAAATGAATTTGCTTGGTGATTATCACAGTGTGCGCAATAGAGTGTATCTCAAATATGCAGGGGGTGAAACAGAATTAATGAACCATAGAAAATGCTCGGGTTTTTTAGTTGCAACTATAATAATATCTAGATGGATGCTACTTACCTGAAATTGAAGTGGTTGAAAATATACCTTCTCTTTGAATTATTTATTTTCTCAAGCCAATAGTCGCACATCCCCAAAGCAACTTACTAATTTAGCCATGTTTTCCCCAGCGCTCACTTCATTCCCTGCAATGAGAAAATCAGGCAGGGGGGATTGGCACCATCTGTATCAGAAGACTGTAAGGAGCAGCAAAGTGATACCAGAGTTAAGTAGTTGGGATTGTTCTGGGACTATGTACCTGGAAACAGGGAAATACTGAATCTGACTTGACCCAGTGATAATTGAAGCCTTGGAAGATGGATTGCTAAGCATCTATCCAACTACAACTGGCAAGGTAGTTGAGAATGGGTAATTGCCCTTTTAATTCCCTCTGTATTTGTAACACCTTTTGCATTTGGGCTGCCCCTATAAAATACCAAAGGAAAAGGTTGAAAATAAAGTGCATACTTTTCTTCATGAAAGTTTCCATTGCACTTTGCAGAATTGACATTTAGGCTGCAGTTCTAAAACCACTTATTGGGAAGGAAGGCCCATTGACCTTAATAGGTCATACTTCTTAGTAAACATGCTTAGTCGATTGTTTCATACTCCCAATTTCTCTTGAGCAGTGGTGGGAAGTTTCGGGCGTACTAGACAGGCCCAGTTTCCTTCGCAAAACTGCAGTGCAATGATAATCAATACCTGTTCACAAATGTACAGCTTGAGCAGGTAGCAAGCAAGCCGGCACATCAATAGGCAATGTGAGTCCCAAAGCAGTATCAGCATACTTGAAACCTCAAGAGAGCATTTGCCAGTTTCATTCATAAATTACAGGAGGGCAAGAAATAAAACAGCTTGTGCTCACAACATACAGCCTAGTCACTGAGGAAAATGTTAAACTGGGAAGGTCAAACCGTAACTAAGAAGGTGGCTCTGATAATAATTTTCAATATGATGACACCATAGCATCATCGCAATGCTTTACTTTCAAAACTAATTTATTTTCACTCAGTAGAAACAATAGATTCTGGAAACTTAGGGTAAGGGTATTCATGTTAAATCATTATAGGTAAGACATATGGGTGTCACATTTTGTGTCCAGAAGGATGTGAAGACCACTGCTCTTGTGCAAATGAGATGCATTGCTTAATTTTATTCTTTAAAATAATATAGTAGCTAACTTATAACCTTTATAAAGAGAAGTATTGCATCTTAAAACTAAGAAACATGTACTCTTACATGAAACGCCTATCTTAGCCCAGATCAGGGCAGCTTGATTGTGGTGGCTCATTGGTGAAAGGAATGAACTCTGAACATGTTCAGTAGTAGTCACATGATATTCCAGGGTATTCATTGATTACCGTATTTTTCGCCCTATAGGGCGCACTGGCCCATAGGGCACACCTAGGGGTTTTTTTTTGGGGGGGGGCGAATAAAGAATTTTTTTTTTATTTCCCCCCCAGGCACGGGGCTGGGGCAGGGGGAGCCCGAGCTTCCCGGACGCGCTCCGCTGCGCTCCCCGGGTTTCGGGCTGCAGGCTGCTGTCTGCAAGCCTTTGGAGCCCGGCGGGAACTCCCACGGGCTCCCAAGGCTTGCGGATAGCTTCCTGAAGCCTGGAGAGCTTCAGCCAAAGCTTCAGCCAAAGCCTGCATTCTCCCCATAGGATGCACACACATTTTCCCTTCATTTTTGGAGGGGGAAAAGTGTGTCCTATAGGGCGAAAAATACGGTATATATTCCAGGGCTGAGCACTGGCATTCAAACAGATCCTTGTCAAACCATGGCTCAGATTAAGCCCTGAAATCATATCTACAATAGTTTCCCCTCCATTAAGGTTTAAAAATTGTTTCAGAAAGCCATTTACAGGGGGAAAGCAATGTGAAAGGCAGACTTCTCATAGCTCCCAGGTGGACCCATTCTGCTACTAAATTACTAATGCAAACAAAAGTACCAGAATTGTCACCTATTCATTGGAGGAGTTAGGCTTTACTGTCACCTCCTGATAACACCATTTAGCAGAGCATATTTTACACCAAAACTTATTGGCCAGTACATATAGTTCTCTGGAAAAACCGTCTGCAAGGCCATTACCCTGCCTGAAGCCATTACCGCTTTGCCTAGATCCAAAGGCATTTGCAATATCTACAAACAATCAAGCGTCAAAGACGCAATTCCAACCCCTGGAATTCAAAAATCCATTTCAAGTAGAAGAGCGCTGTAATCGGTACAAAAATGATTAGATTTCACACATCCACGGGACTATTTTGACAATTTAGCCCTTTGAAATCTGTGGGAATAACCATTGTGCAAACAGAGAGGCATCAGCTCGGCATGATTCAAGTCTTAGATCTTCAGCTAAAATCCAAATAAAACAACCAAACGTGGAATTGTTCATCTTTCTGATATGCTTTCTCATATATTCTACAAAGACACAGAAGCCTTTTTCTGTTTCATGATTTCTACTTTTATTTCAGTTTATTCCACAACATACTGATTAATCTTATTACATGGCCCCAGTGGGTTCTATAGCTTATAGTTAGAAAATGTTCAATAGGCTGATTTGAAAGATGGCAGTGCGGGAGAGTTAAGTTATAGGATAGTCCATGCTGAACTTGGTGTAGAAAGATTTAAAATGACTTGTTTTGAATGAATTAAATGTCTAACAAGTGCATAAAAGGTAAAGGTAAAGGGACCCCTGACCATTAGGTCCAGTTGTGACCGACTTTGGGGTTGCGGCGCTCATCTTGCTTTATTGACCAAGGGAGCCGGCGTACAGCTTCTAGGTCATGTGGCCAGCATGACTAAGCTGCTTCTGGCGAACCAGAGCAGCGCACGGAAACGCCGTTTACCTTCCCGCCGGAGCGGTACCTATTTATCTACTTGCACTTTGAGGTGCTTTCGAGCTGCTAGGTTGGCAGGAGCAGGGACCAAGCAACAGGAGCTCATCCCGTCATGGGGATTCAAACTGCCAACCTTCTGATCAGCAAGTCCTAGGCTCTGTGGTTTAACCCACAGTGCCACCCACGTCCCTTAACAAGTGCATAAAACTGTCTAAATTGTCTTGTGGATGGGGGAGAAAAAGGACTGCCCCCCCACCATCTGGATTCAATTCCCCACCCCTGCTTTATAACATGAGGAGAGTATAAGATATGGCCTGGGGAAGGTGGGGTTGGGGTGTAGTCTGTAGGGAATGCTGGGTACTGGGCTGAGAGTCCTGGCATGCCGCATTTGGCCCAGGGACCTAAGGTTCGCCATCCTAGTTGCAAGCATACTATGGAACCAAATTTGTGATTTGTCACTGGCAAGTATGAATCTGTTGGCGTGATGAGTGACTATGGGAGATTATAGCATCCTAACTGCAAGATCTTTACTAAAAACAAGATGGGATCCTGAACACAAATTCATGACTCCGCAAGGCACTCTTCATATCAGGAGACTGTGAAAAGATCACAGTGTTCAAAACAAATAAAAAGAGGGCTGAGAATGTAGACCCTTCAGATTTGAGTAATGATATTATTATTTTCTGTGAGACCCGCAGCAAGGCCTGAAGGCTTTCTTTATCAGATTGGTAAGTGAAAGAGACTAAAAATGAGGCTAGCCCCCTTTACCAAAGCAGGGCTGTGTGGGAATTAAACCAAAATGAGTGCCATCAAGTATTGTAGTGGTGAAAGGGGGAGCCTGAGAGCTGTGGGACTCTGGGGGTGGGATAAGAACCCCTTTGAGGTCCATACAAGCGTCACACTCAGATTCTTAGCACGTATGGGGATAGTGAATCAGGTGTGTCTCTCTCAGACAAGTAGGGGCTGGCTGGTGGCATGCTGAAACATCTACTGCTTATGCTCAGAGCACATTTGGGTTGCTCAGATTCTACAAGCCAAAAGGAAGTGGAAAGCCTTGGCCTATGTTTACACAGGTTCCAGTTCTCATTGCACATTTATGCTAAACAAAGTGTGGTTTCCCCAAGCATCTGTGTCCTGCCTCCTTATTTTTGGCTGCAGGTGCAGTGCGTATTGAGCAGAAACGAAACCAGTTTTGTGCAGACTCAGACTCTGTATAAGTGCTACCTGTTCATTTTCTGCTATATTGTGGCAGCAGAGACTCTCCTCCACGAAGGGGAGGGGAGGGGTTGTGGTCGGGGCTCGAGCTCCGGCTAGCAGGGGGCGTGGCCCCCTGCTGCTCACTCACCGGGCTGGCGCTCACGCCCCCCCGGTGGCCATCCAACCGGGGGCCACGGTGGGGGCGTGTTCAGCAGCATTTAGCTGCAGCGCCAGCCTTTGCCCAGCCTCATTCCTCCTGCCTTCGCCCCTCACTTGAGTCTCCTCTTCCTACCTCTTTTGGTGCCGCCGGGCCGCTTTCGGCCGCCCATCAGCTGGCGTGCGCGCCTGTTTCTCCTCTTCCCCGACGAGCGCGCTTGAGTCTCCTCTCTCCCTGACGGGGTAACGCTGCCTCCGTTTGTGCTGCTGGGGCGCTCTTAGCCGCTCATCAGCTGACGCGCGCCCCTTTAAGTTGCCCCCGTATCCTGCGGTCGCGGCGTGTTCCTGCAGCCGTTTTTTGCCGCCCAACAGCTGACGGGCGCATCCTGCTTGGTTTGGTTTAGTGCTTGAGTGAGTGCTTAGCTCTTCCTCCCCGTTGGTATCCCCGCTCTTGCCAGCAGTGCGTGTTTGGGAGTGGGAGTGTATTTGGGCAAGTGCACGTGTCTGCTTGGCAGGGCTTGGGTCCCAGGCTGATGGTACTATAGTGTAAGGGGGAGAACCACTTCCTCAATTGCCTTCAGCGGCAGAGCCGAGTGTTTTCCTCCACGTGCGCTCCAGCCTATTGTTTTCCTTTGCTCCCTGAAAAAGAATCATCTTTTGTTGTGAATCTTTATACTTGGTGGGAAGCGAATAGTTGTCTCTGTGTTGCTGGTGTCTCAGATTTGCTGTGGCCTCCATTTTGCTTGGTTCTTTGTGTTGGTACAATCTTGCAGGTTTAGTGCTTCCCAGCCCCACTATCTTTGTGTGGGTGTCCCCTGGTCTACCTGGTCTCATTCCTTCTTTGTACCCTGGACCCTGTATCTTTTCCCTTCCCCTCCTTTGGTTATTGAAAGAGCGTTCGCTTATTTCCTGGTCTGCCTGGGGACCCTGTTAGGTTGCCATAGGTACGCCTCTGCTGTTGCCTCTTAAAGAGCACCTATTGTTGTTCAGCTAGCTCTTCTGTTGTCGTAGAAACGCCATTGTTGCTGCTGGCCAGCAGGACAATTTAATGCTAACGAGCGATACTTAAGCCTATTGTTCCCCGGAAGTACATTTTCAAGGTTTTGGCAGCTTATCTCACCTGTGGCAGGCAGAGGATTCCTGAGCTTTTGTTCTTTTGTGTGAGGAAGGGAAGCTTGGCAGCAATCTGCAGCCATCTATAGTACATTGGCAGTCAGTAAATTGCTCAGCTATTGTTCTTTTGTTGAGAAGTTGAACCTTGGCAGCAGTCTTGTTCTTAGTAATTGGAATTTAGTGGAGCGGCTTTTCTCCTAGCTGCTGCCCCCAACTGGCTAACACATAAAGGGAGAGTTATATATATACCTCATTTACTGCCTGGTACTGGCCCACTGAGCTACTGCCCCCTAGTGGCACAGGCAAATTGGTAGGATATAGTTTGTGTTATTAGCTTATCAGTCACAAGGTCTGAATAAATTGAGAGCTTATTGGTGTGTTATTTATTTAGCACAACCTATATTGTGAAACTAATAAATAGAAAACTGTTAACGGATATCTGGATAACACATAGTAAATAAATAAATAAATTAGTTAGATAAAAAGAAATTAATTAATTAATTAATTAACTAATTAATTATATTGATATATACATAATAATTATAGGACATTTATATATAATTTAAAAAAAAAAAAAAAACCCTTAACTAATTAATTAATACACACACGCTCATACACACACACACGCACACTCACACACACACACACACACTAGCAAACACCGTTGCATTTGTAGGGTACAAGGCACACCTTATGGCTCCTAAGAGGAAGCGCGCGCCTGTGGCCACACACAGCTCAGCAGAGAGCGCATCACGGGGACAGCAGGGCAGGGGTAATAATACAAGGCCGCCCGTCTCCCACTTCCTAAATGCTTTCAGATCTTTTATAGATGAATACGAACAGCGATTCCCGGACGCGAACCCCAGCCCCCCCTCTTCCCCTGATGTCATCCCGGATACCCAGGGGTTCCATGGGAGTTCTCAATCTTCCCAATGGGACGAACTACCTAGTACATCGGCCGCCCTTTTTAATGACACACAGCCGGTTCGGACTAGGTCCCAGTCACGGGCTTCAACATCCGGGTCTCGGGCGCGGGGGGGGGAAAGCTACCTCTAAGTCCACTCGCAGTAACAACCCTGCTCCCCCTAGCTCTTCTAATCGCTCACAGGACAAGCGTCCCAGGGCCCAGTCGCCCGATTCTGCAGCCTCGTCGGCGGCCGAAGATGCGCAACAGGAGGAGGAGGGCTCCGCTGCTGCAGCGCCAGTGGAGAGGCCCTCGGGAAAGAGGCGCGAAAAGAAGAAGCATGTATGTCGGAAGAGCAGGTCTCGGAAGGAGGACTCAGATGATGATACAGGTACTTCCTCTTCGGAGTATGACAGTGACGCGTCCCTAGGTTCTTATTGGGGGAGGGGCGAGGAAGTCTCGGGACTCCCGGATTGGGCACTGTCGAGGAGGGCCAATTGCCATCGTAAAAAGTTTGGGGGGACCCAGGAGTGGAAGGATGGGGCTCTGGTAAAAGATGCCACCACATCCACCTACTCAACCTCGGATGTTATACCGGGTGATCACTTATCACCTAAATTGCGAGCAAAAATCTTAAATGGTGAGTTTGTTGACATGTTTAAATTGGTGCCCCCAGCAGAGGAGTTAGGTAGGGGCGAAAAGAGGCCCTCGCATGGTAAGAGAAAGAGCAAGTACCCTTCTGTGCCTAGGACATTCGAAAATTGGCTCGATGGTTTTCAAGCCTTTATGGGGACGATTGTCGCTGCTTACCCCAAGCGGGCGGTTCACCTTGTTGCTTACCTTTCACATATTCGCACGGCCTGTGCCCTTTCGGGAGAGGCGGCGGCCATAAGCTATGACAAGAAATTCAGAAGGAAGGCGTCCAGGATCCCGTTAGCACGCTGGGATCAGATTGAGAATGGAATATGGTCCGTGGCCGTTGGTCCGTACGTGGAAAAGAGGCCAGCCGACTCATATCGGTCGACCAGAAGTGACCAAAGGAAGGATTTTAAGCGTCGGGTGTGCTGGGAGTTCAACAAAGGGTTTTGCCAAAGGCCATCTTGTAAATTCACACACGAATGCGAGAGATGCGCCGGGGGTCACCCCGTTACATCCTGCTTAAAAGGGGGGAAGCAGCCCTTTCGTGGAGGCCGGGGGTTCCATCATCCCAGTTCCAGGGGGGCCCCCGCAGCAGGGAACAGACGGTGAGTTAGTCTTGGGTCTGGCTTTTTCCCCTATCAAGCTCGTCCCTCTTTGTAATCTTCTGTCTCTTTACCCGGATAAAGATGCTGCTTCCTACCTCAGGGAAGGTTTTTCCAGTGGATTTCGTATCCCCATAGCGGGCTCACTAATTGCGAAAGATTCACCCAATCAAAAATCAGTTAGAGAGAGACCGGAAGTTGCTGAAAGAAAGATAGCAAAAGAGGTCAGTGCAGGCAGGGTTGCAGGCCCCTTCGATAGTCCTCCCATACCAAATCTGCACATATCTCCGCTAGGCATTGTGCCCAAGAAGACCCCCGGTGAATTCAGGCTCATTCATAATCTGTCCTTCCCAAAGGGCGGCTCGGTCAATGATGCCATCCCGCCCGAGTTATGCACAGTGAAATACGCCACCTTTGATCAGGCAGTTAAGTTGATACGCAGCTTCGGCCCTGGGGCGTTGTTGGCTAAGTGTGATATCGAATCGGCCTTCCGCCTCTTGCCAGTGCATCCCGCAGATTTCCGGTTGCTGGGTTTTAAATTTCAGGGAAAATACTATGTTGACAGGGCTATGCCAATGGGCTGCGCAGTTGCCTGTTCGGCATTCGAAGCCTTCAGCACGTTCTTGGACTGGGCCTTGCGTTTCAGGGCAAATACCATTGGTGTCACACATTACCTGGACGATTTTCTTTTCGTGGGCGGAGCCAACACGGGTGAGTGCGCCTCCTTGCTGGAGGCCTTCTCAGCCTTGGCCGAGGACCTTGGGGTCCCGCTTGCGGCTGAGAAAACAGAGGGACCAGCCACGAGGTTGACTTACCTTGGCATTGAGCTGGACACAGTGGCCCAGTCATCCCGCTTACCTGTGGAAAAGATTGAAGCTCTTAAACAACTAATTCAGGACACTCTTAAGCTTAGGAAGATCACCCTTAGGCAAATTCAATCTTTATTGGGCCACTTTAACTTCGCGTGCAGGGTGGTGTCCCCCGGACGCCCCTTCTGTGCTCGCCTTGCCAGACTATCAGTCGGTCTGAAACACCCCCTCCACAGGGTTCGCCTCCCCAGGTTGGTCAAAGCAGATCTCGAAGTCTGGACAACCTTTTTGGGAAAGTATAACGGGGTTTCTCTTTGGCAGGATGTTTTGAATCTATCATCCGATTTTCAGGTTCAATCGGACGCAGCAGGGTCTTTAGGTTTCGGTTTGTATTTCAAAGGGCGCTGGTGCGCGCAACGCTGGCCCGCAGCATGGCAGGGTCAGGCCATCACGCGGGATCTCACCTTTCTCGAGTTCTTTCCAATAGTAGTGGCCGTGCACATCTGGACAGAGGAGTTCCGAGATCACCGAGTGTGCTTCAGGACCGACAACCTGGCGGTGGTGAACATTCTTGCCAGGCAGTCATCGCGGTCTGCGAGGGTCTCCTCTCTCCTGCGGGCGTTCGTCCTCCGTTGCCTTGAGTACAATATCGTATTTTCAGCCAAATTCGTACCAGGTGCCAATAATGATATAGCCGACGCCTTGTCTCGATTCCAGATTCCTCGTTTCCGGTCGCTCGCACCTGGAGCACAACTGTTGCCCGAACCCTTTCCGGAGTACCTGTGGAACGTTGGAGACGCAAAGTGATACAGGGAGTATTAGCGTCCGTGGCACCTTCCACGCTCAGGTCCTATAAGAAGGCCTGGTGTGATTTCCTGGGTTTCAGGTTTGGGTTGTCTGGGCTGTCACATAACATACCCCCCACCACTGATGACGTCCTGCAGTACCTGTCCCATCTGGATGATCTCGGACGTGCTACGAAAACCTTAAAGATCCACGTAGCAGCCATCAGCTTCTTTTCAAAGGCGACGTTTGCGCAAGACCCATGTAGCGATTTTCTGATCCGTAGAGCCATTGAGGGCTGGGGCAGGTTGCAACCGCCCAGGTCCGCCGGTCGTAAGCCTATTTCTTATGGATTGCTATCTCAGATACGCGTAAAGCTCAGGACAATCTGTGGGTCCAAGTTTGAGGCGCGACTCTTCTCGGCGGCTTACGCTATAGCCTTTTTTGGTGCGCTCAGAGTTGGTGAAGTGGTGTGGGAGGCTAGTGCGCGGGGTTTAGCTCGCGGCCTCCTGTGTGAGGACGTACAGTTATCCGAATCTGCTGTGTCAATCCTGGTGCGTCAGTCCAAGACCGATCAGACTGGCAAGGGTGTCCTGCTCAAGCTCACGGCGTCCGCCCAGCAGGGCCCATGTCCAGTGAAGGACACGAGGCGGTTTCTCCGCCTCAGACCAGCCGTCCCGGGACCGTTCCTGATTCACGAGGACGGGTCGCCCCTGTTGAGATGCCAATTCACTAGAGTAATGCGCAAGTCTATTGAGGCTTGTGGCCTACCCCCCCATGAGTACGCTGCACATTCGTTCAGGATCGGTGCCGCCACCACGGCCGCGCACCTGGGGCTGCCGGCAGAAAGGATAAAAGAGTTGGGCCGGTGGAAATCCAATGTTTATAAGTCATATATTCGCAACCTTGCGCCTACCCCTTAGTCTGCTTACCCTTCCTTTGTTCTATCTTTATTCCCAGCTATGCCCGGAAGAAACGTGTGGATTTGCGGTCACAGCATTGTTCATTGGGCCCGCGTGCGAGCGGAGAACTGCGGCCTGGCACCCAACCTTGGTCTGCCGCGTGATGTTCGAGTTTCCTGGTTTTCGAGAAGAGGCATGCGTTGGGAAGAACTGATGCCTTTGCTGCGGGAGAAAGTAGCCAAGCTTGGCTCTCCCGACGTCCTGGTGATTCATTTAGGGGAGAATGACCTTGTCAACAGAAGGAGTGTGGACTTGTTGTCAAGCATAAAAAGAGACTTGGATGCATTCGCTGCCTTGTGTCCCAGAGCGACAGTTTTCTGGTCCTCCTTCCTGAAAAGAACTGTGTGGCGCGGTGCGCAAAACGTGATGGCCATTGAAAGAACCAGGAAACTCGTAAATCGGGCGGTAGCCCGGCGGGTGCGCTTTATGGATGGCCAAGTGATTTATCATGACCGTATCCGGATTAGCGACAAGGCTTTATACCGGGATGACGGTGTCCACCTATCGAATATGGGGAATGATTTTTGGTTAGCTAGTGTCATTAGAAACATCTGGGATTGGTTGCAGCTTTGAGGGTATTGGCGGCGAGCCTTTAGCTCGGGTGGCGGTTAGGCATTGGAATATTGTGTTGCGCTGTGTGGAAGTGCTAGGTGTGGCCATCGCCTATGCCTTCAATTTTTAGGGGTATTCCGTTAAAGGAATCTGGGGGTCGTGTATTCCGTCCGATGCCTGCTTGGCGGGAGGCCTTGGCACGACCCTCGGTGACAGCAGGGGTGAGCCTATAGTCGTATCAGCATCGACAGGCTCCACCTACTGGTGAAGAACCCAATTGTTTCGATCCAATGCCTAAGCCAATACCTTTTCAAATGCTGTAACCAATAAAGTTGTGGCCTTTCTCTAGCCCATTAACCTTAAATCACGTGTCCTTGTGTCTTCATTTCACTTCACCGGGGTCGGGTCCTCGAACCACAAAGACTCTCCTCCACGAAGGGGAGGGGAGGGGTTGTGGTCGGGGCTCGAGCTCCGGCTAGCAGGGGGCGTGGCCCCCTGCTGCCCACTCACCGGGCTGGCGCTCACGCCCCCCCGGTGGCCATCCAACCGGGGGCCACGGTGGGGGCGTGTTCAGCAGCATTTAGCTGCAGCGCCAGCCTTTGCCCAGCCTCATTCCTCCTGCCTTCGCCCCTCACGAGTCACCCACCCTCCACTCCCTTTAGTTAGGGCTCAGGTTTTTTCGGCCTTGCTATGGACCTTAGGTTGGTCGCCCTGGTTGGCTGGGGGGCCTGGTAGGAATTTTTTCCATTTGGCACTAGGCTAATTGGTTTTTTTCGCCTACCTCGTAGCAATCGTCACAACTTTTCTTTTGTGGTATTGGGGGTAGGTTAGGCATTGGAATATTGTGTTGCGCTGTGTGGAAGTGCTAGGTGTGGCCATCGCCTATGCCTTCAATTTTTAGGGGTATTCCGTTAAAGGAATCTGGGGGTCGTGTATTCCGTCCGATGCCTGCTTGGCGGGAGGCCTTGGCACGACCCTCGGTGACAGCAGGGGTGAGCCTATAGTCGTATCAGCATCGACAGGCTCCACCTACTGGTGAAGAACCCAATTGTTTCGATCCAATGCCTAAGCCAATACCTTTTCAAATGCTGTAACCAATAAAGTTGTGGCCTTTCTCTAGCCCATTAACCTTAAATCACGTGTCCTTGTGTCTTCATTTCACTTCACCGGGGTCGGGTCCTCGAACCACAACATAAGACTGCAATCTAAACTGTAGCGGTACTGATTAAACCTAAGCATAGCTGAAGATTAATGTGTAAGGTTAGATGGAACCGAGGTGAACACATAACAGATGATTTCATGCTGTTCTAATACTGAACTATGTGAAAGCATGAGTATATGGGAAAGTATGTAATGTACTTCAAGTATCTGGGCCTGCAAACCCTGAAGAGGCATCACTGCAACAGTTCTAGCTGAATGAGTTCTAATTTGCCACTCAAGAGGCAACCTACCAAGTAATAACTATGAGAATTGTACAGTGCTCCTAATGCAGTGTACTGTAGCTCTGTTTTTAAGCCAACGGCTGAAATAATTGCATGTCAACTTCATCTAAATGTCTACTTGCTATCTAACTATTTTTTAAAAATTCAAATAATCATACATACTAGTAAAGTTAAGGAGATCCTACAAATTTAAAACAAGTGATACATGAATTCCTTCACTCATAATCCTTAAGCATGTCTCCCCTATTTTTGTGCTATAGTGATTTTAATGTCCTAAAATAGTTTCTGGGAAGAACTATAGCTCAATGGAAAAACATATACTTTGCAAGCTGAAGATCCAAGGTTCAATCTCTGAATTTGTTAAATAATCAGATCATAATGATGAGAAAGACTGCCCAAGACTGCCCAAGACCCAAGGAGTCTCATCCAGTGTACAACAGCTTTTGGTATATAATTTTATTATTTTACTGTTGTCATTTTAAAATTTTAATGCTATTGTTTTCTGCTTATGATGTACAATTTCATTAGATCTTAATTATTTATTGTTCCTGCTGCTTTTATTAAAAACAATGTGTATAAAAACAAACAACAGCAACAACTTCAATATTGCTTTTAAAGAAAAGCAGCCTATCAATATTTTAGAATGAATAAGGACCCTTTCCAATGTTTTATAATTATGTTACATGATAATTGTAAGTTTCTAAACTGACGGGAATATCTTGCATGAGAAAAGGAAGATGGAAAAAAATAATCATAGTAAACATTCACTTTTATTACAGTATTGCATAGATTTGAAATCACCGATCACCAGAATAGAGAACTTTACACACTTACCCAGCCAGACATGCAGAATGGGCAAGGGTGCCAACTTGAATAAAATATGGGGTGGGGGCAGGTAAGCCCTGCCCCACATAATCAACTCCAAAACGTGGCACGCACATCATTTGAATGGCAATTTTGCCTTCCCGGCTCCCTCAAATATTTTATTGGGGGGGTCGAAGGGATCTCAGGCCCTAGGAGTTGGCTCCTATGAGTACAAGTTGTGGGTGTGCCCCTTTTCATGTGCTCAAACATATGGTTTATGGTATGGAAGTCTGCTGCATGTTGCAGGGTAGCTAATTCACCCTGCTGTCTAACCAAATTAGTTTCTTTCCCAGTCACTACTAAGAAATAAAAAGCTACTATATTCCCCCCCCCTTATTACAGAAGTGGGTGGAATTTACAGGTGAACTAAACCTTTCAAGGTGGTTAACTAAAGTCTTTCAAATTACAGGCAAATAGGCCCAGAGACTTTTGTGCTGGACAATTTAGAAGTTTGATTTTTTTTTATTTTTAAGAAAAGGAAAGGTTTATAACTTTTTAAATTTTGCATGCTTACTATGGGTCAAGGAGCAGATTACCCAGCCTACCACACCTTACCAGTTACTTTATCCTTTTCATGATTTCCCTTAAGGTGGCTTATAAGCCATCAGGAAGAGTCAAGGCCTACAGCATTTTATCAGCCACACCCTCACCCAACTGCAGCCTGCCCTGAATGAGCTACCAGTGAGCAAAACATCGGTCTAGTTTCTTCCCTATGTGACCAATGGAATCTTTCTTCCTGGGACAAGCAGCGGGTTGCCCCCCCCCCATTTGGGCATGGCTTCAAACACCAGTGGTGGGAGTGCACTGGAACCAGAGTAAATAGTAATGTGCACATCGCCTTAGTCTTGATGTTTCATCACTCCACTTCCATCATCAGCAAAGACAGTTCAGTTAAGGGAAATGCAAATATGTGTGGACTGACATAGGAGGCTGCAGTGAGGCTGACCCCGAATAGGGTATTGAAGTGGCACAGCACAAGTAGCTTTGTAAACACTCATGGTAGTGTGCCATAAGGCTACCCAGGCTGACTTCAGTTCACGCTTTTGTTGTACGTGTGGCCAAGTCTTCATGTTGTGGTGGAACTGAAATATGTAGGCTCCACAAGTTGAGAGGTGAACAGCCCTTTGTGACAGGGTTGGACTTTGTATCCTTACCATAATTTGCTATCCTCATTATTTCTTTTCTCAGCTTGCCCCTCTGCCAACCGTGGAAGGATATGATGATGATGATGATGATGATGATGATGATGATGATGATGATGATGCTTGGTGGTGATTTATTTTAAATACGTTATAAAATCCCAAATAAAACATTCCACCCTCCAACTTTCCACATCAAGTTTCAAAGGAACAATAAAGAAACTAATAAAGAGGCATTGAAATTGCAAAATTAATGAATGCTAGAAGGATGTTGGATAGAAACTAAGGGGTTTCCAGCTGTAATGCTTTAGGAGATACGAAAAAAAGGTTTACAAATGGGTAAAAGCTTAATGGTAAGGATTTGCTGAACTAACAAATTGAAGTGGAATACAAAGAAGGGAGGTATGAGGAGGTCTGGGGAAATAAGTGTAAGTAAGATATGTTATGGAAAATTATTGGTTTTTAAAATTGTTTTTATGTTGTATTTTGTATTTTTTTATTTTTCATTTTCATTGTTATACTTTAAAAACTTTAATAAATATCTTTTGAAAGTGTAGATGAAATGTGGTTGTCAGCGATGGAGAGAAAATGAAGGACGGGCAGTAGAAGAAGGAAATGTGCAAAGAGGTGAGAGACACTTAACAGCTAATGTTTTTTATTTAATATTCTTTCATCTAGAGAACAAGTCCAAATCAGTTTATGCCTTTAGACTCATGCACGGGCCTCCCATCAACTATTAAAGGCATCCCCCTCTTTACAGGTTAGGTGTGGGAGCTCTTCCACTCCTGGTTCCTAAGCAGCTCCCATAAATCTGGCCATTTGACTTGCTGCCTCACATAAGCAAAGCAGAGCATGTAAGAACCCAGGATTTATAGTGAATGACAAACTGAGCATAAAGCAACAATGAGATGTCCTAGTAAACAGTGGTACATTTAAGAGACTGTATTAAGTAGGGTGCATTCCACTACTGCTCTATAATAATGCCCATATAGCACTTGCGGATGTTTAAAGCATGTCATACATTCTCAGGTTGTAATCCTTACAAGCCTGTGTCAAGTGTGGTCCATATTATTCTCTCATTTTGTAGATAAAGAAACAAGTCTGAAAGAAAGTGGCTTAAGCAGCCTTATATTCCTGGGTTCTAAATCATGTGAGGAGCCTAACTGTGCAGAAAAGACAGATGTTCCACCACAAAAGTTTGGGGATTTGCAAGAACAGGGATCTAAAGGGTGTTGAGGGTCAAACAGGCTCACCTCTCTCTCCCCATCACTCAATGGTAATCCTTTGAAGAATGACTGAATAGCATTTACAGGACCATACAAGATACAATGAGCATTGCATGATGCTTAAAGAGGCTGGTGGATACATCCAAGATGCTTTTACATAAAGCAAGGCATTTCTGAAAAGTATCAAAAGCTTCTGAACTTGAAAATAATTTATTCAAGTGAGAGGTTTCTGAATGCAAACAATACAAACAGAATAATGGCAACCAAATTACAGACATTTCTGTTGATCACCAGGATAACACTGGGTCTCCATTGATTTCACTGAAGCCCACCTCAAAATATGGCAGCTCCACCAGCTGAGGAAGTCTGAAGGAGCTTCAATTTTTGGCAACTTTTCTTCACCAATGAAAAGTATAATGGTCCTTCATTCTAGGGCAGGGTACGGTTAAAGAAAATTACACAGAAGCTTTTCCTGTACTGAACTTAAACAGGAACATCTTATCTTTAAGTAGACTAGACAGCCAGTACTTTGAACTTAGGGACAGCTACCTATAGGCAAGTAACTGACTTGAACAAAATTTGGAGGCTACTAAAGTCCCTGGCACATACCTTTATATTTGATACTTAGGTAATGTCTTCATAAAGTGTCTCATTATTCAAGGGCTGAATAACAAGATATCTTTAACATGGTTCCTCCTCCTTGCCATAATGTCTAGAACATCTTGAGGCTCATCACTACCATGACCTGGATCGTAGTGAGTGCATCTCATCTGCAAACAATGCTGAATTTATGTATAAGCTAAATAAGCTATAGCTTAGGGACCCACTCTCTTGGAGCCCCCCCCCAAAGGAAAAAAAACTGGATGTACATTTCCAAATATAAGATAAAAAACAAATAAAATAAAACCTACATACAGCAACAGTGTTTTGTGTTGTGTAGGCTCCTATGATGTAAGTAATGGGCCCCGCCTGCTAGCCTGCTCCCTAAAATATTCAGCACAAAAATTTGTTGTTGACAGAGGACAGCTGGACTTATAAACGGCCCCATTATCTTCAGTAGCTTAGGGCCTCATCAAACCTAAATCCGGTCCTGTCTGCAAATCATGCTCCTGGCTGCCAATTATATGCTGGCTGCAATCACATGATGGAGGGAGACTTGTCCAGTCCAGCACAAAGTTTGCTCCAGCCCAGTTAGGAAAAGGGGAAACATGGTTTGCACTGGATTAATTCATGTGCTTCTGTGATATATTTAGCAATTTATCAAAAACAACAACAGCACTATAATATGATGTGGTGGTATTCACTATAAGAAGATCTCCTTTCAACCTTTTATAAGAGAAAAACATAAAGACGATAAGAAGATTCTGAGTGATACTGATATATTAGGACAGTAGAAAGGAAAGATTTATTACTTTTTCTGTGGAAAATGCAGAGAGAGAAAACAGCGCATTCAGCTCTTTTGAGTATAGGGCCACCTCAGTTACTGATCTACAGTGCAATCCTAAGCATGCCTACTCAAAAGTAAATTTTATTGAATTCAGTAGGGCTTACTTCCAGGTAAATGGGGTTAGGACTGCAGCCTTAGTCATCAGCCCAAGCCCTTGTGCATGCTATATATTTTTAATCATTAGTCCTTCCAAATGTGGGTCAAGATGTTTTTAAAAAACAATGCACTAATACTGTTCTCCCAATAGAGGGAAGCATCCTCAATGCAGTGTGCAAGAGTTTGCAATAAGCAGCATGGAAAAGAAAAGGGAGGACCCCCCCCCCCCCGTGTTAACATTCCTAGTACTTATTCAGAAAAAATGTTTTGAAAAATATTGTTAAACTCCGGGAACGTACTTAAAGCATTGTTGAAGTAAAGTGCTTATAGGTATCAAATTTATCAGTCCTGCAGCTGCATTATCTCATTTTCCTTTTCACAGATTTAATTATTTCCCAATGAACAAAGGTTTTTCCAGTCTCTGGAGATGTCTGTTTTCTGCCAGTGCATTGCTATAACTAATATTTGGCTTTTAACCTCTTCAGAAAGCAGTAATCTAAGTGATCGATTATCTAACACAATACAACATATTTCTGCTTATTTTTCAGCTTGTGGACTCAGAATAAATAAATCATTCTAAAAATAGATGTTGTTCATTATTAAACTCCCAAGCCATACTGAGAAAAGAGGTAAAACCAGGACTTTTAATAGAATATCAGTTAACCAGATGGGGAAACCAATTAAAGATATCTAACAAATAATGCCTGATTTTAAATAATGCTATGGTAAGAAGATGGTGGTCCAAGAATTAGTTATTTCCACCAAAATACTGACTACAAGATGCCAGGTCCTTGTTTAGCTCAATGATAGCTCTAAAATTCTCTCTGACCATTTACTTTTTGGATATAAATAGGATGCCATTGCTGATACATTTATAGCTGTATGTTTATGCAAATCATTTTTTGGGATATCTAGAATACTCCACCATCCTGCACACGGACCTTTTGAGCAAATGGGTATACTATATGCTGGACATTATAAAGAGAGAACAAGGATTCAAAAATGTGACTTAAATGGATTGTGTTTACAAACAACCTCCAGCTTCATTAAAAAGATACTGCAGAAAAAACTGGCATTTCATAATAGCAATAAATTAGAACAATTAACATTTACAAATGTTCAGTTTGGCTAAAATGACCATGTACAGGGCAGTGCTTGACATGAATTATGGTGAAATAAGTAGGGTGGTTCTTAATGAAATTCACAAGCTCTCCCCAAATTTAGCCACATATGCTCCCTGTAGCCTTCTGAAAACAGGAGCTACTACAAAAAGTAAGGGGACTAACCCCCTCTGTCCCCCCTCCCCAGTAATTCAAGCACCAGTGAAGAAACATAAGAGTAGCAAGCTACCCCTTAACATAAGTGTATTCCTGGCGACTGGGAGTTGGAATCTGATTTCATTTTTTTAAAAGCCCTCCAATCTTGCAGAAGTTTTAAGCACTTGTTTCCAACCCAACATGAGTGCTTTTAAGCACTTGATTCCAACCGAATGTAAGCTAAAATGAATGGTGATTTGGTCAGAAGAGTCACCTGGGGACAGCTGGCCAGGCCCATTCATAAGAAACAGGACATAGTACATAAGGCAGGATCCTTGCAGAAGCTAGCCAAGTTTGCATCTGGCTTGTGGACTACCTGGGAATTTTCTGTACCAGGTTTACGGCAACCTTCTTTTTGTCAAGGGCTACATGCCCTCAGGAGATGCACACCAACAATGGGCAAGCCTGCTGCCAGTGTTGAGCGGGAGCAGAGACATAAGTGGATGGGTCCCCTCTATCTCTCTGCCACATGCTTTTCTTTCTTCCCGTCCCACCTTTCCTCTCTTTCCTTCCATGGATTCCTGGAAAAGGGGAAGGCTGCCAACTCTTAACAAAGTCTGTGTAGATGGCTATTGAATCTGGGTCCTGGGCTGCATGTGATAGGGCTGCCGGTTGCCCACTCCTGCTCTGTACACTGCCTTGAATGGAAGAGAGGTGAGATACACATACATAAGTGTCAGAGCTGCTTCAAGATCCTAGCTCACAGAGGATCACGCTAGCCAGCGGTCATTAAGTAAAAGTCTTTATTGAATTACAGTCTCCATTCTCACGCTGCTGTCTGCAACTCTACGTCTACTAGCTAGATCGGCGAGGCTCCGTCTGAGTCTCCGCCCCGTGCGCACCAACTTAATATCCTAGCCTTGCTCCACCTTTTCCTCCTGACTGTCCTCCTCTGGGTCCCTCTACCCCCCGGGGCTTCTTCCTTCCGGGATTCTTCTGATGCTGACCCGGACCCTTCTGCCTCCTTGCGCCGGGCTTTAGGACCTGGTTCCCTTTCGGGGCTGCTCACTGCGCCGCCTTCCTCTGCATTTGAACTTGGCGCGCGCGCCCAACCTTCCACTTTCCTCTTAACCGTTTCTTCGCTCCCCGATGGAGGTGTGGCCACTCCTGACTCCTGCCCTCCCTCCTGTGGTGAGCTGCCAGCGCTTCCCTCCTGGCTCCTTTCCTCTTCCCTACTTCCTGGCGGTGACGCTGGTCCCGATTTCCAGCTGCTCCCCCCTGAGTCTCCTCTGGCTCTATCTTCCTGGGGTGCCTCTCTAGATTCCCCCCTTGCCCTGGCCACTGGTGCTCCTTTCTGTGAATCCTCTGATTCACTGGAAAGACTGGGAGATCTCGGGTCGTCATCATCACTCATCCTTTCCTCTGTCTCCTCCCCTTCGCTCTCTGTTTCCTCCCTTGCCCGTGCCTCTGCACCTAAACCCCTGACATCCATCCCCCCCTCGAAGCCCCCCAGTCCCCCCTCCCCTCCTTCCGGTGCTGGAGCTGGGGGCTGCTGTTGCAAAGGGACGAACGTCGGATATCGGTCGCTTCCCGTGGCAGGCCTCCATCGGAACTCTTCCGGGTCTTCCTCCCTGCTCTCGTTGACGACAGTCACCTCCTCTTCCATCTCTGTGCCGCCGTGCTCGAAACCAGGGTCGTCCCCGAAAATGTCCATGTCCGTCTCTCCCGCACTTCCTCCAGGCGGCGTTGCTCGGCCGGAACAGTCCAGCCACTTCCTGCGGAACTGCTCCTCCGGCCTATCGTCCCACCAATACGAGGGTTCTGAGACAGATCCCGAGGGTGACCCCTCCGGGGAACGGACGTCTCGTGTCGGTTCCTCGTCCGAGTCGAACCCCCTGAACGTGCTGTCCGAAAGCGTGGGCGTGAAAAGCCAGTCGTCGAAAAAGTCCGCTGGCATAGGTCTATGTGGGAAGAGGGCATGAAACTCGTCTTTGAGCAGAGGTTCGTCTAAAGCGTAGCCCGGCACCCAGCTGTTCGCACTGGCCGGGGTGCCCTCCCTGGCGAGAAAGTATTCTACTCCCTCTTCCCCCCATCTGGAGTCCAAAATCTCCGTGACTTCGTTGATGCGCTCCTCCTGTGCCACTCCCGCGTGCCCCGTTCCTTCTCTGAGCGGACTCGGCGCCGTTCCGGGTTCCTGGAACCTGTGCGGTGCCTTGTAGGGAGTGAGCACCGATCTGTGGAACACCGGATGCATTCTGGAACCCTCCGGAAGCGCCAGCCTGAAAGCCACCGGGTTGACCTGCTCTTCGACTTGGTAGGGCCCCAGTTGTTTATGCCCTAGTTTCTTCTTGGCCAACGACCTGGCCGGCACTGCGTGGGCTGCTAACCAGACCCAGTCTCCCACGTGGAGCTCTTCGCCAACCCTTCTGTGTTTGTCCGCTTGTACCTTGTATGCGTGTTTAGCCAGCTCCAGGTGGCGCCGCAGCTGATCGTGGACTTCCTGCAGCTCCGACGCGAACGCATCTGCTGACTGCGGCTCCCCTTCTCCCCTGCATTCCAGTCCCGGGAAGGTTCTAGGGTGCCGCCCGTTGTTGGCGAAGAACGGCGTGACGCCCGTGGATACGTGCTTCGTGTTGTTGTAGGCAAACTCTGCAAGCGGCAGGTAATCCACCCACGTCGCAGGCTGTTGGTTCGCATAACATCTCAGGTACTGCTGCATGATGGCATTGGCTCGCTCCGCTTGCCCGTTGGTCTGCGGGTGTCTCGCCGACGCCAGATTGATCTTGACGTTTAGGAAGCCCATCAGTTTCTGCCAGAAGTTCGAGATGAACTGCCGCCCGCGGTCGGACAGAATAGACCGTGGCAGACCGTGAACCTTGAACACGTGGTCTATGAACAGTTTGGCGGTTTGCTCTGCCGTGGCCACCTTAGCACACGGAATGAAATGCGCCATCTTGGAGAACAGGTCCACCACCACCAACACTGCCGTCTTGCCCCTTGAGCTGGGCAGATCCGTGACAAAGTCCAGAGCCACCCTTTCCCAAGGTTCGACCGGAGTTTGCAGCGGCTCCAACAGTCCAGCCGGCGGTTTGTGCACCGGCTTTGCCCTCTGGCAGGTGTCACACCTCGCTACGTAGTCTGCGACCTCCCCTCTCATTCCAGGCCACCAGAAATCCCTGGCTACTAATTCCACCGTCTTCTCCTTGCCAAAGTGCCCGGCCGTGGGTGCGTCGTGCAGCTGCTGTAGCACCTTGGCTCGAAGTTCGTCACCCGGCACGTAGATGGCCCCTTTACGGATGAGCAAGCCATCTCGTAGCTGGAAACCGTCGGCCGCTGCCTTGCCCCCTCGCACCTCTGCCATCTTCGTTCGTGCGAAAGAGTCCCCCTGCAACGCTCGCCGCACCGCCTCTAGGTCCACGGTCGCCGCGGCGCACGCCCACACTGTCGGTGCAAAGATGTGCATGGCGGCCGCTGGTGTTGCGTCCTCCAGATACTGTGGCTTGCGGGAGAGAGCGTCTGCCATGATGTTGGTGTCCCCCGGGACATACTCTATTCGGAAGTCGAAGTCCGCAAAGAACTCAGCCCAACGTATCTGCCTCTGGTTCAGGAACTGTGCCGTGCGCCAGTGTTCCAGATTCTTGTGGTCCGTGCAAACCTGCACTGTGTGCTTGGCGCCGATCAGAAAGTGCCTCCACGCCTTGAACGCTGCATGAATGGCCAGCAACTCCCTGTCCCATATGGTGTAGTTCTGCTCGGACTTGCTGAGCTTCCTGGAGTAAAACGCTCCCGGCCGCCACACGCCCTGCTGGTCCTTCTGCAGCAGGACCGCCCCCACTGCTCTGTCCGAAGCGTCTGTCTCCACCCTCATCGGCATGCTGGGGTTGACATGAAGCAGCTGCTCTTCCGACGCGAAGAGACGCTTGAGGGCCTGAAAGGACTGCTCCGCCTGCTCTGTCCAGATGAACTTCTTCTTCTTGGAGCTAAGGGTGTCAGTGATGGCCGCCGTCTGCATCGCGAAGCCCTTGATAAACTTGCGATAGAAGTTCGCAAAGCCGACAAACCGTTGGACCTCCTTCCGGTTGCGTGGGCTCTTCCAATCCAACACCGCTCGAACCTTGGCGCTGTCCATGGCGAGCCCCTTGGCAGACAGCTTGTAGCCCAGAAAATCCACCTCCGGCACGTCAAATTGGCACTTCTCCAGCTTGGCGTAGAGCCTGTGTAGCTTTAGCCTGCCCAGCACTTCCTTGACGTGCTTGTCATGTTCTTGCTGCGACTCCGAAAAGATCAGGATGTCATCCAAGAAACAGACGCACGTCTTGTAGAGAAGTCCCGCCAACACGTGATGCATAAATGCTTGAAAAACGTGAGCGCCATTTTGCAGTCCAAAAGGCATAACTCTGTATTCGTAGGTACCCAGTGGCGTGAACATGGCTGTCTTCCACTCATCACCTTCCCGCATGCGAATGAGGTTGTACGCCCCCCGCAGGTCCAACTTGGTGAACACCTTTCCCTTCCGTACCTTCGCCAGGAGGTCGTCGATGCGGGGCATGGGGAAGTCCGACGGCTTGGTCACACTGTTCAAAATCCTGTAATCCACTACGAGTCTTTTTTGGGGCGTGTCTCGCTTCTTAACAAAGAATACAGGACTGCCCCCCACTGCCTTAGACTCCCGGATGAAACCGCGCTCCAAATTATGATCGATGAAGTCTTTGAGTTCTTGCAGTTCGTCCTCAGACATGGAATACAGCTTCCCTTTAGGCAGCGCCGCCCCCGGCAGCAGGTCAATTTTGCAGTCATATGGTCTGTGAGGGGGTAGCCTGTCTGCCTCCTTCTCGCAGAAAACTTCCAGAAATTCTGCGTACTTGTGGGGAATCGCTTGCAGCGTGCCTAGCAGCAGCTGTGACTCCCCTTCCTCTCCTTCCTGCCTGGGTACGATGCAGTGTTCAGCACAAAAGGAAGAGCCGAAGACCAGCTGCCTCTGGAACCAAGCCATCGTTGGGCTGTGCTTGTCCAGCCAACTCATACCCAATACAATGGGCGTGTCAGACAGTTGAGTGACGTTGAAGCTGATGACTTCCCTGTGATTCCCAAGTCGCATCACCATTGGTGGCGTCTGCTTCACCACTTGCCCCCCTAGCAGCTCCCTGCCATCCACCGTGACAACCTGCAGGGGCAGTGTGGCCGGCAGCAACTGCACAGCGTGCCTGTCGACAAATTCCTGCCCTATAAAGTCCGCGTTGCTGCCGGAGTCGATGGTGATTGGCACGTCCATGGTGATTCCAGTGGGTAGCTGGAGAGATGCTGTGAGCCTCACTACTGGTTTGGGCGGGAGGGGGTTCACTGGCTGTAAAATTTCTGGGGACTGCGTCACTAACACGTCTGGCTGGGCCCCAGTGCCTCTTCCTCCAGCCAGACATTGTCGTTTCCCTGCTGTGGTCCTCCCTGCTGCGTTGCTGCAGTCACCATTGCTGAGGCTGCAGTAAGCTTGTGGGGCCTCTGGGGGCACTCTTTCGCCATATGCCCTGGCTGCTCACAGACGTAACACTTCCTGGTCCCTCTAGGAGGCTTCGCTTTCACTGCTGCCGGTGCCAGGGCTCTGGTTGCTGACTGAGCCCTTGCACCTCCAACCTCCATAGGTTCGGCTCCTCCTCCTGGCGGAGGCGTGGATTGCGCCCGTGCTGCTTCTCTGGGAAAGAAGGAGGGGCCCCCGGCTGGTTCGCGCCCTCCACGTCCTTCGTCCTTGCTCCACGGACGTCCTTCCAGCCTCACCCCCACAGCCAGTGCCCTCTGAACGACCTCCTGGGTGGTTCGGGGTCTCTCCCCCCTCGCTATCTCATCTTTAATCGAGTTGTGCAGTCCCTCCCAAAAGAGGTCTCTTACAGGAGCCGAATCTCTGTCCCATTCCAGGGCGCTGACCAAGGCGAAAAAGCGGGCATGATACTGTCTGACGCTGGCCCTCCCTTGTCTCAGCCCATGCACCTCCTTCCGTGCAAGATCAATGTCAATACTTGATAAGAAACACCCATCCATCGCTTTAATAAAGGCATCCGCATTCTGGAGCGCCGGATCGTTATCTCTCCATAAATTGCGCAACCATGCTTTCGCCTCCCCATGCAGATGGGACATGATGAACCCCACTCTCTCCTGTTCATCTCTAAAGTCTTTATGCAACAGTTGCAGTGCGCACAGTACGTCGGCTCTAAAGTTGGGATACTGTTGCAGGTTCCCATCGAAGTGAGAGAGCAGTCCGCCTGTCCGTCTCGCCAACCCAATTCCCTCCTGCCGGGGTGTTTGCTTTGCCAGTACGTCTAACCTGACCTGGAGATCCCTGCAGGCGGCAGCTGCCTCATCCTCTCTCTTCCTGGATGCGAGAACCTCGGCGTTCAGTTGTGCCACTGCTTTTCTGAGGTCCTCTATCTGCTGCTCAGCCGTCATGTCTCCTGCCGTTCGTGAGCTCGCTAGTGGGCGCCTGTTTCTCTCCCCTCCTCGAGGCTGCAGATGCCCACAATGTGGAGATGGAGCCTACTGTCAGAGCTGCTTCAAGATCCTAGCTCACAGAGGATCACGCTAGCCAGCGGTCATTAAGTAAAAGTCTTTATTGAATTACAGTCTCCATTCTCACGCTGCTGTCTGCAACTCTACGTCTACTAGCTAGATCGGCGAGGCTCCGTCTGAGTCTCCGCCCCGTGCGCACCAACTTAATATCCTAGCCTTGCTCCACCTTTTCCTCCTGACTGTCCTCCTCTGGGTCCCTCTACCCCCCGGGGCTTCTTCCTTCCGGGATTCTTCTGATGCTGACCCGGACCCTTCTGCCTCCTTGCGCCGGGCTTTAGGACCTGGTTCCCTTTCGGGGCTGCTCACTGCGCCGCCTTCCTCTGCATTTGAACTTGGCGCGCGCGCCCAACCTTCCACTTTCCTCTTAACCGTTTCTTCGCTCCCCGATGGAGGTGTGGCCACTCCTGACTCCTGCCCTCCCTCCTGTGGTGAGCTGCCAGCGCTTCCCTCCTGGCTCCTTTCCTCTTCCCTACTTCCTGGCGGTGACGCTGGTCCCGATTTCCAGCTGCTCCCCCCTGAGTCTCCTCTGGCTCTATCTTCCTGGGGTGCCTCTCTAGATTCCCCCCTTGCCCTGGCCACTGGTGCTCCTTTCTGTGAATCCTCTGATTCACTGGAAAGACTGGGAGATCTCGGGTCGTCATCATCACTCATCCTTTCCTCTGTCTCCTCCCCTTCGCTCTCTGTTTCCTCCCTTGCCCGTGCCTCTGCACCTAAACCCCTGACAATAAGAAATGCAAGAGCTAGTTGCAAACCATATCATATCTACATGGTAGGTGATGGGTGTTCTGAATGAGGCTGAAGAGCGAGACTGATTCTGACAGCAGTATAAAAGGAGGTTCTAGGGTAGAATTTTAAAAAGCCATTTTTTAAATGGCTTGACCTGTTTTCAGAATAACAGAGCATGTACTGCAGTAAAAAATTTGCTTGCACTGCAAACACAAGGGGCAATTTCAATGAGGACATGGATCTATCCAGCTTTTTTCACTGGCTCCAGTTACAGCATTGAAGAAAGAGCAAAAAACAAACACCAAACAATCCAACATCTGCATGCAAATCTAGCTAACTCATTTTCGGAAAGACAGAAACCATGAGAAAGATCAAAGAAGAGCAACAAAATAATTATGGGGCAGTAGGGATTTGCCTATAAGGAAGATTAAAAGAGCTAAATAAATATGTAAAGTTTGGCTAAGCGATATCTGAAGAGAGACACGCAAATCATCAACAAATATTTGATTGGTTTAAACACTTGGGACAGCAGGGAATTGCTTCGCCCAGACTGAACAGGTACAGCTCAAAAGATGAAATTAAGAAATGGAAAATTTAGGCAGAAGCAGAACTCAAAGCTAATTCTCCTGACAGTAAGTTGCATTAGTGACCAGGCAATGTACTAGCAAATGTACAATGGGGGGGGGGGTAATTCTGCACTGATAGGAGAAGGGACCAGATGACCTACTGGGTCTTTCCAATCTCAAATATTTATGATTCCGTAATTAAGTATTATTAAATATAATTGCCTGTGCCCATGGTTGTCCCTCAGAAATCTTTGACTAATGCCTTAGGTCAGAAGTGTGCAATTATCTCCTAAGTAAAGGTCTTTCACTTTCACTCATCCACTCTCCTGAAATTACCTTGCTGATTTCATGATTTACAAGTGCTTTCATAAAAACCACGTGTTTTGATCTTGCAGCATTTTAAAGCTTTGGAGAGCAGATGACTTGTAGGTGGGGGTTGATTCTGACAGGCAAGCAGGCCCCTTTTCCCAGTGGTCAGATATCTTAACCCATCTTTGATTTCCTGAAGTAAGGATGACATGCAGCAGCACAGCACATCCAATATGCACGCAGTCTCTGACCACAATGGGAATTGTCCACCATCATCAGTGCTGTTTACAACATGAGGGAAAAGCTATGACTCAAGAAGGAATTTTCAAATGCATGATACTAGCAATATGCATGATGACGACTAATGCATGATAATGACAATTATTACATACTAAGCATGGATATGGGAATATAATGTCAGTTGCAGAGTACTAGAAGGTTTGATACATTTTTCATATAGTAAACAAATTAGCACCGTGCTGCAAATTCTTCTTCACTGTTCTCCATCAATTATTGAGAAAAAAAGTATTGTATTTGAAAATTTTCAGTGGAGACGGAAAATTTCCATTAAATTATCATGGGTCCAGAGCAGAATTTTTGTGGTGCTTGCCTTTCTTTTTAGATGGTAGAGAGATGTTTATGAGTGTCTCATTCTACAATAATCTGACGAGTGGCCAGTGCTCTGAAGTCTTCCTGGGTGGCCATATTTCAATCAAAGCCCAGGTAAAGATGTCACAGGGTAACTCCTCCTATGTCAGGCTTGGGGGATTCTCTCCTCCCCCAGCAGCATCAAGGATCAAGGAAGAAACAAGAAAGTTCATATTTATGGTTTTATTCAGTCATCGTGGTGCAAGGCAAAGAATCCAGTCCTTAACTCCATAATGATGTTGCTCACTCTGAGCTCCTCTCCTTATTTCCCCTGCAACAGAACTTGGCTCTACAGGGGACCTCAGGAGTCAATTGTCTTTGAGCCCATTGCTCTTGAATTCTAATTGAGTGGTGAGTCCATGGGGATGGTGGCACTTTTATGTTCTCCAAGGACACCTCTGCTGACACCTCTCCCCCTCCCCCTCCTTCTCCTAACACCCCATAACTTGGCAGTTCTGCTGTAATTCAATCCTGTCTCTCTCTTCTCTTGAAACTACTGGAGAAGAGGGGGCAATCCCCTCTCCTCCTCCAAGGGAAGGAGAGAAGGAAGGGGCGATCCAGCCCTCCTCTTCAGTCCAGTTCTTGACATCCTATAGGCTTTTTCAGTTGTGGTAGTGCAAGGGGGAAGCAGAGTGCTGGAAAAACATTTACTGGAAAGAAAAACGTTGGCTACCTTGCAATGATAAAGGAAGCTCACAACCTAATACTGATCAAAATTCTAAAGAAGTTCTGAAATATCCTGAGAATGAAGCAAAACAAACAAACAAACAAACAATGGAAGTCTCTTTCACAGAGCAAGAAAACTTTCAAGAAACTAGAAGGCAAATTTCAGCACAGCAACAACCCCACACATTCTGCACACTGTGTAACTTGCTTCAACGTTACTGTTGGAGCATTATTGCTCCTGATTTATCTTGTGAACTGCCCTGAGATATTTTGAAGAATGGTTGTATATAAATCAAATCAAGCCAGTGTGGTGTAGTGGTTAAGAGCGGTAGACTCGTAATCTGAGGAACCGGGTTCACGTCTCCGCTCCTCCACATGCAGCTGCTGGGTGACCTTGGGCCAGTCACACTTCTTTGAAGTCTCTCAGCCCCACTCACCTCACAGAGTGTTTGTTGTGGGGGAGGAAGGGAAAGGAGAATGTTAGCCGCTTTGAGACTCCTTAAAGGGAGTGAAAGGCGGGATATCAAATCCAAACTCCTCCTCCTCCTCCAAATCAATCAATAAATTGGAGCCTTCAATATTGGAAGCATGTGGGAAGCCAGATTTGTGAAGTGGTCCGTAGTTGATTGAGATAATACTCACCCAACTATCTAATACATTTATTTCCAACTCTTCAAGAGAAAAACATGTTTAGGGGGGCTTACCAAGAAATCTAAACCAATAAGAAATAAAACCAAAACAATAATAAATCAATAATAAATCAAGAGCAGATTGAAAATAGCAACAAAGTGAAAATAATTTCCATCACAAATTAAAAGCTTGAGGAAATAAAAATATTACAAAGAAGTCACCAGACAAATGTCCAGTGGGAAATCATTTTAACTAGGTGTCACAACCAAGAAGTCCTTGCCCCCAGTTGCAACCAACCTCACTTCAGCTGGCCAGAGTAGATGGGTGTTTGCTAGAGAGAGGAGTAGTGATTAAAATTGTTTGAAACCTGTAGATATATATTTACAAAAGAACATTCACATGATTAAATACCACATGATTCCTGGTACTCTAACAATGTTTGAAAAATGCCTGTAGTGGAAGAACAGTATGACAGAGTGTTATAAAGAACCTTTCAGAGATTCAGTATTGGAAAACAGTATAGAGTTTCCTTCTGCTAGGCTGTGATCATTTACCAAGATATCCTACATCTATTTTTCCTATATGCCAGCATATATATTTTTTATAATGCACACAGATTTTTGCTCCTGCTTTTCATCCCTTGGCTAGTTATGCAGTGAAAGGGCTGCTCAAGCATTGCAAACTTTCTACCATCTTACATTGTCAAACATCTTTTTCATTTTGATCAGAGCAATGGCCAGATCCAACTTACAATAATCTTTCAACGTTATGTTTCATCTTGAATGATAGAGAATAGTAAGAGTGACACAGACTATATCCAGAAGGACATTGCTTTTTTTAATCCATCATTCTGCACATTTCTGCACTGTGTTCATTTAAAAATGAACAGCCACAAATAAAGGTAATGCAGCCAAAATTTACCATGTGCAAAGCCCCATTCACATGTTGGTCATCTGTAGGTTGCTCCATACAAACTGGAGAGGGTTTGTACTCTTTGGTCCACCTGCAATGCCACACCACTGCAATAGCTCCACCCTCTGATGATTGCAAACTTCCACATATGAGTGGCTGCTTGTGCTCAGGGACTAAACACAACTGGGAATCCTACACAAGTACTTACACTCTCCACCCCTGTTTCCACCTGGCTCTCTCTAATTGCATTTAAATAATAATCTGCACACTTCTCCAAACGGGCTGCAGCCCTAACTTCTGGCCATGGGCAGTAGTCTATCATCATCCACAGGGGTGCAGACTACTGAGGAAGCTTGATGGCCTAAGCAAGAGTAGGCTAGTTCCCTAAGTGGACAGTCAGGAGTTCCAGGTGTGGGTTCAGGACCATGGATAGCACTCTTGCAGCTAAAGCCAGACATATAAGTTTCCTTTGCAACTGGTAGTTTTATAATGGGGGTAGGTAGTAAATGACTGGAAGCCCTACTGCCCAAGTGCTCCCTATTTCTGAAACTGTTGACTTCTTTGAGGGGCCTCCAGCTGTGGGGATCTCTCCTCAAGACTCTTTTGATCCCCTGAGGAGTTTGTAGCCCAGCCAGCAAAGTCTGTCTCCTCAAGACACAGGTGAGAGGATGCACACTTATCTGCCTGCAGGCCCACACTGAATGACAGGGAGCCAACATTATATCCAAAGCCCTGCCAGTCACATGAAGGGGTCGTAGGGGTAAAATTGTCCATTTTTTGCTGTGCCAGCTCCAGGCCAGTGCAGTAAAGAAGCTTGATTGGTTCAATCTAGATTAGTTTAGGGACCAACAGAGCCTTGGCTATGCCCCCCCATCCTCTTCCTATCCACCAAACACCACACTTAAAGAGTTTACACTGGCTTCCACCCACCTCTGCTTTCACCAGGCACAGCGTGGACCTCTGTCACATCCTAAACCTCTGCAGCACTGAGCAGATCAGGAGTTGCAATGGCTCTGCCTGCTATTATGTGAAATGATGCTGTAAAATATTCTCTTTTACTTCTTTGTTCATCTCCAGTGATACTACAGACATTTCCACTGATTTTAGTCTGTATTTTGTCGATCTCTGCACATTGTATCTATAATAGTTCTTCAGCAATAATTTCTCTTCCTTATTTTAAACTGTTTATTACTTGCAGGGATTTGTAGAATTAAAAGAAACTCTAATCACATTTTCCTTAGGCTGCACCTATTTCTGCACCAACCTTCTTCATCTGGCAGACTCTTCTTAATCTCCTCTATTGTAATTGCTGTTGCCCCTTTTTTAACAGTTTATTGATTATTTTCATAGCACACAGCCTAGAAGCTGTTGAGAAAAAACATATACTAATAATTTATAATGAAAATGCTTCCTTCCTTAAACCTCACAATAGTAAGCTTGGAATACATACACATTCACCAGAGTCGAAACTAATTTATACATTTTCTTTCACACTGACTTTCCACTGAGTAGGAAGTAAAAATACATACTTCTGGAGTTGTAAAATATATAGCTGTTTACTCATGCGTGCAGAACAAATTACTTTTTGGTAGCCTGAGAATATTAGACTTTAGAATTGAAGGATATTTTGTGTTATCCTAAAGAATAATGTCAAATCTTCCCTCACTGGATAATTTTTTTAAGACAACAATAAGAAATTACTTTGCAGCAGTGATGCGTTGTTAAATTCAAGGCACTCACATATTCCTGTATTCTTTTTCTCTTTTTACCCAGAGTTACCTAGATCACTTCTGCGAAAGATAATTTTCTTCACTGACATCCTCCAGATAGTGTCTGCAGATTGTCCAGGGAAAAAAAGAATAAACTCCTATTAGTGGCGGAAGATGACTGTTCTTTTGCAATCAACAGTCTGAGAGAAATGATTTCCTCCCCCACAGTTCTTTGCCTAGTTTAGACTATTTGGAGCAATTTTTAAGGGGCTGTCAGGTCTGTTTCTTTGTGCATCCCACAGTTAAGTGTCCTGAAAATTTGGGCTGAGATAGTAGCTGCTTTGTTAGTGGGGATTTGCTTGTGCCAGATCTCACCACGGATCAACCCCAGCACCTGTTTTTAATGCCATGTGTGAGGAAAGGTGAAGGAGTCATCCTCTCTTGTGCATCAAGGTGTTGGTAGTCCAATCAGAAGAAGAGTCAGTTGGACCAGAAATGTCATTGCAAGGAGAGGATGCTGAGGATGCAGCACTGCTCAGCCTGACAGAATGGTACCCAATGTGCATGTGAGCTGTTGCATACGCAAAGTTTGCCTTATGTGACACCCGCCGATGGGGAGGAGAGAAAAACTTGCACTTCTTGAACTAATAGGAGAACTATCATGCAGCTCTCCAGTGAAATTCATGTACCAGCAATCTTTGCAATGCAGTGCCAAAGCACATGCGCAGTACTGTGTATATAAGAAACTAATGTACAATAATACATTATCTGGGGCAGGGGGGGACGGGGACAATTTATTGCAAAAAAATGCACATACTGTACAAAATATTGGGAGAAATATACACAAAAATGTGTACATTTTTTCATGCAAACTTTATAAGAAGTCTGCAGACATATGCAGGAATGAGACAAAGTGAATTTTGAAAAGATTGGAAAATGAGAAACCCAAACTGATGGTTTTGTGCATCTCTGGCCACTAGGTGGGATACATGGGGTATTAAGAGAAGCGTAGTACCTCCTGTGAGGGACACCTCACGCTCTTTCTGGGGTAGTTTGCCCACTTTTAGTCCTCACCCTGCACTCAGCTCTCACCTGTGGCTCCTAGAAGCTGTCAGCATGCAACAGTGGCCACACCCTGGAAAATGGCTTCAACTGGCTGGCTAAACCAGGCGAGGGTAGCTGATGGCTCTCAAGCCCTTGGTGAGATAGGGACTTCCCCTGCATGCAAAGACAGGCTGTGGCGGATTGAGCAGACATGGCCAATAGTTGGTCCAATGGTCAAGAAGGCAGTTCTTGAGGTGAGGGACAGATGGGGCTCATTAACCTGGGAAGGTAGCCAACCTAGGAAGAGGAAAACTCTGATACTAAATCTCTGCTGCTTCGTGGGATATACTCAGGAGAAGAAAAGGTTAAGGCTAAAATAATTCCAGTTGGATCCAAAGATGGTTGGATGGCGCCTTGTACACTTCCTTGTGGTAGCTCCAGCAGTCATGTTGATTTCCAAACATATTGTTCTGCTTTCCTTTGGACCACATTAGTGAGGCTGAGAGGGGGGTCTTGTCGTCTGGGCATTTCAAAACCTCCATACTCACTGCTCAGGCTTGCACCCTGGGGAAGTCACTTCAGCGCTGGTAACGCAGTGATTTGGCTTCATCCTCAGAGGCGCATTCCATTGTGTCTCAAAGGAGATGGATGCCCACAACAACAAATCACTAGGCAGAGTTATTTGAACTGGCCTCTACATGACAGCTGTGTTGCATGAGCTGTATATAAATCACCCTAAATCCAACAGTTCATTTTTAGGTAGCCCATGGATCTGGCAGTCCTTTTGAGGGGAAAGCAATGGGAACAAATAGCCTTGGCTGGATATACAAGAAGGGGCTATCAAAACTGACAAATGTTTGGAGGGGGGAATGACATAGACACAGGATGCAGTGAGAAGGAAGTTGGGACACAAATGAACATTCAGACAACCTGAATCAGGCTATTTTTTTGGACAGGATTCAGAAAATAATGCCTGGATCAACCAAGACATAGAAGCATCTTTCAAAACATTTTATCTTTAAAGGTGAGAACTAGAAAAATAAAAATGGAGTATCAGAACCAGCACCTCTGGAGAAGAAGATGATAGTAGGGGAGACTTTCCCTAATTGGAAACAAAACTAAAAAGGGGAAGGGATTTACAAGAAAACGGTTTATTGATACAACATATTTTGGACCCTACTGGCTCTACTTCAGGGAAATTCAGAGAACAGGAATTTGAAACTCAGGTGTACTTCCTGTTGTGTTTCATACAACGTAAGTAACAGCATAAGAAACAAAAGAAGAAGAGTATATGAATTTTGAATTTCTGTTCTCTGAAATTCCCTGCAGTAGTACCAGAAAGGTCTGAAACAATGGTTCAATCAAGCTTTTTTATTGTCTAACCCATTGTTTCCCCCTTTTGTTTCTAGCTGCTTTTTTAGGATTCCCATATATGTTGGACAACTTTTACCACATCAGATAAATAGAATCAGGACCCATACAGTAATTAAACCTTTTAAAAGACTTTAAACGTACAAAAACAAGGCACAATGACTTTTCAGTAGCAAAGGGATAGCTATTATATTTTGAACTGTGCTTCTGATTTACTCTAATACTTGGGATGGAGAAGGCAAAGGAATAGAAGCCTAAAGGACAGGTGGTCAGGATGCATCACGAAACAGGCAGTCGAAGTGGTGCAGGCTATTGGAGAGGATGAAAGAGAGTTAAGTGGATTATACTAGAAACCTGGAGACTCACTGATGAATGGAGGCCTCTAAAGAGAAAGAAAGAAAGAAAGAAAGAAAATAGTAAAATACATGGAGCTCCTGAAGACATATGTAAGGAAGAGAAGAAAGGGCAAAAGTAGAAAAGAGGTGCTGGCAGGATAGAAAAATCTGAACCCATGAGAAGGCTGTAGAGACAAAAATCAGAGACTTCAAACAGCTTTACAAAAAAAAAACCTGAAGGATCTTTCCGAAAGAAAGATAGTCACATGTGGTGCCCATTAGAGACTCTCCTGGACAGATATTGAAAACACACAAAGAATAAAGCAAAGAACTGAAAAGAGCACTTTGATTCCAAATTATATTACTCACGGAGAAGGAAAACATCATTGTGCCTGCAGAAAAGATGTGATAGTGTCCAGAAGAATATTGCTCCACACAAGTTGCAAATCAGGATTACAACAAACATTAGAATTTTGGATCTGCTGATAGGGTTATTTCACTGCATAGCATAAGCCGGTATGCTATAATCCGATACATGACATGCAAAGTTATATCTAGACATATGTATGTGAAAACTACCCTATTGTTTATGGGGATATTTCCTTCTCTCTGTAAAATGACAACAGATTTTCAAGACATGTAGGAGGTAAATGATATTTGTGAGGGCAGGATACAAGATGTAAGATAATTTTACATCATTCATGATGTAAAAATATAGAGACTTGGCTCAGTTATTAATGGTTTCTGCTACTGAAGGAAACAGGAAGTAAACATTGCACTTTTTAAAGAACTGTGTGTGTGTGTGTAACACGCACTTGCTAGTTACAGCCTTGCCATTTCACACGGTTTAAGGTTATTGCTCTTTAGAGTTCCCGATGAAGCTTATACCAAAGCTATGAATTGCAAAATGGAAAAGCATTCTGTGTCATTCACAGCAGACTGGCGCAGCTCTATTGTTTATACAAAGAAGAGTGAAAATAACAGGAGATTTCCCCAGTATTTAAACAAGGCGAGCGATGGACTGTATTGTTTGGCAGCAATCTTTTCAACGTTTCTTCCATTCATCTCTGTAGTGGGATTTTAAGTTATATGGGGAAAAATTGTTTTGGGTCTCCCAGTGCATACTTGCTTGCTGAACTTCTGCCTCATTATGCATTGGTTAATGGGTTGCTACAGAAAACGATTTCTTTTAAAAAATGATTGTTTTCTAAAGCAAAGCACTAACCAGCTTGTCACTGCTCATTTGCATTGTAGTTTGCTCAGTGTGTAGTACGGGAGCCTGTGGAGGAGTCTTTTCAGCGGTGGCCCCACTGATGTATGCCTTTGCCTTTATAATGTATTCATTATGGCAATGGATGAAGAAGATATACCTCTTTTGTCAGGCTTTAGAAATGAAAGGTGTGATGGATGAAGTCTACTCTGATGCTGCTGCTATATCAGTTATGTAGGTATTTTATGTGGATTGATTTTAATGATTTTATATATTGTGGGGGTTGTTTGTACAGCACCCAGTGACGGCTGTGAGCAGTCATTGCAGAGGGAAAGGGGAGTTAGAGATGTTTTGGCCCAGTACAAAGAATCCTGTTGAGTGCAGATAGGTTCCCACCAGATTCCCAAAGAATCTTCTGTTTTATCTAAGCATTTAAAATTAAGTTCATATATTTCATGGCAGCCTTTAGTAGCTGAGTATCACAAAGTGTTATGGGTATCAAATGAGCCAGTGAATATTGTAAAGAGTTCCTGTAATATAAGTTCATCTGCAATAAGATCTGATATAAGCATGGCAAATGGTTCTATATTGCAATTGACATGGGACAAGGATGTGCATTGTTGTCATCAATCCTCTTTGCACTAGCGTTAGATGGTTGTGAAATTGCATCAAAAAAGTAATATGGATGGGGTAACTGAGCTAACGGAGATGAACTGCGCAGCATTGGCTCTGATAGTGATATTGCCTTTTTAGGTATGTCATAGAGTAAAATAATGGCCCTCATGTCAGTGAACAAACTGAAAGAAACAAAGCCTGCAATAACGGTCACAAAAATGAGAAATAGAACAAGATCACTGCAGTAAGACATCCCTTCTTATTTAACTTAGGTATAGGTTGGATAAGAAGGAAACTGAACAGGAGGACTACTAAGGAGCATAGTAATCTTAAAACAGTAGCTGAAATAAAGTCGTCTCTGGAAGACTAAAGGGGCAAACTGTATGCATCACATTAATGGCTAAAAGGGAAATCTGATGCATGCTTACTGTGAAATATGTCCCCCTGCCTTCAATGGTTCTTACTCCCAGGTGTGTGTAATTAGGTTTACAGGTTAGAGGGAAACAGGGAGGGACACTAACAAACAACCTACCGCAATGAGTGTGTTACTGTATGGAAGAGAACAATGGTCAATAATAGCTGTCAACAAAATGATATTTAAAGCTGCTCTGCCATAGATTGTTTTGAAGGTTGTGAACATTTCATTGAAAATGAAGCTTGAAATGTTAAATAAAAGGCAGCCAAAACAAACAGGAATGGAAAATATCATTACAGAAAGATGGATCAGCTTATGCCATGGTGCGAGCAGTCTCTGTGCTATTGTCACCATCGGGGTCAAGTAAAAAGAGACAAACAGGACCATTTCGGAGAAAGTTAGCATTTGTCTGTCAATACCCAGGAGTTGTTTTGAACAAAAAAAGTACATTACTTTTGCAACTAAAGCATGGGTCAAAAGGAAGGTAAACAACACTTAAGGTAGAGCTAAACAAGATTTTTCCATTTGCAAAATGGTATTTGTGCATGGATGGCATTCTGCTGTATGCCTTGGTCCCAGCTTTCTGGGATTTTTATTTTCATATTTGCCATCTGTAGCATCGGGATTGCTCTAGCCCACAGTTTCAGATTTGGAATGGATTCCCAAAGGAGTCCCATGCAGATTGACTTTATTAGAAAAAAAATGTGTTTCTTGGATGGAAGATGAATTTATATATATTTAATGGCAGTATTTGAAAATGACGTTGACAGAGCATGTCATCAGTCTCCATCACAGTTGGCCTCTGGCTCACTCAGAAACACACGTCCTTGTTGTTCCTTGTTGATTTAATGTGCAACCAGTGTCCCAACTTCATCCTGTCAAATGTTTAAATATAAGCCAGAGCAGTCATACTGTCCTGCTCAATCACTTACAGTGATCAAAGGTGGGGTGCCAATAGCTAAACCTGAGTTTTCAGGAAAGGGATACATGCAAAAAGATTTGTCCTCTTACGAAGACAAGTTTCTCATAAATTGATCTCTTTAGTCACTCAGAATTAGAGAACAGAATATAATTTTTCTTTTTCTAATTTAGGTGTTTTTCCTGTAAAGGAGAAGATACTTAACCCGAAGGTTATCAGTACTTTTAGTCAGCATATGATGGAATTATGGCAATTGTATTGTCAATGCAGAATCTTCATTGCTTTATGAGGTTGTAAGAATTGAATCACAGCACCCTGAATAGTAAATGTGTCCAATCCCCTTTTAAAGTCATCCAAGTTCCTGGCCATAGCTATATCTTGTGGTAGCCATTTCCACAATTTAACTATGTATTGGATAAAGACGTAATCTCCCCAGGCCACACCAAGAGCATAGCGTGATTTGCTGGCACCCGGGGCAGGCGCAGACAGGTGCATGCCAGGCGAGTACAGGGGGTGGAGGGTGAATGGTGAGTGGCCTCTGGTAGTTTGCACAGAAGTGGCCTTCAGGCTGGAGAAAGTTCCTCATTTCTGCTCTAAGAGGAGGAATTACTCTGACACCCAAGATAATAGGGATTAATGGTATTCAGTATTCTACACAAAGCACTTTACATTGTGAGGGTTCAGGTTATAGAGTGTTTGCACAACACTGTTGCCTGGTAGATGATAGAAGGATAACAAAATCTTATTTGAATGGAGCCATTTATTGGGGGGGAAATATCTAATTTGTCACCAGTATCTCCTGTTGAGCCTTGTGCAGCCTTAGAGTTTTTCAAACTCCTCCTTTCCCCATACTCTTTGCATGGTTAATTATTCCCCAGATGTTTGAACTTGGGGAAAAAATTAGAGTTCAATCTCATTTTGTCATTTGCAAGGCATCTCTTTGATGATCCATAACTAATTGTACTGTACTTGTCACACAGCAGATGTCTAGGTACAGTCCCATAAGCATACGGCTTTCTGTTATTACAAATGCAAGTATTTTCTTGCTTGACTTCTAAAAAATTTACTATTTCTTGTATAGCTGGTCATTAAGCACTGCTCAATCCATCATCAATTCATCATTCAGTCTTGCTGCTTTCATAAAGTCTTTGAACATGAAATTTAGCACTTGAGTCTCATATTCATCACCTTCAGATATTTATCCAGCCACCTCTGGGGGCATGTCTCAAGGTAGCTTACCAAAACAAAACAAAACCCTAATACATAAATGAGACAACAAACTATTCAGTGTGCAAACCTAACCCCCAGTCCATGCCCAGGACTGGGGAGAATAAGTGATAGCATCTTAGTGACTTTGTGGGAAACATTGGAGTTATTGGGTGAATGCTGTGTTTATGGATCCAGCATCATTTGAGCTCTGCGAATGCAGCTTTCTCCTGATTGAAGTGCAGAGTGTTTGAGGCCCAGGACATTCGCAGGGAAACCAAAATGCTTGCTTACAAAGCTATTGTACTACCAACCTTACTGTATGCTTGTGAAGCATGGACCACTTGTAAACGCCATCACCAGCTCCTCGAAAGATTACATCAATGGTGTCTCCGAAAATTTTTACACATCACTTAGGAATACAGGTGAACTAATGCCAGTGTACTGGAAGAAGCAAAGATCACCAGTGTTGCAGCAGTGATTCTTCAACATCAACTTTGCTGGACTGATCATGTTGTGCGGATGCCTGATTATCGTCTTCCAAAGCAACTACTCTACTCCGAGTAATGCTGGTGGTCAACAAAAGAGGTTCAAAGACTCTCTCAAGGCAAATCTTTAAAATGTAGCATAAACACCGACAACTGGGAAACACTGGACTTCGAGCGTTCCAACTGGAGAACAGCCTTTACCAAAGATGTCATGGGCTTTGAAGACACTCAAACTCAGGATGAAAGGGAGAAATGTGCTAAGACGAAGGCACGCTTGTCACCATGATCAACTCCCACCCAGAAACCTATGTCCCCACTGTGGAAGGACATGTGGATCCAGAATTGGCCTCCACAGTCACTTACAGACTCACTTTTAAAACCATGTTTATGGTAGACAATCTTGCTCGGCTATGAGTGATCGTCAAAGTGTGAGGTGTGAAGTAGAATGGGACGAGTGATCTTTGGAAGAGTAGTAGTTATAGTATGATTTTAACAGCTGTAAGGAAGAATGTGGATGTGCTGGATATGTGTTAATGGGGTGAGTTTATCACACCAGGAGTCAGGATGTGTGTTGGTAAGCAGGAGGGCAAAAGGAAAGGATCTCCAACACTTAAAACAGTTCTCAAAATGTGCTGCCATGTTTTTGCTTTGAGGAGGATTTTATTGTTTTATATTGTATTGCATTATATATTGACACCCCCCCCTCAAGAGCACAAGATACAACACACAAACACATACCACATACCACACAGACACATGTCTTGTTATTTTTATAAAATGCTTAGAGGCTGTTTTAGTATTAAGTGGTGTAAATAGATGAAATAAATAAATAAGGAACCCCAAAGCAGGCCCTCAAAGGCAGATCTTGAACCACATGTGGTTTCAAAATGGAAAAAGTGTTACCTAGAATATTGCTGCTATAGAAATCACCATCTATATTGCACTCAGCTATGGGCAGGGGCACATAGCTTCAGTCAGACCATGGTCCTCCCAAATATATTCTCTTTTGCTCATCGATGGCTCAGACCTTGCAACCTGGGAGGATTTACTTTAGATGGACAATTTCTGAATGCATTTGGTCATAACCATACTATGACTAGAGAATGTATCTAGCCTCTTTGCAGGCTCTTTCACCCCTATTCTTTCCCTAGCATGGAGTTTCCCCTCCTGTTTTAGATTTGCCACAGTTTAGCATGTTGTTTTAACCCTATACTGTGCTTGATCATCACTGCTAACTACTAGTAAGTACTAACTACTACTAATTTTTCTACTAACCATAGTGAAGATTAATCAGTTTGTCCAGAATTGGACAAAACAGATAAGCTGAAATTGAACTAAAACTGAAGCAAAACCTTTCCAAGCTCCTCCTTGCCGTCATGCCAAAAGAGGCTGCACACAAGTCTGGATGAGGGAGAGAAAGCTCATCTTGTAATGCTAAACTGTGTTTTAGTGCAGGTTACCAGTGTTGAAATCTCTAGATGCTGTTGAAGTATTGGCTGTGCTAGTTGAGGCCATTGGTTACCCCTGGCTTAGTACTAGGCGTGACCCCTTATATGGTGTCTTAGCAGTGTTTATTTTATTTCTAGATTTACAAGCAGAGTATGGCGCAAGCAAATAAACTGCTACTCAAAAGCTGGCTACAGTGGTACCTTGGGTTAAGAACTTAATTCATTCTGGAGGTCCATTCTTAACCTGAAACTGTTCTTAACCTGAGGTACCACTTTAGCTAATGGGGCCACTTGCTGCCGCCACGCCACCGCCCGTTCTCATCCTGAAGCAAAGTTCTTAACCCAAGGTACAATTTCTAGGTTAGCGGAGTCTGTAACCTGAAGCATCTGTAACCCAAAGTACCACTGTATTTTTAAAAATGTGAATCCGGGCAGTTCCAGTAGACAGGCATTTAGTGCTGCAATTTAAGACAAGGCCTATGGTACAGTGCTGTGATTTCAGTTGCCTCTCCATGAAAGCTCTTTAAGATGGAAGAAGTGCAGAGAAGATGTGATATTTCTGGGTTTGGCTAAGTTTTTGGCTGATATCCCCAGAGGTCAATCAGTCCTCCATACTGACAAGTAGTAAGGCCTCTGAATGTGAATTGCTGGAGAGCAACAGGGAATGAGGACAGAATATGGGACTAGGACCTTTTGTCTGATTCAGTAGAACTGCTCTCAAATCATGTTTTATGTTGCCTTAATGCAATTTTGTTAACTTTATTGCAACGACTCTGCTTGAATAACTATTATGCATGAATTAATTGAACCAGTATGGCACATGTAAGAATAAAATAACATGATTGAAAGATGAACAGATTCATGTTCACATTTTGATAGATGTGGCCACAACTGTTTTTCGTAGGTGTTTTATTGGGAATAACAAACAAGATTATTTGGAGTCTTCTGGTGCCAGAATCCCTATGTGGTCTATCTGAAAGTATGGTTGTGCTGCATATCGTTATTCAGGAAGTTGCTAATCATTGCTGGACTGATTGACTGCATTTGTATTTACATTTCAAATTTTGCCCTGGAATGGATCACTCTATGTGAAATGTAATTGCAGAGCAAAGGTGGAGAGTGACTGCTTAAAATACATTAGAAATTATCTCTCAGAAGTCAACTCCGTTTCTGTGGAGTGATTTTATTTAATTATCCCTTAGGATCTGCTAGGTTGTCTGACTTTTTTTTTTTTAAGTAGAGCAATGATAGTTGGCTGTCATGGATGTGATTTATGAAACAGCTAATTTATTTGGAATTGGAGCTTTTGCTTAAAATAAAATAAAATGGGTGGCTTTTTGTTTTTGATTTGTGTGATCCCTAGCAATTTATACAGCAGGCATCAATATGCATTGTCAAAAGCTGAATGGAGTGTTGTTTAGAACAGAATGCAACATTTTGAAATGGCATTGCAGTTAATCCAGTAGTCAGTATTCAGAGACTGTTAACCACCTTTGTTGGTTTCACTGCAGCCATTACCAATGCCTATTCATTATCCTACACCAACAAAACAAAAATACAAACTTACATGTCATCTATGTGACAGGGATGGAACACATACACCTGGCTGATTATAGAAAACATTTTCTCAATGCAAATAAGTAGAAAGTGATGCAGGTTGGGGCAATCAATCAATCTTGATTTCACATATATACCCATGAGGTTCTGAACCAGTGCCAGAAATAAGGTGGTGTGGTCAGTTCCCCTCCACAGGACACCAAGTCAAGGGGGCACAAAACAACAACAACAACCTATATTTGTACAGGTACGTACTGAGCAGATACATTTAAAAAGCAACTGTACCAAAAGGAATCAGAAATACTTGGGAGATAGGTACCAAATTGTGCCCTCACTCAGGGCGCCATATTGCCCAAGTCTTGCAGAAATGTTAAGAATAATAGGAAAGGATATATTGAATAAGTACTATTCATCCTTTACTCACGGTAGTAAGTGATGTAGCAGAGCAGATTCCCTTCAATATAGCTGGAAGCTAGTTTGCAGATTCGCTTGAATCTCTTAGTTAAGATTATTTCCTGGTGCCCCCTTTAATCCCTCTTAAAAGAATAAAGACATGAGAGTCTTTCTGAGTAAAGTAACAAAAAATTACTCACATTTCAGTTCACAATTTGATTCCTGAAAGGCTGGCTTTTCTTAGTAGTTACACAAAGAAAGAGAGTTCATCTCATAGGGAGACTGAACTCATGTGCTGCTGGCTGAAAGCCAGCAGACAGAAAAGTTACATGAAGATAACAAATGGCTGCAGGAGAGCAGCAACAAGAATGAGATCAGGCAAAACTGGACAAGAGACTGAGAAAATGGCTGCGTGACTCAGCTCTTTTATGGAGTCAGCCAGAGCCACGCCCATCTCCTAGGTCACCTGCAGGGGGAGGAAGCTCCAGACCAGTGGAACAGGAAGTTACACTGACTGGATGTCCACCTGCCTGTGCCCACTCTAGGGAAATAAGGAATGTTGCATTTGACTGTACCAATGGATTACATCCCACAAGTTTGCCCCTGGTCTGAACTGGTGGTGACTGACCAGAAACAAGACCATAGGGTCATGGTAGATACCTGGATGAAAATGTTGACCTGTTAGGAGTTCAGTCTGTCACAGACCTCTCTGTTTTCCTGGATTTTGTTTACATAGGCATTGAATATTCTCTGGTACCTGGTGTCCACAGAGCAGTCCTCTTTGGGCTATTGGGTTTTTTTGTGTGGGAGAAGGCATTCTTTGTTGGCTTTAGATTTTTATACTTCTTCATACATTAGGATCCCACCTGCCCCCTAGGGTGTGCACACCTCCCTATTGCAGCTGTTTTGAACCCATTTCTCTCAGCATAGGGGCACTCAGTATGCTATTAAAAGGAATGTTCTTTCTCTCCCTACAGAAATGAAGTCATAAAAGTTATAAAGTAACACACAAGAGGCAGCAAAAGAGAGAATGTGCATCCACATACCATTCCCTTGTACCCAGGTGAGGTCTATGATGAACAAATGTGCCTATTCATCTTTTCTCACTTTTTTGAGGCTTTTCCCTTTTTAGAAAACATTAGTGCCTCTCTCTTAGGTCTTCAGAAGCTACAGTGACAGTGAAAGTCTAATTACCATGTTTAATTTTGCTCTTTTTAGCATGCTCTGCAATACTTGTCATCATACAGCTGTGAAAAGAAGTTATTTTATAGCAGTTTCTTCATTCCTGGTCTTGTGAGAATAATGCCGCAGCGCAGAAGGTTTAGATTGTTCGCTTGTGTTAAAATTAGCATTCGCCCTGCTTTCCTTTGTTAAGGACTTTCTTTAGGTTTACTTTATACTTTGGTGTGAAGGAATTTATTTATTATTTCTGCATTTGTTTACTCTCATACATCCACACAGTGAGAAATAAAATGCTTTCCTCACCCCATACATTTCTATTCTGTTGTATTTCTGTATAAACTACAAAAAATATTTCAATAAAGTCTATTGAGTACTAATCCTATACAGAGATTTAAGGACTTGAAAGGAGAATATTACATAGTGACAATCCACTGGAGGTTGATACGTAAAGAAATTCCTATTAAGCAACGAAGGATGCTTGTTGCAAAGAAACTTTAACATTTTGTTGTCTTTCTGTTGCTAAAATGTTGTGCTTAGAAAAAAACACACAGCTGACACATCAGAGGAAGGGGTGGGTGGGTTTGTAGGGAAATGCAGATAAAAGATTGCTGTTCCCAACAACCATGTTTATTAATCTTCACACCGGAAACCGATTTCCACCTTCAGAAAAGGAAGAGAACCTTACTGCAAATGCAGCAATCACTGTGGGAATGATTCAGCCAAAGTGAAATACTTTTTGATACCTTCACCAGCTCATGCCATGGCAACCTGAGGCCTCCTTAGAGGGTGCACACTATGGCAGCTGTACAGGAACACCCTGGGTGGATGACTCAGTGCCAATAGTGGACTTCTCTCTCTCTCTCTCTCTCTCTCTCTCTCTCTCTCTCTCCCCAACCACTGGGGCCTCTTCCCCTGTGGCCTCTGCTCAGAATAGGACACTTACGTGGTATGGGACTGTCCTCTGCAAATGTAGGGCATATGCCCACCTTATAGGTACATTTACCTGGGAATAAGTCCAATTGAACTTTGTTGTGTGATGAGTGGGTGGGTGGTGTTTAATATACAGTGGTACCTTGGGTTAAGAACTTAATTCGTTCCAGAGGTCCGTTCTTAACCTGAAACTATTCTTAACATGAAACACCACTTTAGCTAATGGGGCCTCTTGCTGCCGCCGCACCACCGGAGCACAATTTCTGTTCTCATCCTGAAGCAAAGTTCTTAATCCGAGGTACTATTTCTGGGTTAGCGGGTTACCTGAAGCATATGTAACCTGAAGCGTATGTAACCCAAGGAACCACTGTATTAGAGTAGTGGGTAAATTAACCCCATAGTAAGCTAGTCACCTGTATACACCCAGTGTCTCACATATTCTGAAAAGCAGGTGAATGTAACACTATTTCATTTGGAAAGGACCATGCATCTGAAAACATTAGGCAATATAATAGCTATGGTAATTTACATTTAAAATGTAAGGGGGGCGGGAAATCAACTACAGAAGTATGTTGGAATATTGTTCTGTCTGGATGAGGGAAGCACCTATTTGCAATTTTCTAGGGAGCTATGGTTTGCTGAAATTAAAAGCCCTTATTTCAATTAGTCTTTTTCATAAAACTAAAATGAGTCTTTCCCTGGACAATTCCGATAAATATGCAGACTGAATCGTAAGTATAAATATACGTAAACAGCATTTAAAGCATGATTTGAGATACAGAGACTCATTACAATGAAACATAATTTCCAAACTCAATTTACTAAGAAATTGTTGGACTCATGCATCCTCCTACCAGGCAATCTGGCAGCTACACACAAATATTACAAAGGAAGTATGTGGCACATGGTCATCAATATTTATATCATGGCTGGGGAATCTATCGTTCCCCAGATGTTGTTGGATTTCAGCTCCCATCAGCCCCAATATCTGTTTGCCCACTGGGCTCTTCTTGTGTCATCCAACAATGTTTGGAGGCCACAGGTTCCATGCTTCCGATTTTGATTTAACACAAGTATATCAAAGGAAACAGAATGTGCAACATTTATGCTCAAGCAACTTCAGTATAATGCTTTGGAACAAGCTACAAATTACACTGAAGTTGCAGGTAATGAAGCCCCAAACCGCCTTTTCACTGTGCCCCTGGGAGGGCTTGTCATGGACAGGAGAAAAGGGAGTACTTAGCCTGTCCCCTGTCAATACCTTTTCATCTGAATCTTTGCCTGCCAGCTATGTTTCTAGACTTGCATTTACCTTGAACTCACATGAGCACTTTGCACAGTAGAAGTAAACATCTGGGCTGAAGTGTAATGTGTAGTTTATGCCTTAATTATACTATTTAACTCTGTTGAAATGGACAGCAACTGTATTTAATCTTTCCCCAGTGAATAAATTCCAACGTACCATCCTTTACAGATGTTTTACCAGTGCTTATTACAAAGAGCTGCATTTGTTTCCAAAATCTGGGAAATAGTCAAGGGGGAAAAAAATCAGCCTCCATTTTTTAAACTGCTATAACTCAGAGATTTTCAATCTGATTTCCATGAAAATTGGGGATCTTCTACCCCTCACTCAAGAAAGCTTCTATCTCAAATTTCCTACAGACAGGACAAGTTATCTTGATTTAATAAGTAGAAATGTCATGTTTTAACAGAAGATGTGTGATACTTTAACTATAATGGTGTTCCTGAGGGCCTATAATATTATACAGAGAGAAACTTTGAGCATTAATAATATGTACAGAGACAGTAAGCACACATTAAGCTTCCTGTAATCATGCTTATACATGGTATCCAAAACTGTGATTTATAAATCACCTCTCTGAAAGATGTACGTCTCCTGCTGTAGGTGCATTACACACTCTTCCCCAAGGGAGATATGAACCAGTTCCCAATTTGACAACACCAATATACTCAGGTACAAAAGTCCAGCCTGCATGCACTTCTTGTACTTGCAGGTTATCATTAATGTCTGATGGTTCTCAAAAACATTTGGCTCAAATTGAGAAAACACAAGACAATATAGTAACTATAAACCTGCTGCCTTGTTTTGAATCCAACCAATCGACCCTTTACCCCAGTAATTGCCTTTTAGCCTCACTGTGCAAAACTGTTTTTCCACAGCTGACTGTCAGTTTCCCGAAACACTTCACACTTCTGATGCAGTAAGCTCTAGCCTATAAAAGCTCAAGGTACAATAAACAAACATGGTGCATTAAGGTGTAACAGGACTCTTGCATTGTACCCCAATAATAGCACCCTTAATTGACAGCAAGTCACACCATGTAGAGCTGACTCTTGCAGCTGGCAACACATCTTTATTTCTGAGATTTGAGCCCACGTGTAATTATTTTACTTCTTCATGATACAGCTGGAGCCAGTTGTGTGAAACACCCCTCCCCGTGTGAAAAACTGAAAAATTGCAGTGGCAATGGGATGCTAGACTGCAATAATTTCAAGAGAATTTACTGGCAGTGGCATTTTGTGGTCCACTGAGCCTGTCAAAGAAAGGGCAGCTGGGCTTGTGCTGAGCAGAGGCCATTGGATTAGTGAGATGGGCAGGAATTCTTGGAGAACAGGAAGCAGGCAAATGTTGTTCATATCTTCAAAAAGCGGAATAAGAAGACCCAGGTAACTACTGACCAGCCAACTTGATATGGGTACCAGGAAAGGTCCTAGAACAAATAATTAAACAGTCAGTCTGTGAGTAGAACAGGATAGCTGTGATTACTAATACCTGGCATAGGTTTCTCAGAAAAAGTCATACCAGATGAAGCTCATTTCCTTAAAAAAAAAAAAGAGTTACAAGTTACAAGCTTGGTTGATCAGGGGAATGCTGTGGACATAGAGTATCTTGATTTTAGTAATGCTTGCTTTCTCCTTCTCCTCCTCCAGAGGCTAGGACCTGAACCAACGGATTCAAGTTGCAAGAAAGGAGATTCTGACAAAGCATCAAGAAGAACTTTCTGACAGTGAGAGCTGTTCTACATTGGAGCAGACTCCCACAAGGTTGGATGGCCCCCTTTCATGTGTGATCTAGTGAGATTCCTGCATTGCAGGGGGTTGGACTAGACCAGTGTTCCCCGACCTTGGGCCTCCAGCTGTTTTTGGACTACAACTCCCATCATCCCTCGCCAGCAAGACCAGTGGTCAAGGATGATGGGAATTGTAGTCCAAAAACAGCTGGAGGCCCAAGGTTGGGGAACACTGGACTAGATGACCCTCAAGGCCCCTTCCAACTCCACTGTTCTATTATTGTCCAGGAGATGAAGGTGCTTCCTCCTTCAGCTGAAATCTTGGCTTCCTCATGAAAGAAGGAGCAGAGTGAGGCAATTTTCACTCCTTGGATAGAAGTGAATAATTCTCTCTGTAGCTCTCTGGGAGCATGAAGAGACGAATGAGAGCATGGAGGAGGAGGGAAGACAAAGGGTCGGACTGTGCAGATGCACCAGCAGAGCCTATCCAGTATTCCTGCTGATGCACCTGCACAGCCCCAGCCTTGCCACCCACCCTGTCCCACCTTTTCCCCATTTGTGATGCTGGTCAGAAGGAGGGTGACTCCACCACAGCACAGCACACCACACCACACTGGTTGCTACTGCTAGAACACATTTCTTTCATGCAGAATGGTCCTTACCTTCTCCAAAAGAGTTGTGGAAACCCTTCTTTAGAACCTGGAGAGCTATTGTCAGCTGAAATAAGCAGTCCTCAGTTAGATGGATCAATGATCTGATTCAGAATAAGGCAGCTTCACATGACTTTTGACTATGATCTCAGCAGATACTCCAACTTTTGAGGCACACTGTCCTGATAAAGGATAGTCTTCTGCACTCTTTAGAATATGTACGCTTTAGGATAGATATATCCTAAAGTAAATAGCTTAGGCAGCTATCAAAACATGAGTTTCCCAGTGCCTTGAAATATCATTTTAATAAAGTCAGGGAAGCTTAATAATATATGGAGCACAAATGTAAAAAAAAAAGAGAGAGAGAGAGAGAGAGAGAAGTAAAAACAGGCAACTCTGAGCTATCAACTCAGTGGGTTTTTTTAAAATGCTAACAAAACGTCGTCATGCAGTAACATCTATAATTAAATATTTAATAATAAGTAATAAATCAATTCCACAACTTATAGCTGAAAGAATTAGGTCTGTGTGATTTAAGGATTACATATAGCATTGAGCCAAGTTCTATTTACAACATGTTCTGAGTTCAACAGTGGATAAATAGCAAACCAAGGCCACAATCCACACAACACTTACAATCAAGTGCAGTTAGACTAACAGTGCAGTTCAAGGCTCTGTTACAGTATAACAGGAGCATATAGGACTTAGATCTGCAAGGTTAGAAGTGGGAATGTTCTACCTCCTTTTCTGGAGCAACAGCTGCCATTTGTGCTCCAGAGCTCTGCAGGATGAAGCATAGGAGGGCATTTCAAAGTATGGAGGGGTTGGATATAACAGCAGAGCTTTGGGTGGGAATCTGAATCCCTCAATGTTTTTTTGAGAAGTCTAGTCTCTATAGTAGTAGTAGGATTTGACAATTGTGTTAGGATTTTCACCCTATAGACTGCTGCTTTCATTGCTGTAGAGCCAGCTTCTGCTTGTGTCAATGCAGCCAAAGTAAGGAATAAGACTAGGAAGTCCATCATCTTAAATTTGAGTATTCTGACTTACATGAAGTGTGCCTTGATTATGCTAATGGTTATATATAGGAGAGTAATTCCTTTTCACTGGGATGACTTATCAGAAAACTTACAAAAATAAGGGGCTGGCAACAGTGATATTTTATTTCCTTCATTGATTGATCTAGTTTGGGTAGCACTTTCAGGTTATTTTATACTTAGCCTGATGGAAATATCTACTGTTTAATTGTGATGTGATGAGATGAAATTATCACATTTCATTTATACTCTCAGTTAACTTGAATGGTTATTTCAAACTTCTTCTTCTTGCTGAATTCCAATAAAATTAAAGCTACAACTTTTGTCTGCAATTTGAATATACAATATGAAGATGAATGCCACTCTACACCCTGTTAATCTTGCCTTAGCCATGCACTTGCATATCCCAACTTTGGTTTGGAAAATAGCTTTAATAATGCATGCCACCTTAAAGGTCTATTCACTTGGTGCAATTCATTAATTAAACACACCCTCGGTGCCATTTATTAATTCAAAGCGCATTTAATGTTTCAACACTGTTTTAAAATGTACAGAGTACTCGCCTCCTTTGAATAAGCAAAGTGGTTTCCCTCAACATGCCTGGCGACAGCAGATGTGCTGAAACTATTTTCATTGTGTGTGCAAAGTCAATTTAAAAGGGAGCATATTTTGAGTAAGTTTATTACCACTCTCTGCTGGGATCCTGATGACTACTTTAGCATTTACAACCACTTTATGTGCACTTGCTGGTAATTACTCGAGTCCTCTCTGCACGATCAGTTTATCAGCAATAAATACATATTTGATTCTCATCTTCTTCTAGACAGACCTAACAACTTTCCTTCTGTTGAGCTAAGGTCACATCACATTTTCTAAGCACTAAACTTGAAATTTCTTAATGTGGGAGGATGTGACACCTTCTTCAAACAGTGCTGCAGTGACTGCTGTGTGCAACGCGGTTGCTTGCCTTGGTGTCATAGTTACTGCTGCTGTCATGGAGTGGCAGTTCTTTCCTCTTTGAACATTTTCGGCCTCTTTCCCCTCCTTCCTTAACACCATGCAGCATGAATGTGCTATGTGCTAGAAACCTTAATTTTATCCAAACAGACATGCACCTAGGGAAGATTTCATTTTGTTTTTAGAAATGGCTGTGAAAGAAAAGACAAGTGTTCCTGCTAGCCACGGACTACACATTGATCTGCAGAATCTGTAGAAAGGCTCTTAACGCCATAGACAATGGGCAAGCTGCAAAACAAACCGATAAACCCCCCAAACCCCAAAGAATTCATATTTGGCAATTTCCTATTATTCTAAGCACATCCTAAAGGAGTATTTGTACAAATTCAGTGCTTGCTTTCAGTTTAACTTTGAAATGTGTTCATGGTATATTAGTAGTGTGATCACAAAGTCACATGCTGCATGTCACCAAAACTTTTCCTACATGGAAAGCGGCACAAAATGCAATCTGTGTCTGTGATTATCTATTTACGACTGCTACTCAAAACACATTTAGAAGTCATACTGAAAATGGCTTTGGGTTCCCTCAAATTTTATCAGGTGTTTAATTCAAGAGGGAGCTCCCCCCCTTCCCATTTTGGGGCAAAATGCCATTGGTAATTCTGGCAACAATCAAAAGTGTTGCATGAATTGGCCCATAATTGAACTGTCGTTCCAACTCAGTCTGAGCCTGTGGGTGAGATATTTGCCTTGAACTTAAGTGTTCTGTGCATAGCTCCCAGCAAAACATATAAGATCCATACTAGATCAGACCAATGGCTCATCTGTTCTCACAGTGCTAGCCAGATACCCATGGGAAGCCTGCAAGGAGGATATGAGTGCAACAGCACTTTCTTCATCTCTACCTGAGCACTCAAACAAGCCAAATAATTGTTGTAGCTGTGGGCACTGCCTTGTTACTTTGGCTGGGAAATTAGTATCTTATAGGCTGGCTAATGTGGATGGAAATCTATATTCTTCTACTTCCTTATGAAAGGGAAATAGAGTCTGAAGGTCTGCTGGAAGATTGCTCACATCTACTCAGAGTTAATCAATGAAAGGATTGATTTTCAGGTTATGGGGATCATCTTTTGTATTGAGGAAAGATTCAAGGGATGAACTGTGACTCACATTAAGTCACAGGAAGTCACACAGTGCATCCTGGGAAATTTTTAGTTGTTTGCTTTATACTAAATGGATCACTGAGGTGATGAGACATTTGTGGTGATAAGACATTTGAGGATGAGGGAGCACAGTAACTGTTGCCTCAGTGTGAGGCTGAGATCTGCAGATTACCAGTTGGGTAATGCTGCAAGTCTTTAAGAGGCCAGCATGAGTCATTTGAAATGCCACGGGGGAGTAGAAAGAACCATAAACCTGAAAAGGAACCCAGAGGAACATCAGTCTGGGAAACGACTTCCTTTGGTTGGCACTATCAAGTTTCTCTCTCATATATTTCATTACCTACCAAATTGATAGAAGAAGAAAATGTGTCTATTAGGAGAAATAAGGAAGAGGCTACAGAGATGAATCTGACTTCTTATTCATGGAAAGTGGGGCTGAGCCCGTGAGGAGGACTGGAACTTGGGGGCCAGGAGATCTCATTGCACACCAGCCCATTACTTTAAAGAATGGGCTATAAGACTGAAAAAGCAGTTTAAGCTACACATTCGGACTGAAAGGGGTAGAAAATGTAGAAAAATAGCATTTATATTTTGTATGATTCAACCCTCATTATGGCAAGTGTGGGCCATGTCTATTTAAATAAATAGATCTAAACAGTCATTGTTTTCAGCTTCCATGTCCCAGATGTAACACGCAAAAACAATAATGGTGCATCTGAGAATAGTGCTGTGACCATGACTATAATACTATTTGGAAAGCATTTTCAACACTAAAAGAAGGAGTGGGGATGCTGGGAGCATCCTGAAAAGATCTCAAGAGCCTGGCAGCAGGCCTAGGAAATCTCTCTTCTTCAACTGCAGAGTCCTCAAGCTGTTAGCTCTCAGCCAGAGGAGAGCCCAGCCTTCCTTTATGCATATTTTAGAAGGCTCTTCAACTCCTTGACAGGCCACAATAAATCTTGCTCTTTGAGAGCTTAAAGAGAAGTGGGAGGAATAAGAGCTAATGTATATAAAGACATCACTTAATTTAAAAGACAATTGGTAGCTTTTTATGTGCAGCATTATTCCTGAAAAGCATGCAAAATTAAAAGAGAAAAGGAGTTTTCATTAACAGCGTGGATTGATTTAAATCATACCAAATGACGATGAAACAGCATATAGTCCATTTAATTCTAGTATCCTGGTGCTTCATACCATATTGGTTGTAAAGTGAGCTCTAAGCAGATGTAGAGTTGCTGAGAAAGTACAAGGAAGCTGTTGGATGATATATTTTGCTTTGGAGAGAATAGATAAGTAAAGTAGTTAAGAAAGAACTTTTTTTTTCCTGGCAAAGAAAAATGATGTACATAATAAACATTGCTGCCACAAACTTTGCAAAGTGATGCCAAACAATACTGAAGAATTGAACAAGGAAATTTAACATTATTCTATGTTTACAGTTTACTTTTTAAAATACACCTCAAAATAGCTGCTGCCACAGAGTTCAATTTATTGCTAGTATTCCCTTCCATGTATCTATTACACATACAACTCTTTAGTTCCTGCCATCAAGACAGGCTGTAGGAGGAAAGGGAAGGGACCGGAAAGTTCATGCAGTGATAACCCTTATTTTAGGAAGACAAAGCATGAGTGTTTATCTGTGAGATGTGGGGTTCAGCAGGGGCACACCATAGCAACCAGTCCACAGTGAGCCTCTGCAAACTAAACTAGGAAATCAAAATATTAACACAGAAATTTGTAATGGTAGAAAATATTATAACTAACATGTTGACACAGACTCGATATTTACAAATCGTAGTTCCAAGAGTGGACATTTTGCACAATACGAAACACTGGTATTGGTTCAGGATACTGAAAGGATCATTAACAAAAATGTGACACATTTCAGTGCACATCTACTCAGGTAAATCCTATTGTGCTTAACAGGACTTACTTCCTAGTAAGTGTGTTTAGGATGGCATAGTCAACGTCTCCATTCTAACCGAGGTAGGTGCCTAGCAGCAATGGGCAGGCTGGAGCTCAAAGGGAAAGTCTGAATCAGCCCAATATGTTTCAATATGTACTCAGAAGAGTTTAGTCTAGAAGATTTAACCTATGACAATTCATGAACCTTTCCCATTCATATTTCTATTAAATAGCAACATTGTTGTGCAGACGTATATTGATTATCACATCTAAAACAAATGCAGAATAACTTAAATCACCAATAAGATGGTTTAATATTCTTGAATTTCTTATTGATCAGAGACAATGCTTTCAACATTAGTTAAGCAGTCCTTTACTAGTTATCAACTCTTTCCTAATAGTTCAAGATGTCCTAATGTGATCTGAGTGTTCCCACAGGTCTTCCTGTTTACTGTTGCAGGCTATACTGCATTAGTTTTAATTGGATCAGGAGTACCCTTTGAGAAATTGCATTAACCGTAATCGCTGTCTGATAATACTTTATTTTAAATGACAGTGTGGAATCTTTATTTTGCCTCTAAGTAAGCCTGCGTATGTGCTTTGTGGAAGGAAATCTCAATCACTTTAAAGGCTGCTCAGATCACTGCAGGAAGCTACTGCAGTCATTTTCCTCAAAAGAAAAACAGTATTTGCTTAGCAAGAATTAACAAACTCTCAGCAAGACAATAACTACAACAAATCAATGTCCCAGATCTGCCTCCTATGTTTATTTATTTCCCTTTTGAGAGATACTCCTGCCATCCCCTCTTAGTCATATTTACAATAAAAGTGCTAATACACATAAATGTGTCAGCTAATCAGTGGGAGTTAATGCACAACAGAACTACTAGATCAAACCTCATGCATGCATTTTCTGCTTAGTCAGATTCTTGGTCAATGCTTTCCTTTCAAGCAGTGAATATTAATGCTGAGTGGATCTGGGCCATGTCTGGCACATTGTGAAATGACTGACCACCTGTGACACCTGTCACAGTGCTCACATGTGCACATATTTTGAAATATGCATGTACATATTTCTGATAGGAACCCTAAATACTGGAACAGGTGGTTAGTGCCTCAGTTAGTTTCATCAGTGTGAGTCAATGGCCCAAATAGCATTTCTGCTTGGGAAGAATAGACCTTAGGATGGCACAAGAGCAATACCTTGGCTCTCTGGAGTCTGTACTGGAGTCAACAGAGAGCGGCATCTGCTTTTGCTCTGCTTTTGTTCTTTGTATCCTCATCCTATAAATTAGGGTTGCCATACATCCAGATTTTCCCATATTTCAAAGGCAGAACTGACGTCAGCTCAACAATTTTGGGGGTGTCCTGGTTTTTACTTTTTGAAATATGGCAACCCTATGTAAATAAACTCTGTTAAAGAACAAATCTGCTGTTCTCTCTTGCCTACCTGAATCAAAACGAACCATTGCCCCATTGGCAATACAGTAACACACAAAGAAGGGCCTCGGATGATGAATGTAGGTTCTGAGCAGTTTAGGAGATTATCCCAATTTTATCTGCATCTATGCCTACCTATCTGAAAAGCAATGGCATGCAAATGTGATGAATAAATGCATTTTGGTGGTTTCACTGTATAGGGGCAAGAACCTGTTTGCACTGCTAATTTTTCACACTCTTGCTGAACTAGGATGTTGAAGTGTGTTTAAAAGTAGGAAAAGAGCTAGATGGCTTAAATTCTGTCAAGGTTTGACAGTGGCTAAGCAATAGAATTTTGGAGCCTACGCTGCTGGCAGGTAACCATATTTTTCAGCAGAAAATTCTAAGTAACACAAATCCAGTCTGAAAGGAAATAAATCCCTTAATCTTTAAAAACAAAATAAAAATAGTAAATGGTTGCATGCTGTTTACATTAACCTTTTAAAAAAGTTTTGAGTGATCTGATTTATGCAAGCAGATTCCTACGATTATCCCTTATCTGACATAAATTTTGATTGAAACTTGGAGCAGTTTGCTTCAATAATGACACCCCCTCCTGTAAATTATTGCCTCCAGCAAACGGCTGTGTGAAAAGAAATTGATTCCTACTGATTTGACATTTGCAAAAACATCCTTGTAGGACAGATATTTAGAAGATACTTGACTTCAAACACAATATAATCATAGCACCGGAGTGGACTTCAAGGATTATGTGGCCTTACATACCGCAGTGGCAGAATTTGCTAGAATGACAACTGTTCCCAAGAGAGGCTCATCTTCTATTTAGTATCCTCCTTCATGAAAGAAGATAACACCATCTTTTGGGATAACATATCCCCTTCTTGCAGTCAGGAGGCTTTTCTGATACAAAGGTCACATCCACACCACACATTAAAAGCACACAGATTCCCCCAAAATAGTCCTAGGCTGGATCTAGACACATTATTTGGAGATGACATGTCCTTTAAATGTCCTTTGAATCTGTGGCATCTTTTGCTGCGCTATTCATCCACTACAAACACCTCTTCCGGGATTATTATAATCTGGATACAAGGGAAGCTCTATGTGTATGTAGAAAATGCTCTGTAGCACACTGTATGAATACATTTACGTCACATCCATACCATACATTTAAAGTATTACTAATGCCACATTACCAATGACGAGTGCTGAGAGTTTTCAGACGATCTCTGTTCCCTCACAGAACTACAATTCCCAGAGATCTCTGAAAAGAAGGGTGGGTTGTTAAACCATTTGGGATATCATAGCTCTGTGAGGGGAGTAGGAGTTGCCTAACAATTCTCAGCACCCTGAATAAACTACTATTTCCCAGGATTCCTTGGGTGAAGTTGTGGTGTGAATTTTGCCTTAGTTCACTGCACTATGGATATTCAACCTATTCTTCTTCAGGTGTTACTTGAAATATGCTTTTTAAAAAATAATAATAATAATGGAGTAGGCATAGTTTACATATTGTACAATGCACTCCTATACATTCCTACTTAGATGAGTTCAAAGGGACTTACTTCCAGATAGGTATGTGTAAGATTGCAATCATATTGTCATCATGGGGGGGAAACCCATACTTAAATAACTAGTAGTATAACATTCAGCAGATTGAATATTTCTATTGTTTATGGAATATAAAATTTAAAAAATCTTCCAGAAATGTGATTTTTCCTTTGTAGGAAAACTCCCCCCCCTTTAAAACTTGTACTCAGAAAACAGGACCAAACTTTTAAACATACCTGTATTCAGTCTGCTACCTTAGCTACATAATTCTTTCTCAGAAAAAAAAGCAAACCTGTTCAACAGCAAAACAAAGCTGTATAGTGGTTGTGCACATCTGCTGAAATTCTAGTGGTGAAATACTCTGGATTATGCATCTAATTTTAAAAGTATAAGGAAAAAATTAAATGGCAAAGTACTTACATTTTGTAAAGTGGGTTTCATTAACAAAATCGTGTCAACTAATTATATTGAATACATTTTTCATCTCAAAACTGTGATAAAACTAGAAATTGTATTCAGGAAGAACCATGGTTTTGAGACCTGACTGAATGCTTAGTTCAAAAACAAAACACACACCTTGAGCAATATCACCTAGTGATTTTTGAGAAAACATATTCTTTGGATGTTACAGCTTTTCAGAGAGGCTTGAGTCGCTGCGTTGTGAATTATAATTAAAAGCCTTGGTCCTTATTAGCATTGGATTATAGTATCATGTATATGAACTTAAATAAGTGTCAGAGGTTACATGTCCAGGTGAATTTTGAAATTATAATTGAATGCCAAAGGCAAAATTAGGATTGTTAGCACAGTGAGAGATACTTTATAACAGAGTAAGTTATCACCTGGGGAAGGCAGCTTTGAATCAAGTTGCTATTTCAGCTTTTGATTAATTTAAATTTTTTCATCTTCTATCTTGTAAATTATATCAGATTGATTTATCACAGGAGTTCAATAACTTACGATAGGCGCAAAGACACTGTGATAAATTGACCTAGACTTCTCCGTAGGATACATAATTCCATTTCAAAATAACAGCCATGTCAATCATTGTGCAACATGACTTAGAAATAAGACCATGGTCTGCTATGATATAATATATTCACACACACAAAGGTAAGAATGAGTGATAGTGAAATTTAGATACTCAGCCATGAGGATAGATCATCTGAAAAAAATACCTTTAAAATTGGTATACCTAACTTGCAACTGTAGCAGAAAAGCATAAATTTTGCCAAACTTGCAAACTAAGGAATCACAAATGGAAACAGTGAAAATGTGAGGCTAAGAAAGGGGAGCAGGGAGGGGCATTGTAAGGGGGCCCCAGGGAGGCAAAGCCCTGGGTTTTTTGCAGCATGGCCTAGATCCCTGCCTGACTTTTGAAAAACCACAACAAAAAACAACTTTCCTTACAGAGCATCTGGGAGTAGATAGGTAGCCTGTTGGCATACTGTGGGGCCATGCGGGTGCCCATTGCTGTGCCGCTGATCTGAAGAAACAGGTCATCACCGAATTTGAAGTTGTTGTGGGTAAGGACAAATTGGCAGAGTTTAGTGGCAAGGTCCGCTGTGGTTTTATCTGATATGGTGTTCCTTATAGCTTGTAAACCATCGTTGTGTGGGATGTTGGTGTACAGAGATTCCACATCCATAGTAGCTAGTATAGTATTGTTGGGAAGATTATTTAAAGATTGTATTTTCCTCAGAAAATCTGTGGTGTCACGTACATAGCTGGGAGCATTGATGGCATATGGTTTCAAAACAGAGTCCATATAACCGGAGACACCCACTGTAACAGTGCCAATACCTGAAATGATGGGCGTCCTGGATTTCCTGGTTTGTGTATTTTGGGTAGAAGATAGAAAGTTCCTGGTCGAGGTTCTGTTGGTGTGTTGGTGAGGATCTGTTCTTGGATGTGTGGGGGTAGCTCCTTAACAATCTTGTTTAGTTCTTTCTTGTATTCTTGTGTGGGGTCTGAGTCCAATTTTGTGTAAAAGGCGGTATTGGAAAGTTGTTTGTGAGCCTCCTGAATGTAGTCAGTTTTGTTCATGATGACGACAGCTCCACCTTTGGGAGCTGTCGTCATCATCTGGGATGTGAGCATCTGGGAGCACTGCAAAGCATTGTGTCCCCTACCACCATAATTTCCCAGAGACATCAGTACGTATAAATTAGCACATGCAGATTTATATCATGGGCCTATCTTCCAAGTCCTTTCACTACTAGCAGCACAGCTAGGGGAAGAAGGGAGGACAGCACACTGGCGAGCCATACTGGGAGATGATTTGTAGGTGTTGCCTTTTGGCATGTGAGTTGCTTTTGACCCCACCCCACATGCAAGGGAGTATTTCAGGAGTCCCTGCTTATTCATGCAATAGTCAAAACAGTGGACCACTGGTTCCTCATCTTGCTGTTTAAGATTGTAGAATAGATCCTTCTGGCACCCCATATTTGCTTAGCACCAAATGTTGTGTTTTTTTAAACCAGGGTAGGGAATCTTCCCCCCCCCAAGGGCCACATTCCCTTCTGGACAACCTTCTAGGGGGCCACATGCTAGTAATGTACAGGACCAGAGGCAAAAGTGGACAGACAAATTAATGTGAATTTTGCCTAGGTTTGTCTGTGGGTTTCTCTGCACTCACATATGCCTTTCTATTCTCCAGCCAAGAAGCATTATCAGAGTTCAAGAGAAACCAAATGAAAACACCAAGGAGGGTGCAAATCAAGGCTGGTGAGAATGGCTCAGGAGGGTTTGTGGCCTGGAAAGAGCATAGAGGTCTGGTATGGGGTGCATATTTGGCACTGGGCCTGAAGTTTCCCCTATTGGGTCTGTTTGGGATGCAATTTGACACTTGGCAACTTGGGACATTTAGCACATGCCCATCAGAACTAGCATGCAGTGAAGCTGAAGTATCCATTGCTTTAGCTGAGGGACGTTATGTGTGTGCATAAAGGGAGTGCAGAGAATCAGAACATTGATATGAATTTCACACAAGAATCAGAGGGGAAGTAGGGAATTACATGTACCCTGTAGATGTGACAAAACAGCAACCACACACAGTACTCTAGTTTAGACACCCAAAGAAACATAAGAACACAAGAAGAGCCTGATGGGCCTGGTCAATGACCCATCTAACCCAGAATCCTGTTTTTACAGTGGCCAACCAAATGCCTACGCAACAGCACTCAAGCCACCTGTGATTTTGAGCAAGGCAAAGGTAAAGGTAAAAGGTAAAGGACCCCTGGACGGTTAAGGCTAGTCATAGAATCATAGAATCATAGAATCATAGAGTTGGAATAGACCACAAGGGCCATCGAGTCCAACCCCCTGCCAAGCAGGAAACACCACCAGAGCACTCCTGACATATGGTTGTCAAGCCTCTGCTTAAAGACCTCCAAAGTAGGAGACTCCACCACACTCCTTGGCAGCAAATTCCACTGTCGAACAGCTCTTACTGTCAGGAAGTTCTTCCTAATGTTTAGGTGGAATCTTCTTTCTTGTAATTTGAATCCATTGCTCCGTGTCCGCTTCTCTGGAGCAGCAGAAAACAACCTTTCTCCCTCCTCTATGTGACATCCTTTTATATATTTGAACAAAGGCGACTATAGGGTTGTGGCATTTATTTCGCTTTCAGGCTAGTGTTTGTCTACAGACAGCTTTCCGGGTCATGTGGTCAGCATGACTAAACCGCTTCTGGTGCAATAGAACGCCGTGACAGAAACTAGAGCACACGGAAACGCCGTTTACCTTCCCACCACAGTGGTATCTATTTATCTACTTGCACTGGCGTGCTTTTGAACTGCTTGGTTAGCAGGTGCTGGGACAGAGCAACGGGAGCTCACCCCACTGTGGGGATTTGAACTGCTGACCTTCTGATCGGCAGGCCCAAGAGGCTCAGTGGTTTACAGCACAGCACCGCCCACGTCCTCTGGTATTTAGAGGAGGTAGAACATGGCCATCATGGCTAGTAACCATGAATATGTCTATTCCTCTTTAAAAGCCATCCAAGGACCCATTAAATAATAATCATAATCAATTATCCTAAAAACCTGCATGGTCAAAATCATAGGAAGTTGGGGGGGGGTTGCTTAAGCCCCTATACAAATAGGTTAGCAGCATTGCGTCACAAACATCCAGTAGGCTTTCTGCCTGCTAATAGTTTTGTTTAACTGAACTTTCAACGTGAGAGTGAAAGGGGAGAAATAATTGTAATGAGACATTATTTCCTTCCCCTTACCAATCTGGGAGTCTTTTACAGTTCTGTGGCTCAGAAGTAATTTAAATTGGACAATACACTGTGGGAAATGTATGTTTCATGTTGTTGCTTTACTTGTATCAACAGATTGTAAAGCTCTTGCCTACAGCCTCTGAATTGTAGTAAATCACTGATCCTTTGCTAGAAAAAAGTTTCCATCTTAAATATATTTACTTGGAGTTAAGTTCTATTAATGTCACTTGAGTTTACTTCCCAGTATATATTTGGGATTAGAGCTTTTGGCTTCATTCCCACATCTAATCAGAGGTTGCATGTGCACTGAGTCTGAGCACAATGCTGAAGCGGAGATACAGAACACCTCTTGTCCTTAACTGGGGTTAGGTGTCACGTCACAGGATCTTCCGATTTGTACTGTATTCTGAATCCATAAAAGAATAAAAGGAAATCAATTAATATACATAGGCTTGCCATACATCAGGAAAATTCCTGACATGTTCTGGTTTTCAGGTGTAAAAACTGCATCGGGGCAATTTTGTTGAATAGGCAAAATGTCAGGGAAAACAGCTCAAAAAGCTTAAAATCACTATTTATTTATTTGTTTGTTTGTTTATTTATTTATTTGGTTAGGTTCCCCCCCCCCAAAAAAAAGCTCAACAATTCTGGTGGTTACCTAACAACCACTTTGCGGGTGTCAAGAATTTTACATAGTTAAGACAGATCACTTTTTTTGGAGTCTAATGTTACAAACTTTGGAAAGGTATTTACATTTATTGTTATTATTTATTACATTAATAGCCCACCTTTCTTCACAGGAGCTCAAGGTAGCATACTTAGTCCTCTCTCCCACCCCCTTTATCATCACAATAACCCTGTGAAGAAGGTTAGGCTATGACACAGGGATTGGTCCAAGCTCACCCAGTGAACTTCATGTCTGAGTGGGGATTTGCACCCAGGTCCTAGGCCAACTCTGTAACCACTACATCATGCTGGCTCTCATTATTAAGTTCTGTTCTATATAAAATTAAAACAATTTGTCATGTCAGAATGAAAATTGACATATAGAATCTCTACATGAGGAATTTTAAAATGTCTTCAGCGCCCTTAGGATGCACAGAACTGAAAACAATTTAAATGAAATGGCTTACGGTCCTTTGGAATTGATGTTCAAGGTGCTAATGCCTTCTTGCCTTCATGTTTGAATCCTGAAAGTTGCTAAAGGTAGAAAGGGAAATCTTCGTGAGAAGAGCCATGTGCCACTGTAGATGTGTCCAAAATTATTTTCCCCTACAAAAAAACAGACCCCTGGGCCACCTCATAGAATCATACAATCATAGAGTTGGAAGAGACCACAAGGGCCATCGAGTCCAACCCCCTGCCAAGCAGGAAACACCATCAGAGCACTCCTAACATATGGTTGTCAAGCCTCATACTTTTAATGTGGTGAGTACAACTCCCTGTCCCCACTGCATAAAGCAAACAAAGCAATTACATTAAAGTTCCTCACCTCAACTAGCCTTTTTGCAGGCCAATTTGATTTACGCTCAGCAATCCTCTCATCCTGCCTTGTGTGCAGCCCCCTGTGCCCAGGCAAAATATGCTCAGGGGCCCTCTAGAACAAATCCAGTGGGTGCAGGGGCCGGGAGAGGGTGGAAAGAAACCAGAAGCATTTCCAGGTACTCCAACAAAATATTTGCTTCCTGATGATACGTGCTCTGAGAATAATCTTTAGCCAGGAGCCATTTATTATGCAATTGAATACCACTGTACAATGTGAGTTCTTAATAGGTGTAATAGGTGTCCTTTCTTGATAACATACAGCTCAGCAATTTGTTCCTCAGGTACTTACAAGTAGGCTACATTTTGAGCAGTTGTCATTGAATCAGGTAGGACTCCTACCATGCGTAAGATGGAGCACACATACGAGCCTTTGCAATACTAATCTTAAGAGAGAGAGAAAATGCACACTTGAATGGAGGCACAGTACAAAACTAATCCATCACTAAACCCCTGTGGACTCTAAAGACAGAGGTTAATTAATATAAGTAGAGTCTGTATGTGGACCATTTAATTTAAAGGTAATTGAATTCATTTCTGTGAGCGTTGGAAGATGCTTTTGCCTGAAGAGCAGGAGGCCCATCCATACTGATTTAGGGCACAATCCACCAGAAATGAATCTTGCACAAGCCCCGTCAAGGGAAACTGCATGAGCTCGCATGAGCTCGGTTATGCTCTTGTTCTGCCCTCATTCATTTCAGCAAAGCTTTCGCTGGAGAATGTCCTAGTCAAAGGTTTAGAAAGGCCTGGCTGCCCTGCAAATGAGTTGCTTCAGCCAGTGTATATGTGTGTGTGCATTTAGAAGAGAGAGGCACAGAGAGAATTTTGACTCCAGGTGGCACTGCTTAGTTTACAGCATCGATCCCTGCCCCATTGGGATGCATAATAACTTGTCTGAAAAATGTGAACCAATTACAAAGCTCCATTGACTTCAATAGAAAGCGAGTTGCAGTCATAAATGCTGACTTTGAGGTATTCAACAATGACATGTAGGTTTTTATAGTTCATGTTTTCATCTATTTGATATTTTGTGCTTTCACACAGAAAGGCAGATTATTCCAGCTTTTTTAAAAAAGAAGAAGAAGAAGAGCAAAGCAAATGAGGGTGGAATTCCATAACTTAAAACAGAACTGTTTCTTCAGGAAAATGGGTAGGAGGAACTTTTCTTTTGTTTTATAGTCAGATTCTATTTCGGCTCTATTCATTTAATGGGATGCTTGTATCATTGACTTTGGGATGAGAGAAAGAAGGATCCTTCAGGTTGTGTGTGTGTTTTTAATACTGTTCCACTTCATTATTAAGCAATAATGCCAAGCTGTTCACCAAGATTGCTGCTAGCAGGCTTGAACAGCTTCTGCCAAATGTGATTAATGCAGATCAAAGTGAGTTTATTCAGTGGAAGAGATTGGCAGATAACATTTATCATCCCTTTGAGAGAGAGTTGGGATTTCCAGGTTGTCATTAGGCTGGTGATAAACTTCAGAGCTGAAGGGTATTAGCCCAAGCAGAAAGTAGTAGTTGGGAGAAACTTGCATTAGTATCATTAGCACAGAAATTCGAAGCGATTCTCTGGGAATTAGATTTGCATCTAAAAAGCTGCTCCTGGTAATGAACATTTTCCCTGACAAACGGCAAATAGGCATCCTGCTGGCAGTGGCAATAAATTAATTTTTAAATTTAGGAACATAAGAATTGCAATCACAGGCAGAGCCAGAAAACGACTTTGTTTCTTACAGGCTTCTACCTTTGACTTCACAGGGAAATAGCAGCTCTTCTTTTCTATATGCCTGGGAGTTTTTTCAAGTATTTTGCAGCACCGCATTGGACCCATATTCTGGAGCTGTAAGATAGAAGTATCAAGGTCATTCTGTTCTTTCAGTTGCTTTTGGTAGAAGCAAATCAGAGGCAGACAAGTCTCTTGGCCAGTTTTCCCCACACTGTGTGCCATCAAAAATAAACTCATTTTAAAAAACAATACATCTCCCATAATTCCAAAGAGGAGGCTGCCCACTGTGTCTCTGTATGATCAACTGCTCAGGCCTTGCTTTTCCCCATTTCTACATCTAGGTTGAATTTGGACCAGTCAAACATTCCCAACAGAGAAATGTCTGTCCTCAGGGAAGATGCACGCTAAGTAAGCAAGTCATTGGAGTAGACTTTGCATACAAGATAACTTAGATATCTTAGATAACTCCAGATAAAGCAGGGGTTGGAGGTTGATTTTTTTCCCAGGCTAAAGTGCAACATTTTCCAGGGTCCACGTGTCAGTGTCAGGCTGGCCCAGACACAAAAGGGAATGAAGCAACAGATGTGACCCGTATAGAAGGTTATATTCCAGCCATGCTGAAGTCAGATGTTTCCTCACAAACAAACATGCACCACCCACAGATCCACCCAGGAAGTAAAAATGTTATCACAGTTCAAGGGTGCATTCAAACCAGGCAAAAGCACTCAAGGAGAGCATATAGCAGGGCTAGTGAGGCAGGGTGGCCTGCAGATGGGGCAAGATAGGGGGCTGAATAGAGGCCAGGAGACACATTCATTCCTCAAGCCTTAGTTTTCCATCCCTGTTAAGACCAGTTTCTGGGAAACAACCACAGGAGAGCTTCCTAAATCTGGTTGGCCATTGTGGGAACAGAATTCTGAACTAGGAGAATCTTTAGTGGGGAAACCACTGCCTTGTGGGGAGGGGGGGAGCACTGGTTTTACCTAATATAAGGCAGAACACAGAGGGATGAGATCCTTTGAGTGTGGTTGTTCCACACTGAAAATGAGCCTTCAGTTTTTATTCAGGGCAAGGTCTCTTTGCTTTGGAATATTTTTGATACGGTGACCTTTTTCCTGTCCACGGAGGGTGCTGTCAAGGGGAAGCCCCCTGGCAGTGACTGTGAGGGCGAGAAAGCATGACCCTCTCCTTGACTGAAATGCACCTTCCCTGAAAGAAATGGAGTCGCACAGGATAGAGAGCTTGAAAAGAATCAAGACTGCTGCCTTAGCAAGCTGCTCATAGCATGTGGACATATAGAGGGTGCCTTTATAAATGCCAGTGGGATTCCAATCAATCCACTTTATTGAGTTCAGCTCGAAGGTTTGTTCAATTTAGCAGCAGCCCAAACCCAGAATTTCTTTTAGTAGCATGCAATTGTTTAGAATGAGGTATGTCAACAGCTTTACCACTGTAAAGCCGTAAAACATAATGCTACAATGGTTTCCCTGCAACATCGCACTATCATTAGATCACTGATGCTGCAGGCAGGCTTGCCCGTGTAAAAGTTCAGGGTCAGGTCAACAGTAGTAGTATTTTACATTGCTAACCTCAGTTGCTTTGTAAAATGACTTCCTAGAACTCTATGCTGCCCAGGACTGACCTGCTGGAAGCCAGAAGGGCCATGCCCTGCCCTGCCTCTCTCCACCTTGCTTGGGGTGGGGCCTGACTGGCTCCATAAAGGACTGTTGCTGCTGCTGCTCGATAGAGAGGGCTCCTTTTTAAAATTGTTTTTATTTTTTATTGAAATCAGGGGAGATCTGTGAAATGGTGTACAGTTTCCATTTGTTTCTATATATATGGCTTACACACTTCAATATATGCTCCAGTTCCATTGTGCCCTATATTAGGAATGGTTTTTTCCCCCTCTTGTTAAGCAAAAAGTAAAACATCATGTTAGAGAGTTTGGGGACCTGGTACTCTGGGATCAGCTAAAGGCCAAAAGTGCTTGTCTTGCATGTCTATTTGCAACCTTTGAGTTCCCTCAGAAACCTACTGAGCAGAATTTGAGCCTTCCCCTGGAATCTTCTGGTACCTTGTGACAGCATGACCTTACAACTGTGTGCAGATAAACAAAATGGGTTAGAAATCACTCCCCATCCATTCTCCCCGAACTGCTTGCCTTTGCCACTCGTGATACTGCTGCAGTGAAAATCCTGGGGATTACGTAAGCATGCCCTGATCTCCATTATTGCAACAGAATTTAAATCAGTTTGGACTGATTCACCATCTCTGAATTAGAATTCCACACGGCTCGCATCACACACTGCAGAACCTTTCCACATGCAAGAAGACAAGGAGAGGAGGCTCAAAAAGTACAAGCTTTAATTAGAAAAGGAAATTTGATTTCATTTCAGCTCAGGGAATGGCTTGCCCTGTGAAACTCCTGAAAGCTGTATTGAGAAGAAGGGTGTAAATGATCATTGTTTTAATGTACCTGTGTTTCAAGGGCAGCTTTATTTTTAAAGGATTATCTTACATTGCATTGTTTCTCGTACAGCTGGAACTGATGAAGCTTTTAAAAGTCTTTATGAATGACTTTGTAAACCACTAAGAGGCTTAGCCAAAAGCAGACATCTTTTGACTATACCTGATGATTCCAAAATAGTACTGGGAGAATGCACAGGAAAGTAGGAAGGTCACCAGAGTCCCAGCAGAGAGTATTTATAATGGGCACTGTACACCTGGTACATCATCCATAAACGGGCAAATGGAATGAGATAATTTCCTTTAGGAGACAATGTTACATTATGGGTTACATTTCCTCTTCTGCAGAGGACACTCAAGACTTTTAGAAGATAAGCAGAAATTATGTGTTATATGCAACATTAGGTAAAGGTAAAGGGACCCCTGACCATTAGGTCCAGTTATGACCGACTCTGGGGTTGCGGCGCTCATCTTGCTTTACTGGCTGAGGGAGCTGGTGTATAGCTTCCAGGTCATGTGCCAGCATGACTAAGCCACTTCTGGCGAACCAGAGCAGCGCACGGAAACACTGTTTACCTTCCTGCTGGAGCAGTACCTATTTATCTACTTGCACTTTGACATGCTTTCGAACTGCTAGGTTGGCAGGAGCAGGACTGTCGCGGGGATTCAAATCGCCAACCTTCTGATCAGCAAACCCTAGGCTCTGTGGTTTAGACCACAGCGCCACCCATATGCAACATTAGTCATAGTCTAAATAGATCCATTGAAATCAATGCTAAGAAAAAAATCGGCATTGGATATCACCCTATGTAATCATCTTTCTCATTTGTATGTTTATAGTACCAGCAAATCATGACAGTCCAGAATTTTTCCGGAGCTATTGCTTAGTTCTAACTGGTTGTATATATGCCCATATGTGTTTCACACAACCACATACACCTATACCAACAATATTCCGCATCCCTGAGCTGCATTAGAAAATGTTTAGAAACACTTTAAGTAGTACAAAATATTTTGGTTTGTAGGAAAAAAATATTGTGGCAAGGAAAAAATAAGCCAGGAAAGTGGGTGAGGAAGAGATAATGATTTAGCAGCAAGCCCATTGCACAGATAGAAGTACAACCCAAATCCCCCAGATGCGAGTCAACTGTTTCACTGAATTCTTTGAATAGCCAACAGATGCAATGGGACTTCCTCTTCGTCTCTCCTTGCAGTCACCTGTGCTTTCCATGCTACTTTTGAGAATGCCCCAACCTTCCAGATTAGACCTGGAGGGAGCATGTGGGGGCAGCAGGCAGGGATGCCAATAGGATTTCCTAGGCCCAGTATATTCTATGTGGAATAGCCCCCCTCCCCCCACACAAACACATACCACAATCTATTGGCAAGAACTGCTGCTTATCTACATATTTCAACTTAGCATAGTCAACCTCACAAGCATGTAACGAAAAATAAGAAGGGGGAGTGGAGGAGAATATACACAACCTTGAGCTCCTGGCAGGAAAAGCAAGATACAAATATATAATGCCATTGTTGTGGAATTATATTGTAGAATGCTGATTTTAGTCCTCAGGTTGTAAGTTTCCATGTTGTGTTACATGCTGTTTAAGAAGACTCATCAACCACATGGAGGCCATGGAGGCTTCCGCCTGACGCAGGTGAGGGAAAATATCCATGAAACTCCCTATATATTAGCAAAAGTGCCTTCCACTTGCACATGGAGATCTTTAGACAGAACCATGTACACTCTCAGCCCCACTCACCTCACAGAGTGTTTGTTGTGGGGGAGGAAGGGAAAGGAGAATGTTAGCCGCTTTGAGACTCCTTAAAGGGAGTGAAAGGCGGGATATCAAATCCAAACTCTTCTTCTTCTTCTTCCTACCAGAAGAAATCATTCGGAACAGTAACCTATTGAATGCACTAAAGAACGTGTTTAAGGACACCCAGCGCTGCAGCTATGCTCACACCTGATAGTTCAGCAATGTTATGTGAATATACACTGTGAACTTACATCACTGACAAAGTGTATAAAGTGCAACTGCTAATAAGGGTTTAGGATGTTGAAAAAGAACCACGAATGCAGAAGGGCAAAGTAATCAGCTTCGGCATTTTTCTGAAAGTACACAGAATCTCTTCACTACCGGCCCCTTCATTAAAACCGTGTCTTTTCTCCTGAAATACGCTACAGCGGAAATGAGCTCCAAATTATTTGGAAAGCCCAAATCTGTGTGGCATTTGGCTTTCATCCTACTCTCTGGCTGCATCTTTCTTAATACAGTTCCAAAGATGCCAAGTACCTCCTCTCCAACCCATTCACCAGCTCTAAATGGGATTTGACATTACAAGGTCAGCTCTGATTTGCCTTTTACATGACTAACAAATTTACAGAGACTGTTCACTGTTCCCACATGGATCATTGTTCAGCAGACCAGAAGTTTTTGATAGAAACATTTAAATTTCTGCACTAAATGGAAAAGAATGTTCAAAATTCAAAAACTCCTCACCTTCTAAACAAGCTGAAATATTTCCAGAATAACAGACAGCAGATATGTCTATTTTTTGTTAACATAAGAAATGAATTCCATACTTTCATATACAACAAAAGATCTGTAAAGGATACAGCAGAGTTGTATTTAAAAATATTGTACTAGCTAATCTATAAATCACAGACTCTCCATTTAAAGCAGTTGGGGGGGGCATAATGAAACTACATGGTAAGAATTCTTTTTCAAGAAGAAATACCCAGAGGTACACAACAGAGAAATGATATAGTAATATAGTTGATAAAAATGAAATGGTAAATGATACAGCTGTATTCATTTTAAGACTAAATGAGTCCTTGGACATAGTGTTGGACTCTGGCAAGCATCCTTGGGGAGAGAACCATTAAAGGGAAACATTAAAGCTATCATGTGTAGGTGTGTGACTCACACTACAATCCCAACTGGTAAATGGATAGTATTCAGTTGTAGCATTTTCCCTTGACCTCGTACATTAAGAGATGCATCAAGAAATTGTCACTGTTTTTTGTGTTGAATATATGCTATATGGTAATTTATGGACCTAATAGGTATCTAAAGCCATTGTGTTTGTTTTTTCTTATATTTTGTAAATGTACATCCAGTTGTTATAGTTGCTATAGCTTGTTTAGCTTATACGTAAATCCAGCACTGGGTCCCCCCATCCCACCCTACTAAAGGTGAGTTTTGTACTTCTGTAAATCTCTGGGTTCCCCCAGCCTGATGATACCTCCCTCTTGTGCATAGGTAGTGCCTTTTCGGCTGCACAAACAATGCCAGTCACCCCTGAATTTCAGAAATTGAAGAGATGATACCTATAAGGGAGACTGCTTTGACGTCCGCATGACACCATGACTTGCTGTTAACATATTGCCTAAAATTCCTACTCCCTGATGTTCTTGCTCCTTTTAGTGCACCCTATCAAAGACAACTAAATTATGTTTAGGACACCTAGGGAAAGAATCCCCTATTAAATCAGGTCCTTGGCACTCTCACTGATCCCAGTCAGAAAGGTCACAACTGCAAGTGCAGTGAAACCTTAAATTAACAGCTTCTTGAAGCCTCCTGAATTTGTACAGTTCAAGGAAGATTGGGCTGTTCAAAATATACTGACTTGGCTGCATGCCATCACACAAATAATGAATGCCTGTAGTGGAAAGTTGACTAATTTGACCTATAATGATCCCTTTTTCTTTGCAAACTTTTAAGTGGCACCTAATAGCAGTGTGACATGATATTGCCACTTTTGGCATCCACCTTCCAGAACTTGATCGTTGTCACAGCTTTGTGACAAGGAAACTTTCCTGAACAGCCTCCGAGTGCTGACACCTGGTGAGCAGGTGGGTTGCCCTGGCAACAGAAACCTACCAAAGGAAAACTAATTGCTGAATAGACCTCAGCATCAGGACCAAGTGGAGTCTATTGTGGGCAGAAACAAACACACAATCAGAAGGCTAATTAAAAACAGCGTGAGAAAAACCACAGAGAGTTCAGGAGACCATGCTGGAGATAAGGAGGAGAGGAATTGTACAGATACTGAACAAAGAAGACTTCACCTTAAGGGGTGTGGTAGAGAGAGGGCAGGATTAAGGGTCCTTTCTCCTCCCTTGTCAAGATTATGGCTAGAATTGTGTCTTGCTTCAATCCCCCTCCCACCAAAGGGGCAAAAATAAATAAATAAGCAAGCTGATACATACTGACCAAGTACAGTATTCAAACTTACAACTAACAACACTCATGGAGAACAGATGTTCTTAACTTGCAGTTCAGGGATGAGGAACCTTTGACACTTGGGACTCTCCCCAGAACACACGTCTCACTGGCCCTGACTTAGCAGTGAACTGTGATAATACCTCTTGATTGCCTGGATAAAGGTGTGTGTGCGTGTGCATGCATGGAATCCTTTCATTTTTTGCATGGCTGGAATGCACACCCTCCAACCCTATGAAAATAGGGATGTCATTTTCCAGCATCAGCATTTTACTATTTATACCCCACCAATCTGACTGAGTTGCCCCAGCCACTCTGGGTGACTTCCAACATATATAAAAACATATAGAAACATCAAACATTAAATAAACCTTCCCTATACAGGGCTGCCGCCACATGGCTCTGGGGTCGGGTAACGCCATACCCTCTGACATTTCACTGATGGTAACACGGATGTCCTCTGGAAAAGTAGGACATTCTGGGAGTACACTCTGGGATGGCTTCTGTAAATCAGGGATTGTCCCTGGAAAGTAGGAGACGTAGAGGGTCTGTGGAATGAAGTCTGTCGTGGGATGTAGGGCCCTCCATTTCTCCATTCAGCTTTGCCTCTGGCCCCAGCCACCACTGGCACATGGCTCCTAGAAGGTTGGCCATCAGGAAATGCAACCCTCAGGATTAAAGAAAACTCTCCCGCCTATATTGCAGCTCTGTGGGAGGAATGGGTGTCACCTAACAACTCTCAGCATCTTTATCAAACTCTGGTTCACATGATTTTTGTTTTGTTTTTTAAAATAATTTTTATTTAGAGGCCAATCACATCACATTAATTCCAAATCACATTAGTTCCAAATTACACAGCCAAATTTTTAAATTTTTGTTGGGTGTACCCATACTTCGTGCTCCGAAAGGGATCCAAACATCTCTCTTGCTGCTGCTTTAATGTACCTTCTCTTTGTTGTTTTCCTCATCTTCTTGTTGTTATCATATATTCCTTTCTTTGTGATCTCTGATAGTCTCCACAAGCGGGTTGAAAACAAACGTTGTTATATCCTGTGTGGATTTTACACTCCTCCAAGAGCCATGTCAAACCAAAAAAACAGACGCCATTTCCGCACCTCCGTACAAAACATTCCCACAGTCTGTCCGTTGATTTCCACAGGCCTGCCAGTCTCTCATCAATTTTCTCAGGGGGCCCTGCCAGGTCCAACTCACATTCCGATATAGTAGCACGCCATGGTCCTCCTCCCCCTCGTCCTCCTGTAGGCAGGCCTGCCGTAACAAATCTCTTTTTATTGCTGCGTCACACAGAACTTTCATTCCTTCCCGATCTTCCCACCAGCCATGTCTTTGATTAGTAATTTATTTCCACACATTTCTTAATCCTCCTGCTTGTGATCAGTAATTGCAACGATTCTTTTCTTGGGGGGGGGGTATTAGGTACTCACATAAGACAAAAAAAGAAAAGTCCCCCCTCCCCTTTTCAGTTCCGCTACATACCAATCCTTTGACTCTTCTTCTTGATTTATTGTTAAATCCAGCCCGTCGCTTCCACTTCACAAAGATCCCTTTAATTAGCAGTCTTTACTCCCGATCTTCACTTGAAGTATGTGCATTTGTGAGCCGGACCCACACAAGGGCTTTGTGCCTAGTGCCCTCACCCCCTTCTTTTGAATCCGGGGGTGATTTATGGCCACAGCAGGCAAGGCAGTGTTCCCCATTTCCTTGGGGCAACAAGGGAGGCTGCATACTCACATATCAGCCTCTTAATTACCTTGTGTGAGCCAGAGAGATGGTATTGTTGGTCATCTTCCAATGCGCCCCTAGTGGCCCCTGGTTCACATGATTTTTGAGGGGAAGCCACAAGTGTCGATTGTTGTATGGTACTGCTTTAAATGTGTAGCACAGATGTGGTCCTGGTCTCAGAAGAGGCTAGGAAAGTCAGCTGTGGTTCTTATCCTTCGGAAGATCTTGTCTGACCACATTCCTTTCGGAGGCAAATACTTTCTTAGGCTGACAGGACATACTGCTTATTTGTCTCCATAGCAGTCCTGAACAAAGAGTAAGGACATATTCTGAGGACCATCTCAACAAGGCATGGGTATGGGAGAAAGCCAAGCCTGTGACAACAGCCATCCCAGGAGGTGATTGTCACCCCAACAAACCCTGGATTGGCTTTTGGCACACCACTATATGCACTTGAAAACCTACGTTTGTGGTTGTATGCTAAGTGTATTCAGGGAGTGCTGTGCATGACAATGATACACACAGGACTGCCTTGTCATGGGCTAACACATCTGGAATGTGGAAGGGACTTGCATTTTTCCTTCACCCACCATGTGCTTAGCTGGCCATTAGAAAAAAATCTCTAAGCACAAACCCACTGTTTCACTAGCACAACATTTCTGGCACAAGATTATGGCAGGATTTCTATGCCACATTTTAAAAACAAAAATGTAAAAAGGATTAAATTGAGCCTGGAAAATACAACCTACACAATAAAGAAGCATAATAAAATACTCATTGTTATTTGTTTGGGTGTCTTGCAGTGAAAATTATGGAAAATAATGAAGACTATAAAAGACGGATCAACTTGTAGAGAATTTTGCAGCAACCATATTCTTGCACAGCCTTTCACTTGCTGGGGAATGACTGTGGCAGAATGATTTTGCTCTGGCTTGTGATATGCTTTTGCAACAGATAGCGCTAAATAAAAATCCTTTTCTCTCTCTCTATCTATTGTTTTACCCTTTAGAAGGCTGCACAGATATAATCCCTTATTCACAGATGTGAAAGCTGATAATGGCATCTTAAGTACACAATACAAATGCTTGGATGAAATGGTAGTAAAAATATAATTAAAATACACTTGAACTGAAACTATTTTGTTGTATGCCACTCCAACTTTGAGGAACAGATAGGTAGCCGTGTTGGTCTGCCATAGTCAAAATAAAAAAATTCTTCAGATACAGATGTTATCTGAAGAAGTGTGCATGCACACGAAAGCTCATACCAAGAACTAACTTAGTTGGTCTTTAAGGTGCTACTGGAAGGAATTTTTTTATTTCAACTTTGAGGAGTGAGAGTTGTCAGAGGTTTCAGGAGATATCCCAGGGTTTGTGTTTCCTTTAGAATGAGGTAGAGAGGATATTGTGAGGTGTTTATGATAGATGGTGTTCCATTAAACTTTAATTAGTTTAATGCTTATCAAATGCCCAGTGCGCTTCCGATGCGGCAACGTTCCATTACAGCAGAGCTTTCGCACAGCGGCTCAAGAATGGTTTCAGATGGTTTATTTACATATATCTTCAACCTGAGCCTACAATGGAGAGGTTCACAGCATTAACACCCCAAGAGGGCCTTGCTTCCGCCAAAGCCACAGCCTTGGATTCAAACAGAAATCAAACATCACTCAGTTCCTAGCTTGCTGCTTTACTCCAGATCACATCACTTCATTTTCTGCTCTCCACTCTGCCTTTATCCTTCTACTTACTGAGAGTTGAGTGAGAGGGCCCTACTCACTTGCAGTCTGGCACAGAGAGCCCCTTCCTTTGTTGCCTTAATGAACCATCACCCAGGCTATCACCTCATCAGTAAGCTAGCCTGGTTATTCCAAGAATTAGAAGGGAACCCAGGCATTCACGCACATCCAAAACTCATAGCAATACTTATGTTAAAGAAACATTTTGTTGTGCTGTTTTCGTTGTTGTTCTTAAGAAAGGGATTAGGGCTGCCTGGCCTCAGTTCCCTCCTGCCATATTAATAGGAGGGAGTATTCTTATGCAGTTCCTGATTACTCCAGTGAGACATACACCGGTAAAGTGGCCTATGAATAAAAGCAGATAGAAATTTGTGTAATTCTGTTAGAAGCTTCCTTCCTATGGATTATCTAGGAAAAATATAAACCGCCATACAGTATTTACACTGTGTCTTGTGCCACTTAACTGGTGCTCAGGATCCTTAAAGTATTAGATCACCCAAAGCAGATTACAGAGGAGATGTTGTAGGGCTGAAAACTATCATTAGTTGCTAATCTGCAGTGAGAGAAGCATTGTCTGTACTTTCTGAAGACGATTTTCACCTGTTCTTTCATTATACAATTAAGCACTGCATCTTGGCTTTGGAAACAGATCTGTCTTGAGATAAGGCTTGATTTTAAAAAATTAGTTTTGAGCATGGGTGGCCTCTCAGCCTTTAGGGCAAGTTAGAACACAACAAAATCATGCCCGTGCCTGTACACTGTCTGGCATACCTCAGTGGAGACCTGTGTGCAGAGAGAAGTGAATCTGCCATTTTTGGTTTCTCCTTTTTTCCCCATCTTAATTTCACTCTACATCAGTTTGCAAGTCCTTTGTAAGAAGTCATGAAAATTCATCAGCATTTCAGTGCAAATTTCTCCATATCTATTTCGCCCAATATATTTTTTACCAAACAATTTCCACTAATATAATGCATTTATATATGTTATTTTCACAAATACATGCGTTTTTATGCACACTTAAAGCTGCTGACATATGCATGTTTGTATACGTTACTTGACTGGTGAACTGCATTGCAAAATCTGCCAATACGTTTCAGTTCACACAATGTTTAGCAAAGTGAAAATTAGGTAGGTTCCCCTTTAAATGTGAGCTGAATGGACTTCCTCCTCCATCCCTACTTGTGTTTTAGTAGAGCTAATCTTATGCTGGTTCTTTGCCAGCTTTGACTGTGGGTTTTTAAAGTTCATTTAGAGTACGTTTTTCGAAGCATTCGGTGTTATCCTAATTTTCAAAAGCTGCATAGCATGCAGTTATTGACAACACATTGTTTTGGCAGAGGGACCATCACATGTAGAGCAAGGCTGCACATTAATTTTATAGAGATTTTGAAAGCGAACTTGGATATCAATTTAAGCCTCTCAGTTTAACATATGTGCAAGAAATTACAATCATAATCCACACACTTGGATAATGCATGGCTGCTGTGAAATCCTAATAATACTTTTCCAGCAGACTGACGCCTCCAAAAACAAACAGAGGACTGTAATTTATGGTGTGTGGGGGGGAAATACTCATGGAAAGTGTTTCTCTTTGAAAATTAGTACTTGTGAGATTCTTTAGCACATGGAAGAATAATGCAAAGCTCCAAATATGAAACAATATCTGAACATATTATTCTCTGAACAATAATTTGGCATTCGCATATTGTGCCGCTATTTGTGTCTGTTTGGAAATATGACCATGTAAAGAGATCTGCATACTGTCACGATTACTCACCATTAATCAGTTATATGTTTCAGCTGTAGTATTACGTGGCTGAAACTTGACTAGGTTTTCTTTAAAAGAATTCGAATAAATAGCCATCCATGTCTACTCAGAAGTAGATCCTACTGAAGTCAGTGGGGCTTGCTTCCAGGTAAGTGGGAAAATGAATGCAGCCTAAGATACCAGTTTAAGTTCCAATCTGAAGGCATGGGATCTGTTGCAGTGCTGTACCTTCCTAAACTGCCAGGGTAACATGAAAGAACCGGGCATGCATAGAGAGCCTCACCCTAGCATCACTCTTCAGGACACTGTGTTTACACTGGCAACACGCAGGAGCAACAATGTGGGCTTTTCCATGTGGTTAGAGGCTACTGGTACCATCCAGTATCAAAGGAAGGAAAAAGGCTGTATTTGGCTCCCATGCCACAGAAGTAACATAAGAACCCAGCCAAAAAGAAGCAAACTAGACTATAGCTCAGTGGTAGAGCATTTGCTTTGCATGCCAAAGATCCCAGGTTCCATCCCCGGCATCTCCAGACAGGGCTAAGAAAGATTCCCTGCATGAATTCCTGGAGACCTGCAGCTAGTCAGTAGTGATAATACTGAGCTAAATGGAACAATGGTCTGACTCAGTATATGGCAACTTTCTATGGCCCTATATTCATAGCTAGTCTTTAAGTTTTTACAATGATGCATCTCTTCTGCACTAGGATCTTATTAAAATACAAAGAATATAAAAGATGAGACAAAGTATCAAACTAAGTTTTACCCACTGAAATTGATGGTGCTGACTTTGCCATGTTTGTTAATTTTAGTGGGTATACTCTGAGTAAAACTTCACTGGAACCATCCTCTTATTCCCTTTTTTCCTGCAACAAATTATATCTTTCACATTGTCTCATTGAATGTTGGCAACATTACATTGACACTGCATGTCTCTCAAGTGCTTCTGGAATATGAACCCATAGCATTTTTCATTTGGCCCCACTCCGCTGTCCATATTAACTTTGTAGTCTCCCCATTCAAATGTCACAGGGTGAGTACATATTGGGAGCAGTTCCAGCAGGGGTGGGTGGGGAAAGTCTCCACACTCCACATATTGAACATACAAGTGGAGCTCAAAGCTTCAGAACATCAGGGCAGGTGCTTGAAGAAAATTCTTGCAAAAAATGAAATATTAAATAGGGAGGTCCTGTGAGCGTTTATTACTTAATGAAGTTACAGAAACCAGTAATTTGGATTAAGAATAGATAATAGTCCAAGACCTCAAACATCAACAATGACTGAAGTATCTTTACTTCTGTGGGTTTGCAGATAAGGATAAGGAATGGGCTATATGACACCTCACATTTGTTCATGAGGATACGTTCAGCATTTTAAGCACACAGCTTTATTTAAGATTTTATAAGAATTTCAATAGTTCTCCACAAGGTACTCTAGAGAATTATTCCTAATGCATTCCTTAAAATAGCTCCCTGTCAAGATATCAAATGGAAATTCTGAGCTGTTTCTAATGTTATGAATTTTCTACATGAATAGCACTTCCATGTAGGTAGCTGTGTGGACACTGTGTAGAGATCATCATGTATGAAAAACATACATAAATCTGTTTCACTGAGTAAATACTTGTGGAGAAGCAATGACCAATCGCAGCTTCTGACAATCTGCTCATAGTGCTCTGCACTATGAAATGTCCTTCACAGAAATGCAATCCATGTATGAAAGTTCAATTAAGATGATCAAGGGTCCATTTAGTTCTGTATTCTGTGTCCCACATCAGCAACTAGATACCTCCGTGAAGGAAGGTATGAAGCCAATAGCTTTCTCCTGCTGTTATTTCTCAACAAATGAAATCTGAACATGGAAGCTGCATATAAATATCATGATTAGTAGCCATTGATAGACTTTCCCTTTTTTTTATAATGATATTTATTGAGAAAAGAATTTTTAAAATTACAAAGAAAAAAAAGACAAAATTACAGGGGAAAAAGACAAAAACAGAAAAAAAAAATAAAACCATCATTTTCAAATTCTCCACTTTCATTACCTTCTTTCCATGACCTCCTCCTCCTCCCATCTCTTGTATCTTGATTAATAATTGTCACAGCAAATCCTTTCCATAATTCATAATATTCTGCCATTACATTACCTTGCTCTATTTTCATCTTATCTTATAAAAAACCTTAAAACTTAAAACTTAAATCTTATTTTTACCAGCTTCTCATAACCATTACCTTTTTACCTAATTCTTTAAACATTCTTACAAGAGCCAAGTAATTTCATTTCAACATTTTTCCAACGTTCATAAAACATTTCTGATGATAAAAAAGAGAATAAAAACAATCCAATCTTCTTCCAGCGTCCCCTCCCCCCGGTCCCAGGATTGTCAGTCCTTTTTATCCCATTAGTCTGGCACATTAACCTGGTGATCTTATATCCGAGGCCTTCAAATCTCTTCCATGTCCCTTCCGCAGTTCTTCTTCATATTTTCCTTTCACTCGTGGGAACTCCAGCTTGGTAGTGTTTTTGACCCTTTTCAACAAATCAGCCCCTTTCTCATAGTCCATACTAGACTCCATGTGGTATTTTAAAACATGTTTCAAATTCCCTCCAAGATTGGAAGTCCCAACAGCTCCAAACCTCTGACGGCCCATTGCCAGATTCGGAAAGTCCAAACATCCCTGCATAGGGGGGTCAGTCCAACCCCCCAAGAGTCCCATGCTTTATGGACTGAGCACTTACTGGACCATTTGCTCTTCAAAACCATGTGTTGATGCATGTGAGTTCTGTAATCAAATACTTAATATATATCTAATCATGATCAAAGCATATTAAGTGGCTTTTGTTTTTGTGAAGCCAATAGTTGAAGTGTCTGGATTTGGGGACACCACTGTCCAGACTATGTATACTATAATAAAACTAGTGTAGGCAGATGCCGTTATCTCCTGTGCTTCTGTCTCAGCTAATATTTAAATCTACATGCCCTTATGCTGTGCAGGTGCATTTGAGTCCTTGATTAACATGGCACAATATTTAATTACCTCACAGTCGCTCATGCTATGTCTGGCTATTTCCACATTGGATCTTAGAATGTGATCCCTTGTCATAGGTGTTAATTATTGAGGCAGCAATCTGAATGACATTAGCTCAACATTATTACAGCTTGCATTCTATGTAATTACCATATAGCTATAATTAATCTAGCATTAAAAACAACCTATTTTATTCTATGCTTTATTAAAACCTCATTGCCAGCAGAGAATGTGCTGCCTGTTCATCTACGGTATCGTGCTGTTCAGTTCCCTCATTTTTATTGACTCCAGGGATGTTGGTGGCCCTCAGTCACTTTCTGGAAGTACTCATCACTTCACAGGATGATGCCCTGCATGAGCAATGCTGCTTTCTATTCGCATATCCCTTTGCTGATAATACAAAAGTGTGCGGTGATCCATTGGCTATTATTGACAGAGCTCATGCTAGACTTGAATAAGAGAAACTGCAGCCCTCCAGCAGTTTTCATTTGAATAGTGGAATAAAACCAGAGAGAAGACAGAAAGAAAGAAAGAGGCGTTAACTTTCCTCCTGCTAAATCTTTACCTTTTCAGGTGTCTTTTTATTCCAATGGACTATTTTTGAATACTCTGTGGCAAACTTCCATTGATCTTTATATTCTAATACTAGAACAACATTGTAAAGAGTTTCTTTCTTTTCAGAGTTCCTTTTAAAAAATGCAACTGCTGTGTATAATAATTTCGTCAAGAAGGTCTGGCTAGCTATTATTCATGTGCTTTATTAGCTATTGTTAATTACTGTAATTTCTAGTATCCTTCTTCTACATCCGAGCTCTTGTCGGATTGTGGCAATTCCTTTTTAATATCTTCACAGTACAGAGCCCCCTCCCCACTCATTTAGTCAGGGCTGAGGGGGGTGGGTGGGAAACAGCTGGTCCTTATTTGGCCTAGTGGAATCTCCTTAGATGTATCCTATAAGCTGCATACGCATCAAACATCTCCATTTACTACCTCTCCCTGGCACATCAGGTCCCCTAGCCTGGTAAGTGGAGCGATTCTGATAGCATACCCTCCAACATTTTCCAGCAAAACATTGGAACATGTGGCTTTGGGTGCTGCACTGCCCCATGAGTCAGCAGGCTCATGGAGAACCACAGACACCAAGAGAAAATGGAGTCAGCCTGCCGCCTCCTCTATCACAGCCTCTACCCAGCATCTGCTTGCTCTCCTCCCTCCTCACTCAGTTCCTCTGCCCTCACATTGCCATGACAGCAGCAGTGGCAGAGAAGGGCTGACAAGAGTGTTGCATGCATTCGCTGCCTCTGTATGCCACCCCCACAAGAGTTCTCCTTGAGGAGGGTACCCTGCTAAGGGCAAGCGCTGGCTCATCCTTCTCCTGTGCTCAGCGGTAATGCTGGATGGGGAAAACAGGACATTCGTGGATCAAATCAGAAGCCAGGATAGCTTCTGTAATACTGTGAATGTCATGGCTACATACAGACACTTGACAGGCAGGGGATAGCACAGAGATAATGCTTTGGCCCTCCAGATGTTGAACTACAGCTCCTATCATCCCTGATCTTTAGTCATACTGGCTACAGCTGATGGGAACTGGAGTTCAACAACATCTGGAGGGCCACAAATTCCCCACCACCAATATACTGAAATAGCCTTCCCAAACCACCCATGCACACATTAGCATATACAAATCTCAAACATAATTTCCATCAGATTTATTTCATTTTGTCTTTAACAAAGCAAGTTGATACCATTTCAGTTTCTATTGCTGCGCTAACAGAGTAAAACCCAAGAATCCGATTATTCCAATTCTTCTATAGTTTGCACTTATTTGAAACTAAGTAGTCTGGAGAATTAGATTTGGTTCAGAAATCAAAGCAATCCTATTGTTCCCTAGTAAGTATGACATGAGTCGCTCTGTTGCAACAATCCCTCTGCATTCCACTCCTAATTGCCTCCAAATTAACAAAAGGGTTAGATGCATCTCACTGTGAGAGAATGAATGCTTCTGATCCCTGCTGCTAATGATGATTCTGCTAAATATATACCAGATCAGTAGTTTAATAAGGAATCTGTCAGCTGAACAACTGAATCAGCCATTTTATGAATTATCTGTAAATTGGTAAGCCCTCGCAACGTTTTACTCTTTCTACAACGTAGGTGAATATTCTTTCTTCCTGTCAACAGCAATCCTCTTCCATCTATTTGTACACTAGAGATTGTAAAGCTGCCCCATTATGTAAATTATCCCCCTTAATACTTTTGGGGGGAAATCCACTTGTGCATCAGTACACTTTGCACACTGGCTACAGTCCTCCAAATCAGAAGAAAATTTGTAGCAAGCAATACTCCTGCTTCCCCTTTAGATGACTGAGTATTTCTTCAATAAAGCCTCTAGCTTCTTTATTCTCTGAAGAAACTGATTAACAGCAGAGATTCAGCTAAGCATACATTTCAAATTTTCTCCTTCTGGGTTGTGTCTGACTGGAATTCAGAAAAAAACCATAAATTTCCAAAGGTGGATCCTTAGACATTCAGCTGACAGAACTGTAAAAGTTTCACATTTTCTCACCTTCACCCACCCTGTTCCTTTGAAAGTTTTCTCTGGACGCCTGGATTTCTGATCGCATAGGCTAGAAAATAAGAACCAGTAAGTGATTAGATCAATGTCAAGTAACTGGCTTCCCTCAATCTTCCCCTTCTCACCAACCCTTAACATACTCAGTGGAGACATTTCTTTGGAACTGTTAGCTCAGAGATCCTGTTGTTCACTGCAGGGGGGAAAGAATACATTGTGGCCCTGTGCAAACATTCAAATGCCACAAATGAAAAAGTTGAGATGATAATGTGCAATTGTTTTGACAATTAACTCTGCAGATTCTTTAAAGGATCTTTGGTAGTCAATATATGAGGGAAAATATATTTTTATTTGAACAGAATAGGAAAACCTCCTCAAACAGGAACAAAAAACCAACAACCTCAAACAGCAAACCTTCTTAAAACTAGAAAGAACCTCAAGGAACAATTCCAAAGGAACAATTCCCCCCACCAGACCTTCACCCACATACAACACCAGATCCAACCATGGGAAGCCTCAACTGTGTTTGGCCCATCATCCTCTTCCTCTGACCACATTGACCTCCACATTGCGCCTCAACCAGGTGGAGTGAGATATATCCACAGCCATTACCTGTGGCATTTAGGGGTCCTAATCAGGGCAATCAAGCCCCAGATTGGTCACCCTTGAACGCAGGAGTGTTTCTGCAAGGACTCACAGGAAGGGTTGGCTGCATAAGGCCAAACCTACATCTCCTTGGTTTTTCTTCTGCATTTTCCATTACAGCAATGCGCATAGGCTGTGAGCATGTGATCTGTACCCTGCAAAAATGAAGGGTACAGATAGTATATTCAGCTCATACATATATATATGTGTGTGTGTATGTCTTTAGGTCTTTGTGTCAGGAGCAGCATAATAAGACCACAGGAACATAATAAGGGGCTGTTAGATCAGTCCAATGGCCCATTGAATCCAGCATCCTGTTCTCAGAGTAAGCCACCAGATTCCTGTGGGAAGCCTGCAAGTAGGACATGAGCACAACAGCACCCTGAACACTTGTGAATCCCAGAAGCTGGTATTCAGAGGCATACTGTCTCAAGGCTGCATATCTCCCCACTAACAAGAGTCTCCTGGATGTGCTTCTCCTCTCTACGTCTCACTGTAGCCCAAATTACAGCGGTAGTGGTGGTGAGGAGCAGCTTAGATGCCACTGCTGGCTTCCACATTGGATAGTTCCTGGCAAGCAGGCAGCTGGTAGCAATGATGGGGAAGGTTTAGGAGGAGCATTTTGGGGCAATGGCAGTGATGATACATATTTACTGAGGCAGGAGGATCCCATGGAAGGTGTCTTGCCAAAGGTCCCCCCAAAATCTGGAGCCCACACTGTCTTGTGTACATGTTCTAATGAATGTGTAGAGGTGGGGCAGCTGGCACTAATCCATTTTCCTCTCCATCTGCTTATTTGTGCCTTGTCTGAATGTCTACACATGGGTAGAATGGCATTGGCAACAGATGACATGCCTAATTTTGTATTTTCTCCTCTCTGATTGATAATGATGTAGCTTTTATGCTGCCTGTTTTTAAAAAAATCTGAACTCAAATAAAAGAAGGAAATCGAGCCCTTACTGAGACCATCATTATTTTCTTGGAGTGCATTCCTCCATAATATGGAACTAAATTTAATACAACCCTCCAACTCTAGATTCAATAAAACAGCAGTGTCTATTAAAAATGAAAAATAGCAAAACTAGCAAATGGAAAATTAAATGGAGTCAGGCCTGTCCTAAAACCCAGGAGAACAGGAGAAATATATTTCATTGCAGTGATATCCGGTATGATATTGACCATCACTACTCTTGGGTTCTCCTCTAGAAACCATTTGTTGCATTAGCAACAAACCCAGAAACAGTGATTTATTTCTGAAATCCCTGGACATGCTGGGTGGCGCAAAGGTCTTAAATCTGCTGACTAAGATAAATTGCATGTTGGAGTACATTTAACAAATGATAATGCAAAATGCAGGGAAATATATAGCATCCAAGATAGGGGAGGAGAACAATACATGACCAGCCTGAGAACTATTTTAACGCAACACATGAATAGATATTGCTGCCTAGGGAAATTCCTTTGGCTTCCCCTAGAATAAAGTTATGGGCTAGGGGCCTGTAAACTTTGCAAATTCTGTGAGTAACTTGCGAAGGAAAGAAACTATGAACTTCAAAAAGGATGAATCATTTTTAAACAGCTAAAAGTATATGTAGCATAATAGCAAGGAGCTTGGTGGACACAGGGTGGTATCCAACTGGTGTTTCTCTGCTGGTGGAAGGTTTGTTGGCCTAGCACAGCCTTCTTTCAGTGGAACAGAGCTTTGGCCATTCTCTCTGGTCCTACAGCCCCCATGCTGCTTCTCAATCCTTTCCAAAGCGTTTCCCTACCCTTCACAGATTTTTTTGTGTGGTGGGGAGAGGGACACATGTGGGTTTACTTAGGGGAGGAATATCACTTCTGTCACTGGAGAGGCACCAACTGAATACAACTCAGTAGTTCCATGTACTCCGTTTACTTGCCCTGAGAATAGATTGCTTTGTTAGGCCTTTGAGGAATTAAGGACTGAACCCACTCAATGAATATAAGTGCTTCCCTGTGAAAACCACTGTCCTTTTGAAACCTCATAATAAAGAGATTGTCCCTAAATCTTCTCTGAGGCGGCAAACTTTGGTGCCAGGTACAATTTTAATATTATACTTCTTTCAAATCAGCATTTTCCGATATAAAAACCTGAATAAAGTAGTGCAGTCATACAGCACATGGGAGGACTGTACCACTAAACCTCCACAATCCTAACCGTATTTACCCATAGTTACTTCCACTGACTTCAATGGTGGTTCCTCCCATGTATGCAGCCTTAGATTGCAACCTTACAGAGTTTCGTGACCCTCCCTGGATTTTAAGCTCTCTAGACAGTCCTTTTCTGTGCTTGCCTTCAGATTGGATGTTGGCTGGCATCTTCTAGGAGCAGAGCCTTTACAATAGTGGCAACTCTTTTACAAAATTCCATCTTCCATGAAGCCCACAGTGCCAACTCATGGCTGGTATTTTTAAAAGCAGACAAAGCCATTCTGTTTTGATAAGCCTTTAGAGATTCATTTTATGATTGTGTGCTTTTCCTAGCTCATTTCATTGTCATCTTCCAATAGATTCAAATAATTTAACTTATATATGCAACAGTTTTAAATATAATGTTAGCAACTGCTAATAGGAGTTATGGGCTATTCAAGTGGAAAGAGAAGTTTAAACCAAGGCAGACAAACAATTGCTAAACTATAAATTGGTCCTCAGAATTGGAGCCTGTCAAGTCAGGTCACTTCCAGGCAACCTTTTTATTTATTGAGCTTTCATTCTGATTTGTTTGTGGGGAAGTTATATAATGTTGTGTCAAAAGAAGTGATAACCCATTCTTTCCAGTATTGGTACATTTCCCCCATCACTTTCCTTATTTCAAAAAGTCCAGTCTTTGGGAGATGCAAGTTTGTTGCATAAGACCTCCCAATCAGCTCAATCATGCAACCCGAATTTGGCAGTACAGTATGTGACTGAATCCCACTTGAGAGCAGTGATGACAGTCTGGAAGCGCCCTCAGTGGCTTTCATGTAGGTTAGCAGGGTACAGAGAGCAAGGCAAAGGCTGGGATCCAGAGGGCAAGGCAAAGATAAGATAAATCACAGGAAATATAAGGCAAAGGACAGTCCATGGCAGCAAGTTCTGCTCCTTATTGTTTAGACCAAGGTGATTGATGACGTTTGCCTCATGACCTGCTCTAGTTTATTATATGGCAGGCAGAGATATGGCAGGCATCTACTGTGTGAGCTCTGCTAGCTATAAAAAAACCAACCTACTTTCTCATGTTTCCCCTGGACTCTGATATCCATTGAACAATAATTGTGATGCTGTAATTGTGAGTTTTTTTCTTCCTAGGTAAACAAAGTATTGCTGACTTTCTGAACTATATTTTTTTTTATGTGTGATATTTCCCTGTCTCCAACCACAACAGTTTCTCACACTGCATTGTGAGAAAGTAACATGAGACTCAGGCCTACAATTATTTGGACCTGGAGTACTGTGTCCAGTTCTGGGCACCACAATTCAAGAAGGACACTGACAAACTGGAACGTGTCCAGAGGAGGGCAACCAAAATGGTCAAAGGCCTGGAAACGATGCCTTATGAGGAACGGCTAAGGGAGCTGGGCATGTTTAGCCTGGAGAAGAGGAGGTTAAGGGGTGATATGATAGCCATGTTCAAATATATAAAAGGATGTCACATGGAGGAGGGAGAAAGGTTGTTTTCTGCTGCTCCAGAGAAGCGGACACGGAGCAATGGAGCCAAACTACAAGAAAGAAGATTCCACCTAAACATTAGGAAGAACTTCCTGACAGTAAGAGCTGTTCGACAGTGGAATTTGCTGCCAAGGAGTGTGGTGGAGTCTCCTTCTTTGGAGGTCTTTAAGCAGAGGCTTGACAACCATATGTCAGGAGTGCTCTGATGGTGTTTCCTGCTTGGCAGGGGGTTGGACTCGATGGCCCTTGTGGTCTCTTCCAACTCTATGATTCTATGATTCTATTTTGAAACCCTTGATTTACTTATTTTGTGTGATAAGTGTTGCACCTTACTCATTTTTAAGGATTACATGGTTCCTCCTGCCCCACTTGTATCCTCAAGTGGTAAACTCACTGCATGATTTTGCAATTGTATGTATTATTAATATGTTCCGGCCTTTGCAGATGAAGAACCTCATTGTGTCACTTCTGTTTCCAACAGAAATTGTGAGTTCAGGAGAGGTTGCCATATGATCCACCAAAGGCATTTTCACTTGCACTGTACTGATGCTGTAATTAACTTTATAATAGGAACTTATTGTTCTATTTCCTTTACTGAAAGAAGCACTTTTTAAAAACACACATAAACCGTTCTATTAAAACAAATAGTCCTCTGTGCAGAATACGTACACCACAAGGCAAACAAAGCAGTAAGCAAAATCATACTTCATTACATTGTTTTTAAAAATGTGTAGTAACAGATAAAATTATTTAGATATAGCAGCAGGGGGGGAAATCAACTAGAAATATTTTAGCTGAAATGAAAACCAGTGGTATCCAAGCAACTTGGGGATGGGGAACGTGATGTTCTCCCAATGTTCTTGGACTTCAGCTCTCATAATGCCTGACAACTGACCATGATGGCTGCAGCTGATGGGAGCTAGGTCATCTGAAGGGCTACAGATTTTCCAGCCCTCCTCTAGGCAAGGGTGGGCAGGGAGAATGAACAGAGACAGTTCAAGGGAACAGTGGTAGAGCATAAAAGTCCCAGGTTTAATTACTGGTAACTCTATTTAAAAGGATTGGGTATCAGTAATGAGAAAGACCTCTTCCCGAGACCCTATAGAGCTGCTGTCAATCAGAGTACACAGTACTGAACTAGAAGAATCAAGTTCTGAATGAAGCCAGTTACATATGGTTACATATGGAATACAGGCACAGGCACAGGCAGCAAAAACGGGGCTCCAATTCTACAGGTTGCAGCTTTTACTAAGATGTGCATAGAGAGTTTCTTTCCTCTGGTCACATTGGGGGTTGTCACCTAATTGGTTATGTCAATCACAATTCACTGACAGTAAAGAGCAATCTGGCATATTCAAGTTCCGGGTGCAAGCACATGGCAGTGCTAACCCATCTGGCAAACCCAGCCTGAAATGCTGCTATTGGTTTGCCTTCCTGAATGCATTAGCTCTAAAATACTGCTGTGTCTTTAAAGGATTTGTAACGGAAGGGATGTGGTTTGATGGTATCTTTAGAACTGAAGCATCAGGCTACATATGATATCATAAAAAGAGTAGAGCTTTAAAATAAGAACAAATGTAAATGCCCCCAAGAAGAATAACAACAAATCAGCCAACTACTGTATGTCCTTGAGCAGTTTCTACAAGGGCTTGATAATGTGAAATACCAAAGGAACCAGACAGATGTATGAAGGCAGTTGAGACAAGGTGCCTCTTCAGTGTTAATGAGAGGTGAGGTTATCTTGTCTGTGTTCAGATAAAAAATAAAAAATAAACCTACCGAGATATTGCCCCCCCCCCAAATAGGCACGGTTAAAGAAATACAGAGAAACAATGGGATATTTAATAATTTCTTGAACATATCTCCTCCACAGAAAGAACATTAAGCAGTGTGGAATGATAATTTACTAGTTTAGGAAGACAAAATGAGGGTGGTTTGTGTCCCATTTTATTAAAGTAAATTCAGTTATGAAAGAGAACAAAACATTTAATTTCAATTCAGTGTAGAAGCTTTGTTCCATAGAATACCATAAAAAGAACTGGAAGACATCAGCCTTTTTGCTGTTATGTGATTTAGTGTTATCACTGTCACTAATAATGAAAGAGAGACTGAGGACTCTAAGCAACTCCTGATAGTGCCAGTGTGGTCAGGCCTTGCTTGCCATTGACCATTCCAGACTGCTGCTTGGCAGAACTCAAGGCCTCCATCCTGGTCTAACCAGGTCTGGCTGTTATCTACATCACTAAAGACCTACCTGCAACCCCTTTCAGCAAGGCTGATGATTCTTGAGTTCACTAGGCCTACACCAGAACCTACTGCAGATTTCAAATAAGTTCTGCCAAGAAACCTGTCCCCACATCTTTGAATTTAGAACTCTTAAATGTGGTCCAGTTCTACCAAGGTAGAATTCAGTAGCATCTTATTTTAGCTGTTCATATCAAAGGAGTAACTATTTGAGGTGTGATTTTATGTTGCAGCATGGAAGTTTCTATAAAGAATCTCCAAGGTTACTTGGCAGAGATAAATGAACTTTCCTAATCACACATTTATTTTTATTTTTGAAAAGTCCACCTGTTACGATCCTGAAAATGCAAATATGCTTTTGCCTGGCTGATCAAAAATAATCACTAATTTTTTAAAAAAAGAAATTATTAGCTATAATAATTAGTTTACTTAGTTTAAAATTACAGCTGTGGAAAACAACAAAAAAGGAATTTATGTTTATCAGTCAGATTAATTAAATGGCATAATGAAGTTTGTGTATAAGTCTACATGAAACAAAATAATGCAAAGATAAAAGGCAGTGGAGTGGTGGTGAAAACCTTTGATAACTAATGATAAAATAGATGTTTATTATAATGGCACCAAAACTTTGAAACCAAATAGAAGAGAGAAATATTTCAGTGGTCCAGCCCTGCACTGTAGGAAACCTGTAGGCCAAAATTGCATGTTCAATTCCAAGATTTTGTGTGGGAAATTGACTATGTAATTTCAGACTATGCATGCAGAATTGTACATACACAAGACCCAGTTGGGTATGCTATCTGCATGGGGGAGGGGGGCTAGTGTTGTGTTAAAAATCTGTTCCAGGTTTTCTTGTGGGGGGGGACTTCTGTTTTTCTGCCTCATTCTTGAGGTGCGTTAGAATTTTTTTGCTTGCTGGGTTTTGAGCTAACCTTTGCATTGCAAGGTGGTCAAAGGTGGTATGTGTGTTCCTTTCTAGCATTCTGCAGCCTCCCTGGCTGTCTGCATTTCCTGATCTGGAAAAGTCCGATGGGAGAAGTTAATTGCAACTCAGGCATCTGAGCAGGCTGCTCAAAACATCAGACTGCATGGCAAGATTATATCTAAAAGAATGTATGAAAAAGGGCAGCAGTGATTTGGAAGGAAAAGAATAAGGTGTAAATAAGGGACTAGTTTTGACTGGTGAGTAGTAACCCAAAGCCTCCAATAGACGTGTATAATGCTGCTGCTCCTCAGAGACAGGACGATTTGGAAAAAGGAAGAAAAAAGAAGAGACCCAAAAGGAGGAAACATGAGGACAAGACCCCAAAGCACATAAGAGTCCACGTCAATCATTCCTTCTGATTACAAGCTGAATCTGTCAGTCACTATAGACTTCCACCTCCTCTCTCTCCCACCCTGGGATTTGCGCTACCTCCCTGCTCCATCCCTGGTAAACTTAGAGACATTGCTTTTTCTATAGCTTTGGGTTTTCTTTTTCTTTTCTTTTTCTATAGCTTTGTGTTTTCTTTTCTATGTAGTACTTTTTTGGGGGGGCACTTTGACTCTGGGCACCTTGTATAGATTCCACTCCAGGTTGAGCTTCTGTCTCTGTCTGAAGCTGCTGTAACAACCCCTGTAAGAACTGCAGAGTCTCAGCAAGATGGAAGTCAGGTTGATTCTTTCAAGCAATTAGGTCTGAGGTTTTAAAAAATGCTTTATGTGTAATTTTGCAAATGAAGGAAACTATATTTTAGAAATATTATCACTGAAATATATTCAGCAATTAATGTTTGTCATGTGTGAACAGTATACGCACTGAACCGGGGCTTTATTCTGACTTGGTGTGTATGTGTATATATCATATTATTATACACATAAAATCATTGTTCACAAATTGGGTTGCCAGCTTTTCAAACAGCTTCTGCTCCTATGCCTTTAACAATGGCTTTATTTGTAGGAATTAGAATGAACTGCTACTTCCTACCGATCAAACCATTAAAGGCACAGGAATAGAGGCTGTTGAAAAGTTGGTAATTCTGTACTGGAATGTAAAGTCTACTTGCACAACAGATCTGTAAACATGAGGTTTGTGATCATTGCTGGGCGGGGAGGAACCTTACAGTACTACACTGAAATGCAAAATCATGTTATTCCCAATAATGTCAGTACTGTATACTCAAACTTGAGTCTTTGGGTGTGAGGGTATGATGTATGGTCCAATTTCCATGATGACAAAAGAAATATTAATGATATTTAACCACAACTTGTGGAAGTAAACTAATGAAATTCAGTAACACAAAGCCTTATAAAATAACCACTATGTTAGAGCTCTTGCCATCTTTATGAAGCCATAATCAAGTTGTCTTGTAAGAAAGTAGATTATAGCCTCATAAAGCAATATGGTGGAACTACTGTACAGTATTGTTATTTTAATGCATACAAAGGCAGCATTGCAAGAGGAATTTTTGTCTGTAATATGGTGCAGTAGCTATAAATATAAAGATCAATCAAAATTGAACTTGATTATGGCTTTCAAAATATCAAAACAGGGAAGTAAAAACATAGAAATGTGAAGTAGTTTAGCCAGTTGTCAGAGCAAATTTTACAACAAAAGATGTTAGTACTTGAAAATACCTATTTGTGAAATACCATGATATAAACATCTCAACAGCTGATCAAGTTGTAAGTTTTAAAAGCTAGTGTTCACATATTTTAAAAAACACAGAGAAAATAAAAGTTTCCCAGAAGATGGAAACATAACTACAGTCCATCCTATCTGCACTTACTTGAAATTTGTCCCATCAGTAAATCTCATACAACCAAAGTTTTACTAAGCTTTATTTCAATAAGCCCAATTTAACCATGCTTTATTTGTATTTTGCAACAGAATTTTTGTTCGAAATGCATAGAAAAATAAATTATACCTCATTATTCTACAGCTAAAATTATTAAGCTCACTCTAGATAAAACACAAACTGCAACCATAGTTTCTTCTTGAGTTTACAGGTTGTGGTATATCTGGGGAAGATCCAACAAAGACCTAGGTGGGCAACATGTTAAGCCAAGCTATGGCTCAGTTTGCAGCAGCAGCAGAACTAGACTAGAATAGGAGTGCAGCAACTGCAATTTCCTCTCCAGGAACTCTCATGCTTGTATGTTTGTGCTAAGCCATGGGTTTTGCTTAGTTTTATGTTCAAACCAGCTCATTAGCAAACAGATGGTTTGAAAATACTGAAAGTTATAACTTACATACCGTAGTTCGAATATAAAGAGATAGCTACACACACGCAATTGTATTAAAAACATTTAAATTTGCTATGTTTTATTGTGGCAGTTGTAGGTTAGTGTAATCATAGGTGGGAGTTCTGCTGCCATTACAGACTGAACCAGCCCATTCCTCCTGCAGATAGACAGATGGCAGTGCAATGATGTAAGATGGCCTTTAAAAGTCTTTTAAAATTCCATGCTTTGGGGCTATTAGCATACCAGTCAAGATAGTTAATGTGCACTTTGTAGAAAAATAGCATTTACCTGTTTAATGCTGAACTGTATTCCTGATGGAATTTTGCAGATATAGAAGGGTTGCCTGACAGTGAAAAGTGCTGAAAGGTAATGGCGGCAAATAAATGCATGGAGAATTATCTTTAAATGGAACATCCATAAGTGAAATTACATATGACAAAAATGTACAGCTGCATTAAAAACCTTTCTGTGCTATGCTGTGAGAAAGGGAACAAAAGAATGATGCCAGCAAGTGTCCTGTGTTTTTTTCAGAAGCTCCAGAGAGAGCCAGTAAAGTTATGCCAGCTCTTTTAATACTGTATTTACTCAAATCTTTTTTGGCCAAATCACATTGTGAAAATTAAGGTGTGCATTAGATACAATGGCACGTTTACATTCGCCAGCAAATATTTTTTTTGGTTTCAAGGTTCTGAAGATTGAGGTGTGTATTTGATTCAATGGCACACTGGATTTGAGTAAAGATGGTGATCAGATATTCTAATAATTTGTTGTTTTATAGGCACATCTTTTTTTTTAAAAAAAATAAATAATCCAAATATATGGTGAACATGCAAGGCCAAAAACAAAAAAAATACCCCATTTGGTTAAGAGAAAATAAACGCCAGGAGCTAAGTACAAATATCCTTAGGTTATTCTTATCCTAGCCAGGAAAAGAACATAGTGACACTGCTGTTAATACATATGGAAGGGCTGAAAATGGAAGTTCTTTTTAGATTATGATTTTAGTGCAATAAATGCAGAGTTGTTAGTCATTTACTGCACAGGAATGTGGGTCAAAACATCTTCTCTCAAGTGAGCACTTCTGTTGTTAAGATGCTGCATATTGATCACACTCACAAAGCAGTCATATGTACTCCCCAAGCATCTTTGTTTTCAAGGATCCCCAAAGGAGCTTACAAGTAGTTGGCACCTGTCTGTCTTGTGGGACATCTCCAGGAGAAGAAAAGGCTAAAGAGCAAACCCTACACAAACGTGGAGTGTAGTTCCTGAGACAGTTTTAGGCATCTTGTATGCTTCCTTCCAGCAACTCCTGAAGCCATTGTTGAGCATTGTTGAGAAACAATGCAGTGCATCTCCTGGAGTGAAGTCAAATGCTGTGTTAGCAGTACCAAAGTGCTGTGTTAGCAGTACCAAAGTGACCTCCCCGGGGCACAAGCCTGGGCAGTTTTTCCTGGGTTGCCCAGACAACAATACCTCCCTCTCAGCCCCGCCAGTGCGGTCCAAGGGAAAAGAAAGCAATACATTTGGCACCAGCTTGGCTTCAGGAGTTGCTGGAAGGAAGCATACAAGATGCCTAAAACTGTCTCAGGAACTACACCCCACGTTTGTGTAGGGTTTGCTCTTTAGCCGTTTCTTCTCCTGGAGATGTCCCACAAGGAAGCAGGTACTGATTTTTCCTCGGGGTTTACTCCCAAAGCCTTTTTTATGAATGAGTATAGCCACAAGGCAGCAGAGATTTAGGATCAGAGTTTTCCTTCTCCTTAGCGATGTCTCTAAGGTGCATAATTCCACCATGTTTAGTATTTTAGCTTGCATATGGAATACATTTTGCATTGCAGGGGGTGGCTGAACTTGCCAGTGGTTGCCATTACTGTTCCACTGGCTTTCATTTACAGCAGCACTGGCCAGGGGAAGAGGCAAAACTGGAAGAAACTCCACTCTGGAAGTGGAGATAGAACATATTGATCGAGATTAGCAGCCACTGATAACCTTATCCTCCATAAATTTGTCTAATCCTCTTTTAAAGCCATCCAAGTTATTGGTCATCAAGTTATTTCTCTGCTGCGGGAGCAAGTTCAGCAACATTCATCCTCAGTGTTATGAGAGAGGGAGGAAAACTTCTTCTGCTTTCTCCATACATTCCTATCATGTTACATCTTACCTTTTATCTCTCTGAAGGGTTGATTTACAAATATTTTATTCACACCAAGGAGGACAAATTAAAGCAGCAATGGATGTCAACACATTGACTCAGCCTATTAACATGAAGGACTAGTAGCATTAAACACAGATATGCTGAACAAGCAAACTCAAACTTCTGTTTTCCATGATTTTTCAAACCACTGAAATCCATGTAATTGGGTAGGGAGTAAAGCATTAATTTTCATATTGTAATTATGTGCAGAGACATCACCTCGAAGCTACCAGCATGAGTTTGACCAAACTGCGGGAGGCAATGGAAGACAGGAGTGCCTGGCATGCTATGGTCCATGGTGTCACAAAGAGTCGGACACGACTAAACAGCAACAACAATTATGTGCATCCTTTTTGACACCTCTGTCCTTTAAATGCTTTGATAGTTGACTATGGCAAAGTATTCTAATATTCTTTTTAAGAAAAAAAAAACCATTAAAGATGATTTTTTTAAAAAAAATAAATATCCCAAAATATTTCTTTTTCTTTTTTTCTGACTGCAGTGACCGATGTGGTAATTCTTATTCTCCTCCAATAAAGCAGGTTAGTTTTTTAAATGTGTGCTGATTGATGCTGTTAATTCCAACTGGTGAAGTACATTCATGTCTGGAAACCTGCAAAGCTGCATGTTATTTTCCAATCCACTCACAATTTGCAGAAGTGAGAAATCATACTTGAAAAGACCCCCTCCTTCCTATAGACAAGAGATAAATGGATAATGCTCAGCATCAATAATACAGCTCCACAGTCACTGGCAGTACATGTTATCTAGCACTGTTGTCAAGTCTAGCTTTGCAGGCACCTTTGAAGTAGAATGCGTTGCCACTGTGACACAACAGAAGTCAGACATCTCATTAATTATTTTTAGTATTCTAGAACATGGGAGACCGGCACAGAATGTTGTTATCTGTGCAACTATATTCCATTTCTCAGACAATAAATGCTTAATTATAGAAATTAGCATTTCGTTTTTATAAGGATTTACTGGGGAAATATAAATAATTTTAATCTGCAATCATGGCTTGCACATGGAGAGGAGAATTAATACAAACAGGCACTTTTCTTAAGATTTCTAACAGGGCCAAAGGGAATTTGATTCCCTTCTACTGACTTCTCTAGAACTCCATCTATTCATACTGGTAGACGATCTGTCTCGCAGGAACGGGATATTGCAAGTAATGTAATGGTGTTGAAGAATAGCTTTGATGTTGGGGTCCAAGGTGTATCTAGTTGAAAAGGCCCAATGTAATGGTGACTAAATTGATCTTTCGTTAACCTTAACAATGAAGTTTAACTAAATCACTGAAAAGAAATTTTAAATGGCACACATTCCACAGAGTTTTTGCAGTTTAAGTAAAGAGCACACTATATTGACTGACACTACTGTATGAAAACCTTCCATGCTCAGTCTACACCTCCCTTGAAGCTCCTGGCAAGACTATGGAGGTGTGATGAAGTGAGCTCATTATGTGTGTTATGGTGAGCACATAGAGATTTTGTTACTCAGAAATCTGTGGCAACCGCACCACCATAAAAATAAGTGAAAATCTCCCAACGGTTCTATATTCTATTTTCATATTGTCACATTGCAGGGTTTTGTTTTTTTTGGTTTTTGTATAATTGCACAAAGAACTATGTGAAGCTGTGAGTCTCCTAAATAAATTTATAATTAGCAACAACTCTTGCCTAGAGTTGGCTGGATCCCTCTAGTTTTACTCTGCAGACGGTGAACTTCTTTATCATGACCTGCATGAGAAAGAATGCCACATCTCTGAGTGTAATAGGACGTGTTGTATCACCAGCTCTTTCGGGATTAGAAAGTGTGTGGATAACAGAGGGAGCTGTTTGTGGGATAGTTCTGGAGTATACATGCAGACATGCTCAGTCCTTCCAGAAAACTAAATTAAGTAGATAAGGGAAGGGAAGGAAGGAGATGAGGGGAAAGAAACTTATTTTATCATTCTGTTTTCCCAAGGTTTTCAAATAAAGTAAATGAAAAAAATACACCCAAAGGGAAATGCACTTTATAAAATGACTCCCCAAATGAACTTTTATTTATTGAAATATTTATATCCTTTTTGCCTCACACAGTGAGACCCCCAAGACCGCTGACATCATTAAAAAATACAATAATAAATAAACAAACTGCAAAGTAAACAAGCATCAATAGAGAGGAAATGCATAGTATCAGACCCCCGAAATCTCAATGAGAAAAAGTATATAAATTCTATAGTGTATAAACCCCAAAAGAGACATGTTTCAGAGCTGAACTGAAGTTATAAAGTATATCTTATTTGAATGTCCTATCTGGGAGGCATCAACTGGGGGAGGAAGGAAAGTGTTGATGAACCCCAGCAAGGCCTCTGCTCAGCGTGCAGAGAAGAGCAAAAGAAAAAAGAGCAGAGTCCATTAGCAATGTGAGGAAGATGTCAAAGGATTAACTATGTCTCTGAGCAACATCAAGTAAGGGGGAAATGAGCCAGAGCCCTGGATGACCCACAGAGAGGCAGAGTACAGCAGGTAGAGCATAAGAAGGAGCACTACAGAAGGAGTGCAGAGAAGGTTGGAACCAGAGGATCAAATACCAAGATAAATTAAGCCTTTAAGTATAGCCCGGTGAGGGGAAGCACTTAAGTGCACCTTCCTATGAAAGAGCCAAGAAGCTCGCTGCACTTCAAAAGCAGCAGATTGCTCCAGACAAGAGAATATTATTTTCCTTTGCTTTTGTGTATGTTCCCTGAAGCTGTGCAGCTTCCCATATGGCTTGCTGCGCTGTGAGAGAGCTCTCTGTTGCAGCCGGAGTGCAAAGTCTAAATGGTGAAGCAAGGCTGGCTCCAGACTGGAAGAGGTCAGGCCAGGCAAGAGTGGAACAATGGCTTCAGTCACTAATGACAAGAACGTTGGAGTTGTGTTCTCACGTTGTTGTGCAGTGCATTTGCATTCACTCTTAGGAGGAACAAAGACTTCCATTCTGGGCTCCTGAGAAGGTTAACCCCATAGTGGGCTGGGTTGAGGGTGCTTCAGAAGGCTGGAGACAGTTCTGGACTCACGTGACCTCAGTTATAGTGCAGAGCAAGAGCTTTTATTGCCAAGGAGGCCTTCGTTCACTGCAGAGGATTCAGATAAGGGAAGGGGAATGTTATCTTGCTGGAGAAGAGAGGCCATGTTGCCTCCTCATGGCAAGGGATTGTTCCCTTAGTCAGGGAACAGTGCAATCCACTTTCTCTACTTGTATCCCAAGTGCCAGGAAACCAGGCTAGATTATGAGTCAGACATAGATGCTGGGGATTTAGGAGAAGTGGGGTGGTAGAGGTCAGAGATGTATGTGCCACATAACCTGCACTGTCCCTCCTGAGCTAACCTGCTGCCCTCAGCTGGAGTGGTCGATCTGGTCCCAGTGTTTGAGTAAGATTCTTTTTGTTTCTGCCATCCTGAATCATTTGGTCTCATTAGCAAACTTGGCCAGTTCACTGTTCACCCCTAACTCCAAATGAGTTTCGAACAAGCACTGGTCCCAATACAGATCTTTGGTGAACCTCACTGATTTCACCCCTCCTTTTGAGAAATCTCAATTTATTTCTTCTCTCTGCTTTCAGTACTTTAGCATTTACCAATCCATAGGTAAACCTCTTCTCTTCTCCCATTTGCTCAGGAGCCTTTGTCAAAAGGTTGCTGAAAATCCAAGCATGAGGGAGATAATATCATCTGAAATATTTACCTACCCTTCACTGGGCTGCTTTGTTCATTATATTTTTAATGTGTACATAAAAAACCTTTTACGTATAAAAGCATACCATGTGCCTGCAACAAATGAAAGTTTACCACCACATGTGTAAAACAAAGTGCATATACAGTTAGCTCATTGTTAGTGGTGAGTGTTAAACCTGAATGCATAGTGAAGGTCATCACTCCAGGTGCTGTGGAAGGGAATGTAAGCAAACTTTAGTTATGAAAACTCTGGCCCATGGTTTAAGCTGAGCTGAATGTTTGCTTTTAGGGCATAAATGTCCCAGTTTTCCTGGACCCTGGTGGAACTTGAGAAACAGAAGGCTTGGCAACACTTTAGTCAGGCTGATATCATTCACCTGCAAAGAAGATACAAGGTTAGCGGCTGTGAGTGACTTTCTTGAGACCCATCGTACACTCATAAGGCTTTGGAGTAAGTTGTTCCCCACAAATAAACACCTATTTTTGCAGGTGTCCACTCCTACTTCATGTTTACAAACCCAGAGCTGTGTTTTAGCATGAAAGAGTGGAAGGAGCCATGAGACAAAGGAGTGACTCAAAATATAGGAAATTTTGGAGGTATACAGGGATACAAAGAGACTGCACCATGGAGCTCACTTCTTCAATTTTTTATTGTTTAGCTCTAAGGCTTTTTCAGATTCTGTTTGTTCTGGGGTATGCTGTCTTCTTGTTGAGAGCCCTTCTTCAGGTTTGAAGCTGTTTGGGGCCATCTTCCTCTGAGCCTAGCTCTTTGGGGCTGAATTTTGGCTCATGAACAAACATGAATAGATGAGGCTTGTGTGTTTGTTTTCCCCTTTCCCCTCTTTGGGAACATTTTTCTTAATTTTTTACCTAAGATCATTTTAGGTTTGGATATTCCTGGTTCCTATATCCTGGCCACCAGACCGATCTCTAGTAATAAGTCTACAGGAGCTTGTTTCCTGGAAATTCACTCTGTATTGGTAGCTATGGCCATGCCGTTAGCCTAGCTGAGATTATTATGTAGTTAGCTTTAACTAGAGGGCTGGTAGAGTGTAGGTAGGACAATGTTGGATTCTGCAATGGTTGCTGCAGTTGTCATTGAATATTGTAATCCTTGCATGTATTAGGCACTTTACAGCTTCTTAGATTTTCATTCCCCAATATTTATTTATGTACTATTTTTTCTTTCATAAAGTAAAATGCATTCACTGACCTACTGTTGGTACATTTAAAACCAGTCTTTCCAAATGCATTTTACCTGTTCAGGTCCGATTTGGTCACCACTCTCTTATGCACTCACACAAAAAGGTTAATTAGAAAAGGTAACCTGGATTGGTCACAGCTTCCATTGTGTATACATCTGATGGCAAGCATGTTTGGATCTAGGTAATATGCAAAGTGATGCATAATTGATGGCACATATGTGTCTTGCATTTTGGTCTAGATCCAAGTACATATATTATGAAAGGCAAGCCTTCAAACATAAATATGTCCTTCTTTCATGGAGAATGCATGGCAGTCTCATTTAACAACAACAACAACAACAACTCTGAAAGGCCTTCATTAACTTTCCATTATTGAAATTGTCCTTTATCCTGTAACCTACAGCTTTACAAGGTCCTCATCGCTAGTGAATTCTCTTTGCTTGCCCTCCTAAACAACCTACCTCATCACATAACCATGACTGCCCAGACAGATCCCAATTATGCTAAAGAATAGACTTCTCTCTCTAATCCCTTTAATCCTTTAATCTCCGATTATTGGAAGGTTTGTTGTAAAAGGTGGCCCATTTATTGAGAAAATTGCATCATATCATATGTCAATTAATGTACTGCTTAATGTACCAAAAGGACCTGTTACTGGCAGTGCAAGTCAGTTGACTGCTTGCCTTCCATTTTGTCCTTGGTTTGGTATTAAATTGTGGGTTGCATGGCCTCTGGCTCTATTCAGACTGGAGATTATTCCATTTTCTTGATGTTTCCTTACCTGATAAATTCCACCTTTTCTTTTATCTTTCACATGACACAAAAACTACTTCCAGAAATCTAGTAGAATATGGGGATTTAGCACTATTGTCTGTGTTAACTGCTTCCAGAAAAAAAAAAATCCATTTGCAACATCATTAACCCAGAATAATGTGGGAGTAAAAAGTGATGAAATTTCAGGGTGTGGGATATGGCTTCTGATTCTTTCCCCACATTTTCATGGGGGAATAGGAAGTGTGCATGTGCAGAAAGGGTGGGGAATGTCCAGTAATGTTCATTGTCGTGTCATACCACACCCAGTGGTGTGAATAAAATTTAGAGATACGGGGAGGTATATAGGTCAAGAAGCCACTGTTCCATAAAACAACAGGTACTGCAATGTGAAAGGAATGTTAGAAAATCGGGACAGAAATGCTATCATTATAATCAATAAAAGTAACACAAAGAACCCCACATCTGATTGTAGCCTCTGTTTCTGGCATCCCAAATATTGTCCAGTACAAAAAAATTCTCCCGTGCTTAGGACTGTACTCCTTCTAAAGGAACAGGTGCATGACTTGTGATTACTGTGGTCACTGTCTCAGTCAGCTTCAATCAGTTGCCCAGCTGTGACTCTATGTGTACAGGGATAGACTAGGTTCTGTTGTCTACGCTCTGGGAACCTCTAGGGTAGACTGCCCCCAAAATCTCCAGCAGGTTCAGGACTAGCCCATGTGGCCCCACAACTCCCCTTCGGGCACTCTTGCAGTGAGGGAGAGGGTCATTTGAACCCCATTTTCTTCTCTTTTGGAAGTATACAGTATAAGCACAAACTGCATTTTCCTTGTCATGTAATTAGCATTTGAACACATCTGAGATTATGGGAAGCGTTTGCTAATATTTGCCATGTTTAATAGTTATCGAGCTAACAGATATCAATCAAGGTTATTTTATTCTTATTTCCTTGAATTCTTGTATAAATCAGGTATTAATTATCAACACATTAATGAGATATGAATCATCACCATCTCCCAAATCGTGCTTTTTATTTGTCACCAGTGCTTCTTTTGATGTTGAGACATGGTCCTGAACATTAAGCCTCCCAACTGATTTTCAACACTGTTGAAAGGCTCTTAAGCATTTCCTAACTTGTTTCCCACAATACATGAATGACAGAATATTTTAGGAGCTGTATCTGCAGAGTGAAAGCTGCAAAGCATTTTCCAGGTAATCATGAAATCTAAAGTGGGTAGCTTACTATGACTGAGTAATGCATTCTGAGCAGATATGAGTGCTTTTGTGTACTTAACACTGGGATTTTCTTTTTGATCTCAGTTTCCACATTTAAAAGCATCCTAATCTTGTAGTTTTATGGCTCATCTTGAATGTTTATCGAGAGTTGCTGTCATGGTGGATATACATGCACTCCACATGTACTATATCTACCTTTTTTAAAGTAAAAATAAGAGCTACTTTTTTATTTTTCTGTTAACATTTATTCCATTTTTTAAAATATGTGTATATAGATTTAAATTTTGGTTTAAGTGTTAGCATGAATTATAAATTGACAATTAGTTGATATTCCAATTTTAGGAATGTGAATTTGGACAGGGAACATTTCAGCCATATTTTATTTATTCCTTAGCCAATGGCTTAAGGATAACCTGTAGTCTAATGGCTGCTCATGGAATGTTTTCTGTTTCGGTGAATGAAAACAAATCTGCAGAAAACAGTCAACCCTCATCACAACTGGTACAGCGAAACACACACTGAACAACAAATTGTACCTATGCAAATGCAAAAGACTGATGCAATTAAGTTGTCCTTTATTTTTACAAGGACCGAATTGAAGCTATTCCAGGGTTCACCAAACGATGCGTGTCAGCATCAGAAACAGCATCAGAAAGGAAAAAGCCCTTACATCTGCGCTTAGACACCCCTGAGATCCCAAGGTGGATTCATACATGAAAGCAAGATCCTCTAGATGTACAGGTAACAAGAATGCATATATGGGCACATAGATGGACATCATGATCTGTATCTTAGTACTCATTTGGGCTCCAAATGTCTTTTGCTGTGCATGGGAATAGACAACTTCATCTAGACTACTAGAATGTGTGCATGGCCAGAGCAGGCTTTGGACCACAGAATTAAAAATTTAGAGATCTTTTGCAATAGTACCAGGAACAAATACTAAGCTACATACAACCTACTAGCCATGGATGGTGATCTACTAGGGGGTCAATAAATCTCCTGCTTTTGCATCCTGCCTGGAGACAACTGCAATAAGTCAGGTGGGAATTTGTCAAGTAACAAACAAGGTACTTCAGCTCAGAGGCCTATACCATGGGCATACTCACCTTAAGCATACTCACATAGCTTTGTAGTTGTGAACTACAGTTTTACAATTCTTGAAAACGAGATGTGTTACATATAAAAATGATTTTGGTTTCTCTACCATTTCCTTAGGATTATTCCACTATATTCCACATCATAAATGTGCTGGCTATAGTACTTTGAACATTACATTTGTAGTAGACCATGTAGATTGTCTTCACCCTAGGCATCAGATCAATGATTAGATGAATTGGGGAGGGGGGGCTGTCTGTGTGTGTCACGTGACTGTGAGCCTGAGAGTGTGGAATGGACACACCCACCACAGGCATGCAGCTCCTGGAAGGTTGGTCAAGGGTGAATAGCTGTCAACCTTTCCCTTTTCTTGCGAGGAATCCTATTCGGAATAAGGGAATTTCCCTTTAAAAAAGGGAAATGTTGACAGCTAGCTATGCAAGGATGAATGCAGCCCTCTGACCCCCACACAAAGCCAGCCACCTCCACCACATATGTGATTTATTACTGCATTTCTGAGATTCCTAAATTTGTTGCATTATTAGCTGCCTTTGAAGTATAACTTTAATGTGAAATAATAGAAATAGTTATTGGAACATTGTTTGGAGAACTTGGTGATCCAACTTGCCTTGGGACATGTGAGATCCCCCCCCCCCCCGGAAAGTAGAGGAGGCTTGTTAAGTGTGACCCAAATATGTCACTATTGTTAGGGCAGCCCTGGCAACAACAAAAAAGGTGGTTTAATTACCTGATGCTGGCTTTCCTCTGCTTGCGGCAAGAGGCAAATGCATATCAAAGCTCTGGGATCCTAACAGCCAAACTAATAACTACCATGATGCCTGATAAAGTATGTATGTATATCCGGACCACTGCAAGGACCACTGAGGAAGCAATGGAGGAAGACCTAGAATCAGCAACTCTGAATAGACACCTGTGATACAACTCTTATCTAAGGGCCAAATAATTCTCTGTCTGAAAGCTGAAAGCTACAGCTCAACACACACACAACCAATCTGGCAACAGCCATGCAGAAGCATGAGACATATAATGTAAAGCACTTAAAGAATGCAGTGCAAATCCCAGTTGATGGTAGTGTAGTGTTGTTACACGCTATCCCACTCTTCATGAGTGGTGTGAGATTCCAGGGGTTTGGGGTGCTTACCTAGAGTTTGTGTTTCAGGAATAAGGCACAGCAAGGACTGTGGTATCTTTAGGCTATGGGTCAGAAAACTAAGGCTTGCGGGCCAGATCAGGCCCAATTGCCCTCTGGATCTGGCCCACAGACAGTCCTGGAACCACTGCTTGCATTTTTTTTAGGTGCCATTTATTTCCCCTCCCTCACACACATTGCGGAAGCTCCTCCCTCCTGGCTCTCCCCCCTCCCCTGCCCTGCAGAGGAAGGGACCTGGACTTTGATTGGTGCCAGCCAATTCGAAGCCTCACTGCCCGCACACTGAGGCGCAGCCCAGACTCGCCATCCGCCCTCCAGCCTCTCTGTCCCTGGCCGCGCTGTGGGCATTGTGATGGGCATGTCACGGGGCTTTGGCTGGAGCTTGGCACGCCTGCTGGCCCCGCACCTCATGCCTGGGAGAGCTGGCCTGGAAAGGAGAGGCGCCGCCACCGCCGTCAGCTTCCAACCTCAGGCAGAGCAGCAGAGGAGGTGGGAAAGCAGGGGGAGGTGAGGGGCTGGGGAGAGGCAGGGAGAGAGAAGCCCTCCTCTGCCCTGTGCTTGTGCGCCTGCAGTCTGGCCCACCACAAAGTCTGAGGGGCAGTGAACCGGCCCCCTCCTAAATAAGTCTGCTGACCCCTGCTTTAGACAATATGGTTTTATTTACACATATCTGCACCTAGATGGAGGGATTGCAGAGGTTCTGGCTTTCCCCCATAAGGGCAGCACTGGATTAAAATGACAGCAAAAAGCCATCCTCTGTGTTTCTTTCTCCCCAGCTTAATCGAGGTTTTGCCCCTCTGAGGACCTCCTCCCCAGCCTACGTCATTCAAAGTTGAAACCCTAAACTGGGCTTCTGCTTCTGCTCACTAGCACCCAGCAAAGGACTGCATTTCCCTTTACCTGGCAGTCTTGCTCTCTGATGGTTTCCTTGATGGACCATCACTCGTCTTTGTCCCCTGCTAATGGCCCATCCAGATAGATCCAAGGTGTTCCCGCGTTTGGAAAAGATTAATCGAACCTTGAGTAATTCTAACCTTTACTAAATTATAACCTATTTAGGGGGAATCTACCCCACCCCTACAAATACACAACAGTGTTATGATTTTGGCTCATCTTCATTCATAACAACTCTCCTCTAATTATTTTTTACTTGCTGTCATTCATATCTATACTCGCAGTTTATCACATGCTGATTAGCATTATGTTGAAAGTTGGATCGTTTCAATTCAGATTTGAAATGCATTTTATTTTTATTTTTTTATGAGCTGCTCTTTGAAAACAGTAATATGTTAAAGAAGATTTATCACCACTAGATTTTTTTTTATGCCATTATCTTAGTGGCTAGAGCCAGGCAGCAAACTTGAAACTAGATAATTTTTCAGAATAATCTAAACTAGAGAAGCAATCTCTTCCTGCCCCCACTAGGTCTCCCTGAATATTTACTACAGACAAAACGAGGTGGTGGTGGTGGGGAGGAGAAAATACAATTTTAATGGGAAGTTATCTAAGTGCATTGCAGCAAAGAATTTGAGTGCAATACAAAATTGCATATTGTCTCACTTGGCTTCCAATGCCTTTTTGTGATGTTAATGAAGAAAGCATCTTTAAAAGCACAACAGCGAGATGAGTTTGTACCAGCAAAGTATGTGTTGGCTGCAAGGTCACAAAATTAAGGTCATCTACTCCAGTGCTCAGTACAGAGCTGATACATTCTAACTGTGGAAGTAATTATTTAGCACGAAAGGACAATGAAAAATTAAAGAAAAGAATAGATTGGATGCAGATGTAGTATTCTAAATAAGATTTTATACCAGGCTTCTATGAAGAGTATATTAAATTAAACCAGTCCATAGCTTGGCGGGTATTTAGACAACAAAAGAAAGAAGTGAGATGCCAATATGAGAAGCATAATGGCCATGCTTTTCAATAACAGAAATCTCATCAGTGAAAACCAGCTTTTTGGCAGTTTTTAAAAAATGCTCTTCAAGTACCAGGTGATGATTGTGTGACATGATCAGACTGCACAGGAAATGCATGAAGCATTGGACGTGTCTTCAGATTCCTGCATGGTCTCCCCTTGCGCATGTTGCAGGTACGGAATCTGTGGGGTTGACAGTAAGTTACTGACATTGCAGGGGATCTGAAAATATGCACTGCTCAACTCTCCATTCCAAGTGTTCTTCATCAAGCGAGCAAGAGTGCTGATGCCCCCTGTTTGTGAGGAAAGCAAATATACAAGAAAAAGAGAACCCCAAGCTGTGACATTATTTGTCTAAATGTCACAGCTGCTGCAAGAAAGACTGTGGGTCCTGGTTATCACTGTAGCATTATTTGGATACTCTACTCATGGTTAAATAGAAGATAGTAGGAATGAGGCATCTGTGTGGATGGAAATGATTGCAAATGTCCAAAGGGAGGAAGGTGTCACATATATAGGGTTCCATTCAATCTGGAACCCTGAGGGATGTTTCTTAAAACAAAAACAAAAAACCTTACATATATAATCAAATAAACACATCTCTTTATTCAGTGCATATAAAGATGCCTAAAACCAGCAGTTCTGTGTTTATATAAACAATTCCACCAGCTCTGTGTGAACCTGCTGGGACAAAAATAGCAAAACACAGATGGCTTCAGACATGGCGCTTCCATGGAAGGAACAGAATGCACATCTGAAATCACTTTTAAGGTTGCAACTAGATGTTATGGAAGGTCTGGGGCTGCTGCCATTCAGTGCCACTGTTCCTCTATTTCTGTTGAAGCCTGTTTTAATATAAAGTACATTTTAACATCGTCAAGTCTGCCTAGTGCTGGCTGTCAGCACTGGTTATCAGGGCACTCTCACAGCATGATGATGTCACATCACATGTTAGGTAAAGCTATATTTTGATGAAAAGGATGCAAAGAGACTCAAGTCACTTCCAAATGACCAGCTCATTGAGCATTCCTCCTGATTTGATCGCACATGTCTGCAGGGAGGTAGCGCACATTCTCATTTGTTTCTGAGGAGGTTATATGACATTGGGTCAAACAAGCATTATCCCACCCTTTCCAGTGCATTTATTTCCCAATCACTTTCCTTAGCATGAAAAAAGGTCTGGTTTTCTTTTTGGCAAGGTGGGACGGGGAGGGAGTGTTTTGTTGCACAAGAGCGCCAAATCAACTTTAACTGTGCAATCTGAATTTGTCAGTTTGTGACTGAATCTCACTACAAAATAGAGACAGTCTGGAAGTGTTCTCAGTGTTTCTTGGACCATTTAGCTCCATCCTGTGTCATTGCAGAGAATCTCATAGGACCTCACCTGAAGGGTTATGTACATGGTTGAAAGCCTCCTCAGTAGCAAGCAGCATTGTGTTACTAACAATTAAATGAACACCCAAGCCCTATTCTGTTTAAGGGCAACTGCCTGGAGTGAGGAAGCCTCTTATACATGTGGTGGCTTCCATGCAATGTATAACTGTGGAAAATCAGGGTTCTGCATCCTGTGGGGAGCCTACATGAGTAGAAGGACACTTCAGTCAGTAACTTTGAACTCATGGAGGCTGCGGGCAAGATGACAGACCTGTTGCACTCGTCCCTGTGTTATCTTCTATGTGCAGAATTACCCCTTACAGTAATGCCTGAATAGCTGATCCAATTGAGTAAATGTCCTTGGAAAGCAAGGGAATTCGTTGGAACACTTTTGCCATTTAGTAAATAGGAGTTCATGCCAGGTGAGGCATCACTTAGTAATTTGTATGTTTCTTTTGCTCCCTTCCCTATGAAGAAATTTTTCACAAAATTCTAAATTACGCTGGAATGTGCCTTTCAGGATGACTATATAGATGTGTTATTGAAAGCCTCCATGTTTTGAATAACATATTTGGCTTGCATACTTAATGTATATTTTAAGTTATTAATGAGCCCGCTGATCTGAAGAAAGAAAATGTATAAATAATTAACACTGAGCTAATGCTGGCTTAACAAACTGGAAGCAAGACATATTTTTTTTTGAAGTTGTCACTACAGAATTAAGTTCCCTGCATTTGTCAACAAGTACACAATAATTTGCCACCATAATTCCACATTTCACTTCAAGGACACTGAAGAACTTTAGGAGTTTAAATACAAATTGCAATTCTCTCTCTCTCTCTCTCTGTGTGTGTGTGTGTGTACGTACATACATACATACATACATACATCCAATTCAGGGGCACTTTTAGGAGCTTGGAGAAATTGTTATTACTATCTCACAACCTGACTTATTTCAGGGTGTTGGGGCAAGGATGAGGGTGGAGGTGAGGAAGAGAGCCATGTCTCAGCCCCTGGAAGGAAGGGTTGGATGTAATGTGAAAAAGAATCATTCTCCAAAGTTATGCAAGGTGGAATTATTCTCATAGCTGGCACGAAAGAAGGGCTGGGAGAGTTGCATTCAAATTAGGACTCTCCAGATGTGCTATTCATGGATAACCCTTTATATGCCTATTTATCTGAAGAGTGCTGGGAACATCAACTCAGTCCCTTTAGCCAAGTTGGTTACCAGAGTGGTGTCTGACCTTGAACTGTCTGCATTGTTGTAAGTAGAGTGACCCAGTCCACATTGGAAAGGTAATTCATTTTTCATCTGCATTAATGCCACACCAGAATACCCTCTTCTGTGATGTGTTCAGAGCCAGGGGTGACAGATGAGGCCTATATTCAAGTATTTTGTGTAGGTATGAAGTTCTGTTTAACTTCGATAATTCAAGAAACTGGAAGGAAATAATCACCCAAGCAAAATTTCTAAGATGCCCTATTGTCTGTTCTGTTGAGGAACCATAGAATCAGCATTATCAGTGAGCACCCCTGTACTCTACGCAAGAACAAAAAAAATCTTTTTATAGTTCACATCCCAAAATAGCTTGATAAAAATAAATCAACCTGGTGCTCAGAACATTAGGATCGATGAAAATTCTCATGCTAGTACCCTTCCAATATGCTAAAGCAGAAAATTCCATCCTGACTGCAGACATAGTGTTCAATGCTCAACTTAACTCTCTGCATGGAAGTAAGGATCAACTTTGCTAAGCTTAAAAATGCAAAGCAAGCTCCCACTTGGCAGGTGATATATTTGACATACTTCTTTCTTTATGTGAACATTTCCTGAATAGCACCAGGTACCATTGCAATGTTCATAATTATTGCTGAAGAACCCCCAAAAGAGACAATTAAATTAAAGAGTCCACTTAGGTAACAGATGCCAAAGTTTCACTGTTAGATCCATTTGTCATAATATTCAGCCCCCTGACAATAATGAACATCCGTTTGTCATGTGCAAATAACAAAAGATTATGCATGATTAACTCTCCTACCTACCTCAACAACAACAGCAACAACAACACTATCTGAAAACTGCTTTCAGCTGGGCCATAATTTGTTTTCTGAATGTGGGAATGATTAGGTGCAACAACTGAAACTGGCTTATTTGCAAATGTTGTTTTAATAACTTATTTTAGGCTTGAACTTCAATATGTTGTGCACCTGACAGAGCAAATCACCTAGTAATAGTAGCCCATAGGTGAGGGAAACATAAGGGTCAGATTGAGTCCAAACCAAAGGCCAGGCGGAACAGCTCTGTCTTGCAGGCCCTGCAGAAAGATGTCAAGTTCTGCAGGGCCCTAGTCTCTTGTGACAGAGCATTCCACCAAGTCGGGGCCAGTACTGAAAAGGCCCTAGCACTAGTTGAGACCAATCTAACCACCTTACAACTTGGTACCTCCAAAGTATTGTCATTTGTGGACCTTAAGGTCCTCTGCGGGGCATACCAGGAGAGGCGGTCCCGTAGGTACGTGGGTCCTAGGAAGAAGGCAACATCAAAAAGTGCCACTACTGGACCATGCTCTTTAAACATTTCATTGATATGTCAGCAAAATGGCACTACTATCTCATTTTTTAAAAAGAAAAGATATGGCACGGCAAGATCTAAATGCTAGTGTTGCAAAGGTTGTATTGGACATCATGAGTATGTGAGATTTACATGCTTGAGCATTGAGATCAGAATACATTGTATCTTTAGCTATTATGTTGATTAAAAGTACATTACACATTCCTTAAGGGGAGCACTTTTTTCCTGAAGGGAACAGTTTAATTACACTAGACTTTCCTACTATTTATGAGATTCATTGAAGGTATGAAACTGTAGCTTGATTTGTACCATCACTTCCTACACCATCTGGGTAGTATATCTCTGTTTCTAAGGAGAGAAAATGGTAAAAATCCTGCAGACAAACTACAAACATGACAGAGTGTTTCAGCCTTTACAAGAGGAGATACATCATGGCATGAACAAACCATTACTCTCTAGAAACATGATTGAAACATATGTTGGCTAGGGAAAAATAACACCTGTCTTTATCGCTCTCTCTTCCTCTATAGGCAACCACATTAAATTTCTAGTTTTGTATACCATTTAAAAAAGAAGAAAGGAACAGAAAATTGTGTTAGAACAACTGTCACTTTTACTTTTTATTATGATGGTTGTCTTAAATATTTCCTTTTTTTTATTTTCAAACTTTAAATAGATGGTCCCAAGGACACCACACACAAAACAGAGGTAAGAACAAATAACACAAAGAAAGGCTGTGTATTGCATTTGTGCAACAGTGCAGCCCATGCAAGTTCTATGTTATCATGTCCAGTGGCAGCTGGTGCCCAGTAGACCTGGTGGGGCTGCTAGGGCTTATAGGAGCATGAAAAATGAGCAGTCACAGAGGTGTGGCCAAGTTGTTCTGCTTTCCTCCTCCATCCTCCTTCCTTGCTTCACAGTTGCTTCTCTGCTGGGAGAAAAGTTGTGGGGTCCACACCTGTTATGGTTCTCTCCTTATCCTCTTCCTTTGCAAAGCAACAGTGGACACATTGCAGTTTTATTAATACTTAGCTCCTACATGTCTTACCTTGCTACAAAAGGCGCCCCTATTGTCTCAATATCTAGTGTGGGTTAATGCCCAAGAAACTCTACAGAGCATTTTAAATTTGCCAGAGTCTTTTATCCACACAACAACCCTGTCAAGTAGATTATAGTTGGCAATTTTAGATTGTCGTGAAAAATTAGCAGAACAACAAAAACAACAGCACTAGCACCTACACTTATTATGGTATAAGCTTTGGGGGCCTGAATTCCACTTCATCTGATGCTTCATTCTTGGTAATCCATGAAAGCTAATAGAATAATAAATTTGCTCTCCTCTAAAGCAGGGGTTCCCAATTAGTTAACTACTGTGGGCCCCCTGTGTTTTTTTTCAAAAGCCAAGCCATGGATTCCCTAAGTGCTACAGAGACCTAACAGTAGATTAGCATAAATGTTTGTAGAGCTTCTCAAGGTTAAAAAAAAAAGAGTGGGGGGAGACAGGAAAGAGTGTGTGGCTTTCAGATTTTAGGGTAGGTTTAAAAAATAAATTGCTTGTTATTCCCTTTTGGAGGGCTGGGCTCCTGTTACCCTGACCTTGACTGATCATTTGGTTCTTTCTTGCTGCATCAGATGCACCAATCGTCACACATATGGTCATTCTCTGGAGTTAAAATTCAACATAAATACATCAGTGGGCATCATTCTGTTTAGGGTAGGAAGAAAACCCTCTAACTAGTAGCATTGCTTTTGTTTTAGAACAGCTATAGCAGGGATGGGATAACTTCTCAAATCCTAATGGCAGCATGCAAAGTTCTTCATAAGGGCATGGACACAGCCTTCCCCAGCATCATCCACACACAGTATAAAAACAGATTGTGACCCCCTTGGTTGGATGGAACATCACTCCTGAACACCTGTTCTCAGTTGCAAATTAATTTTCATAATAGGAGTGAGGGCCAGCTCACAGAGCAATAGCTTCCACATGAAGAATCCCTTAGGAGCACACAGGAGCCACGATGAGGCTTGTGCCTGGATAGCATTCCTACAGAGGGAAAATTGTGCCTAAATATGGAGGATGTAAATGGGGTCACCCTGAACTGCACAATGGTGGAAGCCCTTCTTTGGTGGTGGTGGTAGGGGGTCAATGAAGACTGCTGTATGGGTGAACTAGCCCTCTGTTCAATATCAAACTCTTCAGCCAGAGCACGTGGCTTTATCTAGCTGGCAATAATTTCGCTTCAGTCAATTCTCTTTTTTAAAAGATTTAACAAAGAAAAGGGAAAATGCTGGCAACATTACTTCTCCCTCCCCGTCTCTTAATAGGAAAGCATGATTTCACACATTTTCAACAGACATGAAAAGCTTGCTGAAACAGTTGCTCAGTCATAACAACATGTAACCTGGACATTCAAAGTTGGCACATCACGAACTGGTTCTACGGGTTCATGCAAAAATATGTTGGCCTATGTGCTGACAGTGACAGTTGCAATCTGGCAGTTGTGTACAATATTATAAATGGCTCTTTATGTCTTGGTTTCAGATTCACACCTTGGAGTTGGGTCCAGGACCCTTTCCTGTATTTTTAGCAGCAGTAGGAAAGATTCCTGAAATAAGAGTTATTTCATCCAAAACTCATTTCCTTCCCAGAAAAGAACTGTCAAACAACAGAACTTATCCTGGTAACTAGAATTTGAAACATTTTCTCTGAAACCTGTTGAAATCAGTAGGTTTAATTGTGCTGGATCTTGACCATGTCCTTACTTACAGTTAAATTTGACAAATGAGGCACACAGTAGTTAGTATTTCAGTTGGCTTCAGTCAAAACTTCTAATTGTTCCAACCATTTTCTTGGTGAACTTGATGGAAGTCTGTCTTTTTCTGTCTGTTTGCTAATTATCATACCTATCATACTGCTGACCTTGATGGAAAGTCATGCTTAATTTCACTGAAAGATTAGGCAGAAAATGTATGACAGAAAACAAATGCAAGGGGACTCATGGCTAATATTTAATAATTTTGTAACTAGGTGCAGTTAATGAGTAGGCAGTAGCAGAGAGCTGATTCAACACATCAAGTGACCTGAGTAAAGTTTTCTAAGGATTTTAAATCAGACTCACCTTGAAGTTGAAGAAGGTATTTAGCTGATTTTAAAAACAAAAAATATAGAGAATTTGTCACGGAGCTCTGCTTGAGTCAGCTGTGATAATAATCCTGTATTTATGAAATTGTGTACGTAGTGCCAAAATTAGAATAAGATTTTCATAATGTATCGAAGCAGAAACAGACCTCATGCAGTATCAAATCCTTTTTAATTAAATTGTAACTGTTTTTAATCTTAAACAATTTATTTGGGGGGGGGGATACATCAGGAAAGGATAATGAAAAGCATCATAAATGAGATAACAACGAAAGGCTGAAATATCTAAGTATTTCAGTCATTCTGAAAGTACAAGTTTAAGGAGTTAAAGTGAAGGTTAACTCTCATAAATCATAATGACAAATTATTCAGAAGCGTAGCCTAATCCTACAAGAGATTACACAACAAAAGTCCATATGACAGAAAATCAGGTTTGGTACAGCCATGAGAAGACAATTTGCATGAGTTTTAAATTTATATACGGTACAAAACTTAAGTTTAAATGATGAACCTCTTCCATTAGTGAAATACATATAGCATTCCATGAATAAACCTTAGCATTTAGTGTCTCTTAAGCCTGCATTCCTATGCACCAGGGTTGGGTAGCTTAATATCAGGGGGCCAAATGCAGCTCCCCAGGCCACTCTAACTGCCCCTTGAAAACCTCTTCAGGCCAAACCCTGACCCAGCCACACCCTTCACTGACATTGCTGTGTATTATATACATAGGTAAAGGTAAAGGTACCCCTGCCCATACGGGCCAGTCTTGACAGACTCTAGGGTTGTGCGCTCATCTCACTCTATAGGCCGGGAGCCAGCGCTGTCCGCAGACACTTCCGGGTCACGTGGCCAGCGTGACAAGCTGCATTTGGTGAGCCAGCGCAGCACACGGAACGCTGTTTACCTTCCCGCTGGTAAGCGGTCCCTATTTATCTACTTGGACCCGGGGGTGCTTTTGAACTGCTAGGTTGGCAGGCGCTGGGACCGAACGATGGGAGCGCACCCCGCCGCGGGGATTTGAACCGCCGACCATGCGATCGGCAAGTCCTAGGCGCTGAGGTTTTACCCACAGCGCCACCCACATCCCGCATTATATACATACTTACCTGGAAATGCCAAGCCCCATTTGGACTCAGTGTGACTAATTTCTGAACTGACATGAATAGCATTACACTGCTAGGTATGCAGCCAGTACCTTCTCATTATAAGCTAGCTTCCTTTTGCCTAACTGATGAACTGTTAGGAAAAGTCAGACCTTTTCCCCACAACATGATCCTTCAAATAAAACCCACACTTTTTGCTGGATCAGACCATCAAATCCATGGCCAGTTTATCAGATTGGGTAGATATACTTTCAAGTTCTTCCCCATCTACATCTTTCTACATATATTTTGGACTGCTGAATTAATTGTCTTTGTATTTCAAGTGCAATTGTTGCGTTAGTCACAATTGCTTAATGTAGTGGTTCCAAAACTCCAGCCGATCCAACGGATCACTTGAAAATTGCTGAGCGCTTAATGGCTTTTCTACCCCTCACTTCCTTCTACAGCATGTGCAAAAATTGCCTTCTTGACCATTGGACCCACTATTAGTTTCGTCTGCTCAATCCACCAGAGCCTGTCTTTGCATGCAGGGAAAGTCCTTAACTCACTGATGGTTGATACCCTTCAGCTTACCCTCACCTGGTTTAGCTGGCAAGCATCTTACAACATCGAAAATAATCCATAAACTAGGACTATGGGATGCCGAGTTAAAATCTCCACTCAGTCATACCTGAAGTTCACAGGGTGACATTTGGCCAGTCACCAACCTGCCTTTGCCTGCTTGCTAAGGCCAACACAGTGGGACCTCAGGTTATGTACCGTCCTCCTTACGAACGCTTCGGGTAACGAGCTTCGCTAACCTGGAAGTAGGTGCTCCTGGTAACGAATTTTGCCCTGAGATATGAGCAGAAGTTGCGCGCTGGCAGCACAGCAGCAGCGGGAGGCCCCATTAGCAAAAGTGTGCCTCAGGTTAAGAACAGTTTTGGGTTAAGAATGGATTAAGTTCGTAACCGGAGGTACCACTGTAAAAACATCCATAACAAAGGCAGAATAGTACATGCAGCTGGATAGTGCAGCTGGTTAGAGCATGGTGCTGATAATGCCAAGGCTGCAGGTTTGATCCCCATAAGGAGCAGCTGCACATTCCTGCATTGCAGCTAGATAATCCTTAGGGTCCCTTCTATGTCTGCAGATAGTGATAGTGAAGCACTTTTTCGGCTATATGAATGTTACAAGACATGCGTGTATGTTGTGAAAAAACACACATTCTTAGGAACAGAATGATTTTTAGTGAAGAAAAATAGATAGTAAGGTCAAAATAAGAAACCTATAAGTCTTCTGGAGCCAGAATGTCAAATGATGGCATTACGTCAGACTAGGTAGTTGAGCTTGAGGCCTGGAGATGGAGCAAGATTTTGTTTTATCTGTATCATTTCAAAAAATAGTCTTAGATACTATGTTGGGGAGATATACATCACTAGGGCTGTTATTTTGTAGTCTGATCTGACTGGAAAGTTGGGGAAAAGGCAAACCACATATACAAAGACATATTTCTTCACACCAAAATGGCTAGCCAGGATCATAAAGCCTGTAAAAGCTTTATCACATCATAATACTTCTTCTGACAGCGACATCCTGCCACAGTTCCTGAAGTACTCAGAATGGAAGGTATAACAGACATATTCAGGGAAGGGAGTATACTGTATTGTAAACCAGTTGTACAGCCCAATCCTGGGCATATTTACTCAAAAGTTAGTGCCACTGGATTCAATGAGTCTTACTCACAAGTAAGTGTGCCTAGTATTGCAGTCTGGTAACTCGGTGCAAGGAGCAGAGTCTTAATAGGTCTCTGCTTAGCTCTATTAGGCATTGAAACGGACAAGCAAAATATCCCAACAAAATAGCAGTGCTTTTCTTATCAACATGCCACTGAAGCACTTTAATCATTGCAAAAAATACCTCTGACAGTTGTCTATTTAAACCATTTGGGGGTTGCTTAAAGCTGAAATCTGTTTTCTTACTGATTTGTTTTCTGCTAATGCATGTGCTGTTTTGTTACAAGAGAGCCCTTTCCCTGTGCTGGAAGGCATTGGAGCATTCGCTTTCACAAGAATAACAGCAATAATAATAAAAAAAATTATGGACTCTGCTAACGGATATTGAGAAGTCAGACAAGTAAATCTTTCACTGTCAAATATGCGGAAGCCTATCTCACTAGTTAAGAAGTGTGGGTATGTTTTTGTTTCTACAAGCAAACATTAACTCCCCACCCCCACCACTTTAGAAGGGATTGTGCTGGAATGTCTATTAGATGAAACAGAAAGCTGCACACATAGAGAAGCTGATAGGAAGGTACAGCAGAAAGTTTATATGGCAGCAGCAACGTCTATCAATCTAATGATGATGATGGTGATAATAATAATAATAAAAATTATTATTATTATTATTATTATTATTATTATTATTATTATTATTATTATTATTATTATTTTATACCCAACCCATCTGGCTGAGTTTCCCCAGCCACTCTGGGCAGCTTCCAACAGAGTGTTAAAAACAATACAGCATTAAATATTAAAAACTTTCCTAAACAGGGCTGCCTTCAGATGTCTTTTAAACATAAGATAGGTGCTTATTTCCTTCACATCTGAAGGGAGGGCATTCCACAGGGCAGGCACCAATACTGAGAAGGCCCTCTGTCTTGTTCCCTGTAACCTCACTTCTCGCAATGAGGGAACCGCCAGAAGGCCCTCAGCGCTGAACGATGGGGGTGGAGACGCTCCTTCAGGTATACAGGACCGAGGCCGTTTAGGGCTTTAAAGTAAAAAAAATTCCTTCCAGTAGCACCTTAAAGACCAACTAAGTTAGTTCTTGGTATGAGCTTTCGTGTGCATGCACACTTCTTCAGATACCGAAGTGTGCATGCACACGAAAGCTCATACCCAGAACTAACTTAGTTGGTCTTTAAGGTGCTACTGGAAGGAATTTTTTTAATTTTGACTATGGCAGACCAACACGGCTACCTATCTACTACTAGGGCTTTAAAGGTCAGCACCAACACTTTGAATTGTGCTCGGAAACGTACTGGGAGCCAATGCAGATCTCTCAGGACCTGTGTTATGTAGTCCCGGCGGCCACTCCCAGTCACCAGTCTAGCTACTGCATTCTGGATTAATTGCAGTTTCCGGATCACCTTCAAAGGCTCCCAAACTTCACCCCACCCCCATAGGCCACTTGAAAATTGCTGAGAGACTTGGCAGGCCACTTAATGATATTTCTGCCTCTTGTACCAATTGTAATGTGCTGTGCTACATGCCGTATGATTTTTAATTGTCCTTTTTTGGCTTATTTTATTTCTCATATTATATTTTATTACAATTTGAGATACATGCTGACTCTGCGTCCCTTTTCTTAGTCTTTCTTGCTGCTAATCCTCTGCACTCATTTCAAATGTTTCCTACCTGCCCAACACCACTTCCAGTCTGTCCTGGTTACCTTCTGGGTAGACCACCAAGTTCACAGACACTGATTCCTGATCCTCCCAGACACTTGGCAGACAACCTATCTGAAGCTCATAGTTTCATTAGGACAATGCACTTCAGGCTTTTGATTAAAGACCTCTATAGTTCTTTGTTTGATCACACAACAGTCTGCTCTGGGCAAGCGGCAGGGAGAACCATAGATGGAGTCTTCTGCCTGACTTCCTGTCCCATCCTTTCTGTTTCCTTTACAGGCCCTGAGTTTCTACACTTAGTTCTGTTGTTCATGAGACAGTGGTCCATGGACCACATTTCGAGAACTCTAGATCTAAATCACATTATGCCATATACAACATAAGCAAAAAGCAGTTCAGGCAGCAGTATACAAATCACCATTTTGGACAGTATGGGCTCATACCCTGTGAAATCTCGCAATTGGCGAGATTTTTAAAGTCTGCTGGACTAACTTGATCAGCTCCATATTTCTGAGACCTTTTCCATATACACCCTAGCCCCCAGAAACAGACTATTTGCTTGGAATGTATTGTGTACATGTGCACAAGAATCCCAAATCTGTCACCCTCTAACAAGCACCCCTCTCTTCTTTTCCCCTCTTTCCCCTTGTTTATCTTGTTAAGTAATGCTAATTTAGCTTGGAGTGCTTGACAGGAACTGCCTTCTTCCTGTAAGACCAGGTGTAAAAATTACCTGATTGCTCAGTGATTAAAGGATACCTAATTTCAGTCTGCAGTGGCATCGTAATTTCTTTTTTGACATCATTGACTACTACAAGTCTACCCTCCCAGGGAGAGAACTACCGTAGACCACATCCAGGAATGGGTTTGACCCTTTATAGTGTTGCCCCAGCAACTGGTGCACACATCTAGTGAGAATCCTAGAGCACTGAAGACACCTTCTTTGGTAGGGATAGCATTCTTCAGAGTACAAGCTGAGGCCTTGGGAGGAAAGGTAACTTATATACAGGGCTGTCTTAAGCATATGCGGCACCGGGGTGCAAAGATCCACCCGGCACACACACACCCCAGGTTGCCCAGTCCCAGGCACGCAGGAGAACGGAGCCGGCTGCCCACCCCAGTGTCTCGCTGGCTTGGTTGCCCCCGAACTCGCGGTGCCCTCAGCTGAAGAGCCCACTGTGGCGCTCCGACCGATGGGTGGGCTCTTCCCCGGACTCAACTCTCAGGCCCTGGACTCTCGGCCTGGCATCCCTGAGAATCTGGCGTCCGGGTGCCCCACACCCCTAGCACCTATGGGTAAGACAGCCCTGCTTATATATATAAGGTTAAGAATGTATGGAATTTCATGATAACTGCTAGAACGGTTGTGCAGGATATTTCATTGCTGTTGTTGAATTAAGAACCTGACTAGCTCGCAAAGGCTGAAATTTGGAGGAAGCATTGCTCTCAAGAAGCCAACTGTCCTGAGTTTCAGAATTATGTGTTATCGCATCATCCAAGTCAAAGGCACTTAGCATACCCTTAATTAAAAGTGTATGACACCCCTCTTTGTAAGCAACAAATTTGCTCTTGACTCTTGCTGGTGAACCTCTGGGTTCTAAGAAGATCCCACAAGCTTGAAGTCTGCTCACCCCTGCCCCAGCGAACATTTTTGCTATTTAATTCACAACTTAGGTTTTCTTTATAAGCTTCACTTTTCCAAACATAGAAACCTAGGGGATTCCCCCCTCTACACTTATAGGAGAATCGGCTTACTGCTTCTGAGACTCCAGCCAATAACGGAACATTTGTACCAACCCTCTTTAATTCTCATTGCCTGGTCAAATATTACTGCTTCTTCATTATCTCTTCTTCTGGGGAAAACCTAAGCACGCTCTCACAGGAATTAATTATGAAGCAGTTAAGCCTGGTTAAAGCCTCTATTTGCTGCATTTACAAAATTCATAATACTGCGGATCTCTCCCTCACAATGAAAAGGAAGTAAGTTGTAGGGCATCGTTCTATTCATTGTCAAAATGTTCATGTACCACCAGCTGACTCATTCTCCTCTTTATAGATTTACCACCTAGGTTTCTTTCTCCATGGAGGGCATTATTTTCAAAGCTGAGCTCAAATAGGGTTGCACTTTTCTGTAAAATTAAACATATGCACAGCTGGCCATGAGATTAGAGCCTAAACTTTGCTCACTGCTTAGTTATGCAGTAGACAGAACAGTATTCTATCTTCATTCAAAGATATTTATGGACCCTTTCTAGATGTAGTAGGATAAAAGATGGTGACAGCAAGATGTATCACATCCAGTTCTGGGTGCCACTTATACAGGAATGATAATGATGAAAAACCTCAGAAGGGATTCAGAAGGGAGTGGCTAATACAAGTCCTTTAAATGGATCATATGAATGCTGAATGAGCTGGGCCTATTTAGGTCAAATAAAAGAAGGTTGAGAGGGCATACAGAACATTTTTCAAATATTTCAAAGGATTTTCAAATGCTCCTATTCCTATTTGAAAAGGGAAGGACAAGGGAACAAGGAAGAAATAAGGATTGTTCAACATTTGAAGGACATGACAAAGCGATTTTGTTCTTCATGAAGGTAGTTAGAGGTAAGCATTAGGGGAGAAACGTCTAAATCGTTTGTAAGTACTGTCTAAGGAAATTGTAGATGTTTTGTTCTTGGACATATGCAAACCAAGGTTTCATAGGCAGCTGTTGAAATGCTACTTTGAATATATTCGCCTTAGGGGTAAGATGTCCAATTCAATTACTTCCAACACTTGTGACTGTAAGGGCCGGTTCAAATTACAATTATATTCATGGGGTGATGGGATAAATAGAAAACCAGCGGAGGGACACACCAAAAAAAATGGCAACCAATACAATTTGGAGTGTAGATAATGTAGCTTAAAGATGTGAGAAACCCCTCTTAAACTAACAAAAAACCTCTTTCAGTTCCCCTAGAAAATTGGCAGGCATTTTGCTCAAGAGGACCTTTCCAATTTGTCTCAAAGTGCCCTTTACAAAAATATAGTGAAGACTCAAGGTATTACCATCTTGAATTGCTACTGGGCATCTGATTCGGTGCAGCTGGGACCAGATTGCTCACATGGTCATAAGGGACCCCTAGGGAAGATGAATGAATGTGATTGCCTTTCCTTCCTGTCTGCCTGGAGTGCTTGTATATCAGCCTCCTCTTGGCCTCTGTGCCCCCAGCCCTGCCTGAGTGTCTCTTCTCCCCACTGTTGCAAAGTCTCTCCATCTGATATCTGTCCCACCACCCCGCTTTGCTTTGTGCTCCTCCAAATATCTTTTCAATAGCTGCATCATGCCACATTCAGAATGGCAAAATGGGAGGAAAGGCGTGATGCTCCCCTATTCTTCTTTGGAGCCCTCTCAAGGTAGTAGATTCCACATTCAATTTGATCCTTAATGCACAGCCGACTTTCCCCCTGCCTTACATCCTCTCCAGCGTGGTATAGTGGTTAAGAGCGGTGGACTCGTAATCTGGTGAACCAGGTTCGCTTCCCTGCTCCTCCACATGCAGCTGTTGGGTGACCTTGGGCTAGTCACACTTCTCTGAAGTCTCTCAACCTCACTCACCTCACAGAGTGTTTGTTGTGGGGGAGGAAGGGAAAGGAGATTGTTAGCCGCTTTGAGACTCCTTAAGGGGAGTGAAAGGCGGGGTATCAAGTCCAAACTCCTTCTCTTCCTCCTCTTCTTCTTCCTTATGATACACTTTGCATTTAGACCTGATCCCTAGGGAAAGATGGAGAGGGTTAAATACATTCTGAGAGGGGGTATAAATGCCTCTCTAGGCACCCAGACACTCTTTTTGTCCACCCACCTCTTCCAATAGGTGGAACTGGGCTGGAATGTAAGGAGTCACCAAGCATGTGCTGCGGGTGCAACACACCTCTCTCCTCTTGCTCCCGTTCTGTGTCGTTGTCAGGGCAGGATGCTGTTCTGCTACCTCTTGCCTCCCCTGCTCAGTCCACACATATCTGGAAGCAAAGGATTGTAGAGCTCTATTCACATGTTAATCAGGTGTGGGGAATTCCCATGTTGTGGTAGACCATCATTCATGGCGGTGATAATGTCAATTCACTTTGGATGGGCATCAGCATCAAAATATTCAACTTAACTCTCCAACTGTGTTGATCTGAAGCAGGTTTCCTTAACATTCAGCCCCATTATTTGAAATTGGAAGAGTCAGATACAAAACTAGATGCAAAGAATGTGGTAGGAAGGACATCATTCATTTTGTACCTGGCCATGGTTTTGCACATTTTTATTATTTCCTTTTTTCATTTCTTTTAATGAATGGTCAAACTGTGAGACTTTACTTTTCAATTCACTGCCAAGGACTTCCGAATAGAAGAGGACACCATGATTTATAGATATTTTATCCAATTCCTGAACAAAGCTGCATTCTTTGAGGAACTTAAAATGGTATGGGAAGTTGTCTTAGCACTTTTGATGCTTGCAGAGTTCAGCTGTCAGCCAATTTCAATATATTTCTTTTTCTGGGAGAAGGTTAGATAGAGCACATGAGTTTCCATCAATATATTTCTCCTGTAGCACTCATGTTACAATTTGAAGTAGTATTTTCCTGTCCTTCTTCTCACAAACTATAAAAACATGCAACTAGCGATGCAACTCATAGAAAGAAGGTGGGAGTCAGAGTCACATAGGCGACCTCCTGACACTGTCTGCTACAGCTTCCCTGGGTAGGGCTGGGGTGGAGTAGCAGTGAGGTCAGGGCTGAGTGGATACACTGGTGGAAGTACCTGATTGGTTCTGCCAGCGACTCCACCCATCTTCAACATCTCTACCTCATTGCTCCACCCTAGCACCATCCAGATAAGCTGTAGTGATGCCCATACTGGAAAGGAGGCTCCCCAGCTCTGTCGCACCATCCTGGCCAACTGACTTCTGTTGCTTATTAACAGCATGGGGGCTGTGTGGTTTTTGGGTTTTGTATGTAGTTCTTAGTCTGCTTCTGTAACTGCCCTGCAAATAAAGTTTTCCTAAAAGAAAGGATGTGAATCCCTTAAATAAATGAAGGAATCTTTGTGCACTCATATGCATGAAACAGAAGAGGGATAGGCAGGAAAGGGGGATCTGTTCTCTCCTACAAGTGTGGCTATACTCATAGTAGGGTGGACTGTGTCTTTATAGTTCCTATTAAATATAATACTGTTTATTATTAAAATACGATTGCAATCATTTAGTCCATTATAAAGATGATGAAATTAGTTTTTTTTTAAAAGCACTTGAATACATGGAATATATTTATATTAAGTATGCTTCATGTAGATGAACCTGGGATATCACAACAGGCATTACAAATCATAAGAAATGTAGAGGAAACACAATATATGGAGCCACAATTTAATTAAGAGAGCTAAAGAAATTACCCTTCCACTCTGATGTATGTAACGTGTTTCTCACTTGCAATATTTAGCAATAAAATAACAAGGCAGCACAGATAAACTAAAGCAGAATGAAAGGGAGAGGGAAAAGGCAGCCACATACTTAGGTATTTTTCAAAAACCAATTAATGTCCAAAAAAATTGCAAGCCAATAAAAAGCAAATAAGTCAACAAATTCAGTGCTCAATACCTGTTTCATAATATGAATGCTGTGAGGGAAGGACTTTGGGTTTGGTTTGGTTTTATAAATGATGATTTCAGGCTGATTAGCATGAAACTGATTTATGGCTATGAAAATGAAGGATAAATAAAACAGATTGCTTCCACCATGAAAATAAGGAAGGCCTGAAAGGTTGTAATCTGTTGAAAACAATTCAGATAAGGTGGGGAGAACCCTTGAATGCTTGTATTTCATTGTAAACTGTGAAGCTTGGCTGTCAGTTGAAATGGGAGAGAAAAGAAAATAACCAACTAGAAATATTTATTTTCCCTTAAACTGAGAATCAATGGAGCTTCATCAACACTCTTTTCTTCCATGCACACTTGGTTTTATAAACTACCACTGTAATATCTTTTAAAACTCTCTGCACAAGAACCCCATTTTTAGACATGAAATATTTAGATGTGATGGTTAAAAACGTGGTTGCACTTGCTATGCTGATTAAATTCTCAGTTATAATAGGGATTCAAATATCTCGGCGGTGTTCCGTAGAACCTAAGTTCTGAAGGGTACCAGCACTCTATTTGTATCAAGGGTCAAAAAGTCACAGTTTTTTCAGGATGTGCATATAACACATACTCCTGCTGGCAGTGCTGCATATCCTGGGGCAGGAATGGAGCAGGGCCAGGCAATGTGGCTGGTGGTCTCCAATCTGCAGGTCCCCTGAACTCATCACTACCTCATGCCAGTGAACAGAGGGCCACCACTAGGAGTGTGCCACTGTCACTTCACCCTCCCACATGCTGCTGCTGACACCCATGTTAGAGACATTGCGCCGGCAGCAGTCTGAGATACGTTCAGTTCTCTTGGTACTCCCTCCTTAACACACTTACTGACAAAGCTTTACAATTCCTATTATGTGCTAGGAATCTTCAAGCTATATTTTTTGAGGCTGTCTATTGCCAGCTGGCTGTTAAAATGTTTGCATCAGAGGTGTTCAGCAGTTGTTTTCACTGGAATGTTTAAAAAGAAAAATAAATTTCCCCACTACCTAGAAAGCAGCAAATCTCAAGAAGAACAGAATTTCAGAGAAGAAGCCTCTTTTCCCTGCTATTTTCTTATCCCTTTCTGGACATTTTTACAAGTTTGGAGGTGGAATCAAAGAGTAAAAAGGTAAAAGGCAAAGAACCCCTGGACGGTTAAGTCCAGTCAAAGGTGACTCTGGGGTTGCGGCGCTCATCTCACTTTCAGGCCAAGGGAGCAGGCGTTTGTCCACAGACAGCTTTCTGGGTCATGTGGCCAGCATGACTAAACCGCTTCTGGTGCAATCGGACACCGTGACAGAAAGTGTAGAGATGTAAGGAGACAAAAACAATTAAAATTTTTTCCCAGTTTTGGTTTCCTTTGGAGAGTTGAACAGAATGTCTGGCCAGCTTCTCTGCTTATTCAAACCAGCTCAGTCAGGATGCTTACAAACTGCCATCTGTGTTGATCTTCCTTGTAGTCAGCATACAGTTGCTGAATTGAACTGAATTGAATTTATTGAATTTATATCCCACATTTTTCTCCAAGGAGCTGGGGTTCCCAACCATATGTTTCTCTTGTAATATTATTGTACTCCCTGAGGACCATTTGTATACAGGAGAATCAAGAGAGACATACTGCACCCCACCCCATGTTCTGGTTCTCTCCTAAAATATCATCAATAGTTGTTGTTTTTTCAACAAAGGATTTTGTTTTCCCAGCAATACTCTGAAACTGGAAGCGAGCCTGATGTGTGAAAAATTCCCCACAGAGGTATGTTCAGGAAAGCATTGGTGGTTGTTAAGCATCCTTGCCTCCCACCCATGCTTGAAACTACCTCTTTGTGCCCATCCTCCCTGTTGCCTTGGCAAAGGTAACATCTAGTTCTGACTTGGGAAAGAGGGATTTAGCCCACTAAGAAAACCACAGGTAGTTGTGATGTATGGAAGTGAAAGCTGGACCATAAAGAAGGCTGATCACCGAAGAATTGATGCTTTTGAATTATGGTGCTGGAGGAGACTCTTGAGAATCCCATGGACTGCAAGAAGATCAAACCTATCCATTCTTAAGGAAATCAGCCCTGAGTGCTCACTGGAAGGACAGATCGTAAAGCTGAGGCTGCAATACTTTGGCCACCTCATGAGAAGAGAAGACTCCCTGGAAAAGACCCTGATGTTGGGAAAGATGGAGGGCACAAGGAGAATGGGACGACAGAGGACAAGATGGTTGGATAGTGTTCTCAAAGCTACCAGCATGAGTTTGACCAAACTGCAGGAGGCACTGGAAGATAGAAGTGCCGGGCGTGCTCTGGTCCATGGGGTCACGAAGAGTCGGACATGACTAAACAACAACGACTAAACAACAACAACAATAGGTGGAGAGGCCAGATGCAGTACAGAACAAGGTACATGGACAGTTTAATAGAGAGTTTAGGCAGGTTCTCTCATTCCTGCAACATTAACAACTTGCACTCTCCAAAAGTCCCCTTTTTTACACAGGTGTTAATTCTCTATTTATTCGTTTCAATGTCACCTTCAAGGACTTCACCACATTGCCTGTGGTGTATTTTGCACTCATGTAAGGTGATACTTGAGTATAAAATGTAAAATGTGACTAAGGAGATTGAGTTTGTAGAGGAATACAAGGGACTTGGAGTGAAAACAGGGGCTATAAACAGCTTGCACTTGACAGTTGTGTCTATGAAGTCTTTCTCAGCTGGAATTGGAGAAGGAGAACAACATCCTTCCTCATCTAACGGCTTTGTGCTTGTCACTAAACAAATATTGGCCAAAGGATGTGGTAAACTCCATTTTCTGTGTGGGATTGCCTTAATGAGAATTTGAGAGGGGATTCCATCTAGCTATGTCAGATATTGCAGCATCCATGATCCTTGCTCATGCCAGCAATTGCTGACTTCAGGAAATGACAAGCTGTTTGGTGATGTTTCTGCACACTTGTGATAACTGCAGCTCTTTTGCAATTCTACTATGGTAAGGAATCACATCCTATAAACTTCAGTTTTGAATAGCTGAGTGCAATTCAAGTGCAACAGCATTTGTTTCCCATTGTAATTGTTCAGACAATGTCATATAGTATTTGCTCACACCTTAGCAACCTCCACACTATTATTTTTAAAATGCAGATTTAATTCATGTGAGCATTTATTGCAATATAACTTCAATGAAATGTCTAGATGTCTTGAAAAAATGTACAGAAGCATTACATAGGGGGGAAAGAAAAAGAAAAAAACTTGCCAACATTATGGGCAATTTATTTGCAGTGATACAGGAAAATTCAGGCATGCCTAAAATATTCTGAACTCCTAGTTATCCAAGGTCAGTTTGCATCCCTTGTTTAGTTTCCTGACATTACAGGGCTGACACAAGACATTTTTCAGCTTCAAATTTTCAGAAGCGGAAATCCATATGGCACCCACCCCCCTCATTACTGACAATTTGTTGCTCTTTAGTGACACCCAAATTTATTTTGCTTTAAGGTCTGGTGAGATCTGGAACACTAATCAAATGAAAGACAGAATACTGCTGCCAATGCTACATATGGGGATTTATCTTCTACTCCAGTGGAAATCTCAAGAGGGGATGCCATCTCTTTTTTGGGGGGTCTGCTGGTTTTATCCCATCCACCGCTGATTTGGGCATCTCAGTTTACAAGGAAAAATCATTTTTAAAATGAGAGCTGTAGAGGACATTAAAAGTGTATGCTTTAGGCTTCTAGCCAGAGGTCCAGGCCCTGGACTAGTAAGGTAGGGACAATACCTGTAATCTAATCTCTCGAATGCCAACCTTTATTTCAACAGCTCCTAAGAAGCAGCTCGCTGAACCTGATCCTGAAAAATAATCCACAAAGTCTGCTCTGCTACACAAAAGGGGTAAAAGGCCAAAGTCTTTTGACTTCCAGCTGAAGCTCTGAATATGAATATTGGCTTGTTTGTCTGGATGATGCAAGTAGTGGCATTACATGATAGTTAGCCATTACACATTGCTACCTCCAAATTCTTACAATGTAGACAGCATATTTCTGCCAGAGAATGGTAATGGTATTGGTGAGGACTTGAAGTTGGGTTTGTAGACCATCTGCTATTCCTTTGGTATGGTGACAGCCATGGGCAAGCCACTGAGCTGCCTGCCTCCATGAGATTTGGTAGGCTTAATAAGTTGTGGCTTGTTGATTCATGCAGCTCTTTGTGTTTGCTTCCTATTTGTCTCCTACTTCCACTACAGGCGCAAAGCCCATCTCCTTCCCATTCATCTATACATAGGCCATTGGCAAGTGTTGCCCCCATCACCTACCGCTGGAATCCTGGATTCTACCCCAAAGGCTCCTGTATTCCATTGCCCCTTGATCACTGCATTCATATTTTAATATAGCTAGTGTTTGTTACATCTTGCAATTTAAATGTCAGGAACATAGTTTAGCATAGTTCCAGTAGGTGGAGTAATGCTAAAGCAAATACTAATTCAAATGCTTAATTTCTCTTTCTTTTTCTCTACTGTTAATATTTTATGATAAAAAACTTCTTGAATTCACTAGTCTTAATAAGTAAAGTTCAAAGAGAAGATGTCACAGCTTACCATTAGGGTGCAGCCTCAGAAAATGAATTCTCATTGACAAACCTATGTTCACTTACTTGAGAGTAAGCTTCACTGAAGTATTTATTTCTAAGTTAGCATCCTTCAGACTGCACTGTGAAGCACACACACACTTTAAACTTGTTACATTTGCTTTTTTTAACCTCAGCACTAATCTGGTGAAAAAGTAATCAAGGTTCACCTTTTATCAAAGTAATTCATTTAAGTTTTTTTTAAAGTATAGATTTTGGATATATTTTTTAAAATCTTTACTATATCAAAATCCAGTGCTTTTTTCTGGGGGGGAGGACATGGGGGTACACATACCCCTAAACATTTTGTGAATTTAAGTTTGGCCTCATTGAGGGGCAGTAGTTCAATATGAACAGGAAAATGAGAGTACCCCTAAAAAAAGCGCTGTCAAAATCTCAGTAATTTCCTCCACACCCAGTGAATTCTTACTGTGTTGAAGATCTGGGGGGGGATGTATATTAGTAAAATATGCATAAGGATAATATGAATATTACACAACAACAAACTACTGAAACAGTATTACTGTTACTACTACTACTACAGTGGTACCTCAGGTTACAAACACCTTGGGTTACAAACACTTTGGTTACAGACTCCGCTAACCTGAAAGTAGTACCTCGGGTTAAGAACTTTACCTCAGGATGAGAATAGAAATTGTGGGCTGGCAGTGTGGCAGCAGCAGGAGGCCCCATTAGCTAAAGTGGTACCTCAGGTTAAGAACATTTGCAGGTTAAGAACGGACCTCCGGAACGAATTAAGTACGTAACCAGAAGTACCACTGTACTACTACTACACCTTTAATCAGAAGATCACAGGGTGGTTTATAATACAAAAACACAAAAATGCATACAATAGTAACGAACAGAATCAATACCCCAGTTTAACAGGTCGCAGATTGTTTAATTAGCCCAAGGCCTGGGTGAAGAGGAATGTTTTCGTATGCTGCCTAAAGATATGTAATAAAAAGGCAGCCCTGGGGAGAGCATTCCACAAATGGGACACATTTTACTCTTCACACTTGTTTTAGAAACCCAGACTGCATATTATTAACAAATATTATTTATCCCCTTCCTCAATCCACATGCAGAAACAGGATTTTCCGCGTGACAAAGAATGCTGCAAAAGGGAAAAGCTTATATCCAGCCCATAGTGCTCCACCCATTCAAGACCACCAGCAAACAGATGGTTAGTACCTGCAAGGAGAGGAAGCAGCAGCAATATGTGGCAGCCACTAGCACTACTGAGTATCTGCTATGGGGTGGTGATGCCAGCTTTAACAGCAGGTTTGGTTACCCCAAGACAACTCTTTCTGGTCATTCGGCAACTACATGCATGTACTGTGTAGCCTCAGCCTCCTCTGCTATGAAGTGACACCCACTTGCCTGCTTAGATCCAGGCATGGCCAAACTTGGCCCTCCAGCTCTTTTGGGACTACAATTCCCATCATCCCTGACCACTGGTCCTGTTAGCTAGGGATGATGGGAGTTGAGGTCCCAAAACAGCTGGAGGGCCAAGTTTGGCCATGCCTGGAACTGGAGTCAGTCACATTCTTCAGTGACCCCCCATCCCTCAATACCATCACTGTGATCAGCAAAGGGAATGTTTTCATAACATGTATGTAGCCCACAGTTGAACACAAACTGCAAAATTATTTGTGGCAATGTGTGGCAAAATTATTTTCACATCATTATTTATCCATAGCAGGAAAATGGAAGATGGCTATTGTCATGGGTAAATAAGAGGCAAGAAAGATAGTACTTGAAAGTGTTGTTTTTAACGTACGTTTTCTCTGTTTCCCAAACCACATAAACTGATCTATAGAAGTTCTTCATTATGGCACCTGTAGTGTGATTCTCTACAGGTTTACTCAGAAGTAAATCCCATTTAGCTTTGCTGGACTTACTCCCATATAAGCACGTATAAGATTGTGGCCTAGTTGTATAAATATTTAAAATTTTGTTTTAAAGCAGAAGTGATTACTTATACCTTCGGGATTTTATTTTGGCTTTAATCCTCTTTACATGTTTCATTGAAAATTATGATATGCAAAGACCCATGTGCACTTCCTTTCCAATAAATTTACATATTGCTGGATGATGATTATTACTGGCGTGCTGAATGCTCTATCTTCTGTAGGGAAAATGGTACATAGAGACCAAAGTATATTTAAGAAACCATAAATGACCATCAAACCTGCGATCGGAGAAAGTCCAGACCAATTTTTACTTCATTGAAAAATCCAAACCAAATCTAAGCCTATGAGGAAAAATAAAGGAATGAAAGTGAATTTGAAATGTACCACAATCATTCTATAAAAGAGAAGATGTAAGATTAATGGAGTCAAGGATTGGAATGATCTCCAGAGACCAAGCTCATAATCTTTGACATGTTTTGACACATGTATAGCAGAGGAAAATGAATTTTAAGGATGAGTAAGAAAGGAACACTTTTCAGAGCTGGTGCTTAATTAGTGCCTCATCCTGGAAGTTGCTCAACACCTCTTGATATATACATAGTAATCTGAAATTGAATGAATTTCAGTGGGAGTTTGATGGTGTATTCATTAGCATGGAAGAAGCACTCAGCACCCGACAGAATCCAACCATTTGGTAATTAAAGTAATGGTACAGCCAGAGTTAGAGAAAGGCTGCATGGGATGCTATAAAATAGATTGCAGTTCCCAACAGATATGAGATGTACTCTCTGTCCTTCTCCGCAGCATCCCATTAACTTCCAAAGGACATTCAGTCCAGTGAGGACAGAGGGACGGTTAAAGACATCACAATTGTGACGATGACTTGTTTGTGACAAGCAGAAAAAAGAACAGGCTGAGGGGTGGCTGCAAGAGGCTGCCAGTAAGGAATGAGAGTTGACTATCATCTTGTCAGGCTAAGCAGCCTGAGGCTTTCTGTGAGCTAGGCTGTCACCTGGTCCTTGTGTCATGAGATCCCTGTTGAAAATAGTAGGCCTCCTTGTTTTCAAGTAGAATTACCAGCAATTTTGCCTTGCTTCAATCCACTCCACTGTGATGGGTCACTGTTCTTTCCTCTCTCTGGTTTCTGAATGGACTTCTCCTTCCAGTTAACAAATCTGCGTACACCACTCCTTGAGGTTACTCACTGGGGATGTTCATATGTTACACTCAAAGAGGGTACAATCTATGCTCCTGTGTATACAAAAGGTTGAGCTGCACACTCATAAAGTTATTTCCATGTAACGTTCTATGAGTCAATAGTCTACATATCTGAGTACAGTGGTACCTCGGGTTACATACGCTTCAGGTTACATACGCTTCAGGTTACAGACTCTGCTAACCTAGAAATAGTACCTCGGGTTAAGAACTTTACCTCAGGATGAGAACAGAAATTGTGCTCTGGCGGCGCGGCGGCAGCAGGAGGCCCCATTAGCTAAAGTGGTGCTTCAGGTTAAGAACAGTTTCAGGTTAAGAACGGACCTCCGGAACGAATTAAGTACTTAACCCGAGGTACCACTGTACACAATAGTTGAGCTGTAGGCATTAAGTGTACCCTCTTTCGCACAAACGTTGTACATGTACAGATACAGCTTAATGCCTGTGTTTAGTATAATGTGTGAACAAGCCCGCTGTGTTCCTCCTTCACTCACTGGCTGCACAAAACTTCCCCACTCATTTCCCTGAGCTCTGCTAAACCCCCTAGCCATTTCTCTCTGCTCACTTGCCAAGCCTGTCTGAAGCAGCTGGTTTCTCCAATGTATCCCTCTGTCAGCATCTTCCTCATGCCTCAATAAAACATCCTCAAGTTTTTAAATGTCCTTTGAATAATCCTCTCTCCAGCAGTACAGGGAGTCATTTAATCTGATCTCCAGCCTTGTCCCAATCATTGCCAAATGTTAGGATGCCACCTACAGCATACTTTAACATTAAGTGCCATGCACAGAACATCTAGCTTAATAAAACGTTCAGTGCTAAACCACCATGACATGTAAAAAATTATGTGCTTCCTGACTTGCACATATTTTGCTGTTGCCAGCTTTTTCAGAGACACCTGCTGTCACTTGGTGGTTTCGGGGAGTGGGGGGAGTTCAGTACAGATGGTTGATTGTTTATAACAATAACTTTCAAGATTTCTAAATTGTGCTGCCAAGATTTTTACCATGGCTCAGCTGCTTCTATAGCTGTGGTGCCAAACATGTTTTTTTCGAGTCTCAGAAGAAGCAAGAACACCAGTTCCTAGCTACAGCCCAGCAAACAAAGTGGTAGGTAGCTTCTGAGACTCCCAGAGGAAGTCAAGAAAACGCCTTTCAATGTTTCTTTGAAGTTATTTAAAGGAGCTGGTCATGTTTGATGGCCACCTAACACAGAGACGGGGAACCTGTGGCCCTTCAGATGTTGTTGAACAACAGCTCTCATCATCCCCAACCATTGGCTATGGTGTCTGGCACTGATGGGACACAAAAAAGTCTTGAGGACTACAGGTTCCTCCATCCTTGCTATGGTGGGGAAAGTTTGTCCTTTGAGAACTATGTTGGCACGGTATTCTTCAACAAATGCTTCCCCCCCCCTTCTTGCTCATTTTTCACTTTAATTTCATTTATTCAGCAAGATTTACTGTATATAAAGGTAAAGGGATCCCTGACCATTAGGTCCAGTCGTGGCCGACTCTGGGGTTGCGGCGCTCATCTCGCTTTATTGGCCGAGGGAGCCAGCGTACAGCTTCCGGGTCATGTGGCCAGCATGACTAAGCCGCTTCTGGCGAACCAGAGCAGTGCACGGAAATGCTGTTTACCTTCCCGCCAGAGCGGTACCTATTTATCTACTTGCACTTTGACATGCTTTTGAACTGCTAGGTTGGCAGGAGCAGGGACCGAGCAACGGGAGTTCACCCCATCACAGGGATTCAAACCACCAACCTTCTGATTGGCAAGTCCTAGGCTGTGTGGTTTAGACCATAGCGCCACCCACGTCCCTTACTGTATATACCTCTTACTAAAAAGCACACCTAAGTGGTTGACATAAAGTACAATAAAAATATTCCTAAGGAATTATCAATAGGATCAGCTGACTTTAAAAATAAGTAGAGACAACAAAATTATCAAAATACAGGTGAGATTAACAGTTTCAAAAACATATATACAGTATATAATAGTCACATTTCTAGGTAGGGGTCCTGAAACAAAGGGTTGTAGCCAATATAGTGCTAAGTTAAAGGCATTTTGTGGTACAGGCGACTCCCCACATGTGGGGGTTATGTTCTGGGCCCTGCATGCATAAGTGAAATGTGCCTAAGTGGGAACTTGCTTTCCATTTCTCCCATCCTCCACTTTCATTTGGAAGGGTAGGAGCAGAACAAAGGTGATCTAAGGGATGGCGGAGACGGCCTGCCTCCTCCCTTGCCCTCAAACTTGCCAGGAAGGGCAAGGAAGCTGAGCCCATGGCAAGGAACGGATTCCCACCCACCAGCTGTTGAGTGCGGTAGCTTTTTTTCAAGCCAGCGTCGGGCCCTGCAAGGCTTTTAAAACTTCCCTTCACTTCTTCAGCCTCAAAAGCAAGAGGAGTGTGTTTTTCTCCCACCACCTCTGCTACCCCAGAAAGGGAGGCCATAATCCTTGGCGTGACCCTGTCAAAATTTTCAGCTCTCTGGCAGGAAACTGGAACAGATATAAACCCAATACCTGAGCCAAAATTCACCTACATCTGGAATCAATAAAAGTTGTGGCCATTTCTAAGGCAGATCAATGTCTGCCTGAGTTTGTTCATTACACCTTAGATATAATCACTGCATGGGGAGGTGGCTCTGTGAATGGGACTGCAAGGCATAAGCAGGCTGCCGTCAACTTTTTTTTTTTTTTCAGCAGTGAGTTTCTGCTAGCACAACTGTTACATTGGATACCTGTGTTTCACAACATTAGAACTTGCACAAGAGCCCCTGCCCTAATGCACAGAGAATGTTAGATGCAGCCCAAAGTCCCCCCTAAACACAGCCCCAATAAGCACCTTTACACCATGCAGAAGCAGTCAAAGCCCAATATTAGGATATAGATTAATTTAATGTGCAGCACTTAAAATATATAGCTGACAAAACAAGATGTTCCTACGTTATCTGCTTTGTGATAAAAATAGAGTTGAAAGCCATATTCACTGAAAAGGAGCAGCCTACAGAATTCTAGCGCCCGTGTTCATGTTATTCATATTCGAAAGCAATGCTCTTATCACCAGGTCTGTGACTAAACAAAAGACTGGAGGTCAACTTTCTAGAATACCGGCACTTGAATAGCAAAAATCTTTCAGGCGCATTAGCTATTCTTTAAAATATCACTTCTAAGTGCAAATCATATGACTGCTAATAATCTGCATTGTTTCAGATCCATTTTTATCATCACAGAGTGGATCATAGACTAATGCTAAGTACTATTTAGCACACAGCAGAGGAGCCACATTAAAGCTTTCAGCAGTGTGAAGATCAAAAAGAAAATCTAAAGAAAGGAGTGGGAGGAAAAAGCAAACTCTTCCCAAACCTGTCTGTAGAAGTACATAGCAAGGTATACCAAGAAATAAAAATAGGATCCCTACAGAGTTATGTAAATTGCTGTTCTATAAATATGTTCTTGGTATCAAAGGATTTGCTCATTATTAAACTTGTCTTATGTTTACTTGCCTATTGCTAGACTGAGGAGCTGTTAATTGCAGTATGTGTCCTTATCCTTGACCTTCCTGTTAACCACATTTTTAATAGAATGGATTAAGGGGATTGTGCTTTCTATTTTTCCATGAATTAGATTATTGTTAATTCATAATGGGTTTGCATCATCTACAGATTCTACAGGGTGCCTTCATCCACCTCCCTCAGTGTGGGTTAAAACTAAGCTCAAGTAGCTCCTGCAAAACCATCAGGATTTTTTATTTATTTTTTACATAGTCATCAAATGACTGCAAGGAATTGTGAGATATTTGGAATGCAGTGAAATAATCCTCTGCATAATCCATTTTATCTGCTTTTGTTCTCGTCTAGCGATTGATTAAAGTCTTGATCCAATACTCATGTCCAAAAAAGACCCACAGGTATTCAGGGTTTGTTCCCCCCTCCCATCTGTTGAAGGCCAATTCCTAGGTTCTCTAATAGCACATTCCTATGTATGTTCCCCATTATACAGAGAGATGATCATGTAAAGCTTTCTTTGTAACAATAAAGCTCCCCAACATTTTCAGGAGAAGGCATACTACTGTAAATCACTGCTTTGTGTGGACGAGGGAGGTATGCACGAAGAATGCCCCACGGTCAATCCATGTTACTTTCATATAGGATTGGGATTGTTAACTGTCTGGAATCTGAATTCTTGGAAAGCCACTGCCAATAAGTTTAGATAAAATTGGCCAAAATCAGGGGTGTAGAACTTCTGATCTACAAGCTCAGTCAGGTCCAGCAAGGGCCACAATGTATCTCATGAGGCAATTTCCCCCAAACCACAGCCATCTGGCCCAGTCATGTGTGATGTCTGGTGTGGGGCAGAGAGAGACATCATTGGATTGACTGTGTGACAAAGTTCCCCATAGCGAATTTGATTGCCTAGCTGATCCCTGCAGAAAGCAGGCTTGGAAATCACTGCCTATCAATGAGCTGTAATTTCTAAACTCATCTGACCAGCAGTGCTTCAAAGCACCACTCAGGGCTCTTTGCAAGCCCTCTGTCAGGGATGCAGGTGGTTGCTCACGAGTAAACAGCCAGGACTCCAACCTGCCTTTTACAGGTTTTATTAAGTGCACAACTATGTACAGTGCAGGAACCCAAAGTTCATGTCTGTCTCAGTCACTTGCAGATTCCGGGAGTGGTTTCTTCTGGTCCCCCCCCTCCCCCTCAGCATAAGAACTTAGACGCCCCAAGTCTCTGCCTCCTATCTTTACATTTGACCCCCTTGCGAAAACTAGGCGACGGAAGCCGCTTGTCTGTTTCCCTATCAGCCTGGCTGGGAGCGGTGCTAGGGCTCACCGTAACCTCTGTGAGCTTTTGCCTCACTTCGCCGCTCCTTTCTCCCTCCATTTCGCCAGAAGCGTCACTGACGAAGTGTTACTGTTGAGCAACATTGGAGGTTCCCTGTACGCTTCTGCCCCCCTCCCCCCTTTCAATGGCAGTACCCTATCACCCTGCATGGTGTTTTGAAGTCCTGACCATCATCGCTTGACATCTTTGTTACACCTGTCAAATTTGATCTGTGAGGGCTAGGGAAGAATAAAGATCTGGGCCGCTAGTCAGGCTCCACTCCTCAGGCCTACAGGGATCAATTCTCATGCAAAGGTGGCTTTGTAATCCTTCCAAGAACATCTAATTTGATCATAACTAAATCCACCGAACACGTAGAAATCTGGAACGGGGTAATACGAGTTCTTCCTTTTTCCTATAATGTGCAAGTATTTCTCATAGTATCCTTCTACAGTCCCATGAATGCCACAGAACAACGTATCCTTTTAATTGATTATTTTTATTACAAGGTAACATTCTCTCAATGGTAAGTCTTGGTCTGATGTCTGATCCATTGTGTGATTTTTTTGCAATGTATTACAACTAATATTCCTTCTGAGGGGGTAAATATTCAGACCCTGTTATCTCAGAATCATTTAAAATCCTTTGTATACTCCATTGCATGGATAACGACGCAAGGACATAAGAAAAGCCCTGATGGATTGGGCAGTGGCCCACCTAGTCTCACAGTGGCCAACCATTTGTTCATAAGAAGCCCAGAAGCAGGACCTGAAGGCAGCAGCACCCCCTTCAGTCTCCAGCAACCATTATTCAGAAGCATTTTGCTTCCAGTTGTGGAGGCCATGTATAGCCATCCTAGCTAGCAGTCCTTGATAGCTTTCATAGAATCATAGAATAGAATCTCAATCTTCCAACATTCAGCTTCACGAGTTCAGCCCACGAGTTTGTGTTCTGAGAGGAGAAAAGCTTTACTTGTGGGTGACCTTTGGCCAGTAACTGCCTCTCAGCCTAACCTGCCTCACAGGATAGTTGTGATAATAAAACAGGGAGGCAGAGAACCATGTAAGCCATTGTGCGCTCCTTGGGGAAAGGTGGGGTATAAAAGTTTCTAATAAACAAAACATAATCTCTGTGCATTTGGCAAGGTGTAGGCCTATGCACATAGAAGTTGTCCACACATAGGCTATATTCAACCTGTGGAACCTGAGGGGCAGAATATCCATTCCACCTCGATATTTTTAAGGCTATGTGATTTTTGAAGGTGAAAGCAAGTTTAAACCATTGTGACCTAGTCCTTCCCCTAGGTCTGCACATCTCATTTCCAGACATTTTAAGGGATCATCAAATTGACAGCTGCAGGCCTTATTAATGGGTTAAGAAACACATAATAAAAATGAAATTACATCTTCCCTCTGCACTGCTACTTATCTCATACAATTTTAAGCTCAAACAGGGTCTCTCAAGATTCAAAACAAAACAAATGTTCTTTTAAAACCAGATAAGCTAAATTATTATATATGATGTGGTTCAGCTCTAAATCACTAATAACTCTCAGAGTAGGAGATTAAAGGACAAAAATATAACCTAATTATGAAGGATTTGCAGTGGGGAGCTGAATTATTCCTGTGCTGAAGGCCAGAGAGCCTTGAATAGTTCCTTACACTCAGATGTATTGACCAGCATAATGACCAGAAATGTTAATTAGGACTTACATGTAATCATGTCCCATTTTGGCTGCTGACTGGAAATAAATTGAGTAACACAGACTTTTTAATTGCATGTATTTTGTATGCGAGTAACAGAGAATGGATAATTATGAGTAGGGAAACTTGCGGTTCAAGTCAAAACCTAAATTCTGCAAGGGGAAAAGGAAAATTCATTGTAAGCAAATTGAATTGTGCAATTATAGCTCTGTTGAGACAATGAACCATGTTCAATAAAAACATGGAGGGGAAGGAACAGGTTCACACTTATTGGCCCACCCCTGACCACCTCATGTTCAGCCAAACTGCTGAACAAAAACTCTGTATACACAACTTGTAGACTCTGCTCAGAGATTTGGGTGCCATGTGGTGGCTACGGGCAGGGCCACTAAGTACAATTCTGCCACAATCCTCCTGAACATAGTTGATTATCTGAATGTGTGGGCCACAATAATGACCCCCACATGATTTCTGATGTAATAATGTTGGTTGATTTATTCTGGCTGATAAATAGCTAACTGGCATGTAGAGAAGTATCAACATTTAGTCGTCTCCCAAGAAGAAGTAGAATATACCCAACCTAAAATGCAACACAAAAACGTAGAGCAGCAGTAGGGAACCTCTGTGAGCCAAAATTGGGCCCCTCAGACTACCCCATTTGGTCCATGGTAGTTTTACATTGAATGTGCTAAAAGCATTTACTCAACAAAAAAGATGTAAGTAATAATGAAGCATAAAAACAAATAATCAGAGATAAAGCTCACATGTAAAGTACCTAGGAAAATGAAAAGGGCCTCACCTGTTGCCAAAATGCTACCACATTTGGTGCTAGGCAAACCTACCTGGAAATATAATCATATAAACTGGGCAGCACCACCAATAAGGGCCCTTTGCCCAATTGCAACCTACCACAGAAAATGATTTGTCCAATAGACATAGTCATGGACAATTTAAAGAAGCCTTCCTGGGATAGCTATTCCATGCATATTGGTCCTAAATTAATTCTGACTTGGTATTGTGGTTTGACAAAAAGCTGTTTTGCATCAGATGGGGATATGCATCCATTTAGCCACTATTTGCTATAGCAGAAGCATCTCTCCAAGGTCTCAGGCAACAAAGGTTTTTTTTGCATCAACTGCTACCTTGCAATGGACATGCATTGTATAGAAACTGGGGTATTCTGTCTGCTCTATCGTTAGCTTATGTTGCCTCTCCTAACAGGGAGTATTGGGATGTTGGTTGTATGTGACACAGAAGCTCAGCCAAGCTGTTAAGCTCACAACAGAAAACGGCAATTTAGCAGAGTTGTTTTACTAGGCCAACACCAACATACACCACTATGCATACACACACTATTTACAGATGTTACACATAATCTCCTCTCTCTCTCTTCAAAGTCCTTGTGTTAAAGTCCACAGCCAAGTGCTAAGCAGGGCCGTTTTAAGCATATCCGGTGCCGTGGTGCAAAGCTCCCTCTGCCCCCCCCCATTTCCCAGAGCTGTCGGCCTTTTTTTTAAGGAGGACGGCATTGCTGGCCAGGCTGGAGGAGGCGGGCAGCAGATGGAGGGCAGTGAGCTGATGCTGGGAGGCGCCGTGTCCAGCCTCTGCCTCTGCCTCTTCCCTGGCGCCCTCTAGAACTTGGCGCCCTGGCGCCCCACGCCACTAGCCTCTATGGGTAAGACGCCCCTGTGCTAAGTTCAGTTGCTTCAAAGTCATGCAACTGATAGAGTTCTCTGAGTTCTGAAGTCTAGTAATTTTCCAACTACTTCCTCCAATGATCTCTTCAAAATGTCTTCACTCGAATCCACAGTTCCAACAGACTGAAGGAATTATTGAATGTTATCTCCTACCACAACCCACATAGTATGCTGTAACCTTAGCCCTTTTATACACAGTTGCTGCTCAGTAACATAGATAAGAGAGTCACAATATGCCTGCAGGTGCATTGTGGGGAGTAAGTCATTAATGCTGACTCAAGGAGAATTACCTATTAACAGCATCCCTTAATATGATAGACTGGTATTGATTGTCTTCACAAATTTTTTACAGAATCTATTACAAAAGCAAGTGACAAAAACTTTTTCTAATGCACATGGAATGCAAATGTGCACATTTATTCTGCATCCCCTACAAAGAGAATTTTGGATATCATAGGATATCCAAATTATCAAAGGAGCTGATATCATAGGAGCTGAAAATGTAAAGAAAAATGTACAAATACAGGTATGCGCAGATTAATTTATGCCTACTACCTGACCACCAGAAGCCATGACAAATCCCCTAATTCGTTCGTAGCCAAAAGACATTCAGTCCAAGAAAATAAAATGCACTTAAGTCCCATTTGAACCTAAGTCTCATCACCACTAACTTTAAACCAATATAAACTTTGCCTTTTTATTATAATTTTTTATTTACAACTTTGTCAGTCACAAATATGCTTCTGCAGTGGGGGCAAGAAAACAGTCTTGATCTTGGAAATGTTAAAACTCATGAAAGAATCCTTGTCGGCAACTTTTGCTCCACCCTTTCCCACACACCAGTTGCTGTCTCTGCAATGTGCATAGCTGCTGCACTTGCAATCATGCCGATATCAAGCTTGCCTGACTTTGAGGTTTCACATAAGGTTTTTCGTACATCCACAGTATGCAAAAATAAAAAAATTGAGAGAATTTCAATTGCTTTTATGAACTGCAACATGTATATTTATAAGTAAGCTTTAAGTTACACTTGTGAAAGGAATACTGAAATAAACTAAGTATGCTACTTGAGTTTGCTGATTTCTTAGCCATCAGCAGGGAAGCTGTAAAATGTATCTAGTTGAACTAAGTCCTCAAGGGCAAATTGCACTTTCAAGCTACAGAGATGTAATACCATTGATTTGCACCAGCATAAGAGAGGGTGACATTTGTCCCCAAGAAGCGTTCTCCCCCAAGAAGCTGTTAGTGCTGTAACCTTGCAAAGTGGCTTGTTTTCTCCATAATAAGCATGCCTTTGGAAAGTAAAAATGGAACTCAGGTGAGTAAACAGAGTAAGCTGACTTTTCATCAATGAAATGTAAACCAGAAGTGACTTCATTACATCTACAGAGAAGCTGTCACAAAGCAAATGAGCCCATAATTAACTCCTGATTGGCAAGATGCAAAGACCAATGCCTTGCTTAACATGGTGGCAGGTAGCTGTGCTATTTCAGATTCTATGAGTAGGGCCACTAACCGCTGGCTCTTAGATATGTCCACAGTTCAAATTTGAAAACTATGTTACAAACATTTGCAGAGCAATTCTACGTATGTCTGCTAAGGAAATAGCCCCACTGATATCGCTGGGGCTTACTTCCAGGTAAGTGTGTATAGCAAGAATGGGGGTCATTTTTCAGCCCAAAGGTGGCATTCCCTTCTGTAAAATCTTCTGAGGGCCACATGTCCGTGATGGGCAGGGGCACAGGCAAAAGGGGATAGAGCAATGAATGTGAGTTTGACCTTTGTATGGTAGACTAGTTTCTACAGACTCTCAGACAGCCCTCTGTATCCTCCATCTGTGCAATGAAGCATTATCAGAGTTCAAAGACCCATTCTATCCAGGCAAAAATACTCAAGGAAGGTGAAAAGCAGGGCCTGTGAGCTGTGTGGCCTGAGGAAAGGAGGTGTGGCTGGGGAGGGGACAGCCTGGGGAAAGTCCTGAGGGTTCTGATACAGAGGCCTGGGAGGCACATTTGGCCCACAAACCTTAGGTTTCCAATTCCTGGTTGATAGGTTTGTAGCGTTGTTTCTTATTTTCAAAATTGCATCACCCTGCTGCTGACTGAGCCATTCTATACATTCCCATTTTCAGTGGAAGAAGAATAGATACCAAAAGATAAAATAACAGTCTCCTTGCCTCAGGCAAAGAACTATTTCTACATTTTTGACTCACCAGAGCTCTTTTTCTTCCTTGGAGGTCAGGAAAAGGCGAGGAATGAACTAGAGCATTAAGACACTCCAGATTTACCAGTCTGTTGTGACTGTTTTGTGAGGGAGACCTGTTGGATTCTCAGTTGTAGATGCTGCTGCTTTTTCATGGGGGTAACTATAGCCAAGATCTCATTTTTGGCTAAGATCAAGTCTATAAGTGCCTTGTAAATACCTTAGCACCCAATCCAGACACAAATTAGAGGTTAGGATACAGATTACTTGAAATAACGGTGGGAGCTGTTTGGAAATTGATGTACAGTGATCTTTAGGAACACACAACTGCTAAATAAAGTAGCTTCAGGTCAGTTTTGGCTTTTCCTTTTGAACGTCCTAAGAATCATTGAGTTTAGGGCTGACGTCATAGACACGGAGTGTGCTTTTTAAACAAAAACAAAAACAAGAGAACACATATGCTTAAAATTTGGAACTTGTTGGTAAAGGCTTAGGGATTTAATAAGGTCATGTTCTCATTCTAGATCTCCTCCACATGTCAAGGACAGTTTTTGTTTCAGACTTGTGGTAAAAGCAAAATGTATTTTAATGGATTCAAAACAAATCTCTAGTGCCCAAAGAGAATTGAAGAAACATCAATTTGTCTTTTCAGTCTCTTCACAATATTCCCATTTAGGAGACGTGTCATCTGTGAAGAGACCATCTTAGTCCCCAGTTAGTCACTTCAGAAACATTAAAGTGTCTTTCCATTTTCACTCATTACATTTCCTATTGTGTTTTCCAGAGCATGTGCAATGGATAGCCATTATGAAAATATTGTTTTAGCAGTATCACATCCATTAGGTAACTGCCTCATGTTCTCACAATGACAAAAGATGAACAGGTCTCTTCTATATGTGAAACAAATATTCAGAGTAGATTGGGGATTTCTGTTATATATATTTAAAGTCTTGACATATTTGCCTTGGGATACCAGCTTGGGCTTTTGCTAAGAAATACTTGCTCAATGTTTTCCATAGAATGGAACAGAAGTTAGAAATTACCTTGGAATACAGCTAGATACCATTCTGCAGTGAACACTTTGAATACTTGACAGATGGAGAATCGGAAGTCATCTTTATTTCTCTCTACTCTCTCTTTTTATTCTTTATGATCTTTATTTCTTGTGTTTTCTTTTTCTTCTTCTATCCACTTAATTTTGCTAATGTTTGGCTTTGTTTTTGAGGTCCTCTGCCCTGGGTTAATGAGGGTATGCACAGGAAGATGAAAGACAAGGTGTGAGAGGCAGGAAAGGGAAGATCTCCCACGGTGGGAGGCTGGGAGAGGAAAGGAAAGCTCCCAGGTGAGAGCTGGGAAGGTCAACCCACTTTTATATGAGACAATGGTAAAGACCTACCTTTGATAGAGGACTTTGTGTCTTCTTCTTATTCTTCTCCTCCTTATCCTCATCCTCTTCCTTCTCATCCTCTTCCTCCTTCCTCTTTTCTTTTTTTGTTAATTTCTTTTTTTATTATTATTTTACTGGCATCTTAGTTTGAGAACAGCCCATCTGGCCATGACTCAGGAATCCCAATTTGTGCAAGAATGAGAACTCCATACCTATTTTGACAGGTGATAGTAAAATTGACAAGGCTACTCCTAGCGTGGAGCTAAGGGTTTCAAAAGTATTTCATGTCAAAATTCTGATTGAATATGGTTGACGATTGGGTTCCAGTATTACAACCACTATGAATTGCCCTAAAATAATTCTTGGGCCACCTTATGTTATGAACCTCCCTTCCATTTTGAACCACCTTGAGATCTATGGGTTTACGGCAGTTTAAATAATTAATAATAAAATAAAGAGTCGTTAAATACAGGGCCATTAAAAAAAACACCTTGGCTCCAGCTCAGCAACATATTATGGCAAATGGCAGATTACCAGAGTCACTGCCACATAAAGAATCTTAGGGTGCATGGGACACTGGAGGATAAGGATAAAACTGATATAACTGAAGACTCTATTAGACGTGAATGAATTTATTTGTTGTTACAACCATCATGGTCATTTTGACCATCTACCGTATTTTTCGTCCCATAGGGCGCACCGGCTTGCTGATAGCTTCCTGAAGCCCCTCTCGCTCTCCAAGCTTCAGCGAAAGCCTGCATTCGCCCCATAGGACGCACACAGATTTCCCCTTCATTTTTGGAGGGGGAAAAGTGTGTCCTATAGGGTGAAAAATACGGTATTTTAAAGGGCTTCATTGGGTATATTAGACCAAAAATAATATGAATTGATAAAGCGTAGAAACTTTTTGCATGATTGGGCAAGGTGGTGATGTTGGCGGCAGGCAAGTTACTTGCTTCCTTGGACAGACTTTGGGTCTTCCTAAATTTCTCATCCAAAAGTCACAGTCTTATTTATTTATTTTCGGCTGGCAAGCTCTACGGCATGTGGCCTTGAAGACGAAGCTCTGGCTATGGCTCAAGCTTTGTTTTAAACCAGTGGGTATTGCCCCTTTGATATTGAGGGACGATTTCCAATCATCGTGGGAAAGGGAGGTCACTAACGAGGTTCAATCCTGCGGATTGTCTCATCTTTACTTTGAGTCTATGACGTACAATCAAGCCAGAGCTGTGATCTCCCGGAGACTGTGTGACATTGCCAGACAAGAGGACATAGCCCAGGTAAAACCAGGGATGTTCCTAGGGGACCAGATCTATCGGACCATACCAGCCCCCTACCTTGCAGAAATCCACTATGTGGAATACCGCAGACTTCTTACAGCGGCTAGACTAAATGTCCTTGACTCTGCGATATTGTGGGGAACGTACAGGGGAGTACCCTACGCCCAGAGAACCTGTCACTGTGCCATGGGTGTGGTTGAGTCCACCGAACACATTCTCTTGACTTGCCCTTCTTATGCAGAGCTTAGAAAAAATTTTATAGACCCACTTCTATGTCAATTTAGCTCCCTACCCGGAGAAAACCAGGTTTTACACTTGCTGAATAATGTCGCTAGAGCTATACCTTCCTTGGTGGCCAAATTTCTTTTTTTAGCTTTTAAGCGCCGTAAGACTATAATTGACTGTATTGATATGGGGCTATCTGTTTAGCCCATTTTAGTGTTGGCTAAGCTCTAAAATCTTCTTGGATGTTTTAACTGTGTATTGACAAATGTACTTTTTTCTGACTGACGGTCGAATAAAAGGTTGATGATGATGATGATTTATTTATTTATTTGCTTGTTTATTTGTTTATTTAACATACTCACATCCTTTCTTTCTTCTACCACAGAACTCAAGGCAGTGTGCATGGAATTCCCAGATAGTCTCCATCTAGGTACTGACCAGACCCAGAATTGTATAGTTCTAAGAAAGTGACCTGGTACTGTTGAAACCACTTGGAAAGTAATTTGCTCCAGAGTGGGAACACACAGTCATATACTAAGCATAAGAGAGTTCTGCAAGTGTCGTTTGCTTGACCAGCTGCTGGGTGACCTTGGGCTAGTCACACTTCTTTGAAATCTCTCAGCCCCACTCACCTCACAGAGTGTTTGTTGTGGGGGAGGAAGGGAAAGGAGAATGTTAGCCGCTTTGAGACTCCTTCGGGTAGTGATAAAGCGGGATATCAAATCCAAACTACTCCTCCTCCTCCTCCTCCTCTTCTTCTTCTTCTTCTTCTTCTTCTTCTTCTTCTTCTTGCTTGGATGGTGGCAGGGGGGCTCAGTCTCTTCCACCAGCCCTGGAAGAAAATAAAAAGAATGTAATTACAGGTCTTCTGGATTAGACCCCAAAGGTCCATCTAGCATTGCATTCTAGTTCCCACAATGGCCAAACAGATGCCTCTGGGAATCTCACATGCAGACATAAAGACAATATTTTCCCACAGTTGCTCCCCAGCAACCAGTAACCTGAGGTATGTTGCCTATTATCCTTCAGACAGAACACATTCATCATAGCTTGTAGTCATTCAAAGAAGTCTAACTCCTTTTAAATTTATCAGAACCTATGGACATCACCTCATCTTATGATTGCAAATTTTTTTTTTAAAAAAAATGAGATGTGGCAGTGGATGTGCTACACCAGTGTCTCGCTTCAGTAATAGACTGGGTGAAAGCCAATAAACTGAAGCTCAATCCTGATAAGACTGGTGCACTGTAAGTGGGTGGATGGAAGGTGGTCTGCTATTGATGGGGTTGCAATCCCTCTGACGCAGCAGGTACGCAGCTTGCAGATACTTCTGGATCCATTGCTGCTACTTGAGGTGTAGGTGGCCTCAGTGGCAGAGAGTGCCTTCCATCAGCTTCAGCTAGTGTCCAAGCTGCACCCTTATTTGGACACGGATGGCCTACTTTCCGTCGTCTATGCTCTGGGAACCTCTAGGTTAGATTACTGCAATGCATTGTGTGTGGGACTGCCTCTGAAGATCGTTCAGAAACTTCAGCTGGTGTAGAATTCAGCGGCTAGGTTGCACACCAGGGAAAGACAGTTTGATCATATAACTAGCTGCCAATCAGTTTAGTTTGCTACTATGGTATGTATTTTTGTGGTTTTTATTTTGCAAACTGCCCTTGGATGAATGGTAGCATAGTAAGTAAGTAAGTAAGTAAGTATTTCCTTTTGCCTGTCTAGAATTTCCTGCCACTTGATGATTCAGAGTTTTGGTACTATTGGAGCGCGGGGGGAGAAAACCCTCTTTCTATCCGCTGTCTCAACACCATACATAGATCTCCATCACAGGTATAGTCAATGTGGTGCTCTCCACATGTTCCTGGATTACAATTTCCATCGTCCCTGACCATTTGCCATATTGGCTGGGACTGATGAGTGTTCCACATTGACTGGAGGACACCATGTTCAACAATATTTGGAGAGCACAACCTCGATCTTTGATACACCTTTAAAAAATGAAGACACCTCAAACATTTCCTCAATGACTTGATCCTCGGAAATGTGGATTTTATAAATTCCACCTGAATAACCTTCAAGGTAAAATAAAAGGGAGATTTATCACCGGAAACAGGTATAAAATTAAAACTTAAAATAGCCATAAGGCACATCAGAGAGGAAAGGCACTGATACTAAATGCAAAGCAGAGAGATGGGGTACAAGGTTACGCATCCTTCTTCTTTTCCCCCCTGTGAGGTTTCAGGAAAGTTAGGTTGATAACCTTAAATTGTTTCTCTTTGAAAATGTCAAATTTGAATTGGCTTCCCTGGGATTTGGAGATTTTTCCTGAGATTGTTATTTTTATACTTCAAACATAAATCAGTAATTACATATTCTATGGTAATCAAGCATAAGACATATCACTTCGGCAACTCTGCAATGACAGCTGACATATGTAAGGTGAAATGACATCATTTTGAGACAGTTTCACCTTAAAAAATTGTTGTAATATTTAAAGGAATCCATATATTATATTTGTGCCTCTAAGGTTTTGATCTAGCTCCAAGCAAAAAGCTAAAACAAAGCCATGTATCATATCAGTTGAATGATTATTTATTATCTGTCTTATTAATTATTGTTACTATTCTTATTCTTATTGCTATTCTTATTATAACATTTAATTCCTCCAAGCAGTTTAAGGTGCATACATGGTTCTCCCCTCCCAGCATTATCTCCTCACAACAATCTTTTGAGAAATGCTGAAAGACAGTGGAAGACCCTTGATCACATGGTGAGTTTTATGACTCTGTGTGCATTAGTCTCCCAAGTTCAACATTCTAACCACTACACCACATTGTCTCATGAAATGCTTATTGTACACACACACAAATATTTGTAGGCAATATACTTTCATCTTCAGTCCCTCATCACCATAGGTCAATGGAAATAATATTCTTTTCTTCAAGAAAAAGCCTGAAGTGAAAACTAAGTTGAGGATATGTTCCCAAGTTTCCTTCCATTGTGTTAATTTCTCAGGTTTGCTTCACTTGTAGTAGAAAGAATACAGTACAGTGCACTCATTTCATATGGCACTCTGCATAGTCAATTCTGATGGGGGAAATGAGTACAAAATATTTGGAAACTAGTTTAAAAGCATGTGGGCATATAGCGATTTATTAGATGTGGATGATCTTTCCCCAGCTAGATCGGAAACTGCTTCAGCTCACATTAAAAAAGGTAAAGGACTCCTGACAGTTAAGTCCAGTCGCGGACAGCTCTGGGGTTGCGGAGCTCATCTCGCTTTATTGGCCAAGGGAGCCGGCATTTGTCTGCAAACAGTTTTTCTGGGTCATGTGGCCAGCATGACTAAGCCGCTTCTGGTGAAACCAGAGCAGCGCACGGAAACACTGTTTACCTTCCTGCCACAGTGGTACCTATTTGCTTGCACTTTTTTTGTTGCTTTCAAACTGCTAGGTTGGCAGGAGCTGGGACTGAGCAACGGGAGCTCACCCCATTGCGGAGATTACCTCTCACATTCTCTTTGTTCAAAATAAATAAAGTATAAAATTGTCTTGTCCCGGGCTCATTTTGACGTTAGGGTCTTGACATGTTTGCAGTAATGTTGGCTCACTGTGAAGGTCTTTATTAGGTCCTAGATCAGGGTTGGCTAAACTAGTTTGATTCATGCACCTCACTGATGCTCAGCTACCAAGTGTCACATAACAGAGGTGGGTGTGGCCAAAGCATATGCCGCACACCACTTTTGCACATTACAAATTCAGGTCACACAGACAAGCATGAATACAGCATTCTCCTCCCCTCTCCCACATATATTCGCTGAAAACTTATGCAAAAGCATGTGCACACATGGCATTTCCAGGTCTGTCCAGTGTGGATGGAAGCACACTGCACTGGTCATTCTGGGCAAAGAAAAAGGCAGCATGTCTCACTCTCCAGCAGCAGCCTACAGGGCAGTGTTTCATGGTTGCTTCTCAGTGTTGCCACTTGCTGAGAGGGGGAGAGATGAGATGCAGGGAGCTTAGTCAGGGCTGATCCAATACATTATGGCACTTGAGGCAAACCACAGTTTTGCCAGGGAAGAAGGGGGAAGTGAAGATTGACATCAGGAACAAAGGAGGAATAAAGGTCTACATCGGGATCTGCTGCCCATGTGGGGGTCCCAGGTCCTTAGGAACCACAATATGTTCAGGATCATGCACATTACAATATAAGACTGCATTACAATGAACATTACAATATAAGTTTGCTGCTACAGAATTAGAAGAAGGTCATGAGGGATCTTTGGCCAATCAAAACTGACAGGCAGGTGTCTGAGGTGTTCCTCATTGAGAAAGGTGAAAGTGTTTCCTAGGAAATACAGATTTAAATTGATCCAATCATTGAAATAAGATAGTTGACTTTTTGTTTTCTTCCCAGAGTTAATTAGGAAATGAATAGAGATCCAGGGGTGTATGTTTTCATTTGACAGAAGAAAGTTTCTGGGGACTAATTAGTCTTGCATTTATGTTGTGGTCCAAAAAAAGATTGCTTCTATATGCAGCAACTACTAGGGGGGAGACCCTGTAATCCAAAGGTGCTTTTTCTTATTCCTTTGCAACAGCACCATGCTTATTGCTTAGAGTAAAGCCAAAGTAATAATAAAAAGGTTCTTGAATAGGTGCAGAGTTCCAACTGAAATGAGCTTTTCAGCAAGAATTGGTCATCTCTTGATTATTATGAGCACAGCAAAGAAGGGATCAGCCCGTTCCTCCACCATCAGAGCAAGATTTTAAGCTTATGAACTGAGCCAAAATATTAAGTAATAAAGTGATAATTATTGAATGATGCACATACATGTGTGAACCAGTCTTTGAATTTCAAATTCTACTTATGTAAATTTTAGCATTTCTAAGGAAATGTTCTAATTTTCAATGGAAGATCAACAAACTGGCAGTGTTTCTGTGTATATAGGTGATTCCTTTTGAGTAATCATATTTATTTCACTGGGGTTATTATAAAATGAATAGTTTGAGCATTGCAGCATTCAGCATTTGATATACCAAAGCCATTGGGGCCATTTCCTTTGTGACATTTAAAGAATATTTTATTTCACCAGGACATCCAGTGTTGCTTAGCTCTGGTTGAAAATGCTGGCTGTAAGTAGAATCTTGGTAAGAAATTTCATATAAATAATAGAAGGGCTACCACCATTCCTAGGTGGAGACAAGGGTGCCAAATCTCATTTATATAATATAAGGAATTTGCACAGATATATGTAAATGTTAAGTCTGCAATTGCTGAGCTTTGGGGGGGGGGGGGGAAACCCACAATCTGATAAAAAGGAAAGTGCATCACTACCAAAGATTTCTTTTAGATGCGATGGGGATGGGAGGATGATAGCGGCAAAGGGATCTAATGGGAAAACTGAATTCTGTCAATTTTGTAATAAATACAATTTAACAATGCCTGTCCCCCCCCCCCACATGTCTTTAATCATAGTGTTGGCCCAGCAATACTGGCAAACCAGGCAGCCGGCTGAGATGACAACATTTCAGAGGTGCCTTCCTCAATTTGCAGAGAGCAGTGCTGCCTACTCTTCTGGAAAAGATGCACAGAGGAAGCTTAGCAGCTGTTTGGCTGGACTGGTATCTATATCCCAGGGAACACAGGAGAAAATTTTGAGCATTTGGCCACCCGGGGCCATAGATATTGTAAAGGAGAAAAGGTAAAAAGAATGGCAGTTATTTAAAATAATAATATAGTATCCCTGCTTACTCTTGATCTTTGCCCACTCTGGCTAGTGGGGGCAGCCATCTCCCTGCCCCCACCCCACAATTTACCTGGGGATTTCGCTGGTATTGCATCATGATGTAGCATTCTTCTCACTGAACAGTTTCTAAAGAGAAATGTTTCCAGGCTGCCGGGCCCTGAAGTAACTGCAAAAAGTTCTAGTTAAAGAAAAATTAGGACAGAAACGGTAACAAATCTTCTACTCCCTCCTGTCCTGGCAGTAAGTCCCTCAGCCAGCTAGCCAGCCCCCAATGATTAGATTATATGCTTCCACCAAAAGAAATGCCATTTTCAGTTTTCATTTTTATTCCCACCACCCTGCCAATATTGCTGAAAATGTGATGGCCAAATACTTTGATCCAATGCTAGCTTCCTTTCTTCTTATTTCCACTCCAGCTGGAGACTTTGTAACTCCATCAAATCCTGCATGGATTGTATAGTACTTTTGAAAATAACCATTTAGCAGTGACAAGAGTAAGTTGAGAAAGGGAGTCGCTCAGTGGAAGAGCATCTGCTTTGCATGCAGAAGGTCCCCGGTATGATCTCCAGCATCCCTAGGTAGGCCAAGCTTCTGGAGGGCAATTTCAGCACCATTTTCATCACCAGATGTGAGCCAGTTCATATGGGTACCCAATTACCTGCACATTCTGCAAGTCTGTCTATATTCATACAGAGTATAGAATGTACATATTGTGGTGCACAGTAGCTAAGCTGCATTTCTTATTGTGAAACATATGTTCGAAACCATGGCAAAACAGGGTTGCTTCAGAAAAACAATGTTCACTTTTAAGAATAATGCAGACACTTGTCTAAAAATATTTGTTTGCCCACCAGCTCCAGAAAATATTGGTTAATAGATTGTTCTGCAAGCCTTTTTTTGCTAGTTCTTACTCAGTTTACATGCTTCAATTACAGTTGTGAAAAATTATCGACATCCATAAAAGGTAAATGGCAACTTGCTTTAGTAGAACAGAGAAGGTTGATATGTAAATAAACTTGTGAAATATTTAAACTATTTTAGAACACCATATTTCTACCACTTATTAATAAGAAATATTCCAAAAATGCATTGCAGAGTGGAACTGAACGTCTCCATGGTAACCACCAATGAAGATTATGGACACTGACATCATGTAATTCAAAGGGAATTGGTAAAAAACACAAGCAACCAGAATTCTAAAAGGATAATAAGTAAAAAATAATACGTCGAAACAACATGTATAACCCTGTGAATGTTGGTAATCAGGAAAGAGATGCAGAGATGCAGCCAAAACAATTCTGGATCCAACCAAAGATAAACCCATATAAGTCTCGCTGATTCTGATGGGAAAGGGTTAAATCACTGTTTAAATCAATGGTATTTAAAACATGGCTGAATCATGAGAACATTAGAATAGCCTGTTGCATCAGGCCAGTAGCCCATCTAGTAGAGCATCCATATGCCAACCAGATGCCTGTGGGAAACTAGCAAACAGAACATGACCACAAGAACACTTTTCCCTCCTGTGGTTTCCAGCAACTGGTACACAGAAGCATTGCTGCCTCCAGCTGTGGATGTAGAGCAACAGCCATAGTGGCTAGTAATAATAATAAATAATAATAATTTTATTATTTATATCCCACCGATCTAGCAGGGGTTTCCCCTGCCACTCTGGGTGGCTTACAACATATATAAAGACATGAGAAAACATCAAACATTAAAGAAACAGAATATCTTATAGAGACTATAAATAAACCAATAAATCAATAGAAAATGAATGAATAAATAAATAAATAAATAAATAAATAAATAATGTTTGCAGTTATAGCCAAATTTAAATAACCCACAACCCAACTAAACATTTAACCAACCCCAACCCAACAAAAACAAAACGGAAGAACCCAAATTAAAAGCATTTAAAATATTTTAGCCATTTGCTTCAACCCAAGAGTTGTCCCAGTGTGGTGTAGTGGTTAAGAGCGGTAGTCACGTAATCTGGGGAACCGGGTTCGCGTCTCCGCTCCTCCACATGCAGCTGCTGGGTGACCTTGGGCCAGTCACACTTCTCTGAAGTCTCTCAGCCCCACTCACCTCACAGAGTGTTTGTTGTGAGGGAGGAAGGGAAAGGAGATTGTTAGCCACTTTGAGACTCCTGAAGGGGAGTAAAAGGCGGGATATCAAATCCAAACTCTTCTTCTTCTTCTACTTCTTCCCAGCATTGACAGCCCTCTCCCCGTGAGTTTGCCCAGTCCTCTTTTATAGCCATCCATGGTGGTGCCCATCACTGGGGGAGCGAGCTCCATTGTTTGACTTTGCCCTGCAGATAATGTAGCATCTGTACATGCAGTGCTTTTTTTAAAAGAAAAAAATGTGCCAGTGCTCATCATGAAGTCGTTTAAAGTAGAACTGCAATGATTATGCACTGATACATCATCCATATCTGGAATGCTCTTTTGCATGATTCTAGCTATTCAATTCAATTCACTTCCCTGTTTGTTCCCCCCATTCCTTTTCCCCAAACAGGTAGCATTCCATGGGCCACTGAGAAAACTCAGTTCTCACTTGGCTGTTTTGGGGGATTCCTAAAGTTTTTATACTTCTGTTAACCTTGAGGATCACACAAGCCTGCTGATACCTTCCTCTTGTTGTAGATGGTATCATTTTGTCTACTTAATCAATAACACCCAGAGCCTGAACACTGTAAATATGTGGAATGTTAAATCAATATGTTTACTTGGCCCACAGATTACCTACCATGAATATGGACTTTTTGCTTTCTCTATTTTTAATTCAAATACAAATTTTCCAACCTATAGGACTTTGGGCAAAAAAATAATCACAATATGTCCTTATATGATTAGATAATGAAAAATGGCTCCTTTCAATTTAAAAGTCTGAATAAAGCACTTAATATTGTAAGACATTTAAACCTTAGGATCACAATGATACAGTAAATAGTTCGTTTTGATATTTTGTATGTTATAATCTGTTTCGGTAAACTGCCTTGTGATGTGCCCTGAAAGGTGGGTTAGGAATGATTTAAACAAACAAATGGACAATAATAATTCATATTCAAGATGGGAGGATCCAACAGGGATGATCTAAAAAGAATAGGGAACTAATATTTTCGGGATCTACCTGGTAGAACCCAGCCCTAGCAACAGAGTAGATCAGATTATCTAAAAACAGCAAAAACTTACATTAAAGTCAATTTATGGTTTCAGTATCAATGGGATCATCTGTCTGCAACTTTAGAATGGTTGTTTTTTTTAAACACACACACACACAGAGAGAGAGAGAAAATGATGTTTGTTATTGTTGTTGTTTAATCGTTTAGTTGTGTCCGACTCTTCGTGACCCCATGGACCAGAGCACGCCAGGCACTCCTGTCTTCCACTGCCTCCCGCAGTTTGGTCAAACTCATGTTAGTAGCTTTGAGAACGCTGTCCAACCATCTTGTCCTCTGTTGCCCCCTTCTCCTTGTGCCCTCAATTGTTCCTAACATCAGGGTCTTTTCCAGGCTCACAGATTACCTACCATGAATATGGACTTTTTGCTTTCTCTATTTTTAATTCAAATACAAATTTCCCAACCTATAGGACTTTGGGCAAAAAAATTATCACAATATGTTCCCCTTCATGGATCACTGCCTTGTCAGGGCGAAGGAGCTTGAATAACTCAGAGAAGCTATGAGCTATGTCGTGCAGGGCCACCCAAGATGGACAGGTTATAGTGGAGAGTTTTGACTAAACGTGATCCACCTGGAGCAGGAACCGGCAAGCCACTCCAGTATCCCTGCCAAGAAAACTCCATGGACAAAAAGAACAGGTAATTGATGTTGTTGTTGCTGTTTAGTCATTTAGTTGTGTCCAACTCTTCATGATCCCATGGACCAGAGCACGCCAGGCACTCCTGTCTTCCACTGCCTCCCACAGTTTGGTCAAACTCATGTTCGTAGCTTCGAGAACACTGTTCAACCATCTTGTCCTCTGTCGGTAATTGATGTTAGATTTTTTTAATCGTAATTGTTTTTAGACATAAACTCAATAACATACAAATAAATAACAATAGTACAGACAACATATTCCATGAGGATTTGTTCCTAAAACCTGCAGCACTGTATAGGTCACTACCCTGTACCCTTCAGTTAGAAAACTAATTCTGTGGATCTTTGGCTACTTGAAACTAAATACATGCTGACACCAGAGGTATAAGGAGATTTGGCTTACAAATGAGAGAACAAACCTCTCTGCAACTTGAAAGCCACATAATAAAGTATTCATTAAAATCCAATTTTCCACATGCACACGGCTTTATTACAAATAAATCTAATAGCAATTAGAAGAGAATTGAGATAAATTTTAAGTATTGTGTATTGAGTGCTGGTGCTAAGGTGTGCGCCCCCCCCCATGTTTAGCTACATTTAAAAATCTCTGAGTAAATGGCTACAGTGGATGCACATGCACTTTTTCAGAATTCAAGTTTGCAAATTCAAATTCAACCCCCCCCCCATCTTTCATCTAACTTTGTTTTGCTAATCTGTGAGTGTTTACTTAGGTAGAATGTTGTGTCCTCTACAGAATACAAAAGTCCTTGTGGAAAACAAAAATGGCTGCTAATTGTTTCCTTCACTAACCAAACAAGAGACTGTCTCCTATAACTGATTATAAAACTCCACTCTCCAGATAGCTTCTTCCCTTTGCATCTTAAATGAAAATAAATATTTGGAGGGGGGAGAGGGAAGAGTAGAAAACCAACAATGGCAAACAAACTGTTCATACATTTTTCTTGCCTAGATAACATGTAGTGAAAAAGCAGCAGCAGAATAGATGCGAAAACAGTAAAATAAAATCTGCAAAGTGTTGAAGGGGGGGGGGTTGCTTTCAGGAGCTCCTTTTTCCACTTGTGGTGGCAATGTCCACTTTTAGCTATGCTACTTGATGATGTGACTGCTGAAATGTGTTTAATTACTTGCTGCCCAGTAACAAAGGAACTAAGATTATGCTGGCTGTCTAGATTTTTTTGCGTGAAAACACAAAAACACCCTCCAAGGCTCTGACGAAGGTAATACTGTGGTGGCACAATTGATTATTGCTCAATAAGAGAAAAATGCTACTGGACTGAACATCCCAAATGGATATGACAAAATATGAGTCTTGGCAATGATGGAAAAACTGACATGTCATCTTTGGTAGTGAGAGGCCCCCACCCAGGGGCAGAGGAAGGGGGGCGGGCCGCCCCGGGTGTCACCACTGAGGGGGGTGACAAAATGCCAGGTGTCACTCACTGCAGGGCCTGCAATGTGCCCAAGCCATGTGACTCTCCTGGGAGAGACGCGGTGGCTTGGGCGCGCACAGGTTCCGGGCTGCCCAAACGGTCCGCCCACTGCCTCTCCCTCAGCTGTAAAGCAGAAAGGAAACCTGTAAATAGGAAAGAAATGTAAGACACAATTAGCAGTGGCAACCCTCTCCCCATCTATGCCTGCTGTCTTACTTAATTCTTCTCTGTGCATGGCTACAATGTTCAGAAAGTCGATGTTGTATGATTTCCTTTGGTTGTGATTTATATACCACCCTTCATCAAAACATCTCAGGACGGTTCACAAGATAAAAACATGAGATAAATGCACAAAAAGTTAGAAACAACAAAGCAATAGCCCCCTCCCAAAAATGAATTTAAAAGGCTGCAGAATATTAATTAGCCAAAGAACTGGTTGAAGAGGAACATTTTTGCCTGGTGCCTAAAGACAGATAAGGAAGGTGCCAATAGATATTCTCTGCTTTGATATAAAAGATGAAAATTGAGGGGAAAGTACATTGGAGGAATGGACAAATGGGATGCAGACATTGCCAGTTTAACTGACCACAATATAATGCTCCTGACAAACATTTATGAGCAATTAAAGTGTTGGTGCCTGAAAGTTCAACTGATATTGATACGTGTCCCCAAGTCATTGAAAATCAGACTGGGCTACACAACACTGCTAGGAAGGCTCATTGAAGGCATCCTGTTTGGGGCTCCCTCAGTACCTGGAGCTGGCCTTGAAAGGAACTTGAGGCATCACAACTGACATGGCTTAGAGATCCATATGAACAAAGTGGTAGATTTTACAGTTGTCGCATTTGCGTATATCACTACCAGGAAGTGACACCTGTAGGCATGGTTGTGCTATCTCAAGATCCCTGCATTGTTGAGATCCCTGCATTGCAGGGGGCTGGACTAGATGGCCCCTGGGGCCAAATCTACAACTCTATGATTCTAAATATCAATCTCCCCCATGCCTTCATAGGCATGACTGTTCCAGAGGATTTTCTAGCATCTGAACCAGACCATGCCTCAGAATATATTCAGTTTTCTTTAAAAAAAAAAACCTCTCCCATCCTCATCTGTCTCTCTCTCTCACACATAAATCAATCACCCTTTCTCCTTGGAGAACCAGAAGGAAGAAACATACAGGTATCCTCACAGAATAACCTGCCTTTTATTAACAGCCATGACTCCTCCGAGACCCAGCAAAGAAATACTAATTTTACAAGTCCTGTTCTCGCAGCATATGAGGGAATGCATTTCAATCAATCAAGATGTACTGCACAGTCACAGATCTGTTAAGGAAATGAATTTTCCCACCTCTGTCCACTCAAAGCTGTGAAGTGAACTACACATGTGCAAGTTTGGATGCCAACATTGTGTGGGTGCTGCATAAATGGTCTTTCTCTCTGAAATCTTTAAAAACAAGATACACACACACAAACCTCCAAACCCAAATGCTATCTGCAAATGATGGTTCAGGCTTGCTCCAAACTATTTTACTCTTTGGCTGTCTTTTGCAAGGTCAGTGGTTTTGCTGCCTGTCATGGAAAACTGTTGCTTCTGAAGTACTCTTCTTATGTGTCTGAAACTAAAATAAACCTTACAGGTACATTGTAAGTATCTGGCGCTATCTGTCATCTTATGCCGTTTTAGTGCTACCCCCAAATTTCCATCAATCTAAGAAGTGGAAGGATGCAGTACATACAGTATGAAATAGTATACCATTACTGTAAAATGCTATTTCATTATTACATTAAAATGTTCTTGCCAGCACTGCAGATCAGGATTATAGCTGAAAATTATGCATATATGTTTTTAATCAGACATTATGAACTATAATTAAAGTGCTGGAGGCTGATCCACTGCCCCACCAACCTCAGTTTACCACTAGCTAATCCTCACCTGCCTGTCTTCATACTTACAACCAATTCAAGGGGTGGCACTGCCTGATAGCTTCTTCCTCCTTGGTCACAGTGTTGCTCTTGTACAACTCAGCAAGGAGAAAAATTGAATATGATATGCTTTGGTTTACTTAGTACTTACCAGTATGATTCCATCTCTCTGACATCCAAAGCACTAAGTGGGCTTACACCTTTTCACATTTCATGGATCTTATATATACCTTTTTCGTTTATGTTTCAGTTTTGCAAATGTTGCTGCTTTATTATTAGGTATCCCACTCCTTTCAGTATGATAGATGCTATTATTGCCTTTTCCGTTGTGCAGCAATACATTTTCATCTCTACTGAGGTGTTATAGCTTCAGATTCTATTTCCATACGTGTATCCTTAGTCCAAGTCACAACAACCCTGAAACAATTGGACACTCATCTTGAAAACTGAGAAAGAACTGTCATCACTGCGACTGGTGAAGACAGAAGAGGCCAACACATATCATTCCATTTCTTGAGAGAGAATTATTGGACTTTCCGGAATGATCCTCATTTTATTCTGATGTCCCCAAAGGTCTTCTTAGTTCCACTTTTAATATTAGATTTTTTGCAGTATTCTTGACCAATGTGCCCCATTACTTCATCAAAATCACAAAGGGAGTCAAGAGGGGAAAAAACATTTCTTAAAAAGATGTCTCTTCCATATAAGATAGAAAATTATTGCTCCTTTCCTTACAACCAACCCGACTTTACAGAGGATTACTGTACTAGACTGTGTAGGTATGACAGGAATAAATAAAAAAGAGGTGGGTGTAGAAAATAAATAAAGTGTCACACAAGCATTATTATGAGCATTCCACAAATCTTATTGGAACTGGAGTAGTTCATCAGAAGCATTTTCATACATTACCCTGTCTATATACATATTTTTTTATGCCACTGTACAACTCATTTGTAAATGTTTGCTCATTTTATCAGTTTAATCACTTCAGCAATGAGGATTAGGAAATTAATGGGAATGAAGAGATGAAAGACACTCAGTGGCATGAGTAGGAAAGCCTGCTTCTTCAGGGAGGAGCCTTCTAAATCCCCGCCCACTATGTAAAACTGTTGCCCATCATTGCTGTGATTAGCTCTGAGATTTCTCACATACTCATGAAAATAGATCTTAAGTTTCTTATAACAAGACAGTAGGTTTATTAACTGCTGAAAAGGCAAGCATACGGTATGTAAGTCATAGGAAGCAGCTGTATATTGAGAGATCATTTGCTATAAGGCGCTTTGAATTGCTTTGGTAGAAAGCAGAAAATTGGTGAATTATTTAATTAATAAACCCATCTAGTTCAGCAAATAGTCCCCAAGGTCTTAGGCAGAGATATCGCTCAGCTCTGCAACCTGAAAACCTGGATGCTTGGAACAAGTTCTTCCACCTACAGTGAATGTGCTCAACTACTGAGCTATGTATCCTCAAAGGAAGTGAGACTGATAAGCGAGATTGATTGATTGATTGATTGATTGATTGAGTTTATGTATATGCCATCTTAACACAGTGAGCTGTGCCCAAAACACCTGACAACGAACACCCGCCTCTTACCAGATGCAAAACGCAGGGGGTAGAGAAAACAGTTTGCACAACATATCAATGAATTTAAAGACAAAACTCAACAATTTAGCAAACATAGAATACATTCAATATTTTTAAAAAAGAAAGAATCCAGAATTAAACGCAAAAGTGCAAAGCGGAAAAAAGTTAACAGATACAGTGGTACCTCTGGTTAAGTACTTAATTCGTTCTGGAGGTCCGTACTTAACCTGAAGCACCACTTTAGCTAATGGGGCCTCCTGCTGCCGCCGCACCGCCGGAGCACAATTTCTGTTCTCATCCTGAAGCAAAGTTCTTAACCTGAAGCACTATTTCTGGGTTAGCGGAGTCTGTAACCTGAAGCGTATGTAACCTGAAGTGTATGTAACCTGAGGTACCACTGTAGTTCCAAGTGCTGGTGCAGGTCTTGTGCTCAAAGGAGTCTCAGCAGCCAGGCTCAGATACAGTTCAGAGGCGGAATGGTTTTTTCACCTGGTTAGATGAGTTACTGCTGGCTCTGTCACCTTTCATATATAGGAGACTAATAGCAGCAGAAGGAAAATGTTGGGGAGGGCAATGATGGTGAGTCCTCTTCTCCAGCCTCCAGGAAGTTCCAGCCACTGGTGCAGGTCTTGTCACTCTTCAATCCTAATTGTGTTTATTCAGATGTGAATTCCACAGAATTCAGTGTGTCTTCTTACTATCTGCTTAGTATGCTCAGGGTTGCAACACTAATCTCCATTTTAAGAGCTGTAGCAGTTGCAAGGGACTCGTAGGAGCAGCAAAGAAAATACAAACTGCAAATGCATTGCTGAGGTTAAAAATCACTATCTTTCTCCTCTGAAGAAATATGAAATTTATAAACTTCAAGGACAAGCAGTAATTACTTGTGCATGCCTGCTGCAGTCTCATACTCAACAAACCTCTGAGATTCAGAGGTTATAGATTGAGATGCAATCCGAAATTCTGCAAGATGAATGAATTTCAACTAACCTTGCAGCAGTTAGCATTGCAGGCTCAAGAGCAACGTTAATATGCTTGCTCATGAATGACTAAGCAAAACATTCCGCATCTCACCATGTGCACTTGGGTGGCGTTACCTTTTGTACTTAAATATATATCCGTATATTCAAACTTTGCACTTTGTTTCCCAAAACGTGGTCACAGATGACGGGAAAGGGTCAAAAGTGTTGAATATTTGCCTTCTTAGAATAAAAACAACATGCTGAAGTTTGACAACCAACACTGAAATTGATGTTTTCGATCCCCACATAAATATGGAAAGCAGGATGCGCTAAGTGAGGAAGACCCTACTTTTTCCTGTTCTTCTCCATTGGAGCTGAAGGCAGACCTGCTGGCTGTACTGTTCTGAACTAACTTTTTCTAATCAGTGACTTGCAAAAACACCCAAAGATACATTGCCCCTAGACACACTATAATTGGCTTTATAAAGCACACATATTTACAGGTACAGAGCACAAACTCTGCCAAATAAATATACTATTATACTAATGCACAATAATACAAAAATGTCAAGCTTAAAGGAACTTCCCAGAGGCCCAAATAAACAAGGAGGATGCAGTAATTTCCTCCTAGAGGTTGTCCTGCTGGCATTATTTCTGCATATTCTAACAGAGGGAAACTTCTGAACCTCCATGATAATAATTAAATTTAAAGGGGGTGGAGTTTGAAGGTTGGTTATAGAGCCTGTGGCACTGATTTTTAAAAATCCTCGAAGTATTATCTTAACTGGTTAGCAATTTTCTAATTTTCAAGAGCCAGTTGCAAGATTTTCAAGAATGTAGCATGAACTATCTGGCAAAAAAAACAAAACAAGCAAGTAACTGTCACATTGTGCTTCCAGTCAAACATCTTATTAAGCTGAAGCATTTGCATTTAATATAATACTTAGCCAGTACATTGAATCTGCTGGAACAAAACTATATTCTTCAGACACCTTTCTGCCTACAACAGTCATGTCTGCACAGGATCTCTTGTCCCCAATATGCTGTTCCACTAATAAAATTACAGTGAAGGGGATTAACACAGTTCTGTCCCATAAATAACCTTACCTCATTTTATAGATGGTCATGTCTGCAGAAACAGTTCCTGAGGTTGTTTGCATGCACATCTTCTTTGCCACTTCTCACAATCTTTACATCACTGTGGAAGAGTTAGTGCTGCTCTGCCAAAAGCTGTCCTCTAGTTCTCGAAACTTTTCTTCCCTTGCAAAAGAGGCTTTCTTTATAGCTTACTTTATAGCTGCAAGTTGGGTGGTGTGCATTTCCCATTATATATCTCTCCATCATTCTCCAGCTTCCATGTCTGCCTATGCTTTCAGATATGGAAAAAAAACACCTCATGGGAGATGTTATCTCATGATGCCTGACCCTGAACTTTAATTCAAGCATGGGAAGCTGGGGAGGTTAGGTATAGAGCACCTGAAATGGGTGCACTGATTTTTTAAAAGTAAAAATACTGCAATATGTTTTTTAAGAACAGCTGTCAGACACGTAGAAGACAGTGTTTCCACTTTTCTGTGCTTATAAGGTAGCCCAGCTGAAGATGTTCTGGGGTTTTCAAGACAGTTAGTTCACAATAAAGGCTGTTGAGCGCAGACTACCAGAAAGATGATTTGTAGAATGAAATAAAGGGAACTCCCCAAAAACCCTTGGACATCTTGAAAGTAAGATAAGCACACACAAAACCCCTGCACCCCACTTATGATAATTTCACCATAATTCTTCTATCCGCTTTAATAATTTTCAAATGCAGTTTCTTTTCCCATTAATCAATGAAGAATGGTCAAAATATATAGCATAACACATACAAATGTTATTGAGATTGATAAGGGAGAGCTGGGGAAGAGGAATAACAATGGTATTTTGGAGATTAGCATATAATGCTAGGGTGTAAACGGAGGCGTTGGGAACCTCCAGCCTCCAGGGCTAAATAGTCCCAGAATTGATCCCAATATGGCCCACAAGGCTGTTTTACCCAAACTACAGAAACACGACATGGCTGCCAATGAACAATTTGTGTGTTCCCAATTGTTCACTGGCAAGGGAGCCTTGCTGTTACCACTGATCAGCTGAGGAACTAGGAAGCACAGAGAACCCCTGGCAAAAGCAAGGCTTGAAGTCAGCAATAATCAGCTGACTGGAGGTAACTTTAACCTCCTTCTCTGGGCTTGGATTTTCATTTGTAGCACAGCCTGCAAATGGAAAATGTTGCCTGGTGTCCTAGTGATGCCAAGTGACTGACAGGTGGACAGGGCCCTACCCACCTGACAAACTGGCTGCACGGGTGTGGAGAAACTCAGGATCCAGACCTCTGGCCAGATCCAATTCACCTCCTCTGTAATCAATGCATACTGGTCAGGTATGAATGGCCCACAGTGATACTTCCAATAAAAAAAATTAGGTGCTGATATTTTATTGTTTAGGAGAGAATAGAATTAGTGATCACTCTTTTAAGAAATTTATCTGACTTACCTAAAGAAGCAAAGTTTTATTGTTCATTTATTACTAATATTAAATAGAATCTTTCATTGAAATATAGTAGTATATAGGATTATAGTGCTGAAATTAAGGATTTTCATGCATTTAAATTAAGCAAGTAGATAAACACTGTTCTTTGCTATTAAATACCATTTTCACATTTTGTTTTCTTGTTTTTTCACACTTTCTCGCATTGACTTTACAAAATTTCACCAGCTCTCACTAGTCAATCTGCAATCTATCTGAGTGTGAAGAACAGATAGAATTAATAGTAGTTAGGGAAAGTCACATTAAGATTTTCATCTCTATAAAGTCAATATTTACTTGTCGGTCCAACTAAATATAAACTAAAATATGATTTCAGAATCTGAAAAAATCAACATTAATTTATTTTCCTCTTTAGTTTTGGTGTGTATATGCAGCAGAGCTATGTTAGTACACTCTGGGGCAAAGTTTCATTTATAAAACATTCTTTAAAATTTACTGCTTCATATATTGCTTTTGAATGTTTAATGTCAGTCCTGTTTTTTTGCAGTAAAAATATTGTGTCTGCATATCTTCTTTGATAGCCTCAGTGTACATTATCTGTCATCTCAAGAGATTCAGATCCAGAATCAAATGACAATTTATGAGTCCATGGTCAAAAAACTACACTCTGCAAATATGTGATTCACCATCAGCATTGATTTCAGTGCCTCACGTATGCCTAACTGTGCTGAATTGTGGTCATAATGTAAAGTGACCAACAGTGCAACTCGGAAGGGGATTGATTCCAAAGGCTGAGCAGTACAACAAAAAAGGCATGGCCTCTGGTTGCTTTAAGATGGATTTTTGCAGGCTGCATAACAACCAGGTGGGCCTGATCAAAAAACCTCACTGAAAGGGCTGGTCTAAATAACTTGGTCCTAAGGCATTTATAGCTTTACATCTTGGGGTTACCAAAGCATTTGCCATTGCAGCACAACATTTAACCAATAAACCCATATTTAAACACACACACACCCGCGCTCTAGAAAACAATAATGAGAAGGTATTTCATTTATTGTAAATAGATCACTAGCATAGCTTTCAAGCAGTCAAGCAGCTGTAATGTATTTAAAGTAAAGACTTCAGTGTTGTGTGTGTTCTTGGAGGACCCTGGGACTCCTCAGGAGCTGATCAAAAGTTCCTTAGTGAGAAGATCAATTATCCTGAAGGAGGACTTGCTCACTTCCAGTTTTCTCCTACAGTGCCCAACATCAGTGGAGAGTTTGGTGTGTTCTTTTAGGGTGAGCTCTCAGCTCACATTGGTTAGCACACTGCATAAGCAGAGTGTAAGGTTTCACTCACTACCCAGAATCCCCTGCAACAGGTGTGCAAGGGGGGATAAGCATACAGTTTGAGGCAGAAAAGCTTTCCTGAAATTAACACTTTTGAAAGCCACAGTTGCAGTTCATCTCATGGTGGTCTGGCAGAGCACCCAAATGCTGTGCTTAGTCTAAGGCACAACTCTCACTGGAATGGTAAGCCTGTATCGCTTCAGGTGGTGGATTGAATGTTCTTCCATAACCATCCCTCAAAATTGCCTGAGGGAATTAGCTGGGTAGGGAGAGAAATTCCAGCCTAAACATCTGTATGATGTTCTACTCTTCTGGGTACAGGGTCATGTTTTGTATGGAAAAGCATTCATTCATGAGAGCTCTCACCTGCAGTCTGAAGGGATACCACCCAACAACTTTGACACCTCTGGTAAGAACCAGGATCAGAAAATCATGGAAATGAAGGGCCTTGCGCCTGAGAGAGAACAAGGCCTAAGAAACATAAACAAAAGGAAGGTTTCAAGCTTGAATTGTGCCAATGCTAAAGGAGATTTGCTTCATTAACCTCCAGATGACAGAAACCATGGGTGACAGCAGAAAAAGTAAGTTGAAACAGCTCAAGGAAAGATGACAACATGTCAGAAGCAAGATGAGATGTGACAGGAAAGAACTGAGGAAAATGGGGAGAGGGGGAGGAAACATGGAAGACAGAAGATGCAAATAAGAACTGACAGCAAAAAACTGCTTGGGATTGTAAATGAGCACAGTGGAAAGAGAAGAGGAACACTCATTGAGCTGGAACCACTGAATTATGGAATTAAGCCCCCAGAACTCTTAGCATAGCAATACTGTCTCCCAGTCAATAGATCAGGCCTCAATTTATTACACTGCATACATCTCTCTGCCTTTCTCAGCCTGTCCTTGTAGGATCCTTGTCGTTGGCGCTGACTAGAAAATTAACCAACCCCTTTCTCTCCTTGTCTCTTCTTCTCTTTGTTAAATTAGTGAGAAAATGTAAATGTTATTTTCTCTCTCCCTGTCATCTCCTCACTGACTTGGTGAGACACTAGATGCTAATAGTGAGAAGATTTAATTCTTTCATTTTCTGCTCTTGCCTTGGAGGCTGGTGGCCCTTTGCAGGTGCTAATGGACTCTTTCATGCACACAAGTTATCAAGCACCAGTGCAATTACTTTCAGCAGTTTCCTGCCTAGCCTGTGCGAAGTATATGGACAAATACTACAGTTGAAAGGTTGGTTCGATCTCACAGATAACTGTTGCTTGCTGTCTAAGTTCACTTAGGAAGCCATATTCAACTCATTCCCATTTTGAAGCACTGACAGAACTGAGAATATGTGGGAGAGAGTTCAGTCTCTGGGGTGCACTGTAGAAATTAAAAAGGTATGTGCATAAAGGCTTTCTTTAAATCATTATGTGAAAATGTCCCTTCCCTATTATGGACCACATGGACACATACTAACAGAACTTTTGCTAAGCCATTGAAGGTCTGAGTTGATTTCAAGTCACTGACCAATAAAGAAAAATAAATTATTTTATAGACTATAATTATTTCAAGATATAACCTTTTTTTTCTTAAAAACAACAACCCAACAATTTATTGTACTCCTGACAATCACAGATGCGTCATTGTCCTAGAAAAATCACCAACTTTAACCTGCCAGCTGCCTTTAACGGCCCCTTCCTCCAAGGTCCTGCGCTATTTCTGTGCCATGTTAATGATAGTTAAATCTTCCATACCCCAGTGTCATACGTGTCTCAGGTAGAGAATGAGGATGCTCTTCGGTTTTTTTATTTGCCATGGGGAAGGGAATGTGTGGGTTGCATCTGCCCAAACACTTAATACCATAAAACCATCCCACCTTCTTCGTTTGCTAGTACTAAGAAAAAGTGTCTCCTGTTGCATAGTGTCATGAATAAGCTCTTTCTGTGACTTCCTCACCTGAGTAAAATCAAACCTTTCTGTTCCTTTTCTGAGGGAAAGGCGGAGGAATCAGTGTATTTTTCTTACTTTTATAGCTCTGCACAATTTTTTTTAAAAACCTGTTTATTCAGAACCTCATTCCCACTTAGTTCAATTGGACTTGCTCTGCGATGGGATCCCTCTTCACTCACTCTGTTGCCCAGCAAGAGTATCTGCTCAGTAACTCAGAAAAGGCTAAATTATATTTGTACTATACGGTGGTACCTCTGGTTACGTAATTAATTCATTCCAGAGGTCCATTCTTAACCTGAAACTGTTCTTAACCTGAAGCACCACTTTAGCTAATGGGGCCTCCCGCTGCTGCCGCACGATTTCTGTTCTCATCTTGAAGCAAAGTTATTAACCCGAGGTACTATTTCTGGGTTAGCGGAGTCTGTAACCTGAAGCATATGTAACCCGAGGTACCACTGTATTTTTTTATGATATTTATTGAAAAAAGAATTTATTTTTTTAAAATTACAAAGAAAAAAGACAAAAACAGAAGGAAAAAAAAAATAAAACCATCATTTTCAAATTCTCCACTTTCATTACCTTCTTTCCATGACCTCCTCCTCCTCCCATCTCTTGTATCTTGATTAATAATTGTCACAGCAAATCCTTTCCATAATTCATAATATTCTGTCATTACATTACCTTACTCTATTTTCATCTTATCTTATAAAAAACCTTAAAACTTAAGACTTAAATCTTATTTTTACCAGCTTCTCATAACCATTACCTTTTTACCTAATTCTTTAAACATTTTTACAAGAGCCAAGTAATTTCATTTCAACATTTTTCCAACGTTCATAAAACATTTCTAATGATAAAAAAGAGAATAAAAACAATCCAATCTTCTTCCAGCGTCCCCTCCCCCCGGTCCTGGGTTTGTCAGTCCTTTTTATCCCATTAGTCTAGCACATTAACCTGGTGATCTTATATCCGAGGCCTTCAAATCTCTTCCATGTCCCTTCCGCAGCTCTTCTTCATATTTTCCTTTCACTCGTGGGAACTCCAGCTTGGTAGTGTTTTTGACCCTTTTCAACAAATCAGCTCCCCGAGGTACCACTGTATTTCTTTCCCCTTCCAAGTGGCTGGCTGGAATTTCTTCATCAAATCATTTCTTCCCCAATTGTCTTTGCGATTATCTGCTGGTGAATGAAACCAGGATTTCTTTTTTTGCTTATCAGGTAGGAAGAAGCTTTTATTCATTCGTTCATTTATTTATTTATTACTATTATTCCGCATTGCTGGTTGCTGTTCCAGGTTATGGCAGTAATGAGTGAGTCAGCACAAATCAAGCAGTTTCTATCCCCTCTGCCATTTAAGCCTTTATTTTTAATCTTACTTGTTTCAAACCAGCTGTAGTTAGTATTGAGACAATATGGGCACTCTGCATATGCTCCCAGGTATGCTCTTTTATTCCTGTATGCTTTCAGTCTTAACTCTTTTTTCCCCTCTAGCAGCTATTACCTTTCATCACCCCGCATCATTTATTATTTACATGGTCACTATAAAAGCAGCATACAAAAATTAAAAGAGAAACAGATGCCCCTGCAGGCTTAACAAACAGGAAGCAGAGGAAATTGGGAGAGGAGGAGGAGGTAGAATCAGGCTGCAGTTCGCCAGCTGGATCTAATGGTGATCAGGGTGGAGTAGAGATTTGAAGAAATGCAGCTGATGGGGCTCAGGTAGGAAAATAGGATAAAGAGAAAATCCACTTTATTAGATGAGAAAAATAACAAGGATAAGAAGAACTATGGTCAAATGCCTTTCTTTCAAGCTCAAAACTTAGTAATGATTTGAAAAGTTTTGAGGGAAGGATGTTGTTCTAGAGAACTATCGTGCACATTTTGCTTCGTAGTTGTGTCAGGGCTAGTTGCTACTTTGGAAATAAGGAACAAACAGTGTAAAAGCAGAAACAGAATGGCCCCTTGGTAAATATAAACAATAACAAAAACTGAACTGTAGCTTGAAGTTGACGTTCCTGATGGGTTGTGGCTGTGAAGGAGTTCATGAAATACTAGAATGGTTTCAGTTCTAAAATACTGTTCTCAAGCGGCTGTAGCACAGTTCACTGTTCATGGCATTAAATTGTTAAAGGGACCCATCTGACACGTTCTGGATTTTGTACAGTCCCTAAGAGGGAAGATGCTTTTGCTTCCCTATGATAGGTGATTTGGCTTACTGGACAGAACAATCTGGCCTGCTTAATGTATTATTTGATTTATTCAAAACCAACCTTGTATAAGGTGGTTTTTGGTTTGGTCATGTTTATGCTTTCATAGGTGAAATGTTGGATAGTTTTGAAATGGTGCAAAAATTGATTGCGGCTTGTGGTTAGTCTAGAGAAAGGTTAACCATGACTTGCTAAGCCAAGGCTTGGCTTTGCCAAGTGTGAGCTCACGCTTGAGCTAAGCCAAAGTTTGGTTTAGTGTGACCTGTGGATCAGGCCCTTAATGTCTAAAACAGGTGGAGGAAAGGTCATCTTTCTGCTCAGCCATGTTACATTTTTAATAATGTCTCCACTCATCCTGCTTTACAGTAAACCAGCTTGTAAAATAGTAATGTATGGTTTGGTTCTGTTCTCTTTATCTTACATTCTATTTGATATAAAAAAGGACGTAAGGACAACAATGCTGTCTTAGGCTTAGGATGGTGTTCTAACCTTCTGCCTCAGACTACTGAATTATTTTCTTTTGTGTATTGTAATTGCTTCTTTACTAATACCCCCTTCCCCCATTTTCTTAATGAGCATCTGGAGATACTAGTTTTTAAAGTGATGATAAGATACCATGATATAAATGCTTTTTGGGGGGTTTCTTTTTTAAAAAAAGGTAACTTTGGTAGGTTAAATAAAAGCAACAGCCTGGATATTTTAGAGAAATAATAGGCTAAGATAATGAGGTTTCAGAGGCAGCTCATGTGTGTATGATAATGACTTTTTCTTGGGGATTTTTTTTTAGTATGCAGTGTCATATTGCGCTACTGCTGCCTGGTATTTTTTAACTATGAAAGCCTTCATTGAGATGACAGATAGTAGGATTCTTTCATGAGACTTGCCCTTGGATTAGAGGTCTCTTATTTGTTCACATTGATGTGATAAATGATAATGGTTCTTGAGGAACTGATACTGTTTATTGTGTTCACTGAGAGTCTTTCCTTTGCAATCACTTTTAAAAGAAAGGCAAACACAAACAGGTATTAAATCACTGCTGTGAAAGTTTCACTTAAAATTTTAAAAGCAGAATGATCTAAAACTCTTCAGTGGTTCTGGGTTCTTGCTTCCCCCCCACCTACTTGCTCCCTCTCTTTTTAATCTTTTTTCTTAATGACCTCGCTTCCTTACTAAAACCGGTGGATGCCCACAGCCCAAAACTTAACGCATCAAGCATTCCCATCCTTCTATACACAGATGATATGATCTTGCTTTCACGGACAAGAATTGGCCTAAAACGTTTGTTAAATTCCTGTATTGACTATCTGTCCAGAATGAAATTGTGCATGAACTTTGATAAAAGCAAAATAATGCTTTTTGGGAATTCACGCAAAAGCTATATTTGGGTATTTGGTGGAAAACACATCCAGCAGGTATTCGAATTCAACTACCTGGGAATCACATTCCATCATAGGCTTCTGTGGTCCTCGCACCGTGCAATGGCGGTGAATGCCAGTAAGATGTCTATGCAGGCCATAATGTGTTTCTTTATAACAAGAATTTCCCCCGCATATCCCCTCTGCCCTCAAGGTCTTCAATGCCAAAGTTGTAGCTCAAAATAAAAAAAATCGTTCCAGTAGCACCTTAAAGACCAACTAAGTTAGTTCTTGGTATGAGCTTTCGTGTGCATGCACACTTCTTCAGATACCGAAAGCTCATACCAAGAACTAACTTAGTTGGTCTTTAAGGTGCTACTGGAAGGAATTTTTTTATTTTGACTATGGCAGACCAACACGGCTACCTATCTGTAACTAAAGTTGTAGCTCAATTGCTCTATGGAATTCCAGTCTGGCTGCCAGGGTTTACCCAGCTGGTAGAACAAGTGCAGGCAGCTTTCCTTTTTAAGATTTTTGCTGTCCCACACTGTGTACCCTATGCAGCCTTGTGTCTAGAGGGAGGTTCAACACAAGGTAGAGACCATAGTCTGGGTGAGATTTCTTACATGCTGGTTAAACATCTGCCTCGCAACAGATAAAGATCCTCTCCTTAGTGAAGTTTTGCTAGATCCCTTTCCTTCCCCAGGGCTACAACGGTTTAACATAAAGGTATAGCAACTTGGGCTGTCAGTGGAATCTTTGCGATCACTGTCCCTACCATCTGCCAAAGCTATAATAAAAACTAGGTTGTGGGACATTGAACGCCAGGAACTAACAGCAGCAGCAGAGAAAACATGCTCCCCTCTTAACTTTCAGCTTTCTTGGGCACATGAAATTAACCACAATTATCTTGAATTTTTGCTTAATCCTCAAGAAAGGAGGGCATTTTCGCTGGCCAGGTTTAATTCAAATTCTTCAAACCTCCTATGGGGAAGGTTCTCGGGAATGGGGGATGAGAAAGAACTTGCCCATGTGAAGACCATCAGGTGGAAACTCTTACACATATGGTTCTTAGATGTAAACTATATGTTGATCTCCACCAGCAGTTCCTAGATCAACTCTGCATCCCCAAATGGAAACCAGAGTTAGAGGTCATACATTTTCTGGTATTGGGGAATAATCAGGAGCTCACCAAGTTAGTGGCTAAATATCTTTATCTGGTTTTTTGTTGTTGAAACACTTTGCAGACGTCTGATCTCCCTGGAGACCTAGAGATGTAATGTTAGACTGCTTTGCCTCTTTCATTTGACAAATGTTTTGTGTCACTGGGAAGGTGGTAATTCTGTATTGATTTGCTATAGATGTTTGTAAAAAGGTAGAGGTAAAGGTACCCCTGCCCATACGGGCCAGTCATGTCCTACTCTAGGGTTGTGCGCCCATCTCACTTAAGAGGCCAGGGGCCAGCGCTGTCCGGAGACACTTCCGGGTCACATGGCCAGCGTGACGAAGCTGCTCTGGATGTTTGTATGTGATGCCAATAAAAGGCTTGATGATGATACCTAGTTTTTACCTCCTTGGTGACCTCAGAGTCTGCCTGAGGGGCTGACTCTAGATCTGTGATGATACCATTAAAACTGTTAATTATCATGTGTTGTACCTAGTTTGAATCTAATACCTGTGTCCTATCCCTTAGTCTTTATCTTCATTCATGAGATACACACTTTTAGAACAGCAGCACAATGGTCATGCACAAGTCCAAAATAATCCAATGGAATACATGACTCACGTCCAGTACCTTTCTAATAATATGAGCTTTGAGGTTGAGACCATTGTTAAGAATGTTAAGAGTCATTGTTAATGTTGAGAATGAAAGAGAACTGTTTTTTGTTGGCATATAGTAACTGTCTTTGTATCATGGCATTGCAATTTAGCAAATAATATGTAATTTGGGAAGGTTTTCTCCTGGTTCTTCTCACCCTGTAGGTGTTACAATTAATTACAGCAGTGTTTTCTGCTTTGCAAGTAATATTATCGTTAATGATGATTGGTGTAGATAATTTTGCTAAGACTCCCAGATCCTAGCTTAGGGCTATCACTTTGATTTTAAAGTGTTGATTATTTCTTATCTAACTTTGAAAATGAGATTAGATACATTTAAACCGATGTTTCTTCTATTGTCTAAGTATGTAGATTTATATGGTAATTTAAAATCTGATAAGCTAGGAGTGGCATAATAAAGCAATCACAGTAGCTGACACATTCCAGAGAATCCAATTCAGTCTTGATTCAAATTGGGTGGGGGGTGGGGAATTACTACTGAATGCTAAAGAACCATGTATCATAGAAAACACTTGAAACTGATGTTATCCCTTGCAAGATACCAAATAGTCAGTTTTGGGTTTTCTGAAAGGTGCAGCTATGCATTTTATATGTCACTGGGCTCATAGCAACTGATAACACATTATAAACCAGGGTTGGCCTTCTAGAACTCTCATCAACCCCCCCTGTTGGCCATGCTGGCTAGGACTGATGCGAGCTATAGGCCCAACAACATCTTAAGGGCCACAGGTTCCCAATCCTTATTATAAACCAAATATTATTGTTACGATTTATTATCCCCATTAAATAGAGACTTCTTAAATAAGAAGAAACCAATGTATACTCATGGAGATAAATAAGTCGCTTCTTTTCAGTCTACCACATTGCAGTTACTGCAAAAATGAACAGCATGCAAGGCACTGGGCAGAGTGTAGAAATGATACCATCCCTGTCTGTAGGGCTTAAAATTGCTATCAAATAGCGCAGGTAGCCATATTGGTCCAAACTATGAGAAATCCAAAAGGATAATGCCTTTCGGCTCCTACAAACAAGTTTGTTGAGCATTCATTCATAGTTTGCCCAAAGCTTTCAAAGAAGTTACCGGTACATGGTGTGTCCATTTGTTCTGATTTGATTATAGGGAAGTTATAAATTTTCCTGTCAATCAGTTGTTATCCTATACTTTTTAAAAGTACATTTCCTATAACTTTGCAGACCGTAAAAAAGTATTTCTTTTTCAAAGTTAGTTTGTTGTACCAAACTGCTTTAAACCACCAAGCTAAATTTCTGGTATGCCAATGAAACCCTCTCACAAAATAGTGATAGTTATTAGGAGGTGACCTTTATTAGGATCAACCAAAATGTCAGAAAATAGAGATCCCACTTTTGAGTTCTCAATTACTCTTTAGGGCTGCATGTTTAGCAAAATGGTGTGGGGTGAATTGGGTGTGATGTTAAATCCCCAAGTCTGCAATTTGTAGCAAGAAAAGGTATAGGAAGTGTCCAACAGACAATTAGGTGCAAACAGATCTCAAGGTTGCTGGGATAAAGAAACAATGTATTTAGCCTATTATTTAAAAATATAAACTTTAGCGGTTAGTAAGTGGCATTGTTGCTAAATGGCACAAAAGCAGCCAATTATCATACTAAAGGTAAAGGTAAAGGTACCCCTGCCCGTACGGGCCAGTCTTGCCAGACTCTAGGGTTGTGCGCTCATCTCACTCTATAGGCCGGGAGCCAGCGCTGTCCGCAGACACTTCCGGGTCACGTGGCCAGCGTGACATGCTGCATCTGGCAAGCCAGCGCAGCACACGGAACGCCGTTTACCTTCCCGCTGGTAAGCGGTCCCTATTTATCCACTTGCACCCGGAGGTGCTTTCGAACTGCTAGGTTGGCAGACGCTGGGACCGAACGATGGGAGCGCACCCCGCCGCGGGGATTCGAACCGCCGACGATGAGATCGGCAAGTCCTAGGCGCTGAGGTTTTACCCACAGCGCCACCCGTATATAATAATAATAATAATAATTTATTATTTGTACCCCGCCCATCTGGCTGGGTTTCCCCAGCCACTCTGGGCGGCTTCCATAGAAACGAAAAATCACTAAAATCACACATTAAAAACTTCCCTGAACAGGGCTGCCTTAAGATGTCTTCTGAATGTCAGGTAGTTGTTTATTTCTTTGACATCTGATGGGAGGGCGTTCCACAGGGCGGGTTATCATACTAACATTACCTAAAACGGTGCCTATGACTGGAGGGTGACTCCAAGTAGGTATAGTAAGAATCGTTTTCCCATTTGCACTGCACTGCTCTTCATGCTTAATATTTAAGGACTGCTCATTATTGCAAAGAGTGCATGGGCCAAGTTGTTTGTATCCTTTGGCTTGCCATTCTACAGCACCAAGCTAGTGCTGACTTGGTTGGGAACTCCAGTTCCAGCAGATTGTGAAGCTTGCACATTGTGAGTTGGACCATGAACTACCTTTCTTGAGTTTGTCCATGAAAAGAACTATTTGTCCCTCTCCCTTCTTCCTATGTCATTTCCTTGGTCCCCCCCTTATCTCCCCCCTTTTTCCCATGAGAAGCAATGGCGGTTGATGCATAATAGCTTTTGCTACATATTGCCACAACATAATATTACTAAAATTGAAAAAAATAAAAAAGAATTGGTTTTCTATGTTCTTCTATCTACCAGCATGCCTAGTTTTGCCAGAAAGGAGTGAAGACAAACATGAATAGAGCGTGCACATGGCGAGCCTTATGCCTTTCAACAGCCTCCTCTCTTTTCTCCCGCATATCAGAGATCTCTGTGATTCACTTAGTTATGTAATCCATATTTTATAACTGAATTGTGATCAAACAATATTGTAACCATTGTTCTTGCTACTTTTACATCTTCACAGCAGACCCTGCAATAACTTTAGACAGCTGAGTTAGATTGTTTTTCTTAAATCTCTTTTCAGGCTGTACATACTGATTAGTTAAGATAAAGATAAAGAGGTTACAGTCTTGGAAGAAAGCCCCATTTCTCTGTTTGGGCGGAGAGCATGAATTAATAAGACTTCATTCCTCTTAGTTAATGCCTGGTAACTGCTGTAGGAAGGGGAAATTTGGCATGAAGAAAGTTTTTTTAAAAAATATGTGTGTGTGGCTTCCTGAAAACTGTTTTAATTGCTTCAGAAGCAGATCATCCAAAGGCATTCACTCCCCCGCCACAATATATATATACACACACCCTCCTCCGTGCAGTTTTGAAGCATTCCACAGACACAGAAAAATAGTCTTTTAAAGATGGACATAAGATTTGAAATGTCAGTCGGAACATATCCAAGGCTGTCAGCTCCAAACCTGAAAGATAAGTTCTCTTGTTGAAGATAAGAACTAAGGATTGTTGTTTTTTATTCTTCCAAAAAGAACGTTTTGAATTGGGACAAAACTGCAGAATACTTACATGGGTGTTCTTGAACAAAGTTTTATATTAGTGGATGCTGTTAGAGTTAGTCACATGGTTCAAATGTGTTGCCAAATAATACTACTTAGAAAAGCTGCAGGTGCTCTGAAGTCCAGGACTAAATGTTCTGAAGCAGGTTTGCCAACTGCAGGGCTGAATATTCCTCGTTGAATAAGTGCCTGTTACAGATGGTAAAGCTCAGATGTTGTGTTAAAAGAGAAATGGGTTGCACATTAAGGCTGTGCTGAATTCTTGGGGTGGGCTTTTTTCTTTTTTCAAATGTTTGGCCTCCCACAAAACAAGCATTCTTCCTCCCCCCACACACACATTTTTTGTAGGGCGCAAGAGACCTTCGCAGAAACATTTGTAAGACCTGGTAGGGTGGATGAAGCTACCTTTTTTTACATTAACAAACTCTTCGCAGCCAGCTTCTAGCCAGACAATTCTTCTTCCTGGTATCATCATGTGACCATGCAGTGTCATGTGGCCCACCTAATCATTCCAGGAAGAGCTCCACGGCTGGAAGCTGATTGCAAATTAAGTGTGAGGCTTTCTGTACTGTAAAGAGTAGTTTCTTGCTGCATCCAATTAAGCTACTCCAGTTCTTTTGGCCAGAAGATTGAGAAGACCTATAGCTGAGTCTGTCCTTGATGCCACTGTTGGTAATATATTTTTCATAATTATGAGTATGGGCTAACCGTGCTTTTAGAGTTGAATAATTCGTTTCTTCTTTATGCTTTGTGAAAAGCATAGGGTGTACCCTCTACTCTGGAGCTATTAGTGCCACCCTTATCGCATTGTTAGCAAAAACCCATTTCAAATTTGACAGCATTCCTCGTATATCTTCAGCAGAAAGATGTTCCCTCAGTATACATTAGCATTTTTTGTACATCTTCATAAACAAAACACTCATTCAGTGTTCCTCTGCTTTCTCCATATGGCCTGAGCAGAGAAAGTTTTGCTTGGCAATTATCTTGTTTTCCGAGTATTTTTCATAAGCGTTTGCCTTGGCATCCATCAGTTTTATGTGTATCTTCTTAGAAAGTAAGATGTCTGCTCAGCATTCATTGACATACAGAACACAGTCTCATTACAGGACAAAGGATGAGCTATGCATAAAGTCAAATATCAAATTAGCATTACAGGAAGTTTTTGCTGTGCTCTGAATATATCATTAGTATAAGTAGTTAACAAAAAGTTCCTCACACAACCAGCAATTGTGATAGGTAATTAAGACTCTTATATTCTGCAGTCACGCACTGAGCTCCATTAATGCACTGTATCCTAGATATGCCCTATTCCAGCATATGAGATATGAAGCTGCCTTATACTGAGTCACTCCATTGGTCATCTCACTCAGTATTATTTGATCTCATTGACGGCAACTCTCCAGGGGCTCATACAGGGATTGAAATGAAAGGGGTTTTGCAGTTTTGAAATTGGTAATTAATCACTGAAATTTTAAGTGGTTCAATCCATCTTGATTCAAAATGGTGTCCAGTTGTATCCAAACATATATGGAAACCTGCTCAGGAACAGTCAGGCAAATTTTGGTTAGAATATCTTAAGAGGTGTCCAAATGCATAGTGAACAAACAACTTTCCAAAATACATTATAGATTATACTGTATCTGGCTTATTTGTAATGAGTAAATAAAACCTCAGTTGTCAAACGTAATCCATTCCGGAAGCCCGTTTGGCTTCTGAAATGTTCGACAACCAAGACAAGGCTTCTGATTGGTTGCAAGAGCTTCCTGCACTCAAGTGGAAGCCTCGTCGGACGTTCAGCTTCCTAAAAACATTTGAAAACCGGAGTATTTACTTCCAGGTTTTTGGAGTTCAGGAGCTGAAACGTTTGAAAACGGAGCCGTTCGGGAGCCGAGGTTTGACTGTATATGGTTTTAATGTTTATTATTTTGCAACTTTTTGATTAGTGTGGTTATCTTGGAAGACAATTGTTTTAAAAGGCAGCTTAGAAATATTTGAAATAAAACAAACAGAACAAGCACCTGCCAATTTTCAAATGGCAGCATATTTACAGCAGCACTATAAATTATCTTCTGATATATGGAATGGTGTTACTGTCTTGGGGGCGAGGGAGAAATTAGAATACACTGCAGGCAGTTCTAGCAGTATGGAATATCCTGTTATCTTTGGATTTAGGACAAGCCCTCCACAAATGACAATATGATCCAACTTTACCATAATGTTTCTTATAGAACTTTGGACTGTTTACAAATATAATGTAACCCTATTATGTGTCAAATACCAATGCCTGAAACCCTTAAAAGGTAATCCTTTGATGTTAACCTAGGACAATTGGAAGGTGAAATTTCCAATTGATGAAAGCTACATTTCTGGGTCAAGATTAGAGCCAATATAGTCTGTCTTTTTAATATAAATTGGATCTTTGGCCCAGACATAGGAGCCCCATAACTTAGCGTAGAAACGGCACTTATAAAAATATGGTACATCTGCTTGCAATAAGATTTGCCGAGTTATAGCTATAATCTCTATATATATCAATATATCTATAATCTAGCTATAATGAAGTAAATGTTGTATTTGGAAGGATCAGGGGTTTTTACACTTACCAGATTTAAATTATAGTTTCTGTTACAAAAAACAAACCAAAAATGGAATTTTGTCAAATTTTTGTGGCTGAGATCTGTTTACCGATACATAATTTAGAGACATAATTTAGAGTTTACAAATTTAATCCGTTCCAGAAGTCCATTCTTAAACCAAAACCATTCTTAAACCGAGGCGTGCTTTCCCTAATGAGGCCTCCTGCTGCTGGTGTCCTTCCACCATTCGGATTCCGTTCTTAGACCGAGATAAAGTTTGCAAACTGGGACACAACCTCCGGTTTTGCGGAGTCCATAAACTGAATCATTTGTAAACAAGGCTGTCCTTAAACCGAGGTACTGCTGTATAGTGTCTTGCTAAATGCCACATAATCTGGCAGTATTTAACCCAGATTCCAAATCCACAAATGCCAAAATATCAGTTGGTTTTCACTGATTATTTTAGGGGCTGTTTCTTCTGTATTACACTTGACTCCCACACCTCTGGAGGTTGGATGGCTTCATCTGATGATGCTCTCATAATGTAGAAACACTGAGAGGACTCAGATGTGGGGTGATATCCATTGGTAGTCATACTCAGAGTAGACCTACGAAATTAATAACTTATCTACTGATTTCAATGGGTCTACTCTGGGAATGATTTAGTTATATATTAACCCATAGGTACTTCCCACACTTAGTACCACCATGAAGACTTGTAGTTGGTGACACTCATATAGCTGAAAAACTGATTCCTCTCAAGTGGCCTTGGAATTCTTATACTACCAGAACACCATGGGATGCAGACCTGCTACAGCATCTCTCGCATTGTGGACTTAATGTACAAATGGGCTCTTCATTGTCTTACGTTTCTAATCCGTATAACAAGAACTAAGGGATAAGTATCACTTTGTGGACTTTCAACTTTGGTACTGAGCTTAATATCCTTATTCTCAATTAGGCTTGTTCTAATTGAGAAAATAGAAATTTTCAGATCAAATTATAAATGTGGTATATTCATTAATACATACAGGACAAATGTTTGGCAAACTAAACATTTGTCCTGTATGTATGTATTAATGAATATAACACGTTTATAATTTGATCTGAACATTTTTGCTTGTCGAGCAGAGATTTTAACATAATTCTCTGGTTTATCTTATGCCAAATTTGATTACATCCCTTGAACATTAGTTTCAGAAGGCTCACTGGTCCAGGAGACGGCTAATTAAATACATTTGACACTTGTTTAGATAAAATGTGAATTTCATGTTCCGTTTTTTGTATTTTAGGAGCATCCTATGCCCCTTTGTTTATATTTTTGTATACAGCAAGAAGTTCATTTTGTAACATGAACTCAGCACAAGTTTGGGGGGAGAGGAAGGAAGACAACCTTTGCATTATTATTAGGCACTGTTTGGTTTTCTAAGATTAGCACCCTGATCCAAGCAATGCAGACAAACCCTTATAACCATCATTCAGCTGCTTAGAAAGGGCCCTCTGCAATGACACTGTCTGTTATAGCCTCACAGCACAAACACATCTTGTTGGCCAATATTTCTCCCTCAGTTAATGTGAACAACTGCCTCTGAAAAGATCACAGTCATAATAGATGCTCACTAGTAAGTCGGAAGGCATGTTCAGCTATGAATATGCAAACAGAAAACAGCAGGGGACTGCACACAAATATAGCGACTCAGAGGAGAAACTGTGAAATTCAGGATCTGGCAGAGTAACTGATAAACAATGTGACATAAATTTACACTGTAAGAAAGTAGAAAAAATGGAATTTTAATGAATTATACTTTCACAATCCTCTTACACGTACACATTGTCTGGTATTGTCCAATAATATGCATGGAATATTTTTTACCATGCTGACTATCTAGGTGGCTTCAGATATGTTTTTCTTCTTGAAGTTTACCTCTGGCCCATGTCATATTACTGTATTACTGAAATCATTTTCTCCGGGACTTCAGGCAATTTGCACGTATGTGTGGTTGTATATGTGATATATAGATATGTATGTGTATGTGTTCACCATTATTTATTCAATTAATATTGAAATAAGTTGCAGTGAGCAATGAAAAGCTGTGTTAACTTTTAATTAGCATGTATATGGTGCTCAGGAATTCATAGCCCTGTAAAGTAGGGCTACGGATATAAGGTTGAAGCTGACAGGTTGTGAAGAGCTATCCCTAGTAGGTTCATATCTGAAGCAGAATTTGAACTGGTAGTTTCCATGCTTACTTCTCAGTTATTTGAGGAAACTGAATGCAACAGTTGTTTTCTCATGTGGGCCCCAGGTATCTCAATGGTATTCTGGTAGGGCAGAGTCAAGACATGTATTTGGGTTTTGTTTCTGAATTATGAAGCATTTTTGGGGGTGGAAACTGAAAGACTAAGAGATCGTATGAGTCAAATATAAGGGTACAGAATATCGAATTGCCCACAACCTTTGGCAACCTTTTGTTTTCTAGGTTAGAGATAGCTCTTCTCAAGTATGTGGGCCATCTGTCCATCTACGTATTAACATAAGATGCAGATTTTTGTAAGCGACTGCTGTTCCAGAGATTCCATTTCCACAAATGGGAGGGAGTGTTTAGTGGTTCCACTCAACAAAGATGATAAAAATCAGTTTCAAACTGATTCCTAATTTTGATTTAATAATGTGTGCACATAATTTGCAACATTAATTCTGATTGTTCACTCCAGTGTTTTTTAAGTTTAGAAGGGCCATTAGACACTTCCCTTCATTTGTTAGAAATCTCTCATTAAAGCAAGGCATGGTGTCATTATTACTGCCTCTGCAGCCTGCAGTAAGTGTTACAAAGTGCCCTCCACATTTAAAATGTGATGAATTACACCTATCAGGTCAGGTAACATGCTCTAACTGCTCTAATTCACTTTGCAGCCTACAAGTCCAATGCCAGTTCAGAATTTCTGCAGAACCCAGTAAATCAAGCAGAAATCTCTGCACAAGATAAAACACTCTAGGGATATAAATCTGGTGAAATGTGCGTCTAAAAAGTGACTTCGTAAAAAAATAACCCCTTCATTCTCAATTTTTGAAATCAAATATGTTTTATTTTCAAGCAGAATTTATACCTGTTTGGAGTCAGGGCTGTAATATGCAATGCAGCTTAATACTCATAACTTTGTAACTAACTGTAACTTAGGGCAATGCCTACTAGTTGCCCTTTTGGGGAAGATGATAAGTTACTATAGCTATGTGTTCTCACACTTGTAGTCATCAAAGGGAATGATGCTTCCTGGGTTTGATTCAGAAAATATAAGTTACTGTCTTATCTTTACCAATAGATCTAGAAAGGGGCAGTCTGGAAAAGTGAAGTTTTGTGTGTTCCTGCTTTTAGGATTTGAAAGCATTTCAATTTGCCATATTAGGTTTCAGTATTGACGACTGATCTGATGGTTCTAATGTTGACTTTAGAGCCATTCAGGGATGTGAGACCAGGTAGCTTGGTAATTTTAACAGACACTTTCTAAGGACTGTTGGCTGCAGAATGGAATATGGTCCCTGTATACTTAGTGGGCCTTTGGATCCAGTTTTGTTGGATTCCAGCCCATGAGGAAATTCAAGGGAATGAGATAGCAGATCAGGCCATCAAGGATACTTCGGGCTATAAATAAATTGATATTAAATTGCCTTGGTCTTCCCACTGTTGGGATAATCAGGGGCAAAGATGTTTTAAAATGGGTGTCAGGAGCAGGGGTGTGTATTCCTTTTGTCCAAATTTTGGAGAATTTTTGTTTTTTTAATCAGCCGATGGAGGTGAGATAAGTTGGCCTGTTGTGGTTTTGACAGTGCACTGTGCGCTTTGGAGTACCGTAATTTGTCTAACATATATTGGGAGAACTGATTCTGGCCTTAGTGAAATATGTTCAGTGGAGTAAACGGCTATTACAGGGATGAGGGAATTTCTCCTTTGCACAATGAATGAGTTGGGTGTTGTGATTTCATCAGCAGATAATGCCTTTTAGGATTAAGGAAAAAAACCTTTGGGGTTCAGTGCTGGCAGTTTTGTGGACCTTCTTGCAGGTTAACAGAATTTATGACAGACTTTAACTGAGAAGCATAGAAACGGGGAGGAATGGCTGCTGTTACCTAAATGGCTGAACCAGTGAGTACATGCCCATGGCTCCTGTGAGGTGTCATGAGGCATCTCCAACTGGGAAACTAGTGAATGGCACTGCTGGTGTCTGCTTGTTCTAGTACCTTAGGAGACTAAGAGAAGCCCTGTTGGTTCAGGTGAAAGGCCAGTCTAGTCCATCATTGTGTTCACATGGTGACAACAAATATGCCTAAGTAGGAAGTCCACAATTAGGGCATGAATGCAACAGTGCTCTCCCAGCTTGTGATTTCTAGCAACTGGCATTCAGAAGCAGAGGGCCTTCTCGGTAGTAGCTCCTGCCCTGTGGAACGCCCTCCCATCACATGTCAAAGAAATAAACTGACTTTTAGAAGACATCTGAAGGCATCCCTGTTTAGCGAAATTTTTAATGTCTGATGTGCTATAATATTTATATGTGCTGCACAGAGTGGCTGGGGAAACCCAGCCAGACAGGCGGTGTATAAATAATAAAATTATTATTATTACTGCCTCAGACTGTGGAGGTGGAACATAGCTTTTGTGGCCAGCAGCATTTAATACATTTGCAAATGAAAACACAGGAGCATCATAAGTTCTTTCACACACTTTCTGGAGTCAGGCCATGCCTATTGCAGTGGAAGAAAGTATTTGCATCAAGGCAGGGAATTCTTTTACATACAGAAATTTCTGTAAAAGTGGTGTAAGAATAAAGGTAACTAATTAGTCTAATCCTCAACCTCAGCCCTCCAGATGTTTTTGGCCTACAACTCCCATGATCCCTAGCTAGCAGGACCAGTGGTCAGGGATGATGGGAACTGTAGTCTCAAAACGTCTGAAGGGCCAAGGTTGAGGAAGCCTGTTTTAAGGCATACGTATGGGTAAAATTTCAGTAACATCAAAGAGCCTACATATTTTATGAGCTAACATTTTTATCTTAAAGTTCAGAAATTTCATAAAGATGCTATTTTTGGCCTGTGCTAACTATTAAAATATTCAAATTTTGTGCACAGTTTGCAACCTTGTACAGCTGAAGCTGTATGGGAGTAAATGAAGGGTGCAGATGCGCTTCATAACAGAGAGATGGTATGAATAATCAGCAGTACACAAAACGCATAGTAGATTTACAGGGTTGGGATGGGGGGGAGTGGGAGAAAGACATTGAATAAAAATGACAACTCCTAATTTTGATGTTTAATGCAATAAAAAGGTACTTCATTTCTCCCCCAAAAGATGCTTTCTTAAGGGGGAAAAGTTCCTTTGTTGCTAATTATAAATTTAAAGGAACTTTTTCCTGTCAAAAATTGAACCATAATTCTCTGCAGAAGTTCCTAACTATTTAGCATAAATGTCACTCCAGGCTCTTTCTGAATTATTGGTATACTTATTCCCTTGAAAGATTTTTGAAATGACATCTTTTTAAATTCCTTAAATGGTGCCTTTTTTTAAAAAAAAAAGAACTTGCTATTTAAAAAATTTTAATGGAATAAACGTTCCGATAGTTTGAATCTGTTTTCAATTGAAAACCACAAGTTTAAAAACTATAAATAAACAAAATATTCTATCCTGGCTCCTACCTGGTGACGAATGCGAACTCAGGTGATGATTTTTCCGGAAAGCTTTAATGCTGAGATTAGTGCAATACATATGCAAAAACACTAATTAAAAGCACAGCAGGCAATACGTATATGTACTCAAAAGCACACTTATTCTAAGGCACAACAAGTAATATGGCTACTCAAGCAATGGTGTTGATCTAAGATGTGCTCCTTGCATTTCTCTTATAAAGAAATTGGGTGGGCACAACTTAGTGCAGCAAGCAGTTTTGTTCCTTTGCAAGCCATCTAGCATTCTGCCTTGAAGGCTGGACCTTCTCTACCTCTTCATGTCTCTGCTGGTATCTCCAGGACCTAGGTGAAGAGGAGGTATGGCCATCTGTCATGGATGCTTTAGTTGAGATTCCTGCATTGCAGGGAGCTGGACTAGATGACCCATTGTGTCCCTTCCAACCATGGGCATAGTCAAGAGGGGGCAGCTGCCACCCCTAAATCAATAAAAATAAATAAAAATACATAGCTAACTGAGGTTCTCTCCCCCCACCCAACAAAAATCCTGGCTATGCCCATGCTTTCAACTCTATAATTTTATGGGTCTATGATTCTAAGCTGTTACTAAAGTAATAGCCCCTTCTCTATACTTGCTCTGGTTTATTTTTCACATCTACAGTATGTCTCACTCTTTCTGTTAGAGATTCAGGTGACATAAAGAGGGACTCTCCAGGTTAGCTTGAGGAGGTGTAAGTAGCTCAGGTGAGGTTCTTGGCAAGCAGGGGTTCAGACCCAAATCTCCAGTCTGCAAGTCACAGGCTGTAACCACTGTGCAAGGCTTTGCCAAGCTGGTGCTCTCTAGATGTTTGGGATGGCAAGTCCCATCAGACCCGACTGATCCCAAACATTTGGAGGGCATCAGCTTGCTGTAGGAAGCTGTGCGCTATTCTGTTATCAGTTGCTTTGTAGTTCTGTGAGTCAGATTTAAGTTTGACTTTGCTGATAATGGCAAAGGCCTTATTTCCGTGCAGTTCCCTTAAACATAGCATCAAGAGGAAGCCTTTCATGTAGGAGAAGCCAGTTTTACAAACCAAGCCAGGAACAGGTGTTTTTCAATAAAATAAAATAAAACTAAACCCTACTTCAACTTTTTCAATATGTTTGAGAATCATGATCCTGTGAAACATTTTTAATAGAAATACTGTAGGGGAGAGGAACGGCACAGCAGAAAGGCACAAGTTAATCAAAACTCTCAGATGAAAAGTTACTGATCCTAAAAGAAAAAAAGTCTAGTAACTTCTAGTTTTTCTCTGATCCATGTGTGACTTTTCTATTTAATTTGCTTAAGCTTGGCAAAGGTGGACAAGGAAGAAAGGTTTTATGAGAGAGATTATTTTACGGCGACACAACCAGATTGAGTCATTTGGAAAGCTTTAGCTTTACACTGTGGAAGTATTTCTGCATTAGATTCAGCTGCAGAGAAGGCAGCTATGTAACTTTTTTGTCGTCTTTTAATAGAAACGGAACCATTTAGCACAATCTAGAAGACAAGGCACAAGCTGCGCCATCAGCTGTTCCTTGTTCTGTGCAGTCCAAAATTCTGTTCTCGCAGTGGCCAGCCAGATACCTACAGGGAAGCCTGCATGCAGGAGAATGAGCTCAGTAGCACTCTCCCGCATGTGCTCTCCAGCAACTGGTATTCAGAGACACAATGACACTGATATGGCAGGCAGTACATGGCCACTGTGGCTAGTAGCCACTAATATCCTCCATGAATTGGTCTAATTGGTCTAATCCCCTTTTAAAGCCGTCCACTAGCATCTTGTAGCTGCGAATTCCATAGTTTAGTAATGCAGTATGTATTGGTCTGTTCTGAGTGAGCAAATTTTCTACTCACTTGTTTCACACCGTAATTGTATACACTTCTGTTATGCCCCCCCCCAAAAAAAACCCCACACCAATAAATCTATAAACATTTCCTAATAGAAGAATTGCTTTAGCCACTTGATCAATAGGGGAATAATTAATGTATTACACTTCTGGGAGTGGAATGAGGAGGTAAATTGTAGAGGTAAGTAGCCAGGGGCCACTTTGTACAATTAAAACAGAAAAAAATTTTCTCAAGTGATGTTCCAGAGCATACTTGTAGTTCTTGTGAAAAAACCTACCACTAAGTCACATGAGAAATAAATCAGTTAACACTGAGTGCTTCTCTGCCATCCCACAGAGAAACCAACCCTTCCTGGGTTATTTTTCAACTCAGCTTCTCTGTACGGATGCTCATCATTCTTCGATGCAGCTCAAATCAGGTGTACAGTGGTACCTAGGGTTGCAGACGCTTCAGGTTACAGACTTGGCTAACCCGGAAATAGTACTTCGGGTTAAGAGCTTTGCTTCCGGATGACAACAGAAATCATGCGGCAGTGGCTTGGCGGCAGTGGGAGGCCCCATTAGCTAAAGTGGTACCTCAGGTTAAGAATAGTTTCAGGTTAAAAACGGACCTCCGGAACGAATTAAGTTCTTAACCCGAGGTACCACTGTACTTGAATTGTTCAATCACTCATGCTGCAGAGGCATTACCTGCTTTCAAAGCAGAAGTGACATGTCTGGTGGGGAGGAGCCACTACATTACATTCCTGGCAGGCAGGTTGCTTACTGAAAGGGGGAGGGGATGTCTGTGGGGAGGAAGTGTGCTTTGGGGACCAATCTGCTGGTGTATTTTCACCACTCTGACCTCCCTGCCACCTCATCCCTTCCCCTCTCACCCCCAGTAAGCAACAGCAACCTATCTGCTGGGAAGCTAGGTTGAACTACTATCTCATCCGGTGAACTACTTCTGCTTCAAAGGAATCACATCCTCCCTAGCAGTGTTGTTTGGTCATTTTGTTCTCTGGCATGAAGCCAGAATTGCACCCTCCCCTCCTGCTACAGCCAATATTTTTAAAAGTTTACTCCACCATTCAGATATCCACTCTTTCTCCATGTGTTTAGCTTACGTATCAGCATCAGCTGAATTAATTGGATCGAGTTGTAAAACATTTCTTGGACTATAGTACTGCAGACTGTGTTGTATGTGTGCTGCACATTTAACTATCCCTCCCTTATTAAATATAATGCTTCTAGTACCTCTTCCTCCTCCTCCTCCTCCTTCTCCTCCACCTTATTATTGTTATTTCTGTCCCTCCTTCCTCCTGAAGGAGCCCAGGGCAGCAATTTACAAAATAATGAAACAATTAAAAATGAAAAAAACCAACAACAACAACCCCTGAATGTGGGGTTTTTTAACCAATGGAATGAATTAATTTTATCCTCTTAAAGTTCAGATAACACTACTTTGTTACATCTGCAATTTTTCATATTTTATTCGTTGCCTGATAAAATTTAATTAGGTTTTATTACCTTGTGTAGTGATCAAATGCTTCTTTAGGCTTGCATGTTACTGATTAGAAATACAGTGTAAATGAGCCGTTAACTGACGCTAAAGAACTGCTGTGATGAATTTGACCAGAGCTGCACTTACTTTTATTTATTATTATTTATTGAATTTATATACCACCCTGTACCCGAAGGTCTCAGGGCAGTTCACAGAATAAAATCAAAATACAAAACTACAAAATTAATAATCAAAATAAAAACAACCCAATAACCCACCCCCAAATAAAAAAGGGCATAGGATGTCAATCAAATCATCTAAAGGCCTGGTTAAAAAGGAACATTTTTGCCTGGCACCTAAAGGTGTATAATGAAGGCGCCAGGAGAACTTCCCTGGGGAGAGCATTCCACTTACTTGTTCCTCTTTCTTGCCACCTTTTGCTGTTTGTTACTTTGTGCTGGCTTATTATTCCAGTCTGAAGTAAACCAAGAGTCTTGCTTAATATTGTTAAAAATAGTAGACTACTCTTCATTTAGAAAAGAGAACATCCTTTATCACAGGTCCATTTAAATATACATATATATATTGTCAGAGGTATATCCAATATTTTTCCATATACATGTGAAACTCGGAAAATTAGAATATTGTGGAAAAGTTCATTTATTTCAGTAATTCAATTTAAAAGGTGAAACTAATATATGAGATAGACTCATGACATGCAAAGCGAGATATGTCAAGCCTTCATTTGTTATAATTGTGATGATCATGGTGTACAGCTGATGAAAACCCCAAATTAACAATCTCAGAAAATTAGAATATTAAATGAAATCAGCAAAACAAGGACTGCAAATAGAGCAATATTGGACCTCTGAGAAGTAGAAGCATACATATGTATTCAGTACTTGGTTTGGCCCCCTTTTGCATCAATTACTGCCTCAGTGTGGCATGGCATGAATGTTATCAGCCTGTGGCACTGCTGAGATGTTATGGAAGACCAGGATGCTTCAATAGCAGCCTTCAGCTCGTCTGCATTGCTCGGTCTCATGTCTCTCATCTGTCTCTTGGCAGTGCCCCATAGATTCTCTATGGGGTTCAGGTCAGGCGAGTTTGCTGGACAATCAAGCACAGTAATCCCATGGGCACTGAACCAGGTTTTGGTACTTTTGGCAGTGTGGGCAGGTGCCAAATTCCTGCTGGAAAATGAAGTCAGCATCCTCATAAAGCTCGTCTGCGGAAGGAAGCACAAAGTGCTCCAAAAATCTTCTGGTAGATGGCTGTGTTGACCCTGGACTTGGCAGATGACATGGTTCCCCAAATCAACATGGACTGTGGAAACTTCACACTGGACTTCCAGCATCTGGCATTGTGTGCCTCCCCATTCTTCCTCCAGACTCTGGGTCCTTGGTTTCCAAATGAGATGCAAAAGCTGCTCTCAGCAGAAAAGAGATTTGGGGAGCCATGTCCGACTTTGTTTATGGAAAAGCACATGAATCTGATCTCTGAAGAGTTTTGTAAGTAAAACATTTTATAAGTTACTCTATGTGTGGTCTTATCTGTGTGCAAGGGAAGCAGGATACTTTGGGATTCACTGGGAAGGGCACATTTTAAATATTTTACAGCCCTCGCCAAAGAGTACTTGCTCCAAACTTGTCTTAGCTTCTAACAAGTAACAAGTTGGGGGGAAGGTTTCAGCCTAGTTTTCCCCCAACGATGCTACATTTCAACAGTGAAGGATTTATATGAGAGAGCATTCAAAAACATAAGTCTCCTCCCTGCCTCCATGTTATGTTGCACAAGTATCCCTTTAGCAAATTTCTGTCTTAGTTCACTGGAATTCTATATGTCAGTTTATCTGCTGTTGCTTATCTGCTCAACTTGCGCAAGGATGGTCCTACCACTGAGTGAGACCTAAGGCAGCCAATGGTGATGGTGATGTTGTTGTTGTTGTTGTTGTTTAGTCGTTTAGTCGTGTCCGACTCTTCATGACCCCATGGACCAGAGCACGCCAGGCACTTCTGTCTTCCACTGCCTCCCACAGTTTGGTCAAACTCATGCTGGTAGCTTCGAGAACACTATCCAACCATCTTGTCGTCTGTCGTCTCCTTCTCTTTGTGCCCTCCATCTTTCCCAACATCAGGATCTTTTCCAGGGAGTCTTCTCTTCTCATGAGGTGGCCAAAGTATTGGAGCCTCAGCTTTAGGATCTGTCCTTCCAGTGAGCACTCAGGGCTGATTTCCTTCAGAATGGATAGGTTTGATCTTCTTGCAGTCCACGGGACTCTCAAGAGTCTCCTCCAGCACCATAATTCAAAAGCATCAATTCTTCAGCGACCAGCCTTCTTTATGGTCCAGCTCTCACTTCCATAGATCACTACTGGGAAAACCATAGCTTTAACTATACGGATTTTTGTTGGCAAGGTGATGTCTCTGCTTTTAAAGATGCTGTCTAGGTTTGTCATTGTTTTTCTCCCAAGAAGCAGGCTTCTTTTAATTTCGTGACTGCTGTCACCATCTGCAGTGATAATGGAGCCCAAGAAAGTAAAATCTCTTACTGCCTCCATTTCTTCCCCTTCTATTTGCCAGGTGGTGATGGGCCCAGTGGTCATCACATCTCCATAGCAAGGCAGTGATCCATGAAGGGGGCCAATGGTGATAGCTGGTGCCCATTGGCATTGGTGGGGCAGAAGTCAGGGCGACCTACACTAGGTGGAACCAGAGGCAGTGACAAGCAGAGCAAGCTAATGATAATGTAGTCCCCATCATTCTCCCTTCTGAGTTCTACCTGGGCAACCCTGGGACTAAGGATAAGGAAGTTGCCACAAGCATTAAGAAAACTGACTGGTTGTAAGTATGAAGGCAGACAGGGAGAAAAAGACTGAGGTTCCCACAGTGCCCATTGCTCTAATGAACCAACCTCCGCTTGTAGGCAGCTGGGTTGGCGTGTCATGAAAGGACAGCAAATAGTTATTTGATAGATTATTGTTATTTTTACTTGGGGACAGAGGTGCTTGTGGGATTTTCTGCCTCAGGTGCCAAAATAACTTGTGTGCTGTGCCCTTTGACTGGCAAGAGAAGGATCTCAGTTTGCTGCTCTGCCTCAGGCAGTAAAATGGCTAGGGCTGGCCCTGGCAGAGTCAGCGGCCAGTTACTTTGGAAAGGATCAAACAGTTTTAAGCTGGTGGAGGCACACTTTAGAAATCTCTGTATTTTAATCAAAGCATCTGTATGTTTCGAAAGCCCGACCACAGCCATACTCTACTGTCCCCTTAGGTAACCGGCTAGCAGTTGAACAGCCATGTGCTGCTACAGTCGACTTACTTTCCCAGTGACCCATGATATCAGCCTGCTCCTGCCTGCAGCCCTTACTTCTGCTTTGTTAGACAGCCTGATGAGACTGCCTATTGAAATTCTTCCTTTTCAACATCAAAGAGACGAGCTGTGCTCTCCAGCTTTTTAATAGATTCCGTTATAGTGGAGATCACTGATTCATTTTCACCAGAGATAGCCAGTCATTGTAAAGAGCAATTACATATAATGGGAACCTTGTGGTTCTTAGACACTCTTTTAACAAACACACTGTGCTTAGCCAGACAAGGGAATGAGCTAATATATTGGTAGTAGAGCATGGTGCCTTTCTAGATGGCTTTGCTAACTATTTATTAAATTTATAGGAAGTTAATCAGCATGTTAGAAAAGGGTGTATATGAGACTCTACTGTGTGATGTTTAGAGAATGGCTTTGAATATTTTTTGTCTGTAGGCCCCAAACCTCCTGATGCAGCGTGTGTGAAGTCTCATTCTGATTTTGCTACACGAGCTCACTGTCTTACCCTTGTTAAGCCCCTTGCCCTTTCTGTCTTTGTTTCTTTGGAATTAAGATGATAATAATAGTAAAATCTATACTACACATGTTAAGGGATATTTCTGAAATTTCCTCTCTCCAAATTGCCCCCTGGAACCTGGGTTTCTATATTACATTTTCCTGGTTGTCAAACAGCAGCAGTACATTTGTTTATCTGCCCTTCTTTTGGCACAGATTTTTGGATCTTGAAATCATTGCTGGCTGTGTAGATTTTGCAACTGCTGCAGCTTTCCATAACTTTCATATTTTGCTTTGACCCCCCCTCCCCTGCACCTCCATAAAAATAATGCACACAAGCAATTGTGTGCATTGGAACACTGGGCAATTTTTTTCTAGCATGTGAACATGGGCACAATTGCATCAACAACCTTTTAGCTAATGGAAAGCACTGGTGCACATGAGCTATAGGAAAGTGCCCTCATTTAACCCTGAACGGATTGCTGGTGCTCATCTGTTTTCCCATTTTAAAAAGCTTTCTCGGACTTGCTAGTGCTCATCTATCCTAGGGATCCCTATCCTTAGCCCTCTTTTGATACCTTTGCCGCCTCCGACCCTCCATAGTCATATTTCATAGCTTTTCAACCCATACAGCCAGAGGTGTAAATACTGAAAAAGTTGTCAAGGAGGAGCCAGCATTTCTATTATCCTAGGGGTTGCTTGTATGGCTGAAGGACTGTCAAAAACCTGGGGTTTATGAAGGCTTATTAATGCAACCATATAGCATCCACAGACCTTGAGGACTGCAATATAATGGACCACATTCCCATATGGTTTTTAAAGAGTAATAGGTATGGAAGAATCCTGATTGGGAACGCAATAGGGACAGAGGGTTAAGACCCCCTTACAAGCCCCAGGCTTCTTCTGGTCTGGATCCAGATCTCCCCCATGCTTGCTATGGTGTGACGCGTTAGAGCCACAGTTTGTTTTTCTCCTTGAACATGATGCTTTTCCTGCGCTAGGCTCCCATATCCAGTGGCAAGTCATGTAGAGATAAATCGCCATGTTGAGGCACTGAATGATGTGTCTAAAAGCCCTTTCAGCCTCAAAATGGATTAGGGTATTTTCAGCATAAGGAGTAGGAAAAATGGAATCTGTCAGTGTAGTGTTCATCCCATCACTTTTCTGCACCAAGCACATAAGAGAAAGCTTAAACATTAGCTCACAGTCCAATCCAGAGAATGAGAATGAGATGCTGCTGCACTCTGTGTTGGCAATTCTGCTCCGTTCCAAGCAAAACCCCTTGAGAGACTGAAGCTGCAATCCTAAGTGTCCTTGCTTGGATGCTCTGCTCTAGTTTGACTTAACTAGGGATGGATAAATCCTTCAGTTTTGGTTTCTCTCAGTGACTCCATTTCCCAATCCTAAGTTTCATTTATCACATTTCTACATCACTTGGTGCGGTGGTTTTTTGTGTTTTTTTTTTTAAGAATCCTCATGAAAATCCATGTTAGTGTGTACTTCTCCTAATATGCACAATTTTGTCTAATACACATTTTTTCCCCCAAGCAGTTTCTCCTAATATAATTTTAAAATGTTATTTTCACTAATATGTGTATTTTTATGCCCTTTCCCCCAATACACATATTTTTGCACATTTTCAGGCTGGAGAAGAAAATTCAGAAAATCTGAATTTCAAAGAATAACTAAGTTTCAATTCATGTATTGTTTCAGAAAGTCTGAATTAGGTAAGTATGCATTTAGATGTAAAATGAACAAATTTTCTCCACCATCTCCACTTTACATTGTAAGGGGCATTTCTGAATAAGCATGTCAGGCTGTCATAAATCAGCTGTATGTAGTTTCCTCTGTGGTGAGGGTTTCCTGAGCTGAAATAGCATTATAATACCCCATATCTGCACTGTCTGTTTGGCTCTTCTCATTCCTGTTTTACTTAAAGCTATTTGTCTACCACAGGATGAGGAACGAACAAGCACAGATGGTCATTGGATTAGGATCTGGGTTTGCATCTTTTAAATCTTATCTTGTTTGCCTTGACAACTAATTCCAGGGTCCTCACAGATCAGGGCATAAGGACTTTGCACTTCTTTATGAACAGTGAGTTTTCAGATTAGTTGTGCTAAAAGTGCATCCTTTTGCCTCTTAATATTGTTGGCTAGTATTTTCTTGCCTAGTAGGTGACAGATGTATGGATTGTTGGTTTCAGTGTTCGTGATCCACCATTGAGCAGCAGACATTTCCCATCATTATTCTTGTTTGTGCAGCTTCTGAGACATATTTGGATATTGAAGTCCTTGATTTATCTACAGGCTGGAAACCAGATACATATCAAGGACAGCAGGAGGTTTAGAATTTTTTTCCTCAAAGGCTACTTCGTCCCTGTGAAACAAAGAATAACAGTGCCCACATCTAGCACTTTGGTTTCCATAGAAAAAACATCTTCTGCTCTCTTCTGTTGTGCTTAATATTCACTCACTACTTACTATAATTACAAGTGATTACTTGCACCAATACATTTGGATGGTTATTTTTTAATCACTAGTTCCAATCCAGGAAACAATGATTACACCAGAATCTATTGCCATTTTATAGGAATGCCCACCCAACACTCTCCAGCTAAGCAGATTGATTAGTGTTGATCACTACTTAGATAAAAGCATGTTTAGGAAAGGGCAATGGGGCTGAATATGACACTTGCTTTGCTTTCCCCTTGGTTTAAGGAATGTCTAGTGATGATTATTTCTTAACTGTGCCAAAGATAGCAGATTCAACTTTCTCTTGTTTTGCCTCCCTTTGCTGCACAACAGCAGAAGAGAAAGTTCACACGTGGAAACTTGCTTTTGCTCATTTATCACTCCTAGATCAAGTCAGATATGGAGCTTCCTGGCCTTGGCCTTTGCGCCACTCATTCCCCAACAGCCTCCCTATCCTTAAATACTGAGTGAGGCTTCACCCCTGTCCAACCAACCATCTCCTTCCCTTATTACAAGTCCGTTGATTCTGATCATTCTGTGACTCGTCACTTTTCTTTCGTGGTTGCAATATTTGTGAATGCTCCATAATTCATAAGCCTCAGGGAAGTGCAGTCTTTCCTCAACAAAACTGCTTGAGCCAAGAGCTTTTCCTAGTTATGTCCCTTACATCTCTTCTGAGCTAGGTAAGATTGTGCTACTTCATAATTAAAAGCCTGACCCCAGGCCTTCCTGCAAAGAAATTGAGCATCTGATATGGCCACCCATTTAGCCATATACTTTACAAATTAATCCGCATGGTCTTTAAAATGCAAGCTCCAACCACCATCTTAAGTACTGTCTTTATATTACTTGGCTACATGAATCTAGCATCTATTTGCTCTTGTCCCAAAATGTTATTTCAGGGTTGGAATTCATCTGGAGATTTTTTAGGGCAAGAAGGATGGGCTTCATGGAGAAATAGCAGACTTAAAGCCATTTCAAATAGGTCATAACTTCTTGGCCTGGCCTACAAAAAGGATAACGCCATCAACCACTTGAAGACCGTGTATTAGATAAATATAAGAATAGTGTCTTTGAGAAGGAAACAAGAAAGAAACATTTTCCCAATTCTTTTCTCAAGTGCTTTTCTGATTACATTAGCATAAAGGTTTTAGTTAACAGCTGATGGTGAAGCCAAAGAGAAGGAACATGGTTTACTGATGCGCAAATGCTGTTGTTGATGCTTCATTTATCACCTGCCAGGGAGCATAAAAAACCTTGGGGAGAATTCTTAAGGGACATCCGTGCCATCAGAAGTGACAGGGCCCTTTCAGTGGTGGCATTACATCTCTGGAATTCTCCCTAGAGATGGGAAAGCCGCTCCTATTGTTCTCTTTGTTTGCTTTTCAGTGATGGCTAAAGATTATTATTTTTTTACCAGGCCTTTTAGATACTCCAATTTCATTGAAATTTTAACACTGGCTACATATGTATGTTTTGCCTTTCTTTGTTTAATTTTATTTTTTGGGTGGGTGTGTAAAATGTAAATCCCTCAGAACTTCCCCTCCTTTTTTTCTTTTTGCTAAAGAGCAGTGATCTTAATTAAATTACGTTATTAGTTAGTGAGCCTTACAGATGATTCAGGCCCAATTTTAAATCATACATTTTTCAGTCTATAGGGCAAAAATGTATGTTAACATTGATGCTGTTGTTGCTATTTGATCTTCCTTTTTAAGAACACATTGAGAATGAACTTTTCTCTCTTTGTATGTTTATACTGTTCACTATTTGAAATATTCATATATCTTTGATATAATAAAATGCTTTAAAAATCACACGTTACATTTCTTTGCATACTCAAGAATTAAGTCATGGCACTACAAAATAGTGTGAAAATAAAGTCAGCTCCCTTGGATTTAAATGAACAAAGTACTTTATATGAGCTTTGCATCCTGTGACTTCAAGCCTTGCTGGAAATAGATATTGTGATCGACATGCTACCTTAACACTAATTTTTTAAAGTTAAAGTGTCTAATGAAATTAATCATTGTAGCCTGAAGGAGACAGTTCAGAACTTGCTAAGAATCACATTTGTCTGAGCGGATTTTAGAACTTGCTTGGACTAATTTGCAACTGGCAAATATATCACTGTCAGCCAGTTCTGTAAAGTTTGGATTTGTAATCTTTTGAACCATCAATACAACCCAAGCATCACAGTGAAAGACTTGGGGAATAATGGAAACATTGATGCAAAGCATCTAACACCTCAGCAGTGATTCCCTTAATAAGGATGTATTGCTGTGTCTCTCTTTTATCTAATTGTACTTATTTGGAGTCCACCTCAGGAAGTCGGGGAGAAGTAGAGAAGTACTACATTAGACCAAAACAAGAATTCTCCAAGGTGAGAAATTGGCAAGAGCTCAAACACCATACATTATTTCTTTTAACAGTTTGAATGCATATTTTCCCCCACTTAACATCTTGAGGGGGTGTAACAAGCGCTTAGGGTCAACTGCTCAAGAAATCCCACCGACTTTAGGAGTCTCCGTCACAGCTTCCCTTTTTTGAAGCAAAGTAAATCTCTAGCCCTTGTTGTACGAGCTGCCCTTATTCAAGTCTCAAACCCAAAGGTTTCTGTGCGCTAGGAGTAAGGCTTCTGTAGCCTGGCTGCAAATAACACAATCAGAAGCTGCTTAAAGAACCACAAGCACTTGAATAAGCCCCCAGCAACCTGCCTGTTAAAATTTTTCCTTTAAGACTAGCATTTGTATGAAAACATTCTTTTGCAATTCTGCATGTTGCTTTGTTACTAGCTTCTTTCTTTAGTATATTAATTTTGCTTTTATTAGATGCTGCATTGTCAGCTGCCTTGAGCAAAGTTTCTAATTTTAAATTAAATCAAATCAAAATGCATTTTAAAATGCAGCACTGTCAGAATGCCTAAATTAACACAGGAGAGTGGAGAAGGGTGTTATTAAGGAAGATAAAACCTGCTTGATGATACTTGTCACCCCCCCCCTTTTCTGTATGTCAGTAAAGGGAGGTTTCTATTTACTCTCCCAACTTCTCAGACCACTATATGGAGGGGCAATGTTGTTTCCAAGTAATCCCCTGCACTGAAATTTAAGATATATACAATGTAAAATATACCTAGATTTTTCAGCTGTTGAAAGCCACGACTGGATGTTTGACTTGTTTGCATGTAATTGTGAAATTTGGGATATGTGTTGGGTTGCTGGATTTTCAGACAGCTCTCCACCATGTAGGAGAGGTGCACTACCTACACACTTGGAGGACAATACAATAATGTCTATGCATATAATATCACCCATGCAAATAACCCAACATTGTGAGCTGGAATAAAATTATTGGAAAGCAAGTGGTTTTTCCTCCCACATGCTTGCTGAAACAGCTTGGAATAAACCCTGAACTAATCACTACACGGATAAATCTGTTCTGAGTATAATTGGACTGGAATTGAAGCTGGACTGGTAAGTAGGTCTTATATAAGCTCCCCAGCCCCCATATTTATACTCTCCTTCCACATTACCCATCAAATTTCACATGCCATATTCAGAGCCTTGCAACTTTCCCAAGACTATTTACATGGAACTCCCTGCTCAATATTTACTAGATAAACCCTACTTTGAATCACAGTGTTTTTGTATCTGCAATCCCATCCCAAGATCTTGATCCTCCATGGTAATAATAGAGGTATCTATTTTTCTAAAGCTGGCATGCAGTTAAAGAACAAGACACATATTTCCTCATGAGTCATTAAGTGTCATATGAGCAGTTTGACCCTCATAAGTTACAGCAGAATATGCTTTCCAATGCCCCAGAAATCTAGGCAAAAGACTTCTTTTTCCTTACCCTTCTGCAGCTTCTCCTCAGTTCCCACCTTCTTTTTGACTCCAGGGCTTGAAACTCCAGGACCATTGCAAATGTTCTTAGAATACCTGTATGGCTTTTAGAAGAATAGTACAGGCCCTAAGATCAGTCTGTTGCTAGCAATGGCACTGTCTGCTTTGGAGCATTTGGTCAACATACTAAAAATGAATGTGCATTTGCAGGCACAGGGCATATATTTAAATTACAACTGCCATAGGTACCTTGATTGATTTTTACATAGAAACTTACATGCATCCTTGTACCCATGTGGTGGTCTTTAGCTATATAAAAGCTAGTTGCATACTTCAGCTGCTGGTTATGTTCAGTTATGACCTAAATGTCACAGAGGCATATCTTCTGGGCTATCTGGTTTTCTGGGCAGGAGATTTTCCTTGTTTGGGTACTTCAGCAATTCCTTTCGTCTGTCCAATCAATCATTGTTGGGCTAATGAGAACTGACATTTGGTCTAATTAATCTAAACGACTGTTGTTTAGTGGTCATTGGGGATAACAAGTGTCAGGGCCTACGTTCTTACGGGAATTAAAACATTGCACCATAACATTATTTTTAGAGGGAGGGAATTAACTGCTAAATCAATGAAAGAGTAGAACAAGCAGTAGGGGCTAACTATTCTTCTATAGATGGCACAGGCAAAATTGCACAAACAAATATATGCCCTGTAACACACTGTATATACTTCTGAGAGAGAAGGAAACCTAATTTGATGGCTTTCTGCTTTCTTGTTTTTTGCTGCTGAGCTTTGCTTAGGAACAATCCTTTTAGGCTACTCTGTTCCTTGTTGTTGCTTCTCATTTTCCTAATCATTGTCATTTCTACAGGCAGGGTCAGCTACTCCTGAGCATTTGGGGTAGTCAATAGTAATGTTTGAGCTCCCAACAAACTGATCACCGCTTCTCAGTTTGGGCTGCTGCAACTGAAAGAAAGAAAGAAAAAGATGCTGTGTTGGGAACAGGTGGCTCTAAGAGTGCAGTCACCCTTGTCTGGAAACAGCAGCTGTGGTTGCATAGCTGGCAAAAGGGACTAGTGGATCACTATCTCCCTGGGTTTCCCCATGCATGCTTGGTCATCGGAATGGGAAAGGTGGTGAATAGATAAGGTGTTCTATGGGTCAGGCCTCAATAGGTTCAGTCTGTCGTTATGCATGTGGAAGGCTTGACTGCCCCTCCCTGTGCCACTGTGTTTGTAATTGCAAGGCTGTGATAACCAGGCCAACTGATGAGTATGTGAGGCCCGTAGGTATGATAACATGCTTTTCTCATCCACTCTCCACCGAAGGGTGTTTCCCACATCATGAACTTCATAGCTGATGAAGAAGGCAGGCTGTCTTCGAAAAGATTAACTCATAGCTTTCATAGGAGGAGTAGAGAGGGACACCTCTGTTTTATCCAGCCTTCCTCCAGCCCCTTCTTTCTGGGCTCATTCCTGACGCAGGGCAAGGAGACAGAGGTGCTGTTATGCCATTTCCCACCACCTCCACCTTAAACACAAAAACACACACCAAACCTGACAGTCCCTACTCACTATGGATTTTCCTAGATTGCCAACTCACTGTGGCAGCCCAGAGCAAAACTGGCAATACTCCTGACTGGAGAAAGGACAACTTTGGGCCTGATTCAGTCTATGAGGTGAAGATGATCAGAGTCTAACAGAGAAGAATGAGAACTTTCAGGAAGGATTATCCTTGCCCTCTCTCGGCATAAGTTATTTGCCCCAAGGACTTAATGAGACCATGAAGACCTTGGAACTGGACCCCCTATCTCAGTGGCAGCCACATCACAAGGCTCCACCAACTGGGGTAGGGGGAACCCCAAGGATCTTCCTATATAACAGACCTCCTTATTTCATTGTGCCATACCCACAGTTTCTCACTGATATTCTCCACCTCTGGAAAGACCCAGGGAGACCAAGAGTCACTGTACGTGTTAGCTAATAAACTCATGGATTCTCTCAAAAAAAATATTTTCAGTGTTGTCATGAGGCCTCTTTCTTTTTTAATAGCACTCCAAACATTGTCATGGTTCTTGCCTCTCTTCTATGAACTCATGCCCCTTTACCAGAGGTGCATTCTGGTTTTGAGAATCTCTCTGAGAGAAGCAGAAAACTGGACTGGGCAGTATAATTCATGGTAGAATGTTGCCAGGGTAATGGCATCTGCGGAGTTGGGGTTGGTCTACAATTGGTAAAGTTCCACTTCTGGTCAAAATAGCACCTCAGAAGGATGCAAATAACAAGTGGGTATCACAGTCATTTTGTTCCAAGGGTCCCCCCCCCCCTGCAATTCCTCACCAGCCTGATTGACCATTATGAGGCCTCTTGTCCTCCAGCCAACACCTGTCATGGCTAAACTCATGCTGCCACAACTGGGGCTAGATTACCTCAGACAGATGAGTTCTGCACACTGTATATCATAGTTGCACCCTCAACTTCAAGTCTGTCTCCCAAAACAGATACTTTACATTCTTGGTATCTTTAGAATGGAGACACAAAAATCAGCCATGGAGACCAAGGGAGTTTTGTGGCCTTGGTTTTGTTCATGGAAGCTTATCTCCAAGTCTTGATTTACCTGTGCCACAGAAGCTTCCTGAGGTCTGAGGAGAGATGGTTTCAATACTGATTTGGGCTCTTGTAGTTTCTATGAGTATTCATCAAAATCACAATACACATCTCTGAACCCAAGGAATTCATCTACCCCCTTGCTTTGGATGGCCTTTTAGTGAGATCCCTGCTCAAAGGCAGAAGTGAATGTGAGCACCCCCCCCCCACCTGCTTAGAGAACCATGGCTTTGTGATAGTTTTCTCTACCTGATACAGAGTTTAGGCATCATCCTGGATATGTTCTAGAAGAGAATCTTCTGTTACAGGAAGAGATGAGCAATTTCCTTTGGAAGTCAGCAAGCACTTTCAGTGAAATCTCCAACAGTCTTGAGTCTTGTCCAACTACAAGTTTACATTATAGGAGCCATCAGCATGGTATCTTGAACATGGTTCCTTGACAGGCCTTTGCAGTGGCTCCTTCAGCACCTGTAGCAGATTGTCTGCAGCACCCACATGCAGATCAACATTTCTCATGTTACATCATTCTCTCTTCAGTGGTGGCTGAAGCCCTTGTATCTTGGCAGAGGGATGTGGCGACCCTGTGGACCCTGCTGGTTAGCTACCTGGGCTGATGCTACTACCTTTGTACAGCACTATAATATAGATAAGTTCATCTCAGTTAGATGAGAAGGTTCTTAAGCAGCTATGATGAAGTTTCTAGAGCTACACTTATTGGACATCCTTTACTGTTTGCTCCACTTGACTGTTATCTGAAAAAAGACAGTTGGAGTGAAGTGCTCTTTTGGTCATCAGAGAGAACAGATGGTCATGCCTGCTTGGAGTTGGACCTGAAATTATGATGTGGGTGCAGCATATCACATTTGTGTGTTAACCCTCCACACTTTAGTTAAGAACTCTTTTTGAACTCTACAGCATTGACAGCACAGAATACTTGCCAATATCAGTAATCATCCCTAAATCTTTATCTATATATCATGATGATTTTTGTCAGGAGCCACTGGGGCTAAAACCTGGAACCTGCAGATCTAACTGGTGATGAACCAATGGCTGTAGACTAGTGTTTCATCCAGCCAGAGGAACACATTTCAAGGAAGTATATTATTCTCCCTGAGCTGGTAGGGCCATAAAAGCTTCTGGCTAAATCTTGGATTTTGCCTGTGCAACGATCTGCTTCGATATGACTGCCTGATATTCTTGGCTCTCCTTTGCATGCTTCCCTGTGCTGCATTGATCTCAGTCCCATTCCCATATACTTGTGCCTCCTTCTCCCCAATATATGCCCATGTCCCAGTATTATGACCATGTAGCTTGATAATGACTTGGAAACTGTATAAAGGTGTAAAGGTCGCTAGTCGTGTTCCCAAACAAAAACAACTTCACACACTCCTAGGGATGCATTCACTTCATGCTTTGTCATGTCCATCTGATCCCCTCCAGCTGTTTTTGACTACAACTCCCTTAAGCCCCAACTAGCATGAGATGATGGGAGTTGTAGTCCAAAACGTCTGCAGGAGATCAGATTGGCAAGGGATGGTACAAGGCAGCAAGCCCTCTCAGTGGGGATTGTGTCATCTCCTTTATGTGCTATCTCAAGTCATAGGCTAGCGGTTGATTCGGAGTATGTAGAGATACTAAACTGCAAATTGGCCAAGAGAGGTCTGCAAGGGGGCTCTTGAATTGTTTAGTATGTAAATGCTCAATTCAGAGAGGTTCTGTATCTGTCCTGCTTACTATGCCAACCTGGTGCTCCTATAACTGACCCTTAACATTGGAATGTCTAAATCCTAGTTTAAGGAATGAGAAGGCACATTTATAGCCTCCCACCATTAGGACTACAAGCGAAGGAGGCAGCAGGGCTGAATATGCTAGCTCCATCCCCCAGCACGATTTCTGACACCTTCCAGCTCCTAGGGGGTCTATTTTTGCTCATATTAGAATGCTGGAAAATGAGCTCTAAACCATGTGGAGAGCTTCCATGAGTGCAGGAGGTTCCCCGCTTCACCCCTCCTGAATGGGAAGTTGACGGGAACAGGAGACCCGAGACAGAGCTAACATGTTTATCCCTCTTGCCTCCCTGATGAAGCTTTATCTTGGTTAACTTCATTTCTTCCAACAGGGGTGCTGTGGGAGCCTGCCCAAGGGTGAATAACAGATCATATGTGCAAGATTTCTTATCAGGGTATTGCCTCCTCTGTTACTTCTGACACCCAACCTGAAACTTGTAATTTAACTGCACATATTAAAAGCAGCTGGAAGTTCAGCCAAGGAAGATCCTGAGAGGGAGTGACATGGATGATACCTGGTATGTACACATAAATCACCACCTTTGATTACATCAGCAACATGTTTGTTTGACTGCTTTATATGGTATACAATAAATCCTTACTATATAAACAAAGATTTACAAAATTTTAGTAGTTACACAAAAGACGGGGATCTTTATATGCCACATCATAAGGGCCGCATCAGTAGTGGTGTATCACATGCAGTTTATCCAAAATAGTTCTTCAGTATGGAACGCACAGGGAAACACAGCAGTTTTCAGCTGGGAGCAGATCATCCATATATTTGCCAATACAACTTCATCACAAAATTCATGAATTGCTTTTTTAAAAAATGTATTGAATGAATAGACACTTCAGTAATGTCCAACCGATAACTAAAATTGAAATTTTATTTTTTTTTCTTTAATAATACTCAGACATTTCTCTGACAAGACTTTAATGAAAGATGAAGTGCAAATGGGAACCCTGTAGAATGTTTATAAAAATTGTACATGACATTTTTTTAAGCGCCACTAAGTACACATTGAATACTCTGTAAGTATATAGGCATAGCAACATGCAAGTGTCATGTACCTAATGTTACAATATGCATTTTGTTCACTTAAAATTATGAAAAAGGAGTAGACAAAAAACAAAAGAAAACTGTGCTTCCATTATCAGTGCAACATGCTTAGTTCTCCTGGGACTGGAGTAAGTGTTGAAGCGTCAGAAACATTGCCATGGTTTCAGGTGTTGGTGTCAATCACACCATAGTTCTCAACCCATTTTAGCCACCTTGCAGTTAAGCTACTCACCTGGGGCTAGGCACAGTTGTGGCTTTTAGTGAGTTTTTTACCAGGTCCTTTTATTCAGGCAGCCCTGGAAGACACAGAGACACAAAACACATTGTGGGCTCATAATTTTTGCGTTTGTATCCTTAAGTCTGTGTTAAAATGGTCAAGTCTGCAATCCTAAAATGATAAAATTTGGATCAACCAAATAGGAAATCTGTGAGACTACTTCAGTGAAATAGTTGGAAAATTGGAAGAATATAATATTTTCCTGAATGCACTCATATTTACGCAAGCAAATCCTTTCCTGTGTAAAAAATGAGTATAAAGAAGGAAGAAACAATTATAGGAGTCTTTGAACATCCTCGTTTTTGGTGAAATTATAAAGTGCATTTTGGATTTAAAAGGCTGGAAAGTAATATAGTGCATAGATCGACTTCTTTGTTTAAAATGAATGTTGCTTTCTTACTGTCTTCCCTAGGGAATGTATAACCACTAACAGAACGTGGGAACCCACTGAATTTGTACCTATACTGTTTCAAGATAAAGCAAACCTTTGGCATGACTATATATATATATATATATATATATATATATATATATATATACACACATGCATGAAAGTGTGCAATGTATAGAAAATATAATTTTAATATGCATTTACATATTATTGCCAAAAGCTCAGGTACTGGTGGAAAATATATTTTCATATAATATGGTTGGAATATCAACATTTCTAAGCAGGATCAGTATTTGTGTTTCATATTAATTGGTGCATTATTTTTACAAACACTTTTAATTTAAACCACACTTAATTTTTTGGGGGGGAAGCCTGCATTAATGCAAAGCATAGACATAAATATTGTGCTGAGGTAAAAGGACACGACCTTAAGTAAGAGAGATTTCTCTTAGTCCTGAATCCATGTGAAGATGCCTCTTAGTTGGTGTTTGCTAGTCTACTTTTTTCTGTACATGAAATCTTCATCAGAAAAGTTTGCTTCTTTGCTTTATGGCAAATTTAAAGGATCATGAAAAATATATTCTTTATTTGCCTTGGAACCAGAACAATGTGTAGCGTAGGGATTTTTATGCTTTCTGCATCTGCCGTGTAAGAGAACTCTATGTGAAAACTTGTTTCACTGTGTAGATTACTTTACACTGCACTGGAATGTCAGTGTTTATTGTTTACTGCACTTTTTCCTTCCTTTCTGTGTTCTGTGGATTTTGTTTTGGGAACAGGGCTGACATTTGGAAAGAATAAGCAGGCGTTTTCTTGTCTGTCTCAAGATTTAAAAAAAGTGCCATGCCTGTCAGAGAAAAATAATTAATTATAATCTCTGTGATAGTGCTTTATCATTTCAATTACTTATAAATGAACTTCACCAATTCTTGCTGTCTAAACAGCCTGCCTGGCAATCCTTGCTTCATGAGTAGATAATCACCTATGGCCTTGTAAAAATATTAAGATGAAAGAATATTAGTTGAATCGGCTAGAACCAAAATGCTTTCATCCACTCTGTTTGGCTCCTGCCAAACAGAGTGGATGAAAGCATTTTGGTTCTAGCCGATTCACCTAGAAAGCCACTGGAGTTTTTACCTCTGAATAAGAGCTTACCTATGTTAACTTAAGTGCTTAAAACATTATTAGATATTTGCTCATTTACATTTCTTCTTTCTCCAGAAAAGCAAAGAAGGATTTTGAAAGGGGTTTAAGAGAAAGGAACTGAACTAAGCTATTAGCTCATGCTGTCAGATGGATATATAATGAAACTATTTTGGAGTTTTAGAACAATTATATTGGGGTAGGGGACTCAAACTGAAATCAAATGTATTGCTGACAGGTAAGTGATAAATTAATTGTCTGAAGTCCAGTTTAAGAATGACTTCAAGAGACTTGAAAGGAAGAAATTTATATACCATAACCAGGGAAGAGACATGAAAATGAAGCAAATACTGATCTTTTAAGTCAATAAATGAAACTTAAATACCTCTATTGTTAAAAAGTGATTGAGCCCCGTTTAAGTTAGATGTAACAAGCAAAGCTGATGAGTTTAAGGGTACAAATAAATCCAGCATAGATAAAATTTCAGGAAGCTCCTCACATCATCTTGGTTTATTCTCCTTCTTTGTGACAAGAGCAAAGAGATTATTTGGACAATAAAAATTAGTTCCTTAAAGACCCTGAGAAAACGTTTGCAATGTTTTTGCTTATTACAGCTATCAGTACTTGCTTTTTTCTGTTTTTGTTTTATATCTTTTGTTATGTAAATACTGTTATTATATTTTAAGGTGTGTGTGTGTGTGTGTGTGTATATATATATATATATATATATATATATATATATATATATATATAGATGGAAAGACTTCATTCTCAAGTAATCTGATAATTTATTTCTATACCATACTTGTCAGGGCTCACATAAAGTACAGGTTATGTTCATTATCAAGCAGAATGTGAAAACGTCTCTGGAAGATGCAACTAGCAGCAAAGGAACATAGTTTTGACAAGAAGAGACTCCCATAAATGTCAGTGTCATGGTTGTGGTGTAGATTCACACTAGAGGTGTGCAGATTGTCCCCCATGTTTTTATATATCCATTGGGAAATCCATTGAGTGTCATTGATTTTTTAAAAAAACATTTTCAAACAGATGCACATTATATCAGTGCGTGTGCATTTATTAGCTGTGGGTGAGAGTGTACATTTCAGCTCAAATAGAAATGCACATCCTGTTGAGATTAACTGATGTGATCTCCAATGAATATTTGCACAATCTGATGTACCTTCATCATCTCTGTTTTGTTCTCTGCCTAGTTTGCCCAAGTGTTTGAGCATCAAACTGCTAATTATATTTTTGTCTGATGGAAAATTTAATTTTAAAAAGAAAAAAATTCACCAATATCTGTACTGAAAATTGAATCTGGTGGTTTAACACAACATTGTCAATCTGTGCTAAATATCGACATTAATAGACAGCAAGTAATGTAATGAAGACCATTGTGAAATCATTAGACTAGTCAAAAGCAATACCTATGTGTATATGCAACGATGTGTAAGACTTTACCTTGCTCATGTGTAGATGTGGAGTCAAGGTTTAAAAGGGCAGAAAACTGTGGATGATTAGAGCAGCTCAAGGACATGATAGAAGGGGCAGTTTTTTTAACCCCCAAAACAAAACAGGTTCATTAGCTGGAGGGCAGAATCTAAACAACAAAAGGGGTCCATGTAAGTACATTTATTATGGGAACTAGTTAAAATTGCACAACTGAAAGTGGAATGAATGGCTTGGCCAATAATGATAGTGCTTCGCAGAGAAGGAAAGCTATAGTTGGAGAGGCTCAGGAGCTTTGCAGTGTTCAATTTAACAATATTTCTTGTGTCTGTGATTGTTCTGTGTTATCTCACTACTTTCAATGCATTGCTTTTGGAAGGGTATGATGGAAAAAATGACGAGATGAAAAGGATCAATGATATAAAATTTCATGTTTGGAAAAAAGTTAACTTTATCATTAAAGGCATCCTCCGTGGTTTGATGGAAGCATTTTGTACTCACAATGTAAGATTACCTGACGTTATTGGGAAATAAATAGCAGAAATTCCAGGTGAGGTGCTTCAGTGAAATAGGGGTCAGGAGAATGCAGTTCTCTCTGTGGCTCTCTTTCCATTGCTCAAGCTAAAAATACCAGGGCAAATGGCAATACTTTTCAACATCTTAGCATGCAAGGCTCCCTCAAGGAAGATAAAAAGAGCAACCTTGTACTGTTGGGCTAGAAATAGATTACTGAGCAATGTTCCCAGACAGAGTGCTGGCAGCAGAGCTATTAGCAGAATTGAAGTCTTTGCCCCAAAGGTGTTTGGAAGGAGCCCCATGGGACCCATAGAAGAAGACAAGAGACAAAATAGAGTGGTAGTTGGGTTTCAAGGAAAATACGGCTTACAATAAATTAAATATTATTTGGAAGTGGCTGGGAATATACACATATTTAAAGACAAATGGTCACTATGCGTTTTTATAGACCATTCTTGAATCTGCAAACCCATCTCCTTTCTTGTAAAATAATCAAAATGCATATTATAAATACATGGTTTTCCAATATCCATACAGAGAAAGTACAAGATACTTACATGTGAGTACACTGTAGTCACCTATATTTTTGCATAGTTTTTAGTGTGTACTTTGTGCCACTTAACCCAAAGTATTACTCGGGTTATTTCTGTTTAAAACAGCTTGTTTACAGAACATTTGAGTAGCTTTTTTTTTGTATTTGGTATGTTCATTAAAAAAAAAATAGCAGTTCTAATGAATGAGAAGCTAAGATCCTTGGAGGAATCAAGGAAGGTTTTGGAGAACATTGTAGTGCGCCCATGACAATTCTTTTTAACTCCATATTTTAAAGTTTATCAGAATTACCTTAGCTCAACAGAGAGGTAAAGTTATGTTATCCTTTTGGTAACACTTTATAATAAGTGGCACTAAATTACACTATAACTGATGTTACATGGAAGCACATGTAACCACACGGTCAAGATCAAAATACCTAATGTACATTTGCGTACATGGTAACTCCAGTGCTTTTACAATCATAAATTAAATAACCTCCTGTCCTTTCTTGTCACTGAGAGATGCTTATAGGTAGGTAGATAATCCTACATCATGAAGAACATATTCAAAAAGTCCACTTTGCTGGTTTATATAGGGAAAAAACCAACTGTTTTCCTCCTGTATCTTTTATAGGAGGAATCTCAGCACACGATGATCTGCCTTCCATAAATGTGAACAAAATGGTAGGTGTTCCTGGTTCATTTCTGAGCCTCGTATCGTATATATTTCTTAAACTGCTTCTTGGATTTGCTAATAACATCTAAGAATGAAAGAAGATGCACCCATATACTGTTAGATGCCACATTCTATTATTTAATAATAATAATAATATTAATAATGATAGCAAAATAAAATAACTAATATTAAAGAGAAAATTGGCAATAACTTGATAACCTTTGACTGATGATGAGAACTGTCATGTTCCACATTTTCCTTAGTTGTTCCCATGGGGCTTTCATCATTCATGCCTGTCAGTTACTGTAAATTAAGCAATAATTTCTATTGACCTTTGGTGTCTTGCTCCCAGTGTATTCATCTAAACCAGGGGTTCTCAAACTAGGATCAAATGTATATGAACAGAAAAACCTTATCAGATAATATGACTAGAAATCGGGCATATCTGTAAATCCTATGAATGTGTGTTGCTCTTGTGGCCTTATTCACCAATACTGGATGCCCGACTTATGGAAAAGGTAATCTTCTACCCCTTTATATAGCTGACAACTATAAGCTGGAGGTCAGCTGGAGGTCAGCCAAGAAGAAAAAATGATACCATGAAACCAGTCACCTCCCAGCCATTTACACCAAACTACGACCACCTTGAGAGCAATGATGTGATCCTCCCCCCAGCTCTTTGCTCTGGTTGGCTTCTCCTTGCTTTCCTCCAATCTCTATTGGTCAAAAAGGCACTGAATAGGGAGCAGAATTAATTGGGATCTGCTCAGGTGTTAGTGCAAAATCCACACAGATCCACGGATACTGGTGCAAAGAATCTTTGTGGCAGCACTGCCAGAATTATAGCTCAGTGTATAAGAGATTTTATATTGGATTGTTGAACCCCGTTGAATTACAAACTGTGTAATAAAATTATATTAAGAAAATGTATCGGTATCTGTATTATTACACTCTGGTACAATATTGCTAGTACTTGTGCTAAAGTCAAAGACAGGGCTAGGACTTTATATTAAAACTATGTCTAGCTTATGGAATGTTTATTTTGTTAGAGAATAGATAGTCACTATTCTGTTTCAAAAGTCCCCCTTTTCTCTCAAAGAAAAAGTTTGAGAACCTCTGATTTAACTGGATGAATGCAGATGATTGAAAGTGATGACAGGCCCAAATTATCCTCTTACTTAACATTGCATGATGTACTTCCATGTTCCTTTTTGGCCTGTTGTAAAATACATCTCAAGGTGCAAGGTAGAATATATATTCTAAAAATTGACTGCAACAGAGTGCACAAGAAAAAGTTAACAGTCCAATTCCTATCTACTATTGCAAAGTTCCACTGCTTTCCTTTTGCTACACTGACAAGACACTTTGGGATGGTTACATCTAAAGATGCCCCAATGCTTGAAAAAATTCACTTCACAGTGACGAAGAGGTGGGTCATGTAAGCAGCATTTCTATATCATTTAAGCAAAATGGAATTTATAAAGAATGTAAAGATGTGCAAATACAGCACTAATTGACATGTGACTTTAGTAAACATAATCCTAATGCAGCAAGGCATTTAAGCACAGTTAAGTTCTTTGCTGGCCTTGCCATTAGTTCCATAAATCAGTTTCTGAAGGTACAGCTAACTGCTGTGACAAACACCTTTTCTTCCCAGTAGTAGCAAGCTTAATTCCTTTTGCCAGTATTGTTTTAAAAAATGTACTCTTTGAACAACTTGACTATGTTGTAAACCTATACTAGTATCAATGTGTCTAGTAGCTCCTACCTGAATCTCTCAAACTACCATACTAGATTAGCATATTATTGCATTTTTCCCCCACAGATGATCTGGAGTGAACGGTAAAAACAAGCATGCAATCACATCAATGCAGACGTATTTCTTTAAAATGTCATACTGTATATGATTTATTATGTTAACACTCAACCACATCATATTATTTATGTTCTGTATACTTTGAAAAAGTGCTGCTTGATTGATGGTCTCTCTTTTTCTCTCTCATAGAAATTAACAAGGTAAATGTTCTTTTTCCAACAAAAACAATTTAAAAACTACTATTGTCCTTAAAAGGTGTATACTCTTCTGATAAATAATCTGACACAACACCTTTGATTTCCATTTACTGTGACACATGATGTCATATTCAAATGCTACCCTCCCTCCTCCCCTCTCCCCCCACGCAAAAAATAAATCCCAGGAGATAATCCTTTACAATAGGCCATTATGCTTTTAGACTTCACCAGTAATAGCATCCATATAGAAATCTTATTTATTTTATTTTAAGGTGCAGCACTTAGGAGATGAACAGCAATCACTACTGATTTTGAATCTTCTGACATGGGACCAGTAAGCGCATCTGGTGATGTTTCACGTTTTTTCTGGAAGAGGAATCGAGCCAATCAGCTTATTTTATGGTAGATTTAGAATTTGTGACTATCTTTTAAAGATGTCATTTTGCCCCACATTTTGAGAACAATCTCAAAAAGAGGTCTTTACTGTGGAGCTAAAAGCATGGCAGATATTCTCTATCATTCACCGTGACATAAGTTTGTACCTCACAAAATGCATAGACAGGAATTTAATATAAAGAATTAGTCCATTTACCGTATACACAAAACATAGAGCTTTTTGTTGTAACACTTTGTTGTTTGTGTTTTGGCAAATCCAACATTGATAAGCAGCTCTGGAACTGCCAAATTATATATTGAAAATTTTAGCAACTTAATCATTAATCATTAATGTGGTTGGAATTTAAAACCTGAGGCTGTGCACTGGTTGTTAGCTTAAAACTACCTTTCCATATAACATTGTGCTTCCATTGTATAACAAAGAAAAAAAAAACCTGGAACTAGAAAAGTTTGCTGCTGAACAGTGCTAGGACATACAGACAAAAGTACTAATACATGTTATCTACTCAGAATATTAATTTAAGTCATATCTAAAGGGATATAATGGACATTAGAAAATGCTTACTTGTGACTGACTTACCTACAGCCCCAAAAGTTAAATATGTATCAAATAATGTTTAATTGGATTTATTATATGCACTATATACAGATACTAAAATGCCTTGCAATTGTGCCCCATGAACATGTCCAATTTGAGAAGGCAGGTGAGCCCACATGAATCAAATAAATTAAATTAAAACCAGAAATTACAGAAATAGATAACGGAAGTCTTTATGATCCTAACTGCAGTAAAAGAGCGGGACAAACATTTTCAAAATGGAGCTACATCATCCATCTCTGTGGATTCTGTATAGACAAACGGCATGATGTGGTTACCACCCAGACGTTGCTTTAGTACCAATGTGCCATTAAAATAAAAGGTCTGTTCATACCCCTTTGCTATCATTTGCAAACACACAAGAAATTATACTAGAATGCTTTCAGTTGGTGTTTCCTAGGGCATAATGTTTCAAAACTAGGCTGCTTTTTGAATTATAGACATATATAAAACATTCTTTGTAAACCTCTAATCTTACTTGTAATGTTTTATGTAAGTACATTGAGGTCCTCACCTTCAGAACAATTGTTATGAAAATGGCCTGGTGCAATCCCGGTAAGGACCATGATAAAATAAAACCAAAAAGAAATGCTATATAACATTTTGCTTTTAAAAAATGTAGAAAAACTGAACAGATGATGATTAAAGTTGTTAAGGCTGTATATTCAAGCACTGTATGTTAAGAGAGCAATGGATATGATGATTAGGCAATAAGAAATGTCCTGCATTATGAATGGTACCATAATTAAAGGAAAAGAAATGCTGTCCATGGCTGATTGTTGGTATAAACTGGCTACTGAAAGCATTTGCGTACATTAATAAAGGTAGCAAAACATGATGGGGGGAAATTAATTCTGAAAGATGAGAGCCAATTTTCTCCAGCAGTCAGCCTGGTGAGTAATACTCAGAGAACCTAAGTCTGCATCTATATGAAATATTCCTTCTTCTCTTCTGCATTGACTTGGCTGCCTTCTGCATTGATAATGGCTGTATCCGCATCAGGTGCATCTTCAGCTCCTTTAGCTTCATTTGTTAAATATGTTCCTGCGGGAAACAATGTGATTAAAAGAAAAGTGTTAGGGGCTTTGATACTTTTCCAATGCGGTTCTCTAATGGATCCTGGTGAGGTTCAGGATGTATGTCATTGCACTACTGTAGAATGAACTTTTACAGCACACATGATATTCCATTTTGGGAAAGAAGCGATTGTGACCCATGGCCTTTCTTTGATGATAAATACATACAAACAGTAAAAAGAGCATGTTGCACTAAGATCTGTCAAGGACACATTAACAATAAGCTTTGGGGGGAATTGTCTCAAAATGATTATTTTGCTCCTTTGTTATATAGAAGTTATAATTCAGCCAAGTAGTATACGCTGCAATTTCAAAATTAGCACATCAAAATCTGATTTATTTTTAGTTGGACAATGTTAATTGTGCATAACGCTTTGATTGAAATAAAGAGTTTAAAGACAATCAACACAAAATGCACTGTGCCCTTCAATAGCTACGCTAGGCTTGCCCACTTACTTCATTGCCCACTTACATTGGGAATAGTAAACCTGAGACGCTATTCCTAATTTTCTGTGCCAATATAAAATGCCTGCATTGCTGCTCCTACCTCCTGCTTTGTTCCTTTAACACTGACACAATAGAGGGTATGCTATTGTAAGGATTTATTTGCTAGTACAGCAAATCTTGGATCTGTGCAGCAACATTCAGTGATGTCTGAAAAGCCAATTTTTACTGAATGGAAAAAGCTTGGTTATTTCAGAGCTGGGATATGCATGTGGCCCTCCTGTATTAGTTGAACACAGGTGTCATGTTTTCCGGTAGACTGATCAAATGACATACCTTATACACGGTATAAAAATTAAAAGGAAACATTCTTGATTAGCTTGTATGAATTAGCTAAGGAAATGGTCTTGGCCTAGATAGCAAGCAGCTTTATCTTACACAATATTCTGATTATCAGGTGAACAAGGGAACACACTTCAGTAGGTGCTTATTGCAAATTACATGAACAGTTCTAATAATGCCGGTTATGATTAAAAGACAGTGGAAAGATGTTGCAGAAAAATGAGAATATAGCAATGACCATATTGTATTTTTTGCACTTTTTTAAAACAAAAAAACCATAATCAAAAAACCAATGTGTGCTAGGACTGGATATATGTGGATAAGATAGGGCAGCCATATGTATATATGCCCAGCCCATTCATATATTTCTGCGTTACTTTTAAATACTTATTTACTGAAAAGCATTTCTAAACCATTTAATATTTAAAAATCTCTAAGCAGTAAAGAAATATCGATATAAAACCAACAGCAGTATCATAAAGAAAAACCTGATACCCAACTTAAAATCAACAGTGAAATGGCATTATAAAAAAACAGAACAAAGGAAGGAACTAAGTAATAGCAGTGTTCCATTTTATGGGTTAGGGGAAGCCTGGACAAAAGGTATATCTTTATAGCATGTCTGAAGGAACTGATGCATAACACTTCACATATGGCAGAGGGAAGGACATTCTACAATTCAGGGACAAGGGTGGAAAATGCCCTTTTTCATGTCACCACTCTGTGAGATTGTGTAGCGTGCAATGACAGCTTGAGTAGAATGTCCCCAGATTATCTAAGGGATTTTGCAGGTATATACGGGGGCAAGTGATCTTTAAGATGGCCTGGTCCCACATAGTTCAAGGCTTTATATATTAGTAACAAGACCCAGAACATGGACTAGTAAATGACTGACAAGCAGGGCAGTTTCCTCAGCACAGGTGTAATATCTGCTCACCCAGGGGCTCCACTAACAACCTGGCTGCATTGTTCTACACCAACTGTGGCTTCCATTCCAGTCTCAAGGAAAGTCCCATGTTGAGCTAATTTCAGTAGTCAATTAGGAGGTGGCCAACACATGAATCACAGTGGTCAGACTATCCAATAAAAGGACATAGATGGCATACCAGCCTAAGTTGATAACTGGTGCTTGTTTCACACAGAGGCATACCTGATCCTTCAGAGGGAGAGCTACTCCCTTTAGAACTGAGAAAGTCCCCAACGCCTGGGAACTGTTCACCAATAGAGTCTCTGTCTTACTGGGATTCAATTTCAGTTTGTTGGCCCTCATCCAAGCATTGGTTCAAAACAGTCAGCCTTTCCCGATTCAGATGTTAACATGCCCCAACTCTCTTAATGGCGTGACATGAGGCAAAGGAGGACATGGGGGAAAGACGCGTAGCCTTCCTCCCTTGCCTTGCCATATCGCGCAGTGCTCAGTTCTTTGAAGCACTTTTGAAGAAAAGAAAGGCAACAGATTCCATTAAGGAAAGAGGATGGGGAAAGGGAGAGGGCTTATTCCAATCACCTGCTTGCTTTTCTTGTAATAAGTAGGCCCAACCTGCCCTGCTTTGATGTATAAATAGATGGTGGCTGCCTCGTTGTACCTATTTCCTCCCTAAAACATCCAGGGAGAAAAATCCCCAAAATGCACATGCCCATTTTGCACCACACTCCCCCGCCCCCAGGCTTAAAAATGACTGGTAGGATGTCAGAATTTAATGGTCAGTATCTTTCCTGTCTTGAGGGTTGAAAAAAAAAATACATTTTTGAGACCCAGCAGTTCACAACTGTCTATCTTATCTGCTTGTCTGCCTATTTATATAGAATTTTTATCTTACAAACCCATTAAATTAAGGTACAGTGGGGGTCTATTGCATGACACAGAATCCCAACTGCCTGATTCCGAGTCAGACAGACACCCTGTGTGACCTTGGGCAGATTGCTAGATGTTATTTTGCCACAGTTAATCCAGCTGTAAAATTGGGTAAAAACCAGGACCTCACTAAAAAAACACAAAAAACAAAACAAAAACTTGATGCTGTAACATCAGAGCTGAGTTTTCCTGGGGTCTAGAAGAGTTTCTTAAATAAAAAAAAAGTGTTGCAGGGTAAAACTAATCACTAGGAAATATTGCTACAAAAGGTGACTGCACTGTGATTAAATCTAGCCTACCTTTATGTCTTGCCAGATATCGACCAAGCAGAATTATAGAACATAGTGTGACAAAAACAACTACAGCAACTATCCCTCCTATAACAGCGTGGTCCGTTGCGTCCTTTTCAGCCATAGCATTGGGGTCTAGGGGAAAAAAATGACAGTATAACATATTATTCTGATATGCTGAAAAATGAAAATATCCAGATGATAAGGTATAAAACAATTGTCTTCCCCCACCCACAAAAAAGTCATTTTAGAAATATTTACAAGAGTTATTTCAGTCCATTCCCTACTAGCTTATCAGTGATACAGCACTGCTTGTATTCCCAGAGACTTAAAGCCCTGAGGACGTCACAGTATGAAAGGGAGAGGGAATCCTAAGCAGACAGTACTAATAGGAAAGATTTCTGGTTTTGTCCTCATCACTTTTCAACTGAAAATCTGGCCATAGCTATTTATAGACGGAAAAACAAGGAATCAAGAATTGGGGAACAGATAGAATCAGCAGAATGGTGTCTGCATAATACATAATTTATAGAGCTGAATCTCAGTGGGAATCCTTTATATATTCTCCTTTTGTCATCCGTATCCTTTTGCAGTAGAGAAAGAGAGAGGGAGGGAGAAAGTGTGGCTGAGCACATTCTGCAGGCGAAGCTGAGTCTGCATGAATTTGGTCAGATAAACGTAAATGTATCTTTGAGGAACTTCGTTCATTCTCAAGTGTTAGTTCGTGAATTCAAAGCAGCTATCTGATTAATGCTGAAGTGAGTAAATTCAAATCGTTTTTAACTTTATATATGTATTAGCCCCTATTGTGTTAAGGTTCTGTGTTCCAAACATTAGGAACACCAAAGGATTTAAACTTGTCATTTAGTACACTGCTCGTTTATTTTTAGGGGCCTCATCAGAAAGGCAGCCAGGGAAAATAGCATCACCTAGGGGAGTAATTCCTCAGAAGTTCTGATCGATTAAGTGGTACAGTAACCTCCCGGGTATCGGTTAAAGTAAGTGAAAGAAGGAGATATAGAAAATGATTTGGTCTTAAAGATAAGGCTAGAATAATTTAATTTTACATTAAGAATGCCTCAACTACCAATGAACAGCAGCTCTGCCAAGATCACTATTAGTAGGCTCACAATGTATTAACAGGTTCACATGCAGTGATATATGGACAGTTCCCTTTCAGGAGGTATCTTTTGCAATTCATTTGAAAACATACAGTGAGAAAAAAGGGGGAGGGAGAAGCTTTTGAAAAATAACTCTTGTGATTTTGGGGGGAGTGGGGATGGAGGGTAGAAAGCCCAAACTAAAGGTGGGGAAAATACCATCTCTGAAATGGTGCTCTCCTAACAGGCATGTCCATAGCAGATAAGGTGTCAGAAAATGACCTTCAATCCTAATAGCAGTAGTTGCACAGCTGCTTACCAAGTAAGAAATTTATCAAGTAATAATTTGGCAATCTCTGTAATGCATACATTCAGCTTTCCTATTTTATCTTTCCACTTGCATCACTTTGCCACCATGCCTTCAAACCATCTAGAACTATCCATTTTACACAAAGGATCTATGAAATATTGACCCATTTAACTGCAATCCCAAGCATGCTTCAAAAAGGGCCCACTGTGTTCAGTGGGATATGCTCCCATGTAAACTATGCATAGATTTGTAATGAGAGTACAGCTGCAGATTTTTTAACATATATATATGCACACTGCAAAGGAACACTGAAATGCTTCATACGACAAGGCTGTGAAACATATTTAATTGTTAAGTATCCCATGAATTGATTTGAGCTTGTGAGCAGGCACGCTTATAATCACAGCCTTAATAAATAAAATCTTTTGAACTTTGCTTTCTTTGAAAATTTAGTATAATATAGTAGCATAGTAGCATTTAGCATAGTATTAAAGTCTTTGGGAGGATTTCTCAGGGGCAGGCAGGCAGAGAGGGAGGCCCAAGGCCTGAGAAGGAGGTCAGTCCATGCACCAACTCATGGTAGCTAATGTCAGACAGGGCTAAAAAGATTCCACGGTAGATCAGGAAAGGCATTGGATCCATTGGAACCAAAAGCCTCCCATATTCCTGGAACTGAAAAGCAATGGAAATAAGAAATGTTTTTAAAAGATGAATAAGGGTCTTTCTCTCCAGCTCTCTTAAGATTGTTCTATAAAGGATTGTTTTTACTGTTATTTTTAAAGAGACTTGTACAATTTATATCAGAGCCTTATAAGAGATTCTTTATATAAGAAGTTAGATATAATAGTAAACCTAATAATAATAATAATAATAATAATAATAATAATAATAATAATAATAATAAAAATAAAAAATTACTTATCCCCCACCCATCTGGCAGGGCCTCCCAGGGCGACTCCCAGAAGAATATTAAAAACATGATAAAACACCAGACATTAAAAACTTCCCTAACAGGGCTGCCTTCAGAAGCAATTATGCCAGTTTCTTGATATGGATACCATGAGAAACAGGAGGTTAACAGCTTAAAAGCACAGAAACACAAAACTGTAGAAGTGATAGGAACTCCAAGGGTCATCTGGCATAACCCCCTGCAATACAGGAACCACAGCTAAAGAATCCCTGACAGATGAATGTCCAAGCTCTGTTTAAAAACCTCCAATGAAGGAAATTCCACCACCTCCTGAGGAAATCCGTTCCACAGTCAAACAGCTCAAAGTTCTTCCTAATGTTTAGCAGCAATCTCCTTTCTTGTACCTTGAATCCATTGGATCAGGTCCTACCCTCTAGCACAACAGAAAACAAGCTTGCTCCATCTCCCATGTAACAATATTTTAGATGCCTATCATAACATCTCAGAACATCTTCTCCAGGCTGAATCTACAAAACTCCTTCCACCCTTCCTTATAATAAATGGTTTCCAGATCCTTGATCATCTTAATCATCCTCCTCTGCACACGTTCCAGCTTGTCAACACCCTTCTTAAATTGTGTTGCCCAGGACTGGACACAGTGTTCCAGATGTGGTCTGAATAAGGCAGAATAGAGTGGTACTATTACTGCCTTTGACTGAGACACTATACTGCTGTTGATCCAGTCTAAAATTTCATTAGCTTTTTTTGCTGCTGCATCACACTGTTAAGTTTGTGGTCCACCAAGACCCCTAGATCCTTTTCACACGTACTGCTGTCAGGCCAGGTGTCCCCCATTCCAACATCGTATTTGTGCATCCGTTTGTTCCTACCTAACTGTAGTACCTTTCATTTGTCCCTATTGAAATTCTTTTGGTCAGTTTCAGTCTAGTTCTCCCACCTATTAAAATCATATTGAATCCCGATTCCATCTTCTGAGGTATTAGCTACTGCTCCCAGATGGTATCATCTGAAACTTTGATGAGCACCCCCTCAATTTCTTCATCTAAGTCATTTATAAATATGATGAACAACACCAGGCCAGAATCCTACAACATCCCACTTGTCGCTTCTTTCTAGGATAATGAGTAACCATTGGTAAGAACTCTTTGGCTTTGGTCAGTCAACCAGATCTACCAACAGTAACATCATCTTGCCAGCTCCTCCACAAGAAAATCTTGGGGGAATTTGTTGAAAGTCTTACTGAAGTCAGTTCCATGAGGAAAGGAGGCAAAGGAAAGGAAAAAAGGAAAAAGGAGTGTGGCCACACAGCTTGTTCACAGTCTTGTTTATCAGACCATTTTTAAAATCTGAATCAGAGCAACAAATGTATCAAATGCAGTCCCCTTAATCCACTTGAGTTATAGATAGTAATTTACCTGGAATCACTTTGAATTTTAGTTAAAAAGTTGACACAATACTGCTCAAAAGATGAGATATGTAGAGAAGGGAAGGAAGAGGTGGACACCTGACCTTTGTAGTTCTTCTTTCAACAACAGATCTTTTACAGCTTTCTGTCAGATCTGACACTAGGGTATTGAGGGAGTAGAAGGAGCCTTCTCTATAGCACACAGACCCAATTCCCTCATTTCCATCACGTGTTGCTTTGAATTCCAGGTGTTAAAAACAATTATCTTTATTCCCTTCAAAATACCTATTAGCTGAGGCTTAAGCCACAGTAAAGTAAAAGAGGGAGTAATAATAATAATAATAATAAAAATACTAAAAATAATAACAATAATAAATAAATACTTTTTTATTTAAACCCTGCCCTCCCCGGCCAGAACCGGACTCAGGGCGGCTAACACCAATAAAATTACAATAAAATGTAATAAAAAAGAAAGAACAGTTAATTAAAATACGGGTTAAAATATGGGTTAAAATACAATTTAAAATGCAGCCTTATTTTAGTAGTAGCCCATAAATCAAAACCATAAGGGGAGGGAAACATAAGGGTGAGACTGAATCGAAACCAAAGGCCAGGCGGAACAGCTCCGTCTTGCAGACCCTGCGGAAAGCTGTCAAATCCCTCACGCCCTGGTCTCTTGTGACAGAGCGTTCCACCAAGTCAGGGCTAGAACTGAAAAGGCCCTGGCCCTAGTTGAGACCAATCTAACCTCCTTGCGGCTCAGGACCTACAAAGTGTTATTTGTGGACCTTAAGGTCCTCTGTGGGGCATACCAGGGGAGGCGGTCCCGTAGGTACGAGGGTCCTAGGCCGTATAAGGCTTTTAAAGGTCAAAACCAGCACCTTAAACCTGACCCTGTCCTCCACCGGGAGCCAGTGCAGCTGGTAAAGCACTGGATGAATGTGGTCACGCAGCAAGAACCCCGTAAGGAGTCTCGCCACAGCATTCTACACCTGCTGGAGTTTCTGGGTGAGCTTCAAGGGCAGCCCCGCGTAGAGCGAGTTACAATAATCATGCCTGTAGGTGACTGTCGCATGGATCACTGTGGCCAGATCAGGGCCATAAAGATAGCACTGACTGTTAACATATAACAGATAGCACTGACTTTCATGCACTCTGAAGAGTCTCCATTTGTTTGTTTTGGCTTGACTGGTGCCTTTCTTACTCTTCTGTTCTCCTTTACTCAGTCCCCAATCCACATCAACAGATATTAGGCATTTTCATCAGCAAGAGTAGCAGAAGTGAGATTCTGTTTTCCCACACAAAGATACCTAAGTGAGGTATCACCATATCTGAACCATGTGCCTGAGAACCAAGCACAGAGCTCCAGGAAACAATTGCAAGTGCTACCAACTGCTCCCCCGTCCACCCTGGCCAATAGGGAGCAGGCAATGGAGAGTAATTTCCTGTTTACTTCTCAGAAGCAGCATGGTTCCTGCTTCTCCTTGCACACCAGGGAAAGAATTAGCAGATAGGCTTTCCTGTTGAAAAGTAACCCAGCAAAGCTCTCTCTCTCACTGTCTATCTCTCCAGACACAAACCTTTCCCTTAGGCAGTTTGTTCTTTTCACCCCTGACAAACATTAGATGTTCAAGGGTAGAGATACCAGAAATTCAACATGACCAAAATACACAAGTACACATTTGTATTTTGGATACATGACAAAACAAAATGCAGAGCTTAAAAATTCGAGATTCCAACTGTACAGCTATTTAGGACGTTTTCATTAAGACAAATAACCTATCAGAAATGTGAACCAGTGATCGGGTTTATTAAGGTTTCGCAATCTCAAGGTGAAAACCATATTTACATAAAATACGACAAAACAGGAAGCTATGCCTAGTGTGAAAATATTAACAGAAAAGAAAGACATATATATGTAGAGCTATGCACTATCGTGCAGCACTTACTAACACACACATAATCCCTTGAGTGAACTACAGTGCTGAATTTACTTCCTCTATTATCTTACATAATTACCATTTCTGGCTAAATGCTTCAGGGAAAGTTGCTAAAAATGAAGAGTTTCTCCTCTCAAAACTAGATTACTACCTGGTGGGGGAAAAGCAGGAAAGAATGTGTATTGAGCTAAAAACAAAAATAAAGACTAGCATTTGGGGAGAACTCAAAAGGGAGTAGAAATGTTTGCCCACTTAAAGGAGGCATGGACAGAAAAAAGACTGTACCCCCATTGCCAAGGCACTGAGGACATGATCCCACTCCACCTCAGACTGGTCACAATCAGCACTGCATTGCAAGGGACTCTTTTTCGAACTGTTTGTTCTGTGCATTCATGTGCATATGTGCAACAACAAATCGTTTTTAAAAATAATGCCCTTTCTAATGCAGCATTCATTTCTTTCACACTAAATTGTGGGGCTGAAATGGCAGTGTCTTCATTGCCTTGGCAACAGGAATATGTTCCCTCTTTTCTCCCATTCCCATTCAAAGTGAGGGCAACAGGAGGCCTTCACTTATCCTTAGTGCTGTCAGCCCAGTTTGTGTGGACAACGTCATGTTCTTATGAAAAAGAATCCCTCTACTGCTTATTTATTGGTTATGGGTGGATGTCTCACACATTAGGTTCCCCCTATACCCTGGTATTACTTATTGTTTATTTTTCCTAATCTTTTGTTATTGAGGCCACCACATGTCTCAGTACAATTTGTATTCTACCTTAGTTTATCCACCAGAAGCTCTGGAGAAGCACAGGACAAAACAGCATGGAGACTAAAATATTAAGTAATAATGGCCCGTCTAGTTCAGCATCCTGTTCTCACAGCAGCCAACCAATTGCCTATGGGAAGTCCATGCGCAGAGCAAGTGCAAGAGCCCTCTCCCCTCCTGTGGTCTCCAGCAACAGTCATGCAGAAGCATTGATGCCTCTGGCCATGGAAGTAGAGCACACTCAACATGTCTATGAGCCATTGATAATGAGAAAGGCAAAAGTAAAAAATAAGAGTAAATTATAATTTATTTAAAATAGCTACTAATCAGACAATGATGTTTGTATGTATAGTAACTTAATAAACTAGATGGTTAACTTCATTTTGTTATAATTGCTTTATATAAGAATTATCTCACTGTATCATTGAATTATTTAGCAAATACAGTGTAGAGTTTCTGTCACCTTAAGGGGAGAGTTATACAAGCTTCAGTTCTGTTCATAATCAGACCTGAAGCTGATTCCCTATCCCACTCCTCCTTAGTTAACACTCATCAACTAGGCACTGAGGACTGTACAGTGCTACCTCAGATTAAGAACAGTACTGTTTACGAACAATTCAGTTTACGAACTCCGCAAAACCGGAAGTAGTTTCTCGGTTTGCGAACTTTACCTCAGTCTAAGAACGGAATCCAAATGGTGGAAGGGCGGTGGGAGGCCTCATTAGGGAAAATGTGCTTTGGTTTAAGAATGGTTTTGGTTTAAGAATGGACTTCTGGAACGGATTAAGTTCGTAAACCGAGGTACCACTGTACTTGTCGTCTTTAACCAAGTCCACACTTAATGAAGTGTTTCTGCTACAGTCTTCACCCTGATCCAGCAACCTCTGTTCTTAGCATTCCCACAGCCTCTTAAGACACAAACTCTTCTCTGCAAACGTTGCCAGTTGTATCCAGTGATTTTAGCTCTTTGGTTTTCTCGGGCCTCTGAAGTTTCTGTAAAAGCCCCTTCCTGAGTCCTTGGATGTCCTTTATATGACACCAGCTCTTACACCAACAATCTCTTTCGGCAGTTTTCTTTTCTGTCATCCTTGGCCAGAGCTCAACCTTCTGTTTTCTATAGCAAGGGCTCCCTTAGCTAATCATTTCAATTTGGGTGCAGGTTTGCTCCCCCACTGGCCTATAACAACAATCCAGTAGGATAATGCAGAAGTGCCTGACCAATTAGAACTCACCAGTTTTTGATCCATTTTGTATGTATATGCAGAAGACACTACTTTCTCAGATTTATCCTTAGTTTGATACATGGTAAACTACAGCCAAACTGTAACTCAGGTCCCCTGCTGCCCCCTTCCTGAAACACTATATCCACAGCTCCCAGTTACAATGGCTTGCAGACAGTTAATTCAGCTATAGTCAAATTCCAGTATACATTAAACAAAAACAAAAACCTGCAGGGCTGAGGGGAACATATTAATTGCCTTGGCAACAGGGATATTTTCTCTCTCTCTCGCCTCCCTTTCAGAGTGAGGACAATAAGAGGCCTCCATTTGCCCTTATTGATATTGCCCAGTAAATTCTGATTGGAAAAAAGGAATGGATGTGGCACCAGAATATATATGATACACTACTGGGAGGGAGAACTCTCAGGGTGGGCAAAGAGATGTTCCTTCTAATACCATAAAACTGAATGCTAAATAATGGCCCATGGCTGTTATGTGAAATGGTTCAAAACAGCAACATGCTGCAGGTAGTCCAAAGAAAGAGACGTGACTTGTGTTTGTGTTTGTGTGTGTGTGTGTGTACACAAACTTGTGTGCATGTACCTTATGACCTGGACACACCATTAACAGGACTCAAAAAAGTATGGGGGGAAAGTGTGAAAAGTGAATCTGATTAGAATGATCTCAGATTGTTTAAAACATGTACTGGAAGCATCTGAATGCCACCAGAACAGTGATTTCCCATTGATTTCAAAATATGTTACTGTATCTTCTTCTTAGTCCCCTTGAAATGTTAATGGTTTGGGTTCTAGTGAGTTAAAATGGAAGGCTGGGTAATGGAAAAATCCAGCTTCTCTCTTGAAAATGCTTTAAGGCTTTTCCTAGGAAAGCAGTAATGTAAAAAAGGACTTTGGGAAGGGCCCTGAAAGACTAGACTGTATTCTTAATTAAGCTTCTGACTATCCCTGATTTTTATATACTTTAAAGAATATACCAATGGGGATGGGTGAGTAAAGCAACTTAGAGGCTAATCCTTCCTGTGTAATGGAAACAAGAACAGAATGCTAAAGGTCATTCTCAAGCACATTTAAATATATATTCTCTTCTGCCTGCCTTATCTATTGCTGAATAATTTCTCTTATTAAAAAGGTTGTTGATACACAGTGCCATTGTTCTTTGATTCATGCATAGAAGAAAATGGAAGATTCCCCATGATAATTTAAATATCAGAACACAGTCTTCATCACCTTTCAATCAAGCTGTGGATAAATGCTGTATATTGACTGCCGGTTTATGTTTTGAGCATTGTGGGGGGTTTTGTGTGTGACCTCTGTTGCTTATAGTTCAACGGTCAGCAGTTCAAGGCTTTGTGCTATGACTATTTTGCAGGCTGGTTTAGCAGTAGCTGCTTGTTGACAGGCTATGAAGAGTAGGAGAGACCCCATTGGTGTGTTTTTGTTAAAAAAATTTTTTGAATCATTATTATATCCATAGCTTTAAGAGAGAAAACGAGAGACCTGGTGGAGGGAGTTATACAAATTACTATTCTAACTCCTTTGCTCTACCTATTCCCTTCCCTCACTTCCAGTGTCACAGAAATACATTTTAAAAGAGTCTCTAAAACTTCAACTATCTCATGATCCCTCCCCCATTAACTCCAAATCTGAGCACAGACTAGAGCATTTCTATGTTACGATACAAGCTGTCATTATCAAGATACAATTTCAGATACTAACAAATCTATTTTAATATTTTAATGTGGTCAACTAATTGCCAGAGATTATTTAAATGAAAAAAAGTTTCTGTAAACTAAAAAAAATATTTTATTCTATTGATTACGACATTAATTATAAGCGCAATATTACATTCTGTGTTATTTTTTGTAATCATCAGTGCACTTGTGCACTCACAAATCATAATGATGATCTTCTGATTCTTATTGTGAGCTGCAATACCAATTAATCATGAAAGTTATGATGCCTTTCTGATATGGGGAGTTACATAAACAAGGGTATCATGATACCTATAGCAGAGTGATGACATAAAGGGTAAAGGTAAAGGGACCCCTGACCATTAGGTTCAGTCGTGACCGACTCTGGGGTTGCGGTGCTCATCTCGCTTTATTGGCCGAGGGAGCTTCCGGGTCATGTGGCCAGCATGACTAAGCCACTTCTGGCGAACCAGAGCAGCGCACGGAAATGCCGTTTGCCTTCCCGCCGGAGTGGTACCTATTTATCTACTTGCACTTTGACATGCTTTCGAACTGCTAGGTGGGCAGGAGCTGGGACTGAGCAACAGGAGCTCGCCCCGTCACGGGGATTCGAACCGCCGACCTTCTGATTAGCAAGTCCTAGGCTCTGTGGATTAACCCACAGCGCCACCCGCGTCTCGAGTGATGACATAAGCTGAAGTAAATAGAGAAAAAGCAAACTGATCCTGAACGTGTGAACCATGCAGTAAAATTTCGTTTCCTCTGGTGACAGAGAGAACCTGAGAGGCCATAAAACACTGGACCTCACTGTGGGCAGAGAGAGAGGTCTATGTTTGGAGGCCTATATGTGTGGCAGCAGAAAGTGCCACTGTAGACCCACTAGTGGCTCTCTGTGGTGGGATCATGAATGAGCATTCAGGGGGTGTTGTTGTTGGAAGCCATTGGTCCATAGGATCTGAAGATGGCTCATTCCCAGTCACACTTACCAATGTGCTGAAAAATTATACCAGCCCTGGGGCTGGCATACCTCCCCTCTCTTCAGATTGAAGTCAATGGGAAGGAAAAAATAAAAATAAAACTGGTGTGGGTGGGGTGCAATTAACATGTGCTAATAGGGTTGTGGGGACGCGGGTAGTGCTGTGGGTGTTTCCGTGCGCTGCTCTGGTTTGGCAGAAGCAGCTTAGTCATGCTGGCCACATGGCCCGGAAGCTGTACGCCGGCTCCCTCGGCCAGTAAAGAGAGATGAGCGGCGCAACCCCAGAGTTGGCCACGACTGGACCTAATGGTCAGGGGTCCCTTTACCTTAATAGGGTTGTGGATGGCGTGGTGCTTACAACTGCAAATTTCCCCTGCCCAGGAAGGTAAAATTAATCTGCTGGCTTCAATCCTTTACTCATTTGCCTGGGATTAAGCTCCATTTAACTCCAAAAACAGTATGGGGAAAAGAATGGAAATTACAGTTGCCATTCTTCATGCTTATCAGAATTTATAGGTATAGATATTTCAGTACGTTTCCGAGCACAATTCAAAGTGTTGCTGCTGACCGTTAAAGCCCTAAACAGCCTTGGTCCAGTATATCTGAAGGAGCGTCTCCACCCCCATCGTTCTACCCGGATACTGAGGTCCAGCACCGAGGGCCTTCTGGTGGTTCCCTCACTGCGAAAAGCCAAGTTACAAGGAACCAGGCAGAGGGCCTTCTCGGTAGTGGCGCCTTCCCTGTGGAACACCCTCCCACCATATGTCAAAGAGGACAACAACTACCAGGCTTTTAGAAGACATCTGAAGGCAGCCCTGTTTAGGGAAGCTTTTAATGTTTGATGTATTTTAATATTCTTCTGGAAGCTGCCCAGAGTGGCTGGGGAAGCCCAGCCAGATGGGTGGGGTATAAATAATAAATTATTATTATTATTATTATTATTATTATTATTATTATTATTAAGCTGGTACAGAGCACCTGTAACTTCTAGTGGGGCAAAAAATCCCAAATGGAGAGGAAAAGATAAATTATTTGACACAGCACTTACTTTATACAGTGGTACCTCGGGTTACAGACGCTTCAGGTTACAAACGCTTCAGGTTTCAGACTCCGCTAACCCAGAAATAGTACCTCAGGTTAAGAACTTTGCTTCAGGATGAGAACAGAAATTGTGCTCCAGCAGCGCGGCAGCAGCAGGAGGCCCCATTAGCTAAAGTGGTGCTTCAGGTTAAGAACAGTTTCAGGTTAAGAACGGACCTCCGGAACGAATTAAGTTCTTAACCCGAGGTACCACTGTATATCTAAAGTGAAAACAACCAGTAGTGTCATCATTTAATTAAAGCATATTTGAAAGTATTTTATGTTTTTAACGAAATTCCCTTCTGGGAACCATAAAGCCTTGTTTTCTTCTTTCTCATTCTTTCTAATTGCCTAAAAGTAAAATACTACTCAATATGCACTCTTAATCGTTTTTCTTGGGGTTATATGAGCCTGCCAAGTTTGAGGCTATTCTTTGGTTTTCTAAAAGCTGTTAATATGTCTAATTAAAAAGCTGGACAGTTGTCGGTTCATGGCTTTTCGTATCCCTTACCGCTTTTCTTTCCAACAAGACTGATAATCCCTGTGTCAACAGACTACTGGGGAACGATATGCATATCAGAATTCTGCCTTACCAGGTTGCATCTATACCACAATGACAGACTCATTCCCCCGTTTCTCTGGAGACAGCAATGAGGGCTCAAATCAAAAGGTCCACTGTAATTACTATGTATATTTCAGATTAAATAAATGTGATAAAAGCTTCCATCTGGCCGTTGATCAAACGTGCAAAGGGAAGCTGATTTCCAATGACATATTACAATATGTCGCTTGTAGCAGCTTCTAATGTCGTCCTGTAAATTACTTACATTTGGGATTACTTGACAAAGGCAGACAGACCTATTACTCACTTCTTAAATGCTGCCCACTGGGGGAAAGTGAGATGTGGTCTAATCTTAGAGCTGTTAGGCGAGCATTACCAAACAATGGCAGTATTTCATTTTACTAAATGACAATTGTTCTGAAATATGTTTACTCAGTTGTGTACCATGCTGTACTTTGAATGATAAAATGTTGCTGTTCATGTTAAAACTAAGACTGACCACTCCCCTAAATCTCATTATTTAGAAACACATTTCTACAAGGTATGAAATGGATAGGTGATGTATGCAAAAATATTCCCAATAATATTAAAGTGTAATAAAATACTATTTAACAAGAAAGGTGCCTTGAATGCAGGTCTTAAATCACGAAACCAAGTGCTCACTGGAGAAGCATCCACTGGAAACATCTGAAGGGTGTTCTCAGGAGGCCAAGGACAACTTAGAGTTGCAAGACATATTTGGTTGATGGGTGGATTAGAAGTAGGAGGTCAGAGAGTGTTGTGTGGTAGGTATGTGTAATATTTGTTTTGTTGTTTGTCTCATTGAATGTTTCATTTACAGTTGTACCTTGGAAGTCAAACGGCTTAGTTCTCAAACGTTTTGGCTCCCGAACACCGCAAACCCAGAAGTGACTGTTCCGGTTTGCGAACTATTTTTGGAAGCTGAATGTCTGACGGGGCTTCTGTGGCTTTCGATTGGCTGCAGGAGCCTCCTGCAGCCAATCAGAAGCCACACTTTGGTTTCCAAACATTTTGGAAGTCGAATGGACTTCCGGAACGGGTTCCATTCGACTTCCAAGGTACAACTGTACTTGCAAGCTTGGTGAACTATCACTCCAGTGGAGGAGTCGATCAGAGATTCTGTTGAGGCATTTCCTGTCTCAAGCAACAGAAGGAACATATTATTACCTCAACATACTTTCAGCACATCCTAAATACATTTCTATTTCCCCAGGCATTTGCTGGTTATTAATACCAAGCCCTTTAGTAGAGTTGGCTGGTTTTACTGTGATTGTCGTATATGTTGCAATGTGTTGTTTTTTATGAACAATGTGTTTATATTATAGTGCACTGCCCTGATACTACCAAGGAAGGGCGGCATAGAAATGTTCAAAATAAATCTGATTCAATGCAGCATTTAAAATCCTATTCTGTGTCTGTGGCAGATGCAGCAATGGCTTTCTTTTCCAGCATTGCCTCTGTGAAATCTCAGTGGACCCTTTTTCAGTTCTACGGAAGGAAGTGCAGTATAGAAATGAAACGAAAAATCAATCAGTAACAACTCCAGCACTTCAGAAAAGCTTACAGATTACCAACTGTGGACAAAAATATTTGGAATATGGTTACTCTTGACTGACACACTAGTTCAAAAAGCCAAGGGAAGTGAGAAGGGTGCAAATGCCTTGCATTCTCCAGTGGACTTTTATATTTAAACCTATGACTTGCCTTTGGTACCATAGGCCATGGTATTTTTAACTGGTTTAATACCTTTCATGGCTTTGCTTGTACACTTGAGCTGTCCAGGTTGTCAGCTATCTAATGTGTGTTTGAGGCATTTTGTGATGCAGCATAATATTCTCACATGCATCTTTCACGTGTCACACTGAAAAGATGCTACTCGTCCTATTCCTACTAAGGTCCATTGAGTTGTATGAGACATACTTCTGAGCAGACAAGCATACGATTTAACTGTTTCACTTGGCGAGATGAAACTAAGCTAATGCTGCCTCCTGCTCTGATCTGTAACAATGGATTCAAGTTACAAGAAAGGAGATTCTGACTAAACATCAGGAAGAACTTCCTGACAGTAAGGTGGTAGACTCTCCTTCACCGGAGATTTTTAAGCAGAGGTTGGATGGCCATCTGTCATGTATGATCTAGTTGAGTTTCCTGCATTGTGGGGTTGGACTAGATAACCCCAGGGGTCCCTTCCAATTCTATGATGTTATGCCCCTGCATTGGAAGCCTGTAAGTTATAATGGACTTCATTCAAAAATAGGGGGCCTTTTTGGATATGAGAGAAGAGCCTAGATCCCCCCCAAATTACAATCTTTCTTACAATCGCATTTATATCTTCACCTTGGTAGCATGCTGCACACTTTTTTTTGTAAATAACATGACCTTTACTTAGAAAATGGAAATGTAGTAACCAGGGAAGGACAGTTCAGTAGCAACATAACCTTAACTGCAAGTGGAATTCCTGTGAAAACTGAGAAACACAATTTCCTACCAGGAGCATGGGATTTGCAGTTTCCTCTATCTCCCAGACTGATTTTTGAAGCACAGAAAACGGTGCAACCTCTGCTTCCTGCTTGTCAGCTCAGTAGCATCTTTTCCAGGTAAGGAGAACCTGGCAGTGCCTCTCATGTTCCCAGTGAACATACTTCACCACTGCTTATGATCTCATTAAAAAGAAAAGAGAAGCTTTCTTTAAGAAATGATAAAATATTTTTCATCAGAGAATGGATTCCAAGGCAAGCCAGGGCAAGAGGAAAGCTCACAAGCGACTATTTAGGACAATTACTAGAAATAATTTGGGATCTATGACTGGTGGACAATACGGCTGTTCAGCCTCCGAGGGATCCAATATGAGACGTAGCTCAGGCAGTTCAAAAAACTGGTCCCAATTGCCAGTAGAGGAAGAAATGGTGAATGGGAGTTAGGCTTGCTGACAGCCTGCTTTGGAGAGAATAGAAGATAGGCCAGTGCTCATTACTAAACTCCCTCAAAGTTTTTTTTTATAAAACTAGATGTTGACCAGTGCTCAGAATGGAAACCTGGTATAATGAACTGTATTTTATTTTTGTACTATAGCTGCATATTTTCAGCTGCTTTATAAATTATAAAAAACCATAAAGCTGTTTATATTTGCACCATTTTGGTTCTTTAATTATCATATGCATGCATCAAAAAGTCTTTGTATATTGAGCTCAGTTTGGAAATGAAAGTATTAAACAAAAAACTAAGCTACCTAATCAAAATTTAACACTGCAATTGTTAGCAATCAGCAAAGATAATAGCATACAAAATGATCACTTAAAAATAAATATATCTTTATATAGTATTAACCATATAATTGAGCCTGTAAAAAGTACTTTGTTAAATGTCCTTTGTGACCTTCCTAATAACACTACATTAATATAAAACGGGGTGAACAAGATTTTTTTTCCATATCTGTACAGCCAACAGAACACATCTTTCTTTACTGGGGGAGAAGTAACATCAGTGTGAAATAACCAGCTGTGCATGCAAAATAGAATATCCTTCCAGACACATCCAATAAAGTCTGAAGATGTAAAAGAGCTGATAATTATAATAGTGTGAAAAGTAATGAGCTCTGAGTGTGTTTGTGTGATGATGAGCAGAACTGTTGCTGTAAATCAAAAAACCAAACACCATTTTCAACAGAGAGCGCTATTTAGCGTAACATTTTTATAGCAGCATCTACACCTAAATAGTACAGAACCCCCTTCATCCTCATGACACCCTCCAAACAAGCTGCCTCATTTCAGTACTTTTACACCTATGAAAATACTTGAAATCAATTATAGTGAAGTTGATGCTGAGTTGATAGTGGTACTGTTAAATAAAGCCAACCTTTCCCATTGCTGATATTCACAATTTGAAAATGATTCTTGAGAATGTTAAAAAATAATTCAAGGTAATTGTGTCTACATTTATTGAAAGCATAAGTAAAAACAGAGAGTTCCCCGCTTTTCACGTAACAGACCTTTACGTATAAACAGAAAAATAATGTCCATGTTCATAGAATTTTTATGTTTACTGCATTAAAGGCCCAGATTGTTTAGAATAAACAAGTATTTTGTTCTGTTTTGTTCTGTTTTGCTTTATTTTGGAAAAAATAGGTCACAGTCAGAGGAGGAGATTAAAGATATATAAAAGTACTTGCATACCTGGCCTCTGCCTTGAAGCACTTATAATTCAGGTAGGCCAAGAGGTTAGAAGTGGCATGTGAAAGGAGATGAGTGAAAATTGTTTAAGAGCTGGGGGAGGGGAGAGAGAGAATTTTTCTCAATTGCACAGTGGGATTTCTGATGGATAGCTTGTGAAGGCACAGGAGAGCCTTCGAAAAAAAGGCGAGGAAGGAGATTTAGGGGGCTTGGGTAAACTTCTTGGCTGCATTTCCTCTGTTATAACATCTAAGCCAATTGACCTCATTTCCTTATTTCTAACCTTACTTCACTTAACAAATTAGTCACTTTACAAGCATAAGAAAAGTTGCATGTAAATTCCTGCCCTTCTAAATGGTGTGTAATTTCTTATTAATGAGGATATATCTTCCTTCCTTCCTTCCTTCCTTCCTTCCTTCCTTCCTTCCTTCCTTCCTTCCTTCCTTCCTTCCTTCCTGTATTTGAACCTTTCTCTAACATAGAAAGGTTTCCAGAATGGTTAGTATACACTCGGTTAATATGAGACGGCCCCTGCCTTCAGGCTTGCCTAAAAACACAACACAGCAAGGAGAAATGGAGAAGGGAAGAAGGGGGCAGAAAGCAAAATAAGACAAGAATTCTTAATGGTAAATAGTTGTTCTTACAATATTGCAGAATTAATTCGTGTCGTTGGATACTTAGTTAAAAATATTGCCTTTTAAGTAATTAGGTAAAGAAATATATATAAAAGGACTGTGGACAATTACACATACTTTATATAAGAAGTATTTCTATTTCTATTTCTATTTCTAAACTCTCATTGTCATCCTGATCTCCAGCCTGACATCACTGCCGGTGGGGAACTAAAACCCCTAGGAAGGGGCTATATTGCTTGGAGAGGAACAAACGGTATGACAAGGAAGGAGAAATGAAACAGCAGTGTCATTGTGTAGGCAATTGAGTTTTCGTGGGTCATCTTGATTCATACTCATGAGGTTTCATGCCATAGGGCTAAAGCAAAGTCACAAGTGTATCTCTGCCAGTCAACTCTTATTTTAATAAGGTGATCTTGTCCTTGAAGGGATGAGCTTGAATCTTTCGGGAAATGCCAAAAGGGTACTTATTTTATTTGAGGCAGCATATGCTTACTGGATGGAAGCAGTTCACTTGCAAGGGATGATTGGTGGCAGATTAAAAGTGCCTATACAGTGGTACATCTAGTTGTGGACATGATCCATTCCAGGGTGCCATTTGCACCCCGGAAAGTCCACAACTAGAGCGGTGCTTCTGCGCATATGTGAAGCGCGCAGAAGGCTTCTGCGCACGCGGCGAAACCCGGAAGTATACACTTCCGGGTTTGCCGTGGTCACAAGCCAAAAAGACGCAACATGAACCTAACGCAACATGAGGTATGACTGTATTAGATATGGCATAGAGCTCTATGGGAGTCAGTTAGCTATCTATATGCAACCAATTCCCACTTGGCTGGCGCACAGTAGGGTCAATGCTGGCTACAGAAAAAATGGGTCTCTTTCTTGGTTTACCACAATGACTCACTCGTTGCTCCTTGCTGTCTTTGGGCACATGCAGACTTTCTGCAGAAATGAGCTACTCAGTGATATGTGTAGAGAGCCCCTTTCATACATTTAACTCGGTATGATGCCAGGGAGCACACCAGAGCGGCACACAATGACACGGGTGGCATGACTGCCCAGTGTGATCTCATTGCTCCCACACACTTAACACATAAGGAACGTTCTTTAAAAAGGGCTGCTACAGCCTAAAAACATGCACCTTAAGACAAATACATGTATAGATTTCTTTACTGCACCTTTTTTTCTGGAAAGATTTGACATTTTGTGACACTGACAGTCTCAGAGTGTTTTTTCTCATCTTTTATTTCTATTCAGTTCATCAGAATGAACAGCTAGTCATGCCTGTAATAAAAGCTGCTTGTGCTGATACTTCCAGGAATGTCCAGAAGCTGTGTGTTTGTAGCCATTTCTAGAACAAGACTCATTCATTGGGGGGAAGTAAACTCACAGTGTAACACTCCAGCAGTTCCAAAGTCGAAGGGCTTTTTCAAATTGTCATTGTTCTTGAACCTGCCCTTCACACCTTGCAGGGCTTACACTGCACACACTGATGATTAAAGGGCATAAAATGTGAATCAACCCTTAATGCAAGGAAGTAACTGGGAACTGGTAGAACCTAGATACAGTGGCCCTAAGACATCACATGGGTCCCCATCCTCATCCCTTGTGAGTAGTTTTGTTGTTATGCTAAGTCAGCCACTGGAGCTCGTTTCCCTGCTCCATGAAGGGAGGGGCCCAATGCAACTTGCTCTCATTTAAGTGGACAGAGGTTTGCAGGCAGCATGCATCGTTCACCAAAATAAAACCATAGCAATTGTCCTAATGTCTCATAGTGAGCTTCATGGCAGAGTAAAAATTTGAATTCAGGTAAGATAAAAGGTAAAAGCTAAAGGACCCCTGGACGGTTAAGTTCAGTCAAAGGCGACGGGTGCAGCACTCATCTCGCCTTTCAGGCCTGCCACTTGTTCCCCCCCCATCAATACATACATAAGTAAAGGGTAAAGGGGCCCCTGACCATTAGGTCCAGTCATGACCGACTCTGGGGTTGTGACGCTCATCTCGCTTTATTAGTCGAGGGAGCCGGCGTTTGTCCGCAGACAGCTTCTGGGTCATGTGGCCAGCATGACTAAGCCGCTTCTGGCGAACCAGAGCAGTGCACGGAAACGCCGTTTACCTTCCCACTGGAGCGGTACCTATTTATCTACTTGCACTTTGACGTGCTTTCGAACTGCTAGGTTGGCAGGAGCAGGGACCGAGCAACGGGAGCTCATCCCGTCGGGGGGATTCGAACCGCCGACCTTCTGACTGGCAAGTCTTAGGCTCTGTGGTTTAACCCACAGCGCCACCCTCGTCCATACATACAGAATACATACGTACTCTGGCATAAATGGGTGATATTAAATGCGAGTTCTATTCAGAGTAAGCCCTTGAAGTTAATAGGCATGATTCACTTAGGTTTATTACTTTCAATGGGTTTTCTCTTATAAGGCTTAGCCTAGGCAGGGCCAAACTTGGCCCTTCAGCTGTTTTGGGACTACAATTCCCATCATCCCCAACCACTGGTCCTGTCAGCTAGGGATGATGGGAGTTGTACTCCCAAAACATCTGGAGGGCCAAGTTTGGCCATGCCTGGCTTAGCTGAACAGTAAGTTAAAACACAGAAACAAAAATCTTTGGGGGGAAATGCAAACAGAAGCCCTCAACGGTATTCCATCTTCCCCATCAGAAAAACAGGTTCCCAATGCAAGCAAAGACCCATCATTTGCACGGCAAGGCCCCAGGCCCTGTAGTTCCTTTATATAATAAACACAGAGAGACACAGATAATTTAGGTTAATGGGCAAAAATAGGCCACAACTTAATTGGTTACAGATGTGAGTGGTTTGGCTTAGGCATTGGGTGAAACCAGACTGTATCCTGACCCCTCCCATCACAAAGGCGTACTCAATGCCTAACCGCCACACAAGCCCAATGGCTCGTCGCCAACACCCTCACACCTGCAACCAATCTCAAATGCCTTCCATGATATCAAATGGCCAAATATCACTTCCCATATCGAAAAGGTGAACACCACCATTGCGAAACAAGGCCTCCTGGTCAAAAGTAATGAGGCGAAAGGAAGCCACCCCCCAGCTGCACTGCAGTTTAAACATCCTGCCACCACGCCCCCCCCCCCCGCCACCCAGATTGGTCGGCCGGGGGTGTGATGCAGCCGGAGTCTTGGTGACGTGGGCGGCATTCCTCAGCCCCAATCCGGGTCACTGGGGGTCCCGGATGCCAGTCTGCAACATCGCCCCTCAGGGAAAGGAAGTGGATTTCTCACAAGCATTTTTGGCAAAGCAGGACAGCTTGGGGCTATGCAAGAACAGCCCCGCTCAATTCCACACTTAGGCTTTAGGGAGACAAAGTATTGTTTAAATCTGCCCCCAGGCGTGGCTTCTGACAGAGAGAGAGAGAGAGAGAGAGAGAACACCCAGGAGAAGAGATAGGAATCCTTCTGCCCTGACTCCCTCACTCTTTCTATGCTTGGGTAGGTTTTTTTTAACTGTTTCCTCTCCTTAGAGATAGAGAAGGGACCTACTGTTAGTGATTTTTATGACTTTGGAGGGGATTTTTTGGAGGAGGGAATGTTGGCAGGGCTACACCCCACTTGGCCCATGAGGAGCCTTCCCTGAAGGAAGTATAATGCATATTGGGATGCTATAAGCAATGGCACGGGACCAATCAAAATCAAAACCCAAGTATTGTGCTGTAATATATCTTTTTTTTGCCACAAAATCCAGTATTGATAAAAACAAACAAATAAACAATAAAATAGACACGGTCAGAAGATGTCGTTTTAGGGCTTCAGTTAATCAATATTCAAGCTTACCAATGAACTATCCAGCTCATTTCCACTCATTATGAATCATTACTTGAGAAACGGAAAAAATATAAAAACTACTAATGATGAAGATTGCTATTATGCAGATTTGTATAGGCAACAACTCCCTTTCAGCTTGCTGGAATAAAGCCAGCCTTCCAATCTCTGCCTGAAGCAAGCAGGAGCTGCTGTTGAAAGGGGATGGAGCATAATATTGCTACTGAAAATTAAATGTGCCTTGTGCTACTATTTATTTCCCTTCTCCCATTTGCTGAAAATGTATTTACCACTCTCACCTTCATTACCTAACAGAAGGGTCTTCCAGCAACCTTACATTGAGTGTTGGCTGCCCATTCCCCAATAAACTCTATTTATTAAAAATTGATTTAAATAAAGCGGCGGGGTGAGCTCCCGTCTTTCGGTCCCAGCTCCTGCCCACCTAGCAGTTCGAAAGCACCCTTAAAAATGCAAGTAGATAAATAGGTACCGCTTCATAGCGGGAAGGTAAACGGCGTTCCGTGTGCTGTGCTGGCTCGCCAGAGCAGCTTCGTCACGCTGGCCACGTGACCCGGAAGTGTCTGCGGACGGCACCGGCTCCCAGCCTCTAGAGTGAAATGAGCGCACAACCCTAGAGTCTGTCAAGACTGGCCCATACGGGCAGGGGTACCTTTACCTTTTAGTAAATAATAGGTTTTATCTCATGGTTGTATGAAGGGGAGGCAAATCTCTCTATTTCCCTCTGCTGCCCAGCACTCCCAAAAACGCTTCTCCAAAGAATGAATTGTGTTGCAAGGTTCCCTACATGATTTCAGGTAGTTCCCCCTCTCACCCTGCAGTCTTGTACAATATAACAAGGCTCCCACTCACCTGCCATGAGCCTCAAATAAACTCTGCATAGACCTGGGAGTTAAGATAACCACGACTGACTTAAATTCCAATAATTTCAGTGGGATTAACCACTCAATTCTAAATTTATCTACTCAGAAGTAAGTCCTTTTAAATTCAAGGAGGCTTAGTTTTAGGTAAGTGGGTTTAGGATTGCAGCCTAAATCTCAGTCCTCCCAATATATTTGTCAAATGTTATAAATTAAGAAAACTTTGTTAAGAGAACAACTAACTGAGTATATTGACCTTGATTTTTCAAATTGATTAACAAATTATTGTTTTGAACTATAGGAGAGAGGCAGATCTTTATTCCATAGAGATGGGTGAATGGGCCTTTGCAGGGCAGAGCAAATTTCTTCCCAAGCTGCTGCTTTTTCTCCCAATTACTATCATAAGAAAACAGTTTTGTTTTAAATATGATCACGTGTAATTGATACAGAAATACCTGTTAGAAATACCTTCCCCAAATACAGAAGAAATAGCTTTGAGAAATGTGACATTATATATTTGTGCGATGGAGACCCACGAAAGTTCACTGAAATGGTGAAATTAATTTGCATAGCTTATTTACAATGTAGCCAAGCTATTAAGAACAAGATGGGTGATGTAGGGAAAGCTCAGCGCAGAAAGCTTCAAGCAAAATTTGCAACCAGCAAATTCTGAACTGCTCTGGCAAGGATCCCACATGCGATTTATAGAAGTCTTAAGAGCTTTAAGATGTCTGCAGCCTCTGGGGTCCATTAAAGCAGCTAGAGAACATTCAGGGTGTGGAAATTCCTTGGGCACATCACTTATCTGTCACTGTAAGAGCCTGTACTGGAATTATGACAGTTATGTGCCAGAAGGTAGAGAAATTCTGAGGTACCAACTGTAATGATTTAAATGGCCAGAAGTATTGACAAATAAACTAGATACAACTTCTCAGTGATGGCATCTGAAATATATTTTTTTTCAATTTACAAACAAATTTTACAGATAGTTTAACTGTTATAGTATTGGGTGCATTTTCAATGGCTTGCTAAGTCAAACACTTCTCCCTGTCAAGATAATCAATAGTGAGAAGACGTTTCCTAGACTGGATCACAAGCAGTGTCCGTTCTAGACCATCTCTCTCCTCTAAGAGTGCTGGAGAGCTGGAACACACACTAGCCAAAGAAAATTGGTTGTGTGTCTGTGTCTGTTTGTAATAAAAGTTATTATTGAAAAGGCAATGCACTGCTGTGGAGGAGTATCTCACATGAGAAGCCACTCGTAAACCACTTGGAGCTACTTCAAGAAAAGTTTCACTTCCTTGAGAGGAAGGAAGCTCTTTGAAGCTATTGGTCAGCTCCACAAACATTTAAGAGAATTGATATAGTTTAGACACCCTGGAAAATGAAGGCTTTTGTGATCTTCATCTATGTAGGCACTATTTCCAGTGTCACAGAGCTTGTCTACTGCTAGTTATACACCATTTTGCTCTCAATTGTTGAAAGAATGGGAAAATACACACAAGTACTGGTCTGCATCAGCGAGTGCCTGACAGGTAATCCATCAGCAGATTGCTTTGCACCTATATCCATGTTTATTTTTAAAACAAAAGATCCTGCTGCTGTAGGTCAGCAATATTAAAAAACAAACAAACTAACTAAAAACGACAAAATAGTTTCTATTTGCAACTATTTGACAAAATAGTTTCTGTTTGTATTACCTATTTGACTATTTGGTAATACAGTGGGATCAGCATTGCCCACTATCTTCTTTCAAAAGAGATGGATTATAACTGTTCCAGTTGATAAAAGAACATTGCATTTTGATCACATAGCACACACAGCAGTAAACAGAATTTCTCTGCTTATTTCTGTTTCTCTCTTTCATGTTGACAATATGCTGAAAGCTAAAGTCCAATTTTCACAATAGTTTCAAAGAACTTAGCATCAGAAACCATTGGGCCATTCTGAAAGGTCAGTGCCCTAATGTGCCTGGAAGTAAAGAAGTACATGCCTCAGTCACACTCAAACAATTAGCAAATTGGTTCCCTAAGACTTTGCTGCCAGCAACCCCAACAATCACGCTGTGCTTCAAGAGATGTATTATACAACCAAAAGTCCCAAAGGCATTGCGAGTCTATAACAACTCTTGGAAAGTATTTGGCAGAGTGTCAGGCAATGGAGAATAGCCAAAGCCAATGGCTATGAAAGACTCATTTCTTTTCATCACTCCAAGCCCGGAAATATTGGGAACAGATGCTTTAAAGCAAAATCAGGAGCTACAGGATCCAAAAATTTCATAGACTTTGGTAACTTGGAGGTCTGTGAAATGGATTGGCAATGCACGAGCATGCTGCTGTGCACTGAGAAACTACTGGTTTTCAATTGCCCAGAAGGCAGTCACGCATAGAGAGTTCAGATACACTGTCCACTCTTTGGTTGCTTATTCTATAAAGCGCTGGAATATAGATCAAGAAACCAGATCAGGCTCATAAGACCAATGCAGCCTTCCCAAAGATGTTAAAACTATTGCAAATTGTGGTTACAAAATGTATGTCTGATACAAGGAAAGGTAGTTGGCATGGTAAGATTAATAAAAGAACTGAATTAACCTAGTTTTCTTTTATATTATTATTAACTTGCTTCTCATTTTGGTGTGCTAACTTATTGGTTTAAAAGGTACCACTCAAACTGTGCCTTGAATTAAAGTTGAACAATTCAATATGAATAACACATTTAAACTTGATTCTCCAGAATAAAAAAGGAGAGAGCTAAATAATTGAAAACAATCAAATAACTTCTATGTTATTTGAAATAACCCAATAACATCTTTTTTATTTGAAACACAGAATGCAATGAAACAAATTAATTAATGAGAGTTTTATCCAGGTTAAGTCTGGCAGGTGGCGGGAAGAGCAGACATTCAGGAAGCATTGGCAGAAACCATAAAAGAGTTTCAACACAAAATAGTAGTAGTGAAGTGGTACAGATGCAGATTACCCTCTTAAAACAAAACGTCTTTATAACAAAATCCAGTTACAAAGTGTGTTCTCATGGAGAGCACGAGTTGTGATTGGGGCTGACAAGACACCTTACTGTTGCTAGGCAAATGGTTTGGCCATCCTTTAAGCAGGGGCGGGCTGTTACTGGGGAAATCTAGATGTTGCCATTTGTTGATTGACAGCCCTATTTGTTAAATACAAGGCACGCAGCGACGAACTTCCTCTTTTCGCTGCGTGTTTCAGATCACCCGCCCTCCCTTCCCTAATTTTAGGCTGTTTGCTTGACCTTGCTATGCCTGTCATGGGGTCGTCTGCTTTGGGGCAGGGGCCTGGTAGGAATTTTGTCCATTTGGCTGATTAGTGTGTGCCACTTGGTTTTTGCCTACTGCGTAGCAAATCGTCACAACTTGTAAGGTTGCGGTTAGGCATTGGTCTTGGAATTGATTGGTGGAGGGGTATGGATTTGGCTGTGCCTGCCCCTCCAAAAGGCTGCTGCAAGGGTTTTCCATTAAAGGAACCCAGGGGCTCCCCATGCTTTTGTCCGAAACCCCCTGGCAAGGGGCTAGGGCCACGCAAGCCCCTGGGAGCATGCTGGGGAGAGGTGAGGCATGGTTCCCAGTCCCGTCTCTCTCCCCAGGTGACTTACCCTTCCTCACTTCGTGGGGGGTGCGAATGTCAGAGCTGTCCCCGTGCGGGGGCAGTTAGTGCTACCAATGCCTAAGCAACCACTCACATTGCTGTAATTTGAATAAAGTTGTGGCCAAAGTTATGCCAAAAACCTTAAACACAAATTAAGTGTCAATTGTGTTTTTCTTTGGGGGGGTGTCTTGGGGACCTCGACGCGCAAAAAGAATAAATGAGTGATAGTGTAGATAACCCCCTTGTTGAGGTTGGTCAGGCTGAGAAACACTGACCTAAGGTCACCCACCCCGGTTGTTCTAGTCTTAATCCAACTCTCAAGCTTCTACAGCACATTAACAGTTCTATCTTGTACAGGTTTACTCCCATGGGACTCACTCCCTACAAAGTCTTTTTCCAATTGTAGTCTGCAATTAAAGAGTTTAACAAGTCTGCAGTTTAGCCTACGAAAGACTACAAGTTAGGTTAGGAAGGCCCACGTCAGTAAAACACAAAGAATAAGGACCAGACGAGAAAAGACCACGACAAGAATTAATTAAAATAAATTAAGAGACCCAAAGAACAATGTTTCTAAGAAATTATAATTATATATGGGAAGGGGAGACACAAGGTGGTAATTATTTAGGGAAGATGAGTCAGAGAGGCTTTAAAAAATTGCAGAAACTTTGACAGAAGTATGAAAAAGACTTAAAACATGTCTAGGGAAGGGAGGGAAGAAAGAGAAGTTTTTACAGGGATGTAAATGAGGGGAGGTTCCTTGATTAAAGGAACAATTAATTCTACACACACCTCCAGATTGATGCTATCCAATTCACAGCAGGGTAAGATTACTTGTAATCAAATTTGCAAAAGTTTCATAAATTCCACAAGCTTTTTTTCAGGTGGTAAATTCCATACATGGTGGCTTTGCCTATCACATAGGGGGATCTGCTTGTGTTACATGAAAACAGTAAAAAACACAACCTCATGAAAAACAGGGAGGCGTGGCTCTCAGCTGGAATACAGTGGTACCTTGGGTTAAGTACTTAATTTGTTCCGGAGGTCTGTTCTTAACCTGAAACTGTTCTTAACCTGAAGCACCACTTTAGCTAATGGGGCCTCCTGCTGCTGCCGCGCCGCAGGAGTACAATTTCTGTTCTCATCCTGAAGCAAAGTTCTTAACCCAAGGTGCTATTTCTGGGTTAGTGTAGCCTGTAACCTGAAGCATATGTAACCCGAGGTACCACTGTACTCAGAATAAATTATTTGAATAGGAAAATAGCCCAATGACAGAACACATGCTTTATATCAGGGGTCACCAACATGTTTGGACTAGCTAGCACCAGTCACCAAATGTCTGCCCTGGTGAGGGGAGGACATGGCATGGCACAGCTCAACTTGGCTGCTGTGTATATAGTCAGGCTTACCATGGGAAGTTAGTTCTTGATTGTGGAGAACATACAATCTCTCTCTCTCTCTCTCTCTCTCTCTCTCTCTCTCTCTCTCTCTCTCTCACACACACACACACACACACACACACACACACACACACACAGTTGCTGTGAAAGATAAGGGAGCCTTCAACAGTACAGTACCAGGAAAAATACACAAAGTAACCACACCAAATGCACACACTATGACCAAAACAGAATCGGTAGTTATTCTTAACTATGGTTGGTTAAATTGAGCCAGTTTCACATCACAAGCTGCGCTGATCACTACCCAGTGACTGGGCAACCCAGTTAGATGGATAGCATATAAATAATAAAATTATTAATTTCAATTAGTCTAAAATGGAAACAAAAACTTCACAACTCCTTCTGCCAGATTCCCCCCGCCCCCCACTTCTGTTAACTTCAGGAAACTCATTTAAGGTGTGGACTAGATTTTTAAAAACTGACTTTTAGCTGTAATTTAGTTTTACAATCACATGCAGTGCGACTCAGTCTACCATTGTAGACACACTTACTGGCAAGTAAGTCTTGCTGAACGTAGTTGCTCATTTAGCCCAGGGCTGTCGTCTGTGAACTGGTGGCACTTACTTGGGAGTAAGGATGCATAGGATAGGTCTTCAAGTAAGGCATTTTTAGCCTGTGCGAATGTAATCTGTAGATGTAGCTATTACGATATACTGCATTAAAGTCAACCAACCATGTCCTGGTCTTCCTTTCAGTACTGTACTAACATTGGTTAACTCTTTTTGTTTTAACTGATTTTCATATTGTATAAACTGGGACCTTGTGGTGAAGAAATCTAAGTACGTAAATTATAACATTTAAAAAGGGAAAATACACGAAGGCAAAAATATTCTCCTTTTAAACTTTAAGTATATGTTCTGGTTGCCAAATTTAGTGAGAATACTGCTGCGTATCACTCTATATTTGGTCTGTTTTGGCAAGTCTGCTGCAAAACTTCCCCTTTTAAAAAGCTGAAATGAAAAAGCATATTTCTGAAGCAGTTTATTAGTATTAGATGAGCATGAGGCTGTTTCATGTGAAGATTATTGTAGGAAGAGTGGGCTACTAGAAATCAGCACCAAATACCGTGGAGTTGAATAAAGCTGCTAAATCAACAAACACAGAAATACATTGTTTGGTATAATTGACTTTTCTTGTAAACAATATATTCAAGGTCATGCTGTGTCAATGCTGCCACCATCTTTTTGTTCTAAGGGATATTGCAACCAAGATTGTATCAAGGTCATCTTTCACCCAAAAACATAGTGTAATTAGTATTAATGCAGTATTTCATCAAGCTCACCCTGGAAGTTATCAACAGTGTTTCAAGTGGAGTGTCAGCACAAAAAGGGGCAGACCCAGTAATCTTTCTAGCTTCAAAGGCATAACTGATAACTCAAGCTATATTTATGTCATATATTCATTCATATATATATATATATATATATATATATATATATATATGAATAAAAATATCTAAAGCATAGACTTCCTCTTTTTAACTAACTTCTTTCCTCACGAAATAACTGGAAACATATAATGAACATATAACAAAAATTGTCATATCCTATAACTGTGACAAAAACGAATTACAATTTGGCTTTCCCCCTATGAGCACCCTATTTCACCTGCCACAAACGTGAGCCCACAAATGTGAAAAACAAGGGCTGTGTAAACATTACCATTTACTGTGGCTCCAGTGCACTCCCACTACTGATTTTTGAATCTGTGTACACACAACATTATCCAGGATGCAGAGTTACATGTGAAATAGTGTATTCTGATTGATTTTCCCCAAAGCCAGCTTTGATTGGACTTGAAAACTGTAGTAGGAAACCAACCGGGCAATTTGCAAGGGGGAAGATTTCCCTACTTCTTCTGTGCCCACTAGAGTGGACTGACAGCATGCAATGTGGAAACACATCAAAGTGTACTGATGTTTACAGCAAGATGCAACTGCAACCTGAAGCACATCTTACAAAACAACCTCACTGTGTTTTGATCCATAAATGTGTGCATAGCCAAAACACAATAGAAATAAATGTTAAAATACTAGGGGACTGCCCTAATAGTTTTCCATGCACCAGAGGGGAGGAGGAGAAAAGAGAAAGAAGAAGAAAAAAATACCTCCCCCCAATCCAGGAACAGCAGAAAAGTGAGGAGGAGGAAGTTCTTTTCTATCTAGCTGAAGGCTGAACTTCAAGGACTCATCTAACTCTTTTATTCTGTTCTATAGGTAGAATTAAAACCCAAGCTAGAGTGATAATATTCAAGGAATATTACTCATATGGAAGGTAAGCAGTTTGAACTACCATAATCAATATTCTGAGCCTGAAATTAATGTTTTGTAACATTTCTCATTTTCTGGGAATAAATCCTGCAGAACTCTATTGGACTTCCTTCTGAGTAATTGTGCACAGAACCTGGGAAACATGTGCTAGACCTAGAGGAATGAATTGATCCAGCCTTTATTTCTTTTATTTTGTGTGAAGTAAAGGTTCACCTAAACCAGAAAAGTTAAGGAAATGCTATTTATCACCTACATTCCTTGCTCCTTTTCTTCCAGGCTCCACTGAAGCACCTCTCACACCTTCCATCGGCATGTAATGTGCTCAGTGGAAAGTTTGACAGGGGCCTCTACTTTTGTAGGCTCTTCTATGCAATCTGGGTGAAGAGTCTGACTAAACATTTGGAAGAACTTTCTGACAATAAGAGCTGTTGACAGTAGGAAAGACTCCCTTGGGATGTGGTGGGAGGTTTTTAAGCACATGGCCATCAGTCATGGATGCTTTCGCTGAGATTCCTGCATTGCAGGGGGTTGGATTAGGAAGATACCACATGCAGGGAGCCTGTACCAGCTGTTTGGGGGCTTGATGATTAGAGAGTGGGGTGTCAAAAATAATGGAGAATATCTGCTTGGAGAAGAATTTGGGAACTAGTAAAATTCGTATCTGCTGATGCAAGCATTTCTGGCCTCTGAACAGGGGACGAACAAAGGCTAACCGACACCCGGGGCGGGGCAAACCGCCGGCTGCACACGCGTTGCACTGCTACGTACGGTGCATGTGTAGCGTCGCTACATATGACACATGCGTGGCATCGCTACATAGAGCGCACGTGCAGTGTCGCACATGTGCACACCATGCATGCATTGTACATAGTAGTTTGCCGCCAGTGCTGCACGAGCACCGTACAGATGGTGGCGGGATCCTCTCCTTGCGGCTGCAGTGGTGGCAGAGGGATCCTCTGCTTGCGGCTGTAGCGGCGATGGAGGGATTCCATTACCGTCTGTACGGCGCTTGGGCGGCACTGGTGGCAAACCACTATGTACAGCGCATGTGTGGCGTTGCTATGTACAGTGGATGTGTGTGACACCGCGAATACGTTGTACATAGCGGTTTGCCACTGGCACCGCTCAAACGCCGTACGGACGGTGGCGGAATCCTCTGCTTGCGGCTGCAGCTCTGAATGGAGAATCCTCCACATGCAGCTTTGGTGGTGCGATGGCTGCTTGCACCGCCGCACCCAGGGGCAGCGGGGCGAGCACACCACAGAATGCCTTCTTGTCACCCCCCCCAACATAGCACCCGGGGCACACCGCCCCTCTGCTCCCCTTGCAATGCCACTGCCTCTGAAGATTCTTTCCTTCACCCAGGCTGATGAACTTTACTACTAAAATGGGTTTCTAATTTCCTTTCCTTTCCATTTTCTTTTTCTTGTGTGGGCAGGTTGAGGGGGGCAAGTGAACCTCAAAAATCTGCTGGGGTAGATGGGGTGGCCTTGGTAGTTGCTCCTTCCCGCTTCTGCTTAGTTCTTGGTTTGTTCGGACCCTGTTAAGACTCTGATAGATATAGCAAATCCTTCTATCACTGATTCTCGGTTCTATTAGTGGGGAGACAAGGGGAAAACACTTTTAAAAAGATGGACCTAGATGAATAAGGAAAAAGCCAAAGAGCAAAGCTTTAAACAAGCTTAGAAAAATATTAATGCCGCAGGAAATGAGAAATGCAGTATCTCCCATGGAGGTCAAAGCAAGACGCCATATCAGTTTAATTAATTAGCTAACAATGATACAGTTATGAAGTATGCTATAAAATAGCTAGCTGTTTAACATGCTGCTGAACACAACTGATTTAAAGGTTAGACACTGATCACTCTCTTTATTATCGGTTGTACATGTGAGGAACCCTATAACAGCTATCTTAAAGATAACTCCTTCCTTATCTCAGACACCATTCAACAGAACTGGCCTCTCTTCTTTGTGTATGACTTTATACTATTGCTTTGTGCTCTCTTTCTCTCAGTATCTCAGAAGTACTAAGGTACTTTAATAAGATCAGGAAGAATAAAAATTGGAGTCACAAGCAAGATCTGGTGTTGTGGAAAACATTTTAATATCAAAGGGGCCCAGGTAATTCTTTCGATTTAACTTCCTCTAATGAAAGGTACACCCTAGTTAGCTTTTACATATAGTTAAAAACAGATTAAAGGATCAGATTCAACTAAACAGTTGCGGGAATCAGTACAAGTCCTCCCCGCTTCTCCCCCCTGCCCCCCAGTGGCTCAGAGGGTGAGCGTGTATAATGAACCCCTGTAACAGTATGCAAGGGGATGAGAAGGAGAACATATTGTCTTATGGAAATACTTGCACTTAACTATAATTCTTCCCTAAAGCTGTAATCTTATAGCCACCTACCTCAATATAAGCCCCCTTGAACTCAATGGGGCTTACTTCTGAGTAGACATGTATAAGATAGTAGTGCAAAAGGGAAAAATAGATTTACACAATTTCATATTATGGATTGTTGGGATTCTGTATGACAACTAAAAATATTAACTTCATGTAAACTAAGCTATATTGATAAGATGTTAAACACACCTGCTAATTTACTCTAAATAAAGTTTATATTGAGCTCTTCAAATTATGGTTTACAATTTAAAATATTTTTACAAAAGCCCGTGCCTGCCCCCCGCCCCCAGCAGTGGCCAGAGTGCATGGGGTCAGAGGCAGCTAATGTGGTTTTTCCCTGGCAAAAGTCCACCTGCTCAGGGCCTGGTAACGCAGATTGGGACATCTACTGGGTAAGCTTTCCCAGAAGATGTTTAGCATATAGCTTACCTACTCTGTAGGACCACTGGACTCCAGAATGATAGAGTTGAAGGGGACTTTGTAGGCCATGTAGTTAAATCCCATTCTAAATGCAGGAAATCCAGAACTAAAGCATTTCCTATAGATGGGTATCTAGCCTCTGCCTGAAGACCTCGATTACCCCTCTAGGTAACTGGTTCTGTTGTCAAAGTGTTCTTAACTGTCAAGAAGCTTCTACTAATGATCAAACAAAATCAACTCTCCTGTAACTTAAGTCCATTATATCCTGCAATATCTAGGTATGTTAGGGGTTTCCCAGGTAAAGGTAAGAAAAGGCAAAGGACCCTGGATGGTTAAGTCCAGTCAAAGGTGACTATGGGTGCGGCACTCATCTCGCTTTTCAGGCCAAGGGAGCCAAGGGAGCTGGCGTTTGTCCACAGACAGCTTTCCGGGTCATGTGGCCAGCATGACTAAACCACTTCTGGTGCAACGGAACACTGTGACAGAAACTAGAGCACACGGAAACGCCATTTACCTTCCCGCCATAGTGGTACCTATTTATCTACTTGCACTGGTATGCTTTCGAACTGCTAGGTTGGCAGGAGCTGGGACTGAGCAACGGGAGCTCACCCCGTCACGCGGATTCAAACTGCCAACCTTCCGATCAGCAAGCCCAAGAGGCTCAGTGGTTTAGACCACAGTGTCACCCGCTCCCTGTAGTTTCCCAGGGTCTACACTAAAAATGGAAGGAGGCTGTACGAACAGCCCATTGTAGCCTGCCACTTGTTATGTCAAATGTATGTAATTTAAAGAACTGGTATATGTTTAAGGCTGTCTTAGTTGAAGGCACTGGAAATTTGAAAAAGTGCCTCTGTAGCATTCCATTACAATAAAGGTCCATTACTGCGAGCCATTATCAACTCCCATATGAAAACTAGAAAGGAAATCCACAGCAAAAGCCTCTTGAGGCACTCATGTTTCCCTGTCTTTTGGTTCTTCAGTTTTCTTCTGTCTACGCATTTTGGTCCCCGAAATACTTTTGCTGATATGTTTGTTGATCCCTACCCCCACCCCAGGCATAGAAGACAAAATATTTTAAAAGTCTATTTGAAGTTAATGGGTAATATAGAAGCACAAAAGGATATCACGTACAAGGACTGAACATAAGAGCAAATGCACATCTGACCAAGTGAGTAAAAAGCTAGTCTAAGGAAGTATTTCATGAAATACCATTGTTAATGACCCAAGTAGATTTAGTAACTTTTCAAGGTTGCTTTCTGATCGTTATGCAAATGAAAGCATGCCTGGATTGCAAATCTTTAGAGTCAGCTGTAAATTTTACTTTCCTGCGGAATATAGCATGGGCTGTAAGGAACCACTTCAGTGTGAAATGAGTTAATAGTTAAAATGGGAGCTCTAAAGCACAGTAGCTGTCTATTGTGCAAAATATTCATATTGAAATAGTACCTTTTGTGACTATATATGGAATTCTAGAAAGACAAATTTCATGGCTCTTGAAATACAGGGATTGTGATTAATGATAAATTATGACTTAATGCAAATTTAGAGACCTTATATGAAAATGAAAAGAATTCATGAATTTGTATCTTGCTAGAAGTGGTCACACATCTTACACAGCTTTTGGGGTGAGGAGAGTTAGATGATGTATTTCCAACAGTGCTATTCAGTGCTATTAGTTCTACACTGTGACATTCTTTAAGATTTTTTTGGGGGGGAAAGAAGCCAAACTGGAAATAAAAATTATAGTAGAAAATGCTATGTTTCAAAGGGGGTGGGGGTGGGGATAGCTTCGTGTGTAGATACCATATTGGATCATAAGCATAAAAAGTAAAAACGGTGGTATAACCATAAAGTCCCAGGAAATGTAGGCATATTGGCCATATTCATCATTCCAAGCAATCAGATTTGGAATTATGCAACCCTGTACTGTGATACTTCCTTTAGTTGCATGAAGTGTGATAAGCCATAAATTGATGATTAGGTACAGATTGCAACCCAACTGTTTTAACTAATGTTTGGAACATGTTTTAATTATGAGTTTCACACACAAAAAGGCATTGCGTGCAGTCTGTTGAGACAGCTGAATTAACTTCCTTTCATTTTCTTTGGGAATTGTTATTTCTTATAGTAGCAAGATCACCACCAGATGGCAAGGAATGCATATGGAAAATTGGCCATAGATACAATGTCAATGTTGTCAAGTAAGAAACAATCATTCGCCCGAACTAAAATCAATTGCATCCACTGGTCTTTATATAGGATTTGTTCTAATAAAAGGCAACAAACACTTTCTAAGATGCTGATAGGCTTAATTCAGATGAATATCATAGGCAATGTACAAGCCGCAATATTGGCCTGCCAAGGAGAATGACAAGAAAAAAATGTAGATGTTCATAAAAACTAGAACATCACAATCCTTCCAGTCTCATATACCCGTTAGCCTTCCATTTTACATCATCAGCATTGCTCAGCCAAGTCCAATCAAATTCCTGTCCATCCCAACTGTCTCCAGTTAGAAGAACCAATTTTTATTCTTATTAAAAAAAGCATTTTATGTGTGTTTGCACAAGCAGTTTCCCACCCACTCCTGTTGTCACGAGAGCAGGACACAGGAGCTAACATACAGCTACAGCACACAGATAGTCCTTGTATGACATTAGCAGGTCTGCCTCAGGATATGTGATCTCAGGATGCTTAGAGCTGTTTCCTGGAAGGCCACACCTCACCAGGAGAAGCAGCAAAGAGTGATTTCTACTTTGCGGTACTTGTTTTGCAGCACTGGTAGAGAAAGAACACACACACAAGCAAGGAATGCTGAACACAGCAGGAGTCCTTTTCTATAATAAATGTTTTAATAGGTACCTATATTTATAATATAACAAATATTAAGGAAATATATTTTCCTGAATGAGGGGGCAGGGAAAATAAATGGTGGTTGGCTTGTGCATGTTTTGCAACCAACTCTGTATTAAAAGCTACAGCAGCTGATAGGTGAGACAGGGCATGCTGATCCGAGCCATATGGAATTCCAGAGTAATTTTCAAAATACTTTCAAAAGAAGAGGTGGGTGTGCATGGTGGTTTGTCCTCAGCATACAATGAAAACTATATAATGAAGGTAATTAGATGCACCACTGAGAGGAGGGGAATTCCACAGCTCAGAAGCTGCCACAGTGAGTGTGCAGCCACTGAGGGCTGTACAAAGGGGCCCCATCCAAGATAGTCTGTAGGGAAGAAGGCAGTTTTTCAGGAATTTCATGTCTGGGTTGTTTAGGGTTTAAGCACTGTAGTAGATTGTCTTAGGAAAGACAGAAGAAACCCGGGAACTAAACGAACTACAAAAATATCGTTATAGATAGGGGGCGGAGGCTAAACCCTAGAAATTAACAAATGGTAGGATTTTGATTATTTGGGGCATGAAGGGAGAAATACAAGCTGCAGAGGAATTCCTGAGCTAGCCTATGCAAAATGGCCTGGCCAAGCTAGGGCTATTAAGAAACAATACAGGGCCATTGAGAGCCATTGGCAATGCAAGAGAACTGTCCTCCCCCCTGGCCCTGAGGTGTGAAGAGAGATGGGTTTGGAAGGTTGCCATGGTAACTGGGTGTGAGGTGACAGGAAAAGAGGGTGTTCTGGGAAGAAGGAAGAGAAAAAGACTAGGATACATCTTGGGAAGGCTGGCTGAAGGCTGGCAGGAAGAGATGCTTTGAACTCCATGGCTGCATTGCTGTGGGGGATAAGCCCCTTTTGAAATGACCATGCTGTAAGATCTGGCTTCCCTCCATGAAGTCAGAAGGTGTAAATAGGTACCATATTTCTAAAAGTTATTACAGTCTCCACCGTGTCTCAATTCTCTAAAGGAACACAGACCCTGAGTGACTGCCTGGAACCCCCCTGGGATCTTGCTATCGCTCGACAGTGAGTGAGGGTGGCACCCAACTTTTGTAACAATATATAGAAAGGATTTCCAAAGATACTGAAGTAAAAACGGTGTGCTTACGTTTGTGCATTAAAGCAGCACAATGTCTAATCCAACACTAGTTAAACACTATATTTTGTCTCCACAGATTGGCTCAGCCATCTGGTATACAAGTGGGAGAATTATCCACTGGGTCTCCCTGGGTGATCTTGCATACTATTTTTTATGTTACTCAAATACTTCGAGTAACTGCTCAGTGCTAAAATTATGAGTATATCTACTTGCTAGAAGCAAAGATGGTACTTCCCCATCCATCTGATGAAAACAAACTGTTCCGCCTAGTAACTGATAGTCTTTCCTTTTATAGTTCTAGGTACTTAGTTGTCTCTGCATAGGAATAGATAAACTAAGAAAAGAAGAGGCAGCACATGTAGGAAACAATCCTATGCCTGCGTAAAGTTGCCCTCCATTCAACAGCAGGCCTGCTGTTCTGCCTAAGCCTGGAAGACGGAAAACAAGCCTTTAAAAAAGTGAGCCGGGCTGCTAGGTCATGTGGCTGAGTTGAATAGGCTTGGGACACAGCCTCTATGGTCCACCCCCAGCACACCCTGGAATACACATTTTTGAGGATGCATGCCAGCCTCAGTTAAGTCAGTTTCGGCTTAGCTACCTGAGCTGGGATAAGCAAGTGTTAAATCTTTATTTCTCTGAATTTCCCCGAAGAAGGACTAGAAAGGCCCAAAATGTGTTGGAAGAGTCACTATCTCTTTTGTCTATCCCATTGCGCATACTTGGTTTAATAAAATAACCTTTAAGGTTATTGTTTAATAAAAATTCTAGGTTTGTGATTTATTTCCAGCTAATATTCCTAATTCAAGGCAGCTTGACACATATAACAAACATTTATCTATGTACTGTGTACCATTTTCAATAAATAAAACTATCATATCCTGCTGAGATAGCTCAGTCAGTAGAGCATGTGTCTCTTAATCTCAAGGTTGTGGGATTGAGCCCCACAATGGGCAAATGATTCCTGCACTGCAAAAGATTGGACCAGATGACCCTCGTAGTATATTCCAACTATCTAGTTGTATGATTCTATGAAGTGGCAAGGGTATCAGACTGTGACTGGAGAGACCCAGATTCAAGTCTGCCATCAGTCATACAGCTTAGGGGTCAGCCAGAGTTTCACAGGCCAAATGAAAGCATGGCTGTGAGGAAAAAAGTGACAGGGGGGGTATGACAGGGGAGGGTATGTTGCCCTGAGTTCATTGGAAGAGGAATGGGAGATAAATATATGTAAAACAATATATAAATATACACACACCTATACATGTGTGAGTGTATGTATATTTGTAATATATGTTCCATTCTTACCTATGCAAGTAAATTTTCCCTGGTTGCTTATATTTTTATTAGATTTCTAGAACAACCTTCATCACAAGATCTCAGGGTGGTTCACAAGATAAGGGTATTAGGTAAAAGCACAAATAAATAGTTAAAACAAAAATTTAGTTGCAAATTAACGTATATTAGTGGTTATAGTGACCTATCAGTATGTACCATTACTTAGGAAATATGAAATGCAAATGGGAAATTTGCTTCAAGTTTATGCATTTAAAGTCAACCACTTTTCTTGGTTGTTAAACTGTGTAATCCTTTAATGTCAGCTCAAAAGTAAGGACCACTGAGTTCAAGCAGGCTTACTCCCATTCAGCAGCCTTGTCAAGTACAACATCCGCACAGCCAAAAAGGTAAGGGATTATTGTGTGGATGAGTTACTAATCTCCACTGGCATCACTAGTCCAGCCATATCATTTTGCACTTCCAATGGAAATGGATGTGCTGAGTGTGTGGGAAAGTGACTGCCATTTCACACCACCACCAGCAGTAGGAAACAGTAATTTCCCAATAAAAGAAACATTACTTTCAAAGGGTTATCTGGATTATCCAGTGCAGGAACAGCTACAGATTTCTAGAGCAAGAAATCTATGGTCTGGGAAGGCCTTTTACACAGCTACAGAAGGGAAGAGAATTATTGTAAAATTAAACTATAAACATGAATGAAATAGTTCTAAATAAATATAAGGTTAAATCCAAACCACTTACACGTTCACAGCATATTAGCAACAGAAAGCAAACTTATCGTTTTAAGAGACAATGTTAATTCAAAATTAAGTATGTTTCCTTCCAACAAAAGTTTAATATGATAATCTTAAATGAAGCAATTACTTATAACAGCAGTTAAAACACCCATCAACATTCATAAATATCATTAGACAAAGATGCACAATGTGCTGTTAAATCATTCACAACTATGTTAATTGCTGACAATTAAACTGGATGTCCCCATGTATATTAAACTGAACATAAATTTGCAATATTCACAATCTCCCTTTATCATCTTGATCATACTTAGTGCGCATATACCTGTGGTTGCCTATTTATATTGTGATTTGCAGGCCAAAACAAAGAAACATACTGTACCTCGTGTGTTGATGGCTGTTGCCGATGGGACTGTGCTTGTTAAGGCTACAGTGGTTGTGACTGTTGCAGTGGTAAGGGAGGGGATGACAGTGGTGGGAAGCAAAATGTTGGAAACATCTGGTGAGTGGAAAAAAATATAAAATAAAATCATATCATGCAAACAGAGAAGCAGCATAACAATGATTCAATTTGTAAATACACATGTGTAGAAAATGTTCAAATTAAAACATGCTTAGCACAGACCAACAAAGGTACGGTAGTGCACTTTGAAATTCTTGACATTAGATCACACTCTCTCTTATTCTATTCAAACAGCAACAGACAGAATTTTAAACAACCAAAAAGGACTTGTTCAAATGATTCATGTTTCCACAAAGTGGGAGAGTGTATCTGCGACAAGAATCCTTCTCTTCACTAAGCCATTTTTAAATGCCTCATACAGTAACAAAGCAAATATAGATGCAACAACATGCTGTGTCAGCGTGGGAAGATGAAAACACAACACTGTCATGCTAAAATAAACACACATGTTAACAAGAGATGGCTGTATGTTAAAACACCTATTTTCAGACAGACTCAATGAAAGAAAACGGGGGTGAATGGCTACTAACTCTAAAAGCTGCTTTATTTGATTTGCTTCTCTTCTTCCACATTTTGTTAAAGGAAACAGTCTGCCAAGATCCAGAGCAAAGAACACATCAAAATCTTTACCAACAGCCACTGTGAATAAGGGTTACTCAACATAAAGCAATATTTTAGTCAACTTAATTGCATCATTTGAGGACCAACTGTAGAAACTATTCATAGTAATGTTACCATATGTATGATCCATAAAGGAACCTCACCAATAGAAAAACCGAACAAACATTATCAGTTCTTAGGTTATTTTCCAAATTGAGTAAGTGCACATCTACCCACAAAGCTTAAAGGCCCTGTTGCTAAGTCACATCATAAACTCCCTGTAGCAAAACCTTTTGTGATTTTAATATATAGAGGACAATAAAGAGAGAAGTAGGAGGGAGAGAGAAAAAACACCTCTAAAATCTGCACTGCCTAGAGCACTGAAGATCAATGTTCCTTTGTCTAGGAAGACACTGAAAATAAGAAAGAAAAGACACAGTGGAAAACAACTTCAAATACTGTGAAGCTCAGTTAAACATCTAGGATGCTACAGGACTGAAACCAAGCTTCAGAGGAATATGGTTGCACTCACACCGATACAAACACCATCACTACAGAAGCAGCTAATGGTGGTATCTGTGCAACAAGGGTTTACAAAAAATGGTAATGCAAATCAGAACCACAGCTTTATTTCCAGGTTTCAAGTTCAGGAACAACTTGTATTAGGCAACAGTATGAATAAAATAATACAGAACATATATCCATAGTACAAAAATCCATAATATAAAAAAGACTTTGATCATTAAAACACAGTTTCCCTTGTGCATCTCTGACAGCTCCAATTCGAATATTATTTTGATTGTCTTAAAATCCAATTTGCCAACATCAATGATGTAAGAGAAAGTTATCTGAGACACTAACTCAAATCCAGCTTAATTTCAGATTAAACCTCTGAATCATTACAACAACTTATAGCAATTTTATCTAACTCCTTTTTCCTGATTTATTTATTTTTTTGCAGCCAGTGCATACAGGGCCACTATGTATGTTATGAAGCTCTTATGAAGGAAACTGAACTATTGTTTGAAAGGTTTCAGAAAGTGATCCATTGGCTCTCTATATAAGGGGTAGGTTAACAGACAATGAGTGATGTATTCCATCTGAGGTTGACTACAAATAAAAATCTGTCTGCGTATTGCACCTTGTTGTAGCAGCCATCCAAAAGCATAGAAGCATTTCTTAAGGAAACTGTTAAGACTTTGGTTAGATAACTAGCTCTAAAATGCTCTGTTCTCAAGAGTGGATACCATTGGGAGGGGGGCAGAATGGGGGTTTCTAATTAGTTGCCGATTCTATCCAGAAGAACCAATCCCTTAGTTGACACTTATTTAAGGTCATTGCAAAGCTCAGTTCTGGAAAATAATAGTAGTCAAAAACATATTGACAAGCTGCTTTCCAGAGTTGGTTATCACCCAATTCCACATAGCGCAGAGCAAGAAAACACTCAATAGGCATAGTAGCAATATTATAAAATATTATTTAACTCAGCGCAGTTAAGGCTATTGCTTAATTGTTGGCCACTCGGATTCTGTACAAAGAAGAGTAGCTGATATCCCTGATAGTAGGGAGTATAGCTTTCCCCCCCAAAAAAATATTCTGCAGTTTTCAAAACTTTAATGGCATTCAAATCAGAGCCCCAGATTTCAATGCCACAGAGCACTTGAGTAAGCACTTTGCTACCAAATATCTTTAGGGCAGATTCAATCAGCTGCTGTCCCTTATTGTAATAGAACTTCTGGACAGACTTGCTGAAATTTATTTTTTTTAGCAGCCATCGATAACAGTACAGCAAGGAGGGACTGCCTGATGTTACGTATACCTTTTAGTTTGCCAATCAACCAATCTTACAATGAGAAATGGACCATGTACATTTGTCTTAAGGACCTCATGTATGACCACATAAGGGGACATGTGCTGCTCTGCCCCTTCCCAACTACAACTTTACACCAGTGTAACTTCTCTCCAACCACAGTCATGCTAGAAGCAATGCTGAGTCTGGTTTCTTGGCCTGCAGTTGTTCAGTCACGGCCATATGTTACCTTGAAGTGGGGCTTAATATTACCAAGTTACACTACTTTAATAGGCCTATAAAAGAATGATGGATAATTTCCAGTGCTCTCCTCCATTTCAATGTTTATTGGGCATGAACTAGGTGATATAGTAGTCCTTAGTGGTCCTTAGCAAATCAACCCAATTTTAATATGCTCAGAGTGTTAACAAGGTATTGTCGCAGTTTCTGTCTGGGGCATGTAAAACATAACAATGTCGTGCTTATTGATGAAGTCCACTGATATTACGAGTAAAAACAACTACTCCTGTTTTATAGATCCCAGAGTTGCAGGAATATTTCTGGTCTTTTGACACATACTGGTTTCTTATGAGAAGAAGTAATGACTCTAGCCAGGATTTCTAAATTAATGCCTGTTTCGAAATGTAAAGTATGTTAGCTATATAACCTATAAACTAGGCACCTGAGCACCATTTGTTAAGCTTCTTTGCTTCCAGCCTTCACCTAGTTACACTTATTTATATCCTACTGCATTTAATCAGTAGGATTACTGCATGACCCTAAACATGTTTACTTGAAGCAAATCCCACCGAGTTTAGAAATACTTGCTTGGTGGCAGGTAGGCTAAATATTGTAGCCTTGTGCATACATAGCTAAGGCATAGTATTTCAGCCTTTGTCCCAAAGAGTATGATACAACTAGCATGACATTTTGAAAAGGTTCTCATTCAAAATGTAGCTTTTGCTATAATCATGTGGAAAATGGGAAGAGTCCATGAATAGTTACCATGAATTTCTGCAGACAGAGCCACCAGCAACTCCCTACAAATACAGACCACTTCCCTAGTTTCAGGTGGGATTCAGTCATATTTCAGAAAATTCAGGTTGCACAATTAAAGTTGACTGGGAGGTCTTGAGCAACAAATGCACTTCCTCAAAACAACTGACTTTTTGGTATAAGGAAAGTGATGGCAAAATGCACTAGAAAGTGTGGGATAAAAATTGCTTGATGCAACATCATATAACCTGGCCACAATAAGATCAGAATGAGTGTAAAATAAGAGGCATAGCCTGTAAGAAAGAGTGTTGCTCACCCACTATGCATTTTGTATATGATGGGTGTGTGGGTGCCATATAATCTTACGAGAAACATATCTCATACTTTCCATGTATTGTCTCAGTGATAATAAACAGAACTCACAACATAAAATACATTTAACTGCTCATACACAATACCAAAAGGATAAGCAACCCGACCATTTAATCATAATCACTATTATGTCAATAGGTTGCTTTATGAAATATCAACCACAGAGAGGATGATTGTTTTAGTCTGATACATGATTTTCTTTAGAAGTATAATATTGCTACAAATATATTGATGTATGGTGATATTGATCATTAAGAGACTTGATCCTAAGTACTGTGAGCAGAGCTGTGGACCCATTTCCTTCCCACTGCAGCCACCCCTTGCCTTCAGCTATTCTTGAAGGTTGGGGACCCTCTTCTTCAGAATATCATTCAGTACAGTGGAGGGGAGAAAGGGAGAACTGGCAGAACTCAAGAGTGTGCCCCTTAAGTCTCTTCCTCTTTAGCTAGAGCATTACTGCCAAGAACTCTATTTTATATATCTTGGTGGACTTCCAATACTAGGGTTCTTACTATCAAAAGATAAAATCCAATTATTCAAATTTACGGCTGTTCTTCTATTTGCTCACCCACCCCTCATTCAATTTCTCTGTATATAAAAATGTAAACAGAAGCTGCAGCTGCCTGCCAAAGCAATTCTGCACTTGTGGCATTTCTTTTTTAAAAATCTACCAGCAAAGGAGCGCATGAGTTGGACAATAGCAACTCTAAGCAATATGCAGGGCCTGACCTCACTCAGAATTGAAATGAATCAATTTCCAGATGCTCTTCCCACACATTTTCGATACTGTGTAGCTCATTGACCCATAACACCCAAATATCCTTTGGTGAAAGGAGGCAGTGGTTCATCCAGAGGGCAGTAGCCTACCTGGCCACCATATAAAATACTTGAGGAATATCCCTCCCCCGGATATTCGTCCCCCCCCCCCAATTTTACTGAACAAGTGAAGAAATGATTCCTGAACATTCAAAGCAAAAGAGGCACAGTGACAATATGTAGCTATATGCTTTCTAAAAATGTGAACATCAGTAAACTTAAAACAGTAATAGCTTTGTTTCAAATTACATAATCATTTGTCCCTGGATTTAATGTACACAATTAAATAAGGCATTCGTGGCTCCACTTTTAAAATGAATATAATACTAATCAGCTAAAGAAGCTATTGGAAATAAAACCAATTTTTCAAAAGGAGGATGGGACAGAGGGCATTCCTCTCCTTTTACCTCCCCTCCACCCTACTAGTTTCCTGGGTTGGTAGACCTGACTTTAGACAAAGCTCTGTTCAACCTTGGGAGATTTCAGGAAGAGTGAAGGGGCTGCAGGAGGCTTCTTGGACATGACCCTGTCAGCTCTGTCATTACTTTTCTGTTAGAGCTCAGACGAACGGGGTTCCACACCAGAGTTTAATGTGGATTTGAAACCTGAGACCCATTGTGGGCATGTGCACAAGTATTTGTTACCAGACCAGCAATAATTGAAGTACAAAGTGTGTGTGTGCGGGTTGATAGATAGATAAATGATAGAGATAGTGTTTCGCTTTCACTCCTCCACTTCTTTTGTCACTAAGCCATTACTGAGGAACATGTCAGGCTCAGGAGATGAATAGATTCACTCCTTGAGCAAAAGGAACTCCAACTTCCTCAAGGACTTCTTGATCAAATGGCAAGGGCAAGCTCGATCCCATCCATTTTGATCCCTATAGTTGAGTTTGGACTAAGCTAATGGAGAGCAAGCAGTAGGACATGTGCTTAATACCCTCAATTTGTGGAGCTTGAGAAAGGATGCCTGCATGGTGCTCTCTGGTGCCAGATCAGCACCCAATGCATAAATTGTTCATCTTCAACGCATTAATTCCAATGGGATGCACATTTATATGAATGTGCATTCTGGTGTGATAAATTATTAGCACACTTGTGACAGCAACAGGGAACTTTCATTTCAGCCCCCTCACCACCTCAGACTACTAAATATGAATTTCTCAACAAGGGGAGGTAAAGAAGGAGGAGGAGGAGGAGGAGGAGGAATGGGATTTTTAAAAATGAACATTGTAGTCCTCACCCCACCTCCAAATACCAAATTTGCATTGAAAATCAGATCTCATATTAGTCATAACAGATTTCTGTGGGAGCTACTTTACAACCTGCTCTATATACACACGGCATACATAACTTGATATACGTAAGATTTAGTACTTATATGGAGCCAAAATAGATTATGCATTCTTAAAATAGATTATGAATTGTTTTTGGCAGAGTTCTGTTAAAGTATAAATGCATTTTTTGTGGTAAAAAAAATCCCCAAACCATTAAAGCAAGGAGCTGAACATCTGAATTTTCTCGTTTGCCCTTTATGACATTTTAACCTTTTTTTCACAAAGTTGTCAGTCATAAAATAATATAAACCCAGTACTAATAAAATACAGGTTGTGAATGACTAAAACAGATGAGATTCTTAATACTTAGATGTTTTACCCTTTCCCCAAACTATTATCTCAAATATGTATATTCTCCAATATCAAGCAAATGAGCTAAGCCAGCTCCTCCTCTCCTATTCAGTGCTATGAAGCGGACATCTCCCCACGCTCTTACCTTCTCTAACTCTAAAAAAGACATAGATTCTGGCATTATTTATAGGATGAGAACTGATAATCTCTAGTAAAGCAGAACCTCAACATCTGGAAAGGTGAAATCTATCAATATTAGAAAACTGAGGCAACAGTGCATGTCAAAGATGGAAATATTACACATGCAATGCTCCAGTGGTCCAAACGAGAGAGCTTCTAAAAAATGCAATAATCTCAATATTAATTTATGCTTTAGTTAGTTGAAAATAATTTGTGTCTGAAATGCAATGAAAATTTCACTGTTGTGATTTAGCCAATTGTTAAGCAGATATTGGAGGCTTACTCAACAGGATGCAGGAATGTTGAAATTAAGGCCTCATTTTATTGTCTATCATTAAATTATTCTAATCCAGCAAAATTAGCTTTTTTAATTTGAGATTTAACTCAGTCACTAATTAAATCAATGGGAGAGCTAAAAAGCTGATTTCTCCACATACTGACAATATGTTTACAAGTATAATCAATTGGATACTGTAGGCCTGCACTGAGTACTAGTGTGCTTCTAAGCCTAACTCAAGGTGTTTCCCTGTAATACAAAGCCCTAAACAACTCCGGCCTCATATATTTGCAGGGGGTTCCATCCTATATAGACTGGTCAGGTGTTGGATCTTCAGAGGAGGCTCTGCTGGGATTTCCGTCGCCATGTGAAATTTGTCTGGCAGTGATGTAAGAGAGCAGTTTCTGTTTAACATCAGGCCAAGGTGCACAAAGGAGTGCATCTTCCACCAAAAAAGGTGGAAATTGTTTAATTGTACTTGTTTAATTGTAATTGTTTAATTGTACCTCTCCTGGGGCTGCATGGTGGAAGGTGAGCTGTAAATGCCTGTGAATGAAAAAATAGGGAATGCATGATTCCTTGTGTTACAGCCAGGCAATGCATGGCTCCTCGCGAAAACACCACTTTTGGTGGCATTGCTCTAGCACACATACTGCTTTAGTTCATACATAATGATGCTGGTTCAGCAAGTCATGGCTTAGAAGCCTGGGCAATGGTCCTATTCTAAGCATGTGTGGTGCACTTGTTTGGGAGTTGGTGCAGTAAATGGGCATTTTTCTTGTCTCGTCCCTTCTGCCCTGAGTGGCATGAGTGCTGTGGAGTGGCTGTGCCACTCCATCAAGACCTGCCACATACCAGGTCTTACATACACTTTAAAAAAGGGATAAAGGGAACCATCTGTTAACTAAAATTCACACAAGACCAAGTTTGTCTTCATATTAGCAGATATTTACTAATAAAGGAACCCTAACTCCCCAATTCACTGGCTTGGTGGGGCATTAAGATTGAGGTGAGGTATATGTTGGCAGAGAAGAGCTTCACTGATGGAGGGGCACATCTACTACAGAGGTGTCGGCTACACCTGTGGTTGTTTCACTGGTTGTTGACAGAATTAGGCTCTGGGGGGGGGAAGAGGCCCCAGCTGTGAGATATGGGTGGTCTGGGATGCAAAGTCCCTTCATTCATTGGGTAGGTTCCAGGACTGGACTCCCTTGCTTCACCAGCCAAGAACTGGTGGAACTAGGGTTGCCATATTTCAAAAGGTGAAAATCCAGACACAAAAGTTGTTGAGGTTTTTTTCCAGTACTATACCTATGTACCTGGGAGAAAACACAATTGAATTCAGTTAAGTATTGGCTGCATGCTAAAAGATTTGGCTTGCTATTCATCTGCTGATAGATGTATTGATTTGAGCTACTATAAGAGAATATGAGACAGAATTATTCCATAGTCAGATACTGTGAGAGAAAGTGATTTCCCTATAACTTTATTTTTAGACTGTCCCAATTAAAGCATCACAGTGTTCATGTTGTTTGTATAATTAATATGAATAAACACTATGCTTACTCTTAATCTCTAATTATGATAAACTACACATTTTCATTTAAGTCAAGCCTCTGCTTGCACTAAAGCTGTCTAAATCTCTCCTGAGTTTTGAAGATAACTTTGGAAATTGAGGGAATTAGCAGATAGGGTCCCACTGAGAGAACTGTTCACAGGAAAGGGAATAAAAGACGGATAGGTGACTCTAAAGTACTCGATAATGAAAGCTGGGAGGAAGAAAAACTGCTGTGATTGAAAATAAGTAAGATCATTTTGTGGAAATTGTGTGCAAACATTAAAGCACAAATTAAAGAACAAATTGTAGGACAGATCCTGTTCAACAACAGAGGGCTCTTGTTCCATATTCTGAGATTCACACTAGGGAAAAGTTGCAGAAACTACATTAATTTCACACACACGTGTATGGCGAATAAATACAATTTCCTCTTTAGTTCTAAAGGGTTTTACTTCTTCCACTCCACCTCAGACAATACCAGTACATAAGACCAATGAAACTTATGGCAATCAATTGATTGTGACAACCACATTTAGATAAGCAACAGAGCCAATACAGAGAGGGATAGGCTTTCCTTTGGATGTGCCAGCTGCTTGTCTTTGACAAAGGATATATAACTGTTCACATTTTAAGCTATTCAGATATTATAATTTGGGTCCTAATAATGCTCAATTATTATTAGTTCAAAATAAGTTCTAAATTGTTTAAAGTTTATTTTTGTTGAGGAAACTATACAATGCCATAGTATTTTTCAGTTTTATTACCTACAGCCAGTAGGGTTAACTGGAATACTCAAACTGAAGCACTTGAAGTAGAACAAATAATGTAGGAAACAGTTTAGCCAGAGGGCTGACACTCGCTAAAAATCTACAGCTGAAACTACCCTATATAGTTTCTGTGAAGAAGGGTCGGTAAGAAGAAGACTGTATAGTGGACCTAAATTCAGTAAACATATTTATCGATAGATTTTCATGTTTAGAGAATCCTCCCACAGTATTCCCTCCTTTTACTCTTTGCACCATCTTTACTCAGAGAAATTAAGCAGAAACTTTGTAGCTCCACTTCCCAATTCTCAAGAAAAATTGTGAGCCAAGGAAATAGTGCTTATCAAACTCTGATCAATTTCCCTACTACTTTCACCACTTAGGTTAAACTCTCTCCCACCCATTCACACTTTATAAGATTAGTCAGGCACAACTGATAATCTGTGCAAACTCTGCTTCCCAAATGCAATGTCACGTGACCAACTGGAAAATGATAAGATGTATAGCACCAATTCTGCTTAACCCCAATAGAGGTTCTTGGCAATTTCTTTCCAAAATAGTTTCATTCTGTTGTGCTTGGTCCTCTTAAATTGAACTCACAAAGGGGAAAAGACCATCATAAATTCCCTTACCCAACCATGGCAGTTATTAACTCTGCACTGGAAGAATATATTAAATGCTAGAGACAATTTTTGTGCAAAATGAAGATAAGGAAATATATGCCCTCTATTAAATGGCATAACCCTTTCTTCAATTTTCAAACTGCAAAGTAAGAAAAAAGGGGGGAAGAGTTCTGTCCCACTTGGTGCACCCAATAAAGCTATGCATCTAATCTCAATGCTGAAAAAATAAGAACAGGAAATTGTCTAAGATTATCATTATAATCAAACTATACTGAAGAATCGTTTGATATCAAACACTACTAAACACTGAAACTTTTAAAACTTGGAACATTTGACATTATCTTATTTTAGAAGGCTTACAGTGCTAATAAACTCAAATATATACTTCTGCAATTACCCTCTGTAGTTCCAAATCTATATTTGCAGAAATTTAATTAGGAAGAAACTCCAGTATCCATTTTTACAATAATAAAAATGTCAGCAAGGCCAACCTTCAGCTAGATAATATGAAAGATGTGCAGGCACAGACTACTAAGTAATCAAACTTAACAACAGAATCCTGATAACGATTAATATGCCTGACTCACTTTGAGCTGGATAATCAGATGAACAGGGTGCAAGCAACTGAGCAGTGACCAAATATGGGGGAGCTCATGTGCATGCAGACATCTATATTTCTAAAGCAACTACTAAATGAAAAAGTACGACTTGAAGTAGTCTCAGTTAGCAAAATGTGTGATTTCTGAAAATGCCAACAGCTTTATCATCAAATGCTTATTCACAAGTTGCCTCATTGCTTTTTATTGTTTTAATTAACAAGAATGGTTGGGGACTGCAGGCAGGTTAAGACTTGTATGCTTCAAAGAAACATGGGGTGTAAATACATACTGTATCTATGCTCTGTGCTCATAGACTGCATTCAAACATCATAGTAAACCTGGAGTAGCCAACTTGATTTCCTCCACATGTTGTTGGACTATAATTCAGACCATCCTTGACCATTAGCTATACTGATTGAGGCTAATGGGAGTTGAGTCCAACAACACCTGGAGGGAACCAGCTTCGCTATCCCTGAAGTAAACTATGGCTTATGCAAACAAGCCACCCAAAATGTCAGCTTTGTACACATCCCAGTTCCTTCTACTACATTTTCAAATTGGCTTGTTTGTTTTGTTTTGAAAAAAACATAGTTTACTTCAACCATAGTTTGTTGGTTTGGACATGAAAAACTGCAGTCAAGCAAAAAAAGTATTTTCTTGTGGCTGCATTGGAATAAGAGAGGAAAATGCGACTCCAAGCTTTACTGAAACTTGTCAGACCGAACTGGGGTCTAGCAAGTCATATGAACTAGGCTGTTGCATCATCACATGGAATCCCTGTCAATATGTGTTGGGCATCCTGTGTGGCTGGTACAGGTCATGTCTTGGACTCAATATAAAAGCATCCCCAAGGGCACTGGCTTAATTTCCTTCTGAAGATGTTTTATATATAGTCACTATCTCTCTGGGCTGTCAGGGGCTGCATATCAGTGGTGGATGGGGCTTGGAATAAACAATTCTTCTGCTTTTTCACCATTGTTATCTCAGTGTAAAATTCCCTACAGGATTTGAATGATTTTCTCTCAAATTAAGTATAAAGGTAAAGGTAAAGGTACCCCTGCCCGTTCGGTCCAGTCTTGCCAGACTCTAGGGTTGTGCGCTCATCTCACTCTCTAGGCCGGGAGCCAGCGCTGTCCGCAGACACTTCCGGGTCACGTGGCCAGCGTGACAAAGCTGCATCTGGCGAGCCAGCGCAGCACACGGAACGCCGTTTACCTTCCCGCTGGTAAGCGGTCCCTATTTATCTATTTGCACCCAAGGGTGCTTTCGAACTGCTAGGTTGGCAGGCGCTGGGACCAAACAACGGGAGCGCACCCCGCCGCAGGGATTCGAACCGCTGACCATGCGACTGGCAAGTCCTAGGCACTGAGGTTTTACCCACAGCGCCACCCGCGTCCCTCAAATTAAGTATACAGAGGATTAATTAAAAACAAAAAGTCAGAAAAATAAGGAAGAAATGAACAGGAGGAAGAAATCCGAATGGGATGGAATAATAGAGAAGTTCAGTAGCAGCTCGAGGACCCATAAAATTAGATCAGAGCCACATGCAGACCCTGGGTTGCAGGTTGCTCACCTATAACTTATATAGAAGAAAGTTAAAGGGAGGTTTAATTTGCTCCTTGATACTTGTCGCCCCAGTGTGGTGAAATGCAGGGAACTGGCGAATATATCTTGTATTTTTTATCCTGTATTTTTCTAACTCCTATGCTGTACCTCAGTGTTTTTCAACCACTGTTCCGCGGCACACTAGTGTGCAGCGAGATGTTGCCTGGTGTGCCGTGGGAAAAATTGAAAAATTCGAAATATTTTTTTAAAAAATAATGTCACATTTTCGCCCACTAGGCGGGCGCCGGACTGTGTCCACCCTATTTTCCATCCGTCCTGGGTGGGGATCAGATCGGATGGGATCGGATGAGAGCGGACAGGCGGTCTGCTCTCATCTGATTCCCCATAGAGAGCAGCGGGGCTCTGACATCTCCCTCTCCGCACACAGTGCGGAGACAGAGCTGTCATCTGCCGGCTCAGCGGGGATCAGCGGATCGATCCCCGCGAGCAGAGAACGGTCCACAACATTTTTGTTTGCCATTAAAGAAAAATATATTAAACCATGCTTGAATGTCGGAACTGGTTACTAAAATTTTTGAATCCACCACTGATGTTAAGTGTTTGTGTTTATTTGATTTGTGTTTATTTGATTCCTATTCAAGAGAATTACTTTATATATAGTCAATATAGGCACAGAGTTAAATTTTTTAACATTTTCTAATGGTGGTGTGCCTCGTGATTTTTTTCATGAAACAAGTGTGCCTTTGCCCAAAAAAGGTTGAAAAACACTGCTGTACCTAACACCATTTTAATTATTAAGTGTATTTGTGGGGGCTTAATGTTGTGCACCACTTTGTGCATCTTTCTTTTTAATAGGAAATAATTATAGAAAATTTACAGTTAAATTTAAAAATGTTCTAAAGGACACAGATTAACATCTCACCCATATAAAGCCAAAATATGATAGTAGACTGCTTCCAAAGTATTCAGAGTTGGTCATGAGGGTGGGGTGGAGGTGAACTAATATTTGTGTTTTATTTATTGAAGTTTTTAAAATTTAAACCCGAGTAATAAGTTACTGAAATTTTAATGAGCCTGTCATTACCTATGGCACTAATCCTACGTAAACTAATGATAAATTTCAAAGCACTTATCTAGCAGCATGAGCAGCATTAATCCATGGGGTGATTTTGATAAAGTGCAGTTCAACAACAGAGCAAAAAATGGCTAATTAAAAAGTTGTTTAGAGAAGTACTTATTGTAAATGTGAGCAAACTGCATAATAGTAACATGGATGCCTAGTGAACTCTGCTGCTAGAGGCCTAGAACCGCCAAATGAAAATCTCCAAATGAAATATAAGCATTATTAAATTAACTTAATATTTCAGAACTGTTTGGTTTTTACATGGAGCCACCTTCTTTTTAAATGCAACAAGTTTTTAAAAATTTTTTTTTGGGGGGAATCCCTGTCAATATATGTTGGGCATCCTGCATGATTCCAGTTCAAGAAAATTAGGAAGTTGTTTCAATGGGTCTACTCTTAATATGGCTAACACTTTCCTAACTGGAGGCATGGTAACTGAATTTCAGGAATTTACATTTCAGCATTTATGATTCCCAGTTGTGTGAAAGCATTGCCTCTTATCTCCCACACTGATGCTTTCTAAATAGAGGGGGGTCACGTGTTTCTGGATTCCACCTCATACCTGAAAGTTCATGAGATTTAGGGTAAAGCCCCTATCTAATGAGAATTATAGATTTTCGGCTCTGAATCACCACAATAATTTTAAGAGGGCTGCTGTCTTGGCAAAGCTCACCCACCTGCCTTAGCAAGTATAGTCACAGTGATCCCTTCGATTAGAGGAAGTCTAAAGCATAATTTGCAGCCAGCATTGACCAATCTATAAAATACATTTTTGTCATATTTGGCATTTCCCATCTGAAATATTCCTTTCAATTTCTTTCATGGTAGGAGTGCAATAACATGGAAAATACTTTCAACCTATTGTCAAAAAACAACTGCTACATTTTGAGAACTTACAAATTAGAAATATTTCCTGTCACTCATTCACTAGAAAGTAACTTCCATCAAGCACGTATTTCTGGATATTTGGCATCTGCCAGCTGCCTGACACTTAATGAAATACTGGCTGAGTTAACATTTTTGTGATGAGCCAGGGTCACTGGTATATTGTGGTTTACCATAAATAAGCAACATGTTTACACATGCATCCTGATGACTTCTGTTTTGTTTTTTCCCTTCACAGGGACAGGAGAAATGTATCAGGAAACCACAATGTATGACTTCTGAAACCAGGGTCCTAATTTGCTGCTCCAAAACGTCAGGATTTGTAAACCACAAAAACTCATAGTTTAGAGCTTGCTTAGGGGGAAACAAACCAGGCTTCTAGGGGTTTAGATATTCAAGCAAGCCATGCTTAATTGCAGCTTCATGATTTGTTTCTCCCACTTACTCCAGGGGAGAAGCAAAGCAGAAGCAACTTGAGTTGCCGTTCATCAAGGTAAGCCACAATTAGTCAGCCAACTTTGTTTTGGGGGAGAAAGGCAGGGTAAAATTAATGCTGAATAAAACCAAACAAATTAATCGAAGCACATGTCAATGCACGCCATCATTTAAATGACAGAGAAGGAAGTACTCACCATGTATAATCAGAACATACTCTGCGCTGTTTAGGCCAATAGAGTTTGCTGCTTCACATCGATATGTACCATTGTCCGTTCTATTTAGGGAATTAATGTTTAGCTCCCTACCATTGACAACCATCCTTTCTGGATCTGGTAAATCTCCACCATCCTTTGTCCATAATACTGGATCTGGCCTATTAAAAACAAATAGATGAAACCATTATTTTCAAATTCATTTTAAAATAAATGTGCATCACATCAAACCAACCCAACAAGGGTTTTCGCATGCAGCAAACTTTAAGAACCATAAAAATAATTAAGGCTATTCTTTCAGAATTAAGCCTACAGTATATATTCAGAGACCCACATCCAAGTGCCTCCTGTGGCAAAAGCTTTTTTAGTGGGGGCTCCCTTCTTACGGAACATGCAGACTCAGCAATGGCACCCCCATTGCCTCCTTCTCAGTACCAAGCTTTTGAATGTTCTTTAGCATTTGACTGGCAAGTGCAAATGTGCCATCGAATCTAATGTGCACCTTAATTTTCGCAATGTAATTTGGCCAGAAAGGTGAGCATTCGATTTGAGTAAATATAGTAGATCCCTGAGGAAGAAAGAACTGGACACATAGTACTAAACACATTGTAAAATACCAAGAGAAAGCCAGCCACTTACTACCACCCACTTTTGTGTGTTAATGAAGTGTCTTCAAGGACCAGCCCTTTGGTGTACATCTTCTAGCCTCTGACCACGCAAGTCTCTAACTGCCTTCACATGCCAGCACTCTCCAAAGTTTGGCACTTTGACATAGGAATTCCCTTCTGGCATTTCTTATAGAAATTTATAGTACAAACCTAACATGCCTATTCAGAACTGATCACTGTTTGGTTCAGTGATACTTATTCATACATAAGGGTGTTTAGGATCACAGTCTTAAGAAAGAAATATGGACATAAAGGCAACAATTATCCGTTAGCCCTTCCAAAAATTTAACACCTCTCTTTTTTGCATGTTCATCGTTCCTTCCTGCTATTTTAATGGTAGTGTTTTAATGTTTTCGTGATTTTTTTTATGTGCCCATCGTAAGCTTTGTGGCTGTTTTGGGTTGAGAAATAGACCAGAATTCGTAAATAAATAATCTCGCACACTGAGCAGTACTTCCATATCATATGATATTATGCAATAATGTAACATGCTTAAAAGTTGCAATTTACAGAGTCAGCACCTTTAGTTTATTGATAATATATCCGAATACTGACCCTAGTGACTGTTCCTAAAAATAGAAGCTATGTGGGAAAGGTATATTTAATATCACCTGACTGAGATAATCTGTGTTTAAATAATATATTTTTGATTCAAAAAAATATTATGCAATTACTTTCACTTGGATTATACACAACAGAGACAGAAAATGAAATATTTGTTGAAAAATAAACATAGATTTGACATAGTAATAAATGCATTCCAAACACAACATAGTGTTTCTAGTTGCAAAAACAGTATTTCCTCGGTAAAAATAAATGTTTGTTATTTAACTTTAGTAACTATGTGCTGAGTCCGACTATTCAGTCCTCTGACTTACATCTGATACCAAAGCTAGAAGCTAAAGAGAATCTCTTATGCAGCAAACAGATGAGCTTGGAAGCCAGTTTTGCACATGTAATCTAGCAGAAAACATTTGTGTTCAAACAGTCCATGTTGTTTATGTTAAAATGCTGAGAGAGCTAATTTCTCTTTAAGGGGTAGAATGAGGCAGCTTACTGAAGAGAGGTGTTCTTTTAAAACTAAGGTATTCTTAGATTTATAATATCTCTCCCTCTTGTTCCTCACAAATGCATAAGGCATGCATCACTCAGTTGATCTACTCATGTTTCTCACAAGCTTTTAAGAATTAAATACTTCTGGAAAAAGATAGGCTAAGTTATTGAATACTGTATGTGTTATATTATATGTGTTGTAAGCAATGTTGGATATTGGAAAATCATATTATCTTAAAGTATTGTTAAGCAATTTCTTGTCATATTTCAATCTGTTTCTATACCTGCAAAGGTGCAGGGAGCGTGGCACCAGTGCAATGAAGCAGATTGTGGCAATTCAGGATAGTGCAGCTACACCAGAGCTTCTCCTGCATGCAAGCCATGTACAAGGCAAATAATGGTGGAAAGGGAATGCTGAGGAGACAGGACAGATACCTAGTGACCTGTAAGCATCATTCCTCTTTGTTCGGGAGGCAGGAGGGTGAGCAGCAGAGAATGAGTGGGTGGTGTTAGGACAGAATTTGGGATGAAGTAAAGAATAGAGTGGGACAAGATCAAGGCATAAATTGGTTGTAAGCACTGCAACTACCTCTTGACCCCAAACCACTGATGTCAGACATGATTGGAATTGAACACGCTAATAATGGTCAGAATCCAACGATTCATGCAGCTAGTTCTGTGTGCTCACTGTGCTTTCAATACATTGTCTGAATAGTAGCTCTCCCCCATCTTCAACGAGTTGAATGGCAAACCCTTTTGAAACTAAGGTTGATCTCACCAGCCGTTTGTTTCATGGTATTGAGGGGTCTTTTGTTGAAAGAGCAGCTTGTTGGATAACGATAATAACAGTGATAATAAAATGAGACAGCATGAAAATTAAAAAAAACACAATTAAATACATGCTTAAATAAAATAAGACCATGCCTTCAGGATTCCCGGAGGAAAGAACACGAAATTAAAAGAGAGAGAAAAAGATCTAAAGCTGTATTTTACCACTGCAGTTTAAAAGGGAGGGCAAGATATCATTATAAAACCATCATTATAAAACCTTCCAAGAGATTTTATTGTCTGCCTTTGGGAGAATAGAAGGAAGAGAGAAGCAGAAAGCTTTCTGTTTCCTCTCCTATCTCCACTTACTATCTTCGAAAGAAAGACAAGCGGATTTCTCTTCTGTGACTCATAGAGTAAATGTAGTTATAGATGCTGCACACTATGTTGTCAAGCATAAAGCTGAACATCATCTGCACAAATATAGGAATATGTAGAACTATTCTGATTTGCAGTAACAATCTGGGTTTCATTATTATTACTATTTTAGAATGGTGTGTATATAATAAGGAGAATGTAAGTTGAGAAATTAATGTGCTTAACAAGCAGCCATTGTGCACATTCACCAGGCCTCATGGAGGAGCATGTGCACACAATCCTTCCAGGAAGAGAAAATTGTGCACATTTCCCAGTCCATATATATAAACAGGCCTTGGATAAATCCACATTCCCTAAAACTCCATAATGCATCTGTAACAACAAAACCGGACACCTTTATCTGCCCCAGCTGCAATAAAACGTGTCGCTCCCATATTGGTTTTTACAGTCACAGCAGGCCCTGTAACTCTCCAACAGTTTGACTTTACCCCAGATGCTGCACTTTCCCATTGTCTCTCAATACAAATTGATGTCAACCCATCAGGATCATCTTACGTTTGCACTTGTGTTGCTGCTTCTAGAACAGATGGGTAAGGCTGCAGACCTATCCACTCTTAAATGGAAGTAACCCTTGTTGAACATAGCTAGACTTACTTCTGAGTAAGCATGCATACAATAACAATGTGGCTGCTGTTCTAAACTGCCATCAGTTGCTGAATATAATATAGTATAAATGTTATGTCAGTACTTTAAAAATAGATGCTTTGATAAATTTGCATGCTAAGGTCAAATGGAACCTGGCATCAGGAACAAAACAATACTTTAAAAACTGAACTGTGCATACCTCTGTTGCTACAGTATATGTGGTTGCAAAATTTAAATGATGCTGATAGCTTATAAATAATGTAACCAGGATTGGGGTGCATAAAAAGGAAACTATAAAGGTGAAAAATTTCAAGAGACCCTTGAGGCAAAAAATGGGAGAACATCCAGCAATACAAATGTCATTGCAATAGCATGACATTGTAAATCACACACACACACACAAACACACACAAACACACACACAAACAAATTTTCCATTTGAGAAATAACGTAGTTGTAAATCCTTTAAAAACTAAGTTTTAAATCCCCTATAAAAGTTTAAATCCTATTTCACCCTAGGGAATGCATGCCATGCAAGAATGGGTTAAGTAGGGTTGCCATTATAAATTAGCTCAAGGAAAAAGCACTCAATATACTGTATAGGGGACAATTTTATCCAAGCGCAGAAGCTGAGGAAAGGTGGATAAGATTGCTATAGGCCAGGGCATTCTTTCCTATTCTTCGACAATTCTCTTTCACATGGCTTTGCTACTAACCATAAATGCTAACTAAGTGCCTATTAAGGGAGCAGATTGCTTTAGCCATTTGGATGCCCATCTCACAGCCTGCTCCAAAGGATGTGGTGGCCATGAAACTGGTTTGCCTATTCCAAGGGTGGGCTGTGGGCCCACTGGCTCAAAAGAAGCAGCCTGCAGTTTGGCCAGGAAGGGGGGAAAGGCAATTTCATTTAAAAAGACTGAATGGATCAGACCACGGTCCATTTAGCCCAGCCTCTCATTCCCATAGTGACCAACCAGATGACTTGTAAAGTTCATAAGCAGAGCTCAGATGCAATAGCCCTCCCCAACCTAGGGGAGGCCAAATACAATTTCAAATACAATCCCTAGCATTTCCCATTAAAATGGTGTCTGGTAAGAAGACTGGGACAGATCTCTGCTCAGGAATGTAAAGTGGGTAGTAGTGTTTAAGCAGGACCGATTGACTCAGGATAAGACACCTTTAGATGTCTAATATATATTCAGTATGTGTTGCTGGTTTCAGAGGGCAGGGGCCAAAGCTCAGTGCTTTAGTTCAATTCCTGGAATCTCCAGTTAAGAGAGTTAAAATAAGGGGTGAAGGCAAATACATCTGCTTGAGACCTTGGAGAGCAGACAATATTCAAGAGGGTGGGCATTCATCTGACCTTGAATAAGGTAGCTTCCTATGTACTTATGGGATGGATGTTCATGTGAATCTGGTAGTGTGCTGTTTGCTTATTTCTGATCCCCTACCATATTCGCTCAACTGTCATACCTGCACAGCTCAGGCAGCAGGGGGTGAAAGGCGGGAACTGCAGGAGCAGCTGAAAGTGGCAGAATCATCTAATTGGTGGTGAAGCGAGAATCCAAGGATTTAATGAAAGAATGTATTTAGAACAAAAGTGTGCAAACTGTACAACTCCTCTCTTACATCCCCAACTGCATTTCATTAGCATTAACATGGCTCTCAATTAATCTCAGTAATTTGTAACAGCTATTCTGATGCACCCACTTGAGTACTGTATTATCTTGATACTGCTGACATTTGCATGTCTTGGGGTGGGTGGGGAGGGAGAGATATTTATCGTCCTTCAAATCTGCTGAGCCTTTCCCATTCTTTGTTTTCCCTGTTTTAAGAAGAAACAATTTCTCACAGTTTTCTTACTACAGCTGTTTATGAATAAAGAAGGAAACAAAGGCCTTGATCCAGAAATGGGACTTATGAGCTTCTGTGTTCACAACAGGACTGCTGTCTTTCATCTGACCTATGCCTACCCCCTACTTTTCTTGACTACATTGCAAATGACTTTTGAAATATGAGAATAATTAAAAGACACCCCTGTGCTATTTTGAATGAGGGGTGGCTACAGTTCAGATAAGGCAACAAGCCATGACATGGTGGCAAACAACCTCTTATCACCAGCTGCACCCCAAAACACTCTACATGCTTTAAATTGAATTATTTTCTCACTCTTACTTCTTCTTGTTTAAAGCCCATATTTTTAAAGCCTGTATTTTCCTTACATAGGAATGATTCATTTATCAATATTCATTAACAAAAAGCTTCACTAATCCTCAAAGATAAATGCTAAAAACCTAAGAATAGCAGAAAAACAGCACACCAGTTGAGTCAGGAATGAGATCAAGCTGGGCTGAGTGTCAGATCAAAAGGATAAATCAGTAACATGCTGAGTTCAGGCAAGGTGGTCAACTGCTAGGAGATCTGGAAATTAGCCAGCAGTCAAGGAACCAGAGGAGCAGTACAGCCAGGAACAGCGTCCAAAGTTTAAAAAGCAAAATGAAAGCCAGAACAGAGCAAGATGAGAGAAAAACAAGTAGCCAGAAGCTTGCGAAGTCTGGGGCAGCAACAGTCAAGGAAGATACTTTGCTACTTTGCATCTCTGTTGTTGATTACTAGGTGTCTGCTTACTCAAGGCCAAAAAAGATTTGCATCCCCCAAAAGAGGAAAGAATACACTGATTTGCTTACTTTATATGTACAGATGAACATTTAAATAAGGATAATTTAAATATGACTACAAAGCTAAAGACAAAGGCTCTCATAACCAAAGAATTGAGGTAGGCCCACACATAAACAATTGCCACAAACTGGGTTTACAATACTTCCCCTCCCCCAGCCACCAGTGTTTGTTCACTTGAGTTCATTTCTTTCTCCCTACCTCCCATACAAACACATACACAACATCTATCCATCCATCCCCTCTGTCTGTCTCTCTCTCTCTCTCTCTCCCCCCCCCCCAAGCTCATGTTCTTGTTGTCTGAATGGTGGACAAGATGTTGGAAGATGGAAGAGGGAGGACTTCCTCCGGCAAGAAGTATTAACCATTTTTCTGCCTCCAAATTATTTTCTTCCTTTCCTTGATGATCTGGAAACTGTTGGAAGTTCCTTGCAGTACTTGTTACATTTGTAGTTTAGAAAGGAAAAGGTAAAATAAAGGAAGAAAAGACTCTAGCATCCAGACTGGAATCTGGACAGAACCTTAAAATGATGGACCATCTGGGACAAAAGAGGACTCCTAGCCAACTTATGGAGTGGTGCTGCCCTTTTCTGTGAACGCAAAAACACACTAGCTAAAAAGGGTATGGGGGGGTAGCAGAAAAGCTAACACATGGGGGAAAGGCATGGGGGCTCAACCTTCTTCTGGGTCCCGGATGCGACAGTCAAGAAATAACCAGAAATCCATAATCTGCAGTACTTCTAAGAGGTTTTGCTATGCATCGCCTAAAGAAAATTGTTTACCTCATACAAAACATAAAGGGAACAGATAAACTTACAGGAAGTTTCTTTTTTTGTGGGGCAGAGGGAGACAGAGACTTTACATATCAAGAGAATGCCAAAAAATGCCTAGACAAATAACTGTTTGAATCAGCCTCACTAAGTTGATCTTGACTGCTAGTAGAAGATACAAATCTGAATCATTCTGCCTCCCCACATTTCACCATTTTTTAAAAAAACTTTGATATTCCTACCATCTCATATATATTATGGTGCAATACAATCACTATATGTTGAAGCAATGTTACCTGTTAAACAGCTATCAGAGTCATGGTGCCTCTGCAATAAACAAATATTCTGTTTGTACCTCCAATAAATTATTTGATGCTGTAGACTGAGAACCAGAAGTACAATAAAACCAGCTCAGAACCCTTCAGCCACAACTTTATTTTTGTAGGTCTCTGTTCCAAAACCTTCCATTTGCTTATTTCTTACTTTTTCTTCTTCTTTTTGCAGCTACCTCTACTCAAATATCATTCTGAGTATACATTTAAATATTTCTTTAAGAGTCTTGCACCCTTTCCAGAACTGAAAGGCTGTAATTATTTTTCATCATTGGAATTAAATTGTGGGAGATTTCAGAAACAAAGAATAATGATAAAGTTATTAGGAACTAAAAGCAATTGGTTTAATGGCTTTTAGCTCTTAATAAGCTTGTTACATTTAACACATTTTCATGCTAATAGTTGCCGTTCAGTTACCACAGCTGTTTCCTATGTGTTGTCATGATTTTTCTTGCCTACTCATGTCATGAGATTCTGTCGTCTTCTTTGCCCATTCCCAAAGAAAGCTTTGCTGAGAACCGAGTAGCTGCAAAGAGTAGCATCTGGCATGACTAACAGAAACAGGAGGTATTTCAATAAGCAGGGCTGCTAGTAAATGAAAATTAACAGGCATCTCAACTCATATATAATTTCAGGATTTTATTTTGCTCTGTTTAACAAAAAAAAATTCCACAATGTAAAGCCACTAGAGGCAACAGATCCCAAGCCATGTAAAGAGGCAACAGAAAAGAATTTAATCCCACTTGAGAAGGGGGGGGGGAACCAATTAATGTTTTAACAGTGCAATCCTAACTACCGGTATATCTATTCAGAAGTCAGTTATAATGAATTCAGTGAGTGAGTGGGGACTGAAGTCTCACTCTGTTGTTCCATGGAACTCGATGAGATTACAACACTGAAAACAGAAACTGAATAGTTGTATACGTTATAAAGCTCCTCAGAATGGAATTGGTTTTATAAAGAACTGCAGTTAACTTTAATTGTTTATTAAAAATCTGTGTTTAAAGTTTTCAACTTTAGACTACAATCACTAATTTGTTCCTTATCCCAATACTCTTACATGCTAAAGATTAAACTTGAATGTGAGAACTCTCTTTTGCATAGTTTTTGAGGATAAAATTATTATTTGAAGGCCTGATTTGAAAAGGGCAAAATATTCTCCTAGGAAGATATAGTATAGAAAATGGAGGGCCTCGTTCAATTGCTTTATTGTTGTTATTAAGTATTACTGTCACTCAAAGTACTAAACACACACAAAGTAATAATACATTCATACAAATAAAAAACTAGAAAAAACCAAAAATAATTCCTGAAACCCTACATCAGCAGTACCACACTTAATAAAGAAAAGTATAGATCTTTAACCTGACCCCAAGTTATCTGTTATTGCAGACAAATTTCACTTGTGCATTCTACACATGCCCCACTAAATTCAGTAGGGCTTGCTGCTAGATAAGGGTGTACAGTGGTACCTCGGGTTAAGAACTTAATTTGTTCTGGAGGTCTGTTCTTAACCTGAAACTGTTCTTAACCTGAGGTACCACTTTAGCTAATGGGGCCTCTTGCTCCTGCCACACCACCACCATGCAATTTCTGTTCTCATCCTGAAGCAAAGTTCTTAACCTGAGGTAATATTTCTGGGTTAGCGGAGTATGTAACTTGAAGCATCTGTAACCTGAAGCGTCTGTAACCTGAGGTACCACTGTATATGATTGTAGCCTTGAGAATGGAACTTTGTCAGTAATGTAGAAAGAAGTATTTGGAGGGGACCAACTTTAACAGCAAAAGTGTCATGTGGATCCCTACTCTCTTCTCCTGTGTTTTTTACCCAGCCACGATCACTTCCAGTTATTGGAGTATAGAGACTTCGGCTCTGAATCTTCAGCTTCTGAGTATAGATGCCTTGGCCCATGGAACTGCCATGTGTTTGGACAGTATTTTGATACATCCTTGGCTCAGACTGTCTGGCATAACTTTTGGCTTTCTTTTTACTGTTGCTAATTTGGGTCATGGGTCAAAGGTTCTGTATGGCTGCCCGAGAAAATGATCTAATTTAGCATGTTTATTGTATTTGTAATTAGTAAACAAAGCTAAAAAGCTAAATATCGACAAATATTGTATTTAGAATTGACATAATCAGTTCATTGTAACTAATAAACTTCTGAATCATAAACTTTTCAACAGAAAAATAAAATGCTGAATGTTTTGGGGGGGCCCACATCATTGTCTACAACAGCTAGGATTTTTTTTAAAAAAAATGAAATCTGGAAATCTGGGGATTATGGCTCATTGGGGAAAGCAACTGTTCCGCTTGCTTTCCCCTATGAACACCTATCACTGTCACCTTGGGCCAACTGTTGCCAGTCAAAAGTACTGCAACTTCATGTATACCACCCTGAGCTCCTTGGAGCAGTGGTTCTCAACCTGTGGGTCCCCAGATGTTCAACAACATCTGGGGACCCACAGGTTGAGAAAGGCTGCCTTGGAGAAAGGGCATGACATAGAAACAAAAGATACATAAAAGTGGCGCAATCTCTAACAATCAGCTGAGTAATACCTCATTACTACCTGAATAGCTGTTGCTTGTTCGATGCCAATGATAGCATTTTGAAGGGAGGATATGATTATACCAAATGCAAGCCGTGGGAAAAGGATATGACAAATGTGCTCATTTTGTTTCCCTCTTCTGAAAGGTTGAATGCTTAAAAGATCTTTGATTATATTTTCATGGTTTCTAAGTTCTAGGGTTAAAGGCACAGATGACATTGCCTTATAGTCTTTGTTAGTTCTAAGATACAGACTTTTAAAACCATATTTTTGTCTTCCATAATTTCAAGGGAAAGGAAAAAAATGCATTTCAATGATGTATACATGTTAGTACTTAAGAGGCTGCATTTAGATTTTTCTTCCTTCACACTGTATTTTTTTCTGCACCATTTTTGGAGCAAACATTGCAGGAAAAGCAGTTGAGTCTTAAGAAAGCTCTTTACTGAACAGAGCCCATTAAGCCATCTGATCACTTTACAGACAACTCGAAGAGAAGTTCTTAGGTACTATAGTGAGAGTTTTACTGTGAAGTGTAATTTATAAATGGGCTCTAATGCTTCTCCCTGTTCCTTTCCATGACACTTTTTATGACACCAATTTTGCTGCTTTGTAGGGAAAAAGGGATTCCCAAACGGAAAATGAAAATCTAGTTGCATGACAGCAAATCTATTAACTGCAACTTGAAATTGAATATATTATTATAGTATGTGTTTACACCTTAGCAGAAATGATGCATTTTTATAAGTATAACTCTCTGTATAATGCTACATTACCAATTCCAAGCCTTAAATGTATTGTAATATTTGTGAATAGGGATACTAAACCAACATTTATACTGTCCTTCAAAATAATTGGCTTTTTGTTACAAGGCACCTATCTGAGAAGGTTTTCCAAGCATATTCCCTCAATGGAGTCATATTCATTCTCAGGTGTGACTTTTGTAGGACTTCAGAATGTGTAATTGAACATACACCATATTGCTGATGCACAATTAGTAAAGTCAGCATTGACTACAATGGGACAAGTAGTCTCTTCAAAGCTATCTAGCTTCAAAGGAAATTTTACACAGTAGGCAGCTGGAAAGATTTAAAAAAAATATGGTAGCAGTCAACAAAAAATCAGATGTTAAAACTATCTAAAATTAAAATTGAGTACAATAATATATAGAAAACTTGTCATATTTTATTTTGTCAAATCTCTGGGCATATATCCCAGTCTACTTCATTTATTTGCCTACTGCAGTACTTAAATTGAACCATGTCAGCTTTGATAGAAATCTTAGCTCAAATAGCAATTATAGTCTTTGTTTTGCATGTAATTCGGACAGCTATGGAGAATGAGTAAAAAAAAAAAAAAGCTCTTTACATTGTTCCTATTTACTCAGCTATGTTTCAGAAAGACATATAGAAAAATAAACTGAAAGTTCTATTTGTTAATACTTTGTTGATAGTCCAAGTAATTGAGCCAGAGTCTTTAACACAAATGATTCTTTGTAGCTTTTTAGTCTGTTTGTTCCAACCAATGTACAGTTTGTATGCATTATATGAATCTGATGTCATCAATACAAACAAATTTTACCCACAAGTTTTACCCCAAACCTTTGCCTGATGGTCTTGGGTATAGATGCTTGGCAAGTATTTTTCTTTTAAAGTTTACTGGAATCTGTCAATCATCTGTCAATTATATCAAGAAATAAGCTTCTTCTGTTTATATTATGTCTACTAATATCTCCTACAGTTATATGAAAATGGTAAATGTTTACCCTGATAAATAGTGTAATGGGAGCATGTGACCTACATACAGTGGTGCCTCGCAAGACGAAATTAATTCGTTCCACGAGTTTTTTTGTCTAGCGAATTTTTCGTCTTGTGAAGCACGGTGTCGGAAAAGTTTTGGAAAAGCTTCAAAAATCACCAAAGTCTTCAAAAACCTCAAAAAAGGCTACCACACTGCGTGCTATGAGTTGCTCCTCGAAGTCAAGTCACAACTGTATTAACGGTGTTAAGAAAAAGGAAACAAACTTTTTGTCAAAGCAAGCCCATAGGGAAATTCGTCTTGTGAAGCAGCTCAAAAACCGCAAAACCCTTTCGTCTAGCGAGTTTTCCGTCTTGCGAGGCATTCGTCTTGCGGGGCACCACTGTATTAGCCTTTGATTCACATATTCATTCAAACCTCATAGAGAAACTAAAGTTTCACTCTGCTCCCAACTTTTGGAACCTCTGCCTCTGAGCACAATCCTGTGTCGTGTTCACTCCAAATCAAGTCGTATTGTGTCCAGTAGGCATACTTCCAGGTATGCCTTCCAGGTAAGTGTGCTTAGGGCTGTAGTCTTAAGAGTCCTGCATTCTTCTCTGAAATATAATCCAAATTCTTGAAGAGAGGGAGCTTACATATTTTTTAAACCCCAATTCTGACTCTTATGTTTTGAAAATGAATATCAAAAGGCTTTATCTGAATTACTTTTCCAGATATTACTACCCATCCTTTCCAAGCAGAAGTTAGCAGTGACTTCCTGGAGTCTTTCAGGATAGCCATTAAGATCTTTAGATATCTGATCTTAAGTTTATGTGCCTCATTCATATTTCACGCTGCTAGAGCAAGGAAACCAAGTGCCTTGCCTTGGCAAAGAGTACTAAGGCTCACAGCGTCCAATTAATTTCTTTCTCCACAAAGAAACTGGAGTAGCTTACCTGTAACTGGTCTGGGAGATGGTCCACAGTGTCACACATATGGATGACTAGGAAGTGCTTCCTGCAAGGAGGGAGGGCAGGAGCACATGCTAAGTTGCCAGCCATGCAACCCAGGAAATACTTATCAGTCATCATAGGTTCTCACCTGACTCAACCTAATGTATCATAGAAACCATCCTAGTTAATCTCTAAAATCCTAACATTATGCTAGGGGGAACACTTTCTGAATGTCTGTGTAATCAGGACACAGATACACTGAGACAAATTTATGCCTTGCTTGCAACTGTATTTGTTCTACAAGTTTTCATTTTATGTTACAGAGTTGGTCACAGAACTACCTTGAGAAGGCACCTTAGTGACTAGAACACACAAAAGAGGGAGCAGCTGATAGCCAAAGACAATAGGCCTTTTTTCTAGTAGTCATGTATTATGAAGAAAAGAGAAGGTCAAATGTTAACCACTCTCTCTTTATGCAGGCTGATTTCTCCTTCCACCACGCCATCTACATTTGATAACATCTCTACCCACAGCAGATTCATTTCTTGCACTTTATAATCTATTCCAGGGTTAGTTATTTGATCCTTAAAAATCACCTCACTAAAGGGAGCTTCTTAAGAGTTGTATCCAATGTTAGTCATACTCCCACTGAAGTTAATGGACATGATTAACATAGGGCCATAAATTTCACTAGGTCTACTCTGTGTAGAACTTTACTGGATTCAAACATACACATTGTGGTTAGTTGTTAAGGGCACATAATTTTATTCTACTTCTATATTTTGGTTTAATTTTAAAAGTGTATAAACCACTCCATGTCAAAAATGAATTTCTGGGTAGTATCCAGATAAATTTAAAACTACAAAATAAATCAACAATATGTTTCAACCAGCAAAAAAATACCATAATCTAAAATACCCTGACAAAACAAAAGGTTTTAACCTAGTGCTAAAAATAAGCAGTGGCAGTGCCAGGCATGCCTCCCTCAAGTGCTTATTCTACAATAGGTGAACCAGCAAAGTGAAGGCTGTCTCTTCCGTACATACATAGTTTGCTTTTCCTAAAGATGGAGCATAGAGAAATTGACTCTTCCAATTACCGTAGCAGAATTTATACAGGAGAAATATAGGCAAATAGTATAAAAATCAGAGGAGGCCTCCCTTGCTTTGAAATGGAGAAATTAGGATTTACACAATGGCAAGGCCTTCACACATAAAGTATACCGGTATATTTGTACTTAAGCACAAAATTTAGCATGAAAAATGGTCCAAGTTCTTCAGATGCTTTGGTTTAAATGATGCTCTATAAAGATAGAAGGAATATGTTGTGAAAAGGGTTGTTGAGTTTTTGAAGTCAATTGTCTGAAGTGTCTATTCAAATAGACAGACATATAAACATTGTTTTCTAGTTCCAGTTTCTTCAAAATATGGGATTTTGCAAGATTACATTATTCATACACCCAAGCCATATGGACATTCGATTTGAAGACAGTAGCTGATAAGCTACTTTTCTCACGCTGAAATCCTTCAAGTCCACAACTCTGCTTGTTTCAAGATATTTAAAAGTAAGCAACGATATTGTGAATGTGTCCATCTCAAAATAGATAAATTTCACCTTATATTTTGTTTGCATATTCCGTAGTTAACTAGAGCAAATATTTTCTTTCCTTAAAGTAGCATATCATCTATATTAACAAAATCAATGACAGAAAGATTTCCATACCTTGTATGCTGAGCGCATTTTTTATAAATGATATGTTGTGTGAAAATAGCTAAAAAAGCAGAATTTCCACACTCGGAGGATTGTTCAGCTTCCAGTATTATTTTAGTATGCTGAATACTTTAGAATGCACTATTCAGTGTGGATTGCAAAGTGTGGTACTGATCCTAAAAATTCCAGAAAGTTTTTGTAATGCATCCTTTTGTTTGTGTTGAAATGTCTTTTGGATAAGTCACCATAAGGAAAAGCACCCACTACAGTGTCATGGCTGTGGTGCTCATGTAATGCTACACGTGAAATTTTTGTTTTACCTGTTATATTTTTTTTCCAGTTACTTATTGATACAACAACATCATTCACTATGTATTTTAGAGAGTGGTTTATCAGTCTGTTTGTCCATTTGTTCTCTATAAGTTCAGATGCCTCTTGAGATATCGTTGCCAAACTCAGCCACCATTTTGAATCAAAGTGCAGGACTGAATTGTCACCTTTTTTTTTTTGCATAGGTTTGGCTGCCTCTCAAGATATTATTGCCAAGCTCAGCACAAGCACTCCCAAGGTGGGGGTGGCAGATGCTGTTACAATTTAGACACCAGGCAACCTTTTGAATCAAGATGGTAGACCAAAATGTCAATTTCACATGACTTCACCTATTTTTGGCATGCATTTGATGGCAAACTTGGCATGAGGGTTTCTGAGGTGAGGATGGCAGTCTTCACTGATGTTTGGATGTGACTTTGGCATGATTTCACCTGATTTTTGGTGTGACGGGTCCACACACAAATTGCACTATCCATTTAAAATCAAAATATATCTTTGGTTTTTAAAAATTCCTGGACAGGGTTGGACACTCCCTGCTAGTATAATATATATAGCATAATTTGTTTAGAAATGTGTGTTGCCTCTGGGAAGGTTAATAAATATTGTGGTACATATATATTTGGCCCTGTAGCTACTATTCTTGTAAGATCTCATATTCTGTTCATCAAGCTGATTACATTTCTAGATATGTGCTGAATCTGTTTCTGAGCATTAGCTAGGAAAGATAGAGGGTTCTTTAAAAGTCACAAAGGGATTAGATTGAAACACATATTCCAAATCATTTAAATCAAGCAGAATCCAAGAAGACAAGACTTTCTGAGTTACTTTGTATTACTTGACACAAATAATAAAACTTGAGCTTTAAAAAGACAAAGAAGAGAAAAGCCACCTATCTGATGTCAAGTAACCATTAGCCAGCCCAAGCACTGCTTCTGAATAAGACACATAGACAAAGAAAAATCTTAACTCTTGTCTGACACCTGTCAAATATACGGTCTGTCTGGCTATAAGTTCTGTGCACAGTGGCAGGAAAATTATTTTTTAAAAGTGTGGCATCTGCTACAGAGGAAGAGGACTGAAAGAAGGAAGCAACAGACTTTTTCTCTTCCTGGCAGGGTATTTTTACAGGCTCCTTTACCACTTCTACACCATGTGCATCATTATTTTCCATTGAAATGTTACAGGTGTTAATTGATAAGGACTATGCATAGCGCATTTCGAGATCAAAATGTATTGCTTCAAACAGCCTGCTCTTGCATACTTTCAGTTACAGAACTACCATTTGCTTATCTGCCAAGCATCATTGCTTAGAAGCAGTGAAAAGAGGAAAATATTTCACACTTAAAAGGGTGCAGAAATTCTAATATGCACAATATCATGACAAGCATCATAACCATAAAAACATCATATCCACGTTTAATCAGCACATCAATTTATCCTAAGTCAGACATGCCCTGACCACAGACTTTGTAGGTCCTGACAGGGAAATTGGCATAAAAATGGAGCCAGTGTGGGTTGCGCTTTCAAAATGACCCAAGGTGTGATGAGCATAATTTTATTCCAGGTAGCATTCTCTCAGCCTCCTAATTTTGTGCTAAATTTCTGAAGAATCAAAAAAAGTCTATATATTCAAAAGGGGATTGTAAAGCCCACTGATTGTTCCAGCCTGCATAGGTTTTTGCATTGCAGGGGGTTGGCTTTCAGGGTCCCTTCCCACTCTACAAGTCTCTGATTCTATGATGTTGCCTTCACATTCCACCAGTTCACAGAAGCATCCAGGAGGATATGTTTCCACCAAGCTTATGTGGTGGTACTATTTGTGTGAAAAGATGCCTCTGTACGGGAACTGCATGCAGAGCCACATTTTCAATGTAAATTGTGAAAATGTAGTTACAAATTTTTTGACTACACATAGATTGCACACAGGCTCTGCACAATAAGGCTTCCCTCCCCATCCTCTCCATTGCAACACCTGAAAAATCTTTTGGGGGAGTTGGGATCCTTGGAAAAGGCCTGGAATATGCCGCAGAGGGGATGAAGTGGGAGGAAACACTGTGTGGGGATGCGGAGACAGGAAGCATGAGAGACAGACAGAGAGACAAAGAGGCGGAAAGAGAGAGAGCTGTGTCTGCTGAATTTCAGATTCAATACCATTAATTTCACATTAGTTTCACATTGTGGTCCAGTTCACATTGTCAATTTTGCCATCGTGCTGTGGTCCTGTATTTGTGTGAAGCAGATTCATGGTGACAGATTTGGGAGCTACTTACACAAGAATAGTTCCCAGAATGTGCAAGTGATCAAATTAACATGATAGGACACACCACACACCAACTGGTTGGAGATTGGGTATGCATTAACACTGGTGCTAGAAGTGGGATTCTGCTTCCTAAAAGGAGGACTGTGTGTCAAGGAGTGCCTGAGGTAAAATAGAAGGAAGAATGGTAAGATTCCTGGAGCAGATGAAGTTGATGTTCTAGCAGCAAACCTAAAAGCTAGCAGAATGTTACCAGCAGCAACACCAGTGGCTCTCTTAAGAACTGTGAAATTAGCTGTGATGGCCTCCCACATGGAGCTGAAGAAGAGTTTGGAGTCTCTAAGGTCCCATCTGCACTATACATTTAAAGAAATATCATGCCACTTTAAGTAAGCATGGCTTCCCTCAAAGAATCCTGGGCACTAGAGTTTGTTAAGGGTGCTGGCAGTTGTTAGGAGACTCATATTCCCCTTAAAGAGCTACAATTCCCAGACTGCTTTGGGAAGAGGGGCTGATTGTTAAACCACTCTGGGAATTGTAGCTCTTTAAGGGGAATATGAGTCTCCTAACAACTGCCAGCACCCTTAACAAATTAAAGTTCCAAAAATTCTATGATTGCTTAAAGTGGATTGATACTGCTTTAAATGTACAGTGGTACCTCGGGTTAAAATCTTCAGGTTACAGATGCTTCAGGTTACAGACTCCGCTAACCCAGAAATAGTACCTCGGGTTAAGAACTTTGCTTCAGGATGAGAACAGAAATCGCGTGGCGGCGGCATGGTGGCAGCTTGAGGCCCCATTAGCTAAAGTGGTACCTCAGGTTAAGAACAGTTTCAGGTTAAGAACAGACCTCCTGGAGGTTTTGCTAAATATGATTAGAAGAGACCAGCTGGTTAAAGGGGTACAGGTCGGAGCTAAACAGTACAAATTGAGGGCATTTGCAGATGACTTGGTACTTACTTTACAAGAGCCAGACACTAGTACGAAAAGAGTTTTAGAATTAATCCAAGAATTTGGTCAAGTAGCAGGATTCAAGTTGAATAAACAAAAAACCAAGGTATTGGAGAAAAACTTGACAGTTACTGAAAGGGAGAGGTTCCAAAATGAAACAGGATTAACTGTGGTTAAGAAGGTGAAATACTTGGGGATTAATATGACATCCAAGAATGTGAATTTATTTAAAGATAATTATGAGAAATGTTGGACAGAGGTAAAAAAAGATCTAGAAATATGGTCAAATTTGAAGCTTTCCTTGTTAGGCCGAATTGCTGTTATTAAGATGAATGTATTGCCAAGAATGTTGTTTCTATTCCAAACATTGCAAATTGTAGACAAGATGGATTGTTTCAAAAGGTGGCAGAAAGATATTTCGAAGTTTGTCTGGCAGGGCAAAAAACCCAGAATAAAATTTAAAATTTTAACTGATGCAAAGGAAAGGGAGGGGGGTTTGCCCTGCCGGACTTAAAACTGTACTATGAATCAGCAGCTTTCTGCTGGATGAAAGACTGGCTACTTCTTGAGAATACAGATATCTTGGATTTGGAAGGTTTTTAATAATATATTTGGATGGCACACATATATATGGTATGATAAGGTTAAAGCTCATAAAGCCTTTAAAAATCACATTGTCAGGAAAGCATTATATAATGTTTGGATTAGATACAAGGATTTGCTGGAAAATAAAACCCCAAGGTGGCTGTCCCCAATGGAGGCAAAATCTGTGAAAAAGCTCAATATGGAGGCCAAATGGCCAAAATATTGGGAAATTTTGGAACAAGAGGGAGATAAACTGAAATTACAGAGTTATGAGAAATTGAAACTTAAAGTACGAGACTGGCTCCATTATTACCAAATAATGGAGGTTTACAAACAGGACAGGAAAATTGGCTTCCAGGTGGAGAAATCAAAATTGGAAATAGAGTTGTTAGAACCCAATACTAAGAATCTGTCAAGAATGTACAACTTGTTGCTGAAATGGAATACACAAGATGAAACAGTTAAATCAGCCATGATTAAGTGGGCACAAGACATTGGTCATAACATTATGTTTGCTGACTGGGAACAGTTGTGGACCACCGGTATAAAATTTACGGCATGTAATGCCTTAAGAGAGAATATTATGAAAATGATTTATAGGTGGTACATGACCCCAGTCAAGCTTGCAAAAATCTATCATTTGCCTGATAATAAGTGTTGGAAATGTAAAGAAACTGAAGGTACTTTTTTCCACCTTTGGTGGACATGCCCGAAGATTAAGGCCTTCTGGGAAATGATATATAATGAAATGAAAAAGGTACTTAAATGTACCTTCCCTAAGAAACCAGAAGCCTTTCTCTTGGGCATTGTCGGCCAATTGGTGTCAAAGAAAGATAGAACATTTTTTATGTATGCTACAACAGCAGCAAGAATGCTCATCGCAAAGTATTGGAAGACACAAGATCTACCCACTCTGGAAGAATGGCAGATGAAGGTGATAGACTACATGGGACTGGCTGAAATGACTGGCAGAATCCGAGATCAGGGGAAAGAGACGGCGGAAGAAGATTGGAAGAAATTCAAAATTTACCTTAAGAAGAATTGCAAAATTAATGAGTGTTAAAATGTTGTGGTTATAGAAAGTAAGGGACTACAGCTGTATAAGATTAAGTAAAAGAAAAGAAAAGGAAAAATTGAATACGATTAAGTGGAGGATTTGCTGAAAAAAAACTTGGAAATTGGAATGCAGAAAGGGGAGGTATGGGGAAGTCAGCGAAATAAGTTTTAAAAAAATTGGATATGAAATTATACATGTTTGTTTTTGTGTTTGTATGTTTGTATTGTGTACTGTGTATTGTTTGTGTTAATATAAATTGTGAAAAACCAATATTATTATTTTTTAAAAAAAGAACGGACCTCCAAAATGAATTAAGTTCTTAACCCGAGGTACCACTGTACAGTGCAAAAGAAGCCTAAGTGAGTAGATGAGAGCCTTATCTCAACAGCCATTACCCAGTAGCCCAGCTACAAAGCACCGAGACCAGAGTGGCCAAGAAGATACAGGGAGAAGATGGACAGCTGAAGTTCTTGGACCATGAAGAACTGCAGTGAGTAACAGAAAATTAAGACGCTTTGTCCAGAAGCCTGCCTGAGTGGAGAGGAGACCAGAAACCCAGGAAAGAAGCCTCAAGCTAGGAAAAACAATGGGTTGGAAGGAGGAAGGGAGGCAGTGTCAGATAAGAGAGAGCTATAGGCTTGAAGAAATGAGATACTGCTGATTTGCACACTGCTTATGCACTAGCTGTGGAAGAAAAAGAGCAGCAGGAGGAGAAGAAGCTGGACACACATGTGTCAGAAACAGCCAGCTAGCACTTGAAGAATTGGTGTCACCTCTAAAAGACAAATAACAGGCTAAACTCCAGTAGACTAGAGACAAAGCAACAGCAGAGACAGAGATTACATAGAAAAACAGCTAAATTCCCCTAATATCATTTGTGTTCTAGAAGGGCTTCCTCTCCTAAAAAGAGTGAAGGTTTTATTTGTTGGCATCTGTCTGTCTCGGGAATCAATGGAGTGCAACCCTGGGGATGAAGTGAAACCGCTAGAGAATCACAGTGCCTGCTATGGCTCCAGAGACCAAGAGCTCATAACCACATTGCTTTTGCTGAATTAGCAGCCCGGAAGAGACTTCTCTGGGGTGCTAGCTTGAGCAGTGTGTATGGAGGTCCTAGGCTGCCCAGACAACAAGACCCCATACTCGCCCTGGCTGAAGTGGTCCAAAGAAAAGCAGAGCAGTATGTTTGGTACCAGCCTGACTGCAGCAATTGCCAGAAGGAGGCATACAAGACGCCATCCAACCATCTTAGAGACTCCACTCTGGATTTGTGTGGCGTTTACCCCATAGCCTTTTCTTTTCTCAAAGATATCCTGAAAGGCAGTGGTTAGAGTTTATTCCTTTAGGTTTACTCCTGAAGCCTTTCTTATGAATATGAGGCTGCTAAAGCCAAGTCCCTTTCACAAATGGGAAAAAGTTTTTCCATTTGTGAAATGGATTTAGCCTGTAATTTGTATTTTATTGTGATCTGCCCTGGGGGCCATTCAGCTGCAAGGCAGTATATAAATACACTAAATAAAAATAAATATGGGGGTTATGCCTGGGAAGCATGTAATGCAATAGTGGGGTTATTTTTATTTTCTCCTCAAGTGGCAGATGCTGTCTAGTAGTAGTAGTAGTAATAAGAATAATAAGGGTTTGGGAGTGGGTTTAAGGTTTGTGAAGAAAAAAGTAATTTCAGCTGAAACTCAAACATATACAGCTTCACTCTCTTAATGCTATTTTTAAAAGTGAGATAGTTGAAAAGACAATTTGCATATATCATTAAATTTCCAATTACCATGTAAATGACAACCAAAGCAGGCAAAGAGTTCAACACTTTGCTTGGATAAAAAAAAATGTGTTGATTTTAGAAGTTTTTTCATCAGATGTGAGGCTTTGAGAGTATTTACCTATCATCAGTCTGACGATGTGAGCAGCAAATAAGCCTGCAATCCTTTCAGGTTGAAATAGCTTACTTTAAAAAAATGCACAGCAGGAATCCTTTCCCCAAACTAAAATAAATGACAAAGTAAAAGACCAGTCTTCCATAGGCACTTAATGAAGACATGCTTCAAGGGGTTTTCAGTACCAGAGATCACTTTACACCCCAGGACAAGAGAAAAACAGTAGAGTTTTGCAGTCAGAGGCTGCAATCAAAGGAGAATAAAGAATATAACAAAAATATATTGCTTGTTAAATCACTTACAGTGGTTTTCCTTTGGATTCACAAATCAAAGTTATAGATTGTCCTTCTTCTGGCCATAACGTAGAAGGGATTATTTTAACTGACGGAAGATCTGGAAAAAGATAATATTTGATGAATTACATTAAAACTGGACACCCATTGTATTATGCAAAGCATTTAAACAGTGTGAGATTTCACTTATATATCCATGGACTTTAAGATTCTAAATTGTCCTTTGCCAACTGTGGGACCAGGTGGTAGTATGAGATTGTGCCGCGGCTTGTTGGTGAACTATAGCTTCTGCCACTGAGCACCACCGAATACGGACTGGGGCCTAATGCCCTTACAAGAGGGCGCTGCACTGTAACAAAAAAGCTGCCAGGACAGTTTCTGGAGCAACTAGCCATGCTTGGTAGAGGTGATGCCATCAGTGGCTAGTGTCAGGAGTTGCTATTCACTCTGTAGCCATGTACCTTTACTCAGCTGAATTAGCAGCCTTGCTACCTTCACTGCCACACAGAAACACTCTCCAGAAAGGGTGCTGGACCTCTTCCCCACCCCAATTCTGTAGCCCTGTAGCTGCATGCTGTAGTCTACCAATGAATCACTGAACAAGCAACAGCTGGATTCTAGAGGAAAATAAAGACAAGCCTACATCATTGCGGGCATTCCTTGGAGAGCATGGTTATAAACAGATTTGCAATTGAAATAGAAAATAGAAAAATGAATTTACTGAAAATGAATAACAAGCACTCCACACAACCTTTGCTTCGTAGATGGATGTGAATATTATTACAAAAAAAGGCTGCATTAAAAGTATTCAAATGAACATATTTATTGGCATAGTAATCTGAATTCATAATAGAAAGTCTTCCATGAGCTCTTATAAATTTCTTTTTTTAAAAAAATCTTGCATTACTGAGGATATACTTTCAGGAATGCAACAGTATTTCCCTCCTTTGTGAATATTGTGAATATTCCTTGTAGTCTGATTTTTTTTAAAAACCTCAAACCATTTTTATGGAGACATCAGATAAGAATACCACACTGTTGTATATGATCCATGCTAAACTTTAAAATATTATTTCTGTTTTATGCAATCAACTTTCAACAGAAAAGTCAGTCCTTGTCACTAGAGTGTGCAAAAAGAAAAGAATCACAGATGAAACTTGCAGATGAAATAACATTTGAATAAGGTCTGGCTAGGCCCACACTGGATCCAGCTGAATTATATCAAACAATGTAAATTGGCAATAATCCAAAACACAGTTGAAAAGGAACCTGGTTCATGCTTAAAATACTGGTGTATCCCCCACTTTATCTGTTGTCTCCAGTGCTTTTTTTCTTCCATATAATCTGGCATTCACTTCTATCAGGAAAAGTAAAAGATACAGCATGGTGTAATGGTTACCGTGCAGGACTAAGGCTGCATTCAGACATGGGTTTTATTGTATTAGATTTATCGATTATAATGCTAGTGCTGGGATACAGCCCCCAACTTTGTCACATGAAATTACAGTGCAAAACTACAATTTTCCAAGTTGCAAATGGTTGTGGTTTTTTTCCTGGGGAAAATTAACATGAAATTGAGTGCTAAACTTCCACATAAATTAAAAAAGAAGAAAATGTTGGACAGATGGGGGAAAGTGTCGTTTGAATGCAGCCTAAGAGTGAGGAAACCCAAGTTAAATCCCTATTCAGCCACAGAGCCCACTGGATGACCTTGAAATAGTAGCTCTCTCAAAGCCTGACCTTCCTTACAAGGTTATTTTGAAGATAAACTATGTGGTGAGAATTATGTATGCCACTTTGAGTTCATTAGAGGAAAGATGGAATATAAATGTAGTAAATAAAACAAAAACAAAACATTCCTTGAGGACAACTGCTGGCTCCTATTCTACTAGCACCATCCACTCACTATGAGAAATATATATTGTTATAAGGTGTTTTTTTTTTGGGGGGGGGAGACCTCTCTAAAACCCAAGAAATTAATGAATGACAGGATCTAGCTAATATTTGGAGTATTGAAGGGAAGATTCCAGACCAGTGGAAAAATACAAGCTAAGCTTCATAGAGGTGTTAAAGTGACAAAAGGTACTGATGGCCCATGTCAAGGGGGAATCCTTAGGCCTGGGCAGACAGCGATTGCCAAGTCTACTCCCCTTCCTTGGGAGGAGGTGTTGCGGGAGGGTATCCGGGACCTCCCAGTGAGCCGGCCGTGGGCGGAGGGATGCCGCCCGCATGATAGGGACTCCTGCCCACATCACGCCCCCCCGGCTGGCCAATGAGGTTGGTGGGAGGGCTGGCTGCCTTGTACCCGGATTCCACTTTAATCTGGTTCCAGCTTTTGGAGAGGCATTGTTGGCATGATTGCCCCCACTCTGTGGCAATCAACATAGCCAACAAAATTGCTAATTTTGCGGTGGCAACTATTGAATGGTCGGGTGACACGGTTCCCTGCCACTACTTTTGACCAGGAGGCCTTGTTTCACAATGATGGTGTTCACCTTTCTGATATGGGAAATATTTGGCTGTCGAGATCGCTAAGGGCATTAGAGATTGGTTGCAGGTGTGAGGGTGTTGGCGGTGAGCCTTTGGGGCTTGAGTGGTTGTTAGGCATTGGGTAAGCCTTGTTTATGGGAGGGGAGGCTGTTGCCTCCGCCTGCCCCACTACGTTAAGAGTATCCCGTTAAAGGGATCCGGGGGTATGGATCCTGTCTGAAACCTGGGCGTGGGCTAGGGCCATGCCACGACCCCATTGGGGACCCTGGGGGTGCTATTAATTGATGTATATCATAGGGTTCCCCCTACAGGTGGTTTACCCTTAGGAGACTCCCTGCAGAGAGGCAGGAAGAAGAAGAAGAGTTTGGATTTGATATCCCACTTTATCACTACCCGAAGGAGTCTCAAAGCGGCTAACATTCTCCTTTCCCTTCCTCCCCCACAACAAACACTCTGTGAGGTGAGTGGGGCTGAGAGACTTCAAAGAAGTGTGACTGGCCCAAGGTCACCCAGCAGCTGCATGTGGAGGAGCGGAGACATGAACCCGGTTCACCAGATTACGAGTCTACCACTCTTAACCACCCAATGCCAAACCAAACCGCTCACATCTGTAACGAATAAAGTTGTGGCCTATTTTATCCCATTAATATAAACATTCGTGTCCGTGTGTTTATTAAGAATTCAGTGTGTTTATTAAGAATTCAGCCAGTTATAAAAACAGTTAGAATTTGGCCAGAGGGTGCTTTCAGTCAGCTCCAGGATTGTTTTGAAAGTACTGATTGGAGCGTGTTTGAACATCAAGATCTGCACAGATGCACAGATGCTGTACTTTCTTATATTAAAGTGTGCACCGGTAATGTAACAACGGAGAGGTGTATTAGAGTCTATGGGCACAGCAAACCCTGGATGACTGCTGAAGTAAGGTCACTCCTGAAAGCTTGGGATACTGCCTTCAAGGCAGGGAACATAGATATATATAGAGGGGCTAGAACAAAGCTCAGGAAAGGCATTCAGATGGCAAAACAACAATATAAGCTTAAGGTGGAGAATTGGCTAGCTGATAACAACACGAAACAAGTGTGGCAGGGACTGCAGCATCTAACCAATCATAGGCCTCCTGATAGGTTTCTGTCATGCCAAAAGGTTTTCTTGACCTCTCAAGGCCTTCAAAATGTGTCCCTCAATAAATAATAATAGAAAAAAATGATTACGCTCACGTTCCACTCACCAGTCACTCCCAGTTAGGCCCTGGAGGATTGATCAGGGGTCATTGTGGCTCTCAGCCTGAAGAAGGCTAGCCATCTCTGTTTTATTCTTATTCTTAGGTTGAAAGACTCTTAATTACTACACAGAACATGTACTTTCAAAATACCAAACAGTAAAGTGACCGCATTACTTATATGGATTTCAACTATCTAGCTTGGGTAGCATTTGCTTGCACATCTTTATTTTTTTTGCAAACAAATCTGGTGCCTGCAGTTCTTCTTCTCTTGGTATTTTGCATTTGATATTCATTTTTAATTAGAAGTACTTCTATTCTTTCACGGCTTGTTAACACTTTCATTTGGGAAGCTCAGCTTTCATTAGCCATGAGAATAATCACTATTCATTGCACTAAAGTCCATTTCTTGCAATAACCTTGCTCTGACCTGATTACCCGTTAAACTACAAAAAACAGTGTCTAATTAGCCCATCAGTTCATGTTCAAATTCACATGACCTAGCTTCATTAGAAAAGGTCTGTAACATAAATGTCTACAGTCTCCCCTGACTACGTCTAAGGAAAACATTTCTTAGCCCTGATATTGCCTGCTGGATCATACTAGGAAAAATTGTAGCACTGCAGCCATCCCTTCACTTCCCTATCAGATTCCACCTGGAAAAGTGTTTCCAATGGCTTTGTTTAGTTATAACTGCCACCACTGTGGATAAATATAAGAAACATATATAATGATGGGTTCTGAAGAAAAGAAATGGTTTCCTTCCTTCCTTCTTTTATTTTTGGTTTCCTGGAGTGAACAAGTTGTTTCTTTCATTCTTTTCTTGTGGGCTTCCTGGAGGCAACTGGCTTTCCTTTGATTCAAAACTACCTGATTTACAATGAGGATGTGTAACCGAGTGATCACTTAAGAAACTCTCTAGCAGGCAATCCAAACCCTGAACACAATCACTTGGGGGTAGTTACCAGAAGTGTTGGGAGCTTGCCATATGACTGAGCCCCAACAGGAAAAAAAGGCAGGGGTATAAGTAAATAAAAAAATAAGAAGATGTGATGATGATGATTATCTTGATTTAAAGAGGATAAAAGGTCAGCAAGTGATACAGGGTACACACATATTACAGAAATAAAAACCATACTGAAAGATATGGGGGGGGGGGACAAAACATAAATTCTACATTTCAGAAGTGTGCTTGTTTTCCTTCATTCCACTCTTTTCTACAAAAAAAATATCTCTTATTATTACACGGCATGAATACTTATTAGAAAAGCTTTATTTAGTTCTTAGAAATAATATGAATTGCTGAATTCAATTAGGTACTTTCAAGAAAGCTAATATCCTTAATCCCTTTGTGTTCAGCTCTTTAAATGGTTGATTGAAAGTTCTGAGAATGCTTAAATATACACCTGCTGTCTCTCCTTCTGAGACCTTGAGTGTCAAAGCTTGATTCTACAGACTGTTTTTTCATACTTCGCTTTAATACTTGAAACAGTTGGAGATGATAGGTCTTTTTCTCTCTCTCCAAACTTCCCAAACTTGGGGAAAATGTCTGCATTGAGTAAGCGAATCCAGGTTAAGCATTGCTAAGGAAACAGAGTAATGGGGTGGGGAGCAGTAGTTGTGTGTTACACTTCAGGGAGGCTTTTCAATGAGACCTTTTCTTAGCTCTTTGACAAATAATAAAGCCAGTTCACTCTGAGAATGTTCCTAGAAGGGACCATGTTGTACAACTCACAAGCTAAGGCTGTGTATATTTAAAGCAAATTTTAAGTATGCACTCACAGATCCTGGGAACTATAGTTTTAATAGGGTGCTGGGAATTGTAAAGGGTGCTGGGAATTGTAGCTCTCAGAGTGGTAGTTCCCAGGATTCTTGGGGGAAGAAAAGGTGCTTTAAATGTATGGTGTGCACACAGTCAGAATCTGTTTAAAGCACCTTTTCTTTCCCCAAAAATCCTGGGAACTTATACTCCTAGGTAATAACAAAACTAAACCAATTAAACCAGTGACCTAACAATAGGTTGTCTTATCGCTAGTATGTATGGAAGTGTGTAATGTTGCATTGCTCTTTTATATCTGACCTTTTGCTGCTCAGTTCTCTCTCCATTTTGGGAGTCAAGATGTTCAGGTGTCCACATGTCCTGTAAACATTACGCATGGTGTAGACATATCATTTAACTCTGGTCTACATTTAAATATTCTGACTCGTCTTCCTTCTTCATAATGTTTTGAGTTAGTGGGGGAACAGGGGTCCCTCAGATCCCTGAGTGCCAGATTTCTGTCTCTAGATTCTTGGGTGCTGGGGTTTAATCAGAGCTGACAGGCTGCAGCTTGTTTTAGTGCCAGACAGAGGGCAGAGGAAGATGATGGCCCTGACATTAAGCCATCTACAATACAAAAAACCCCCTACAGGTAACTGAGGAGGAAGTTGCCAGGGTAACGTGGGTGTGGTGTAACAAAGGAAAATTATCACATTTTAAAACTAAGGTTAGAATAGCAGGGAGAAAGGGAGGAGTTGCCAGGCAAGGGGTTTTCTGGAAGGAGAAGCAGGAAAGAGGGAGAGCTTGTGGGGGCTGAAGTTAAGAACCACCTGAAAGTAGGTCAGAGGTATGGAAATGTATTGGATTCTGATGCTGCACTGCTGTGGGGAACAAGCCCCGCTCGAGAGGTAATGCTGTGAACTCTTTTCCTCCACCAAGACCCAGGTATATAAAATAAACCATATCTCTTGAAACACTGCAGTCTCTGCCGTGCCTGAATTCTCTATGGGAAAAAACAACCTTGGGTGAATGCCTGGAACCCCCTGGAATCTTGCTATTGCTCGGAAGAGATTGGGGGTGGCACGCAAACTATGTAACAATATGAAGAGAAGACGACCTGCTGGAGAAGAGCATGGAACAATTTAGTACAGTACAGAGTCCCATTTCTAACAACAGTCAGCCAGATGCTTCTGGGAAGGCAGCAAGCATGGCATGAAGACTCCCCCCCCCCCAAAAAAAATATCGTCTGAGAGGATATCCCCATTTGTTTCTGAATAGCTAGTATTTCATTTCTTGTGGCAGAGAACTCCACATGCTAATCATACAGTGTATCAAGTAGTATGACCTTTCTGTTACCCCTAAGCTTATTGCCAGTTAATTTCCACTAGTCCCCATTTATTTTCAGAGACTGGGGTTTTTTTCTGGAATATCACTGGAATATCACTCTCACACAATGAAGTAGAAAGGGAAATTTGTTTCTACGTTATCTCAGGTAGCACTATATCAGTGTCTCAACCTTTCAAAGAGGTTCAGCACTGCTGAGCTGGAATGGGCAACTTTACAACAACTCCTTAATAAGTTTACTCCATTCTGCTTATACCTGAGGAAGTGGAGTGAGAATTGTACCCTTCAAACCACATAGCTCCCCATCTCTCTCTGTAACATTGTTAAAATTGCTCTTTAAGCAATTCCGAAAAACTTTTCTCCCACTGGACACCCCCTATCCCTTGAATGATTCAGGTCCTCCCTAACTATACCAATTCCTCTGTCTTTTTATTTGTGCCCTTTAGCCACTGTATATCAATCACTAGAAATAATTAAAGTGCCCCTCATACAAATTTCCATTTTTGTTTTGTTAATTAGTGGCAAATGTCCTAGCAATGACTTACTTTTCAACACTCTCTCCCGAAACTAAATTTCCAGGCTTTGCTAATAAGGAAAGGCTCTATAGGAGGAGGGAAGGGAGAGGGACTGATCATTCTGCGTTTTCACGAGATCGTTTTTTTATTATTACAATGGGTGTTTGGAAGGCTAGGTCTGAACATTATCCACAAACAAAAGTGCTGAAGGCAAGGAAGTTGAGCAAGAAGTGATACAATGGGGCATAAGAACCCACAAACTCAAATATTTGAAAGGATCCACTAGCAGCTTCTCAAAAGAAACTGCAAATTGGAGAGAGTGAAGAAAGATAAAGCTTGTGGGTGGGCAGCAGTTTCCCACTCTCACCTTGCTGTATTTAATTTAATAACATTCAAGACTGAGCCACATAAAAACCCAACTCTCCAGAGTGAACCTGAATAGCTATTCAAGGAGGTTTATAATTGTTGTGGAGTTTTGGTGACCGGTTGCAGTCTGTGATAAGTCATAGAATCATAAGAATTGGAAGGGACCCTGAGAATTATCTAGTCAAACCCCCTGCAATGCAGGGATATGCAGCTGGATGGAACCTGCAACCTTGGCATTATCATCACCATGCTCTAACCAACTCAACTATCCTTGCTTCTTGTCTTTAGGATCTAGTGTCATTTCTTCTTTAAACCAGAGACCAGAGACCTAATACTCAACTATAAATGGTAAAAGCAGTGTTGACTCACAGTGCATGATCGACAATTTAGATTCATTTCCCCCCATTATGATAATAAGCCTGCCATCTAGGCTGGGTTACTCTGATTTCCCTAGGTTCTGGAGACATACCTGTTCCACTCCAACACAGTTGTGTTTGGGAGCTGCACAGGCTTCAGAGGTTAATGCATTTATGCTTCTAAAAGTATTTATTTATTCCTTCTGAGGATTTAGCATACTGAGATATGCAACAGGGCCTTCTCTGTGGCAGCACCTCTACTAAATTCTCCATCTGTGATCAACCAATGCCCACAATAGGTCTTCTGTTCTTGAAGACAGTTTCTCAGAGAAGACCATTTTTTTTTAATCGCCACATCAGGATATTTAATGTGATGAATTTCCTTTGAAAACAAAATGCAAACCATTTATCTTTTATCTAGCCATAGTTCTGCTTTCTGATGCATTGCAATCCCTTTGACAGTGGCTCAACCACACACCTTCACACTGGATGAAAAGATAAGTGAGCAAGCCCTATTCTGGAACAGAGCCATAGACTGTTTGGAGATGTGCTGAGAACTTCAATAGAGCTCTGAGAAAGATAACTAATTCGTGCACAAATATGTGATGGTGCATTCTTCCCACTTGAGTTTTGAGGGGCTTCATCTGATGGAGGGGAGATAAAAGCTGTGGCTATGTTAGAGTGTTTGGGAGAAGTTATTTAGGGAAACATCATGGACAGCTACTCTTACCTGTCTATTCACAATGTCTGTATGGAGGAGCTTCTTCCAGAGGCAATGAGATGGATGTAAATATGATTGTTGGTGCATAGGTACTCACTAACCAGAGTTAGTGTAAATTACAGTTAGCATCTACTTCAATCCATGAGTGGTATCCAACAAAGTCATTCCATTAATTGAAGGATTCTGCTTCCGCAACAGAACTTCCCCACCCTCTCCTCTCTCCCTGCACCCTTGTGCCCTCCCTAAATCTGTTCCAGAGGGTTGGGGGAACCACCAGAACAGACTGAGGCGCTACAGGGGGCAAACCCAGAGAGGAGAGGGAGGGCAAGTGCCTTTTTACAGCCAGAAGTCCCTGCACTCATGGAACTACTTCACTGGATACCTTCCCCACATTTTTAATTTTGCTTTGTGGCTGATCACACACTCTATTCTGGCTAATCAGATGTAACAACTAACTATCGTTGAAGTTCCTTAATAATATGAGAGTTCAGCTTTTATTTGCACTGAATGGTAAAAGGAAACAGTGAAAGGAAAAGGTGTGGACTTTCCAGCAATTGGAAATCACTTGGGTGTGGGTCTTTAAAAAATATAACCATGCCACACTTAACAACATCTGCAGCCAGCCTTAGAGAACAAGTGCTCCAGACTCAAGCATACTAATGCAGTGATTGCGTGTGGGTGAAGTTTTAAAGATCTTTTTAATAGCATTTCATATCCTAGAGTGCACCTGCTCTCTAATCTTGCCTTGTTGAACTCATTTTACACTATATTTATATTCCTATTTAATTTTTGTGCAGTCTATCAGCAGTTCCTTCTCTGTGTGTCACAGAGCAAATTAGTATGATTTAATCCACCATGTATCCAGTTTGGCTTCCACCACTTTATTTGAAATAGTGAACTAAAACTAATGTTATATCTCGATGACTTTATGACTTAATGACTCCTGAATATTTAAAGCTTTAATATATTTCTCTAGTGTTTTTACTATTGTTATGCCGCTGAACCACAACAATTCAAGAAGTATTCTGAAAGATTATGGGAAAAAGACTACCTGGTACTAGCTAAACCCCTACTCAGTCAGAGATTTTATACCATTTCCTGCATAACTAATTCATTTATTATCTTTTGATTTAAAAAACATAAAACGATATTTTAGTATTTTAGTATATTCATATTCTACGTGTTTATAGCACCTGTCTTCCAGATTTCTATTGATTTCTTTCCTAGCTTGGTACCTCTACAAATCACAGCCACATTTCCAAAACATCTAAATATATAGCTGTGGAAAAGAGGTGATATAGTATTCCAGGAAGACACACTGCACTCATAATTACATGGGCAAATCCAACTTGCTGGTTTTGCTCCATAAAAAAGGACACATTTGTATAAATGTACCCAGCAATTTCAAACAAGTTACTTAAAAGCACTAATCACTGCAGTCTTTTTACTTGTACATAAATATTCTCAAATCGTTACAACGTCTGCAAATATAAATATAAGGCAATCACATAGGAAATTGTTTTGGGTTTTTTTATAAATCTGACATTTCTTTAATTATTCCAGGAAACATTTTTTTTTTCATTTCTTTTAATTGCAAGCTGAATGAAGCATTTGGTATTTTGTGCCTAATAAATTATAACAAATTTAAATTTTAGGCCTATATATGTTTTTAGGGAAACAACAACAAATGGATCTACTACACCATACAGATGATTTTCTGTAGATCATAAGGGAAAAAAGATTATGGGCACGATTAAGCCAAAGTATACTAAAATCCTATTGATATCAAATATCAATAGAATTAGCTTCATTCTCCCAAATAATTTGTATATGCATAGATTTGAATGACAAATAAAGAATAAAACTTAAGATCAAGCTACTGTATTCAAATGAATAAAAAAAAGAACTAGTGAGTTCACATACTGCAATACAATGCTCATGAGATAACAACAGTCAATACTAGAAAGTGCTTTCCTTAATTCCTTACTAATAAGTTACTGTTGAACATATAACAATGTGATTTATGTTAAAAACAACAACATGACTGCAATTAGGCCTAAGCATAGATAGATGAGGACCATCAGCATACAGCCTTATTTTCCTTCCACTTTAGCTTGCTACTAACAATGGATGAATAGGGAATTCTGTCAGCTTGAATGAGATATTAGTCAGCCATTGTGAGCAGTGTAAAAGAACACTACGAAAAGGTAAATTTACCCACCTATCATCAAGCTGTAATTATTGTGCATCTACAACAGGATGCACAATTTCCAGGAATGAATGCCAATTCTTGCAGTACTACTTGAGGAATTTTGTGCATGTGTGGGAGAAGGCAATGCTTTGCCTAGGCAAAGATTTTTATTTTTATTTTTAAATAAAGCAGGTCACTAAATTTGCATTTTTATAAAATATAATTATTCTCCCATGGGTATTAGTTGGAAATCACCTGTACGTTTTTTAAAAGAGCTGATTGATTTGTCTGAATCTAGTTAAAATTAGTGCCTGGGGTTAATCTGGACTCTGCCAGACCTGCAGAACTATCAACTATAGCAAATTTCAAGCTCACAGTAGAGAAGCCATGAAGGATCAAAATGAATGAAACATAGAACTCTCTGTCATTTCGGCTTGGAACTTTCTGCTGAATTTAACTGAGTGCTATGTGAGACCTTGGCATCCTGGATAATAAGATTAGAAGGAAGCATCATGCTGTCAGCATAATGAGAAGCTACCAACATGTAGACAACTGTCATGGTACCAAAACTAATGTGAGACTATAACATGTTTTGGAAAGGCAGTTCTGGTGTGCACCCAAGTGCTCTGTGCAAAGAACTGCTGATAAACAAGAGTGCAGATCAATTATGGTAATTCATAGTCTATGTTTTATGTGACTTAACCCACTTAAGTAATGCAAGCAAAAGGTGGAAGTCCTTTCTCCAGTCTAGTTTCTGATCAATGTAAAAAGTGCAAGGAGCCTCATTTCTTCTCCCACCTCCACCAATGCCTGATGTTTATCCAACTCTTGTTTCAACTAGCTGAAAACAACAAGATCTGGCCTACTATGAACTTTATTCCAAAATGCTTAGGTGTCAGAGAACTTCGAACTTCTGTATTTCAACCAGCTGAACTTCAGGAAGTTAGAAGGAGACTCTGTCAACCTACGTCGCTTCCTCTGATTTATCACTTTGTCAATACTATGATTAGTTTATGACATTATTAAAACAAACATATATTCTATTATGTTTCTAAAAGCATAGAAATTAATATGCTTTTAAAGTGGCTTTATTCTCTGCCAATTTCTGATATCATGATCTTGCATGAATGAAGCATTGTGTCTTAAATGAAGCACTGTGCAGGGGAGTTCTGCTGCCAGCCCTGCCAGTGGGTGCCCCAGGGCACCCACCCAAAAAGCAGGCGGGTGGAAATTACTGCTGACAGTATCCCTGAAGACACCTTTGATATGTGGCAATTGGGGTGTAGGGAATGAGCCTGCACTGGAACTGTTGACTATGCCTGCTCCCAGGGATAGTATTTTTTAAAAAAATCTTCTTTGTAAACCGCTTTGAGGTTTTTTCTACAATCAAGCAGTATGAAAATAGCATGTAAAACACTTATTGTTTTACTTGGCATTATTAGGTACATATATGAGATATGCCCGTACCCTACCATTATTTGTAATCAGCTGGCAGCCCATTTCTGAAAGATTTATGGTGCTTTTGTAGGATACCAGGAGACAGATGATAGATAGATAGATAGATAGATAGATAGATAGATAGGTAGATAGATTGATAGATAGGTGATAGATAGACAAATAGACAGATAGATATATCATTACGTAATTCATTATCAATATATATTATCATTATCAATATATATTTCATTATCAGCAGGCTGTATTTGAGGATAGCCCTTCAGATAATCAATCGTATGATTTCACATTAACCCTTTGAACCCAAAAGCCTCTCAGAGGATAAAAGTTTAGTAGTAAATGAACCTGCATGGTTTTGAATTATTTTACATTTAAAATATGGAATTATTATTTTCATCCATCATTAACCTAATTGAACTCATTTAAACATGCAGATTGTGGCACTGAACTTTCATGTTTGCAGACACTCTTTACTGCTTACTGTATCTTCTAAGTTTCTTTGTTTTGAGCATTCATTAGTTTGAAAGGTTGAAATAAGATAAATTTGATTATAGTGTTTACATTATAATTCAGACAGATAATTATAATTATTTCTGAATTTGAATATTTAAAGGGAAATAGGAGAGTCGTTGTTCTTGGATACTTTTCATTTACTTTTGAAAACACTGATTTCTTTGGTCTACCACAATAAAAAATTGTAACCAGAAAAGTAAACTTCACAGGGAGTCATAATACAAAGCTCAGTATTATTGATTTTGTTTCAGTTTTCCTATTGATGCCATCTTAAGCATTGGCCCCATAAGAGATATTTATACAATTTTGAATAATTGCATTGCTTAACTTTCCTATAGCACCATGAAATCAAAGTGCTACTAGAGCTCACATGGCTATAAATGTACACTGGTTGTGATTAGATTATTGACAGTTTTATAGCACAGATGCTCTTTAATCACAATTAAGAGTTCACTTTAAGGGGCCAGGGAGCATGTAGAACTTGAATAATTCATTTTTATGTATGCTGATCTTTCAGCTTTGCAATGACCATTCCTCCACTCAAGGCAAACTGTTTTTAGTAGATTAAGCTTGTGCTGTAGCCGGTCAATTGACATGGTTCCAGCTGTTGCTAACTGAGCTTATCCAGGCTTTCTTTGTAACCACCAAATGGTTTGTGAAATTGTCACATCCTACTTTAAAATGTTCCTAGCTACTAAACTGTATGTTGTTTTTTTCTACTTTGTGGGCTTTTCTACCTTTATTAGCTGAAACCAGAGCACTATATGAATAGGTACCAAACTGAGACAGCACATCTGCAAAATAGTTTTCAAAAAAGATCAGAACTATTGATTTATGCTGAACACACTCCCTTGCATTTTGGAAGTTGCAGCTGCTAAGCAGCTCTGTCTCACACCTAGGCTATGCTCTGCATATCACTGTGCCAACTGGCCAAGCAAGAGTCTGCAGAAGCACAATAAAGGAAGCAGATCAACACATACACTAGCTGTTTTTTGTAATAGGATTTAAATCTGCTCTCACTGTCTACTACAGGATTATGGAGATAAGTAAATGCCTTTCTTTCCACAAGACCCCTTTCCGCACAACCACCCTAAGTATTTGAAGTTAATCACTCCTTAGGTCTGTTGAGAACAAAAGCACTACCTCAATCAACAGCTATTTGCACACAGCACTCCTTTTGTGCTCAGTACTTTTGCAATGACAGTGGTGGTCAAGATCAACCTTAAAGCACCAACTTCCACTTTTCATTCTGCCCCAATGGCTGGGAAGAATGAGCTTCTCCATAAGAAGTGTTTGGTTTTCATAGTCACAAGATTGGAGGAATGTTATATTACTGTGTAATATATAGGACCAGAGGAGCCATGGGGGCTTCAGTTCCCACAATAAAATCTTTAAAGGGGCTGGGCATTCCCATTCAAATGGTGTGCGCGCGCACTGTGTTATGTGTTAACACGGGTGGCACTGTGGTCTAAAGAAGTCGGCGGTTCAAATCCATGTAATGGGATGAGCTCCCGTTGCTCTGTCCCAGCTTCTGTCAACATAGCATTTTGAAATAGGTACTGCTGCGACATGGGAGGCGTTGTGGGTAAAACCTCAGTGCCTAGGACTTGCCAATCGTATGGTCGGCGGTTCGAATCCCCGCAGCGGAGTGAGCTCCCGTCGTTCGGTCCCAGCTCCTGCCCACCTAGCAGTTCGAAAGCACTCTTAAGTGCAAGTAGATAAATAGGTACCACTTTATAGCGGGAAGGTAAACGGCGTTTCCGTGTGCTACGCTGGTGCAGGCTCGCCAGCTGCAGCTTCGTCAAGCTGGCCACGTGACCCGGAAGTGTCCTCGGACGGCGCTGGCTCACGGCCTCTAGAGCGAGATGAGCACGCAACCCTAGAGTTGGGCACGACTGGCCCGTACGGGCAGGGGTACCTTTACCTTACCGCTGCGACGGGAAGGTAAACGGTGTTTCCGTGCACTCTGGTTTCCATGACGGTGTTCCGTTGCACCAGAAGCGGTTTAGTTATGCTGTCCACATGACCCAGAAAGCTGTCTGTGGACAAACGTTGGCTCCCTCGGCCTGAAGCAAGATGAGTGCTACAACCCCCTAGTCGCCTTTGACTGGACTTTACCATCCAGGGGTCCTTTACCCTTTCTCCCTCTTTTATGTGTTTGATTATGTGGGGCAGGGCTTACCTGGGCACCCACAATATTTTATTCAAGTTGGCACTCCTACATAGGATGGTCCAAGTAAAATGGTCCTCATTTGCCAAGTGGTAGGGTGAATCAAGTGCATTTGTATGTTAATATGGTCTCCTGTATAGTGGCTTACCAAGTCATTTCCCTTCTTTGGGATGGATATGTATGTGGCAGAAACAATAGGCATCAATTACAGCCATGGATATAAGCTGCATTTCAAAAAAGGCATTTGAGACTGTGTGGATTTTTAAATTTTTATCTTAGGCACTTTTCAACAAATTCCAAAGACATTAGCATTAATGTAAAAACAAATTTAGAGCAGGCTTCCAAACTTGCTGTGACAAGGCTTTCTTTCTTCTGCTAAATATCCCTGAACCAGTGAACAGTCATTTGTGGAGCAAACAATGAGAATTCTGGCATTTGTTAACGCAAAGGAATTGGTGATGTTATAGATCAATATTATTCTTTGAGACATTGTTTTAAATATATTGACCATGTCTGGTGTCCTTTACTTCTGTATCCACGATATCCTTTACTTCTGCACCTACAATATCATGTCAAATTGCTTTGTGACTAAACAGAGGTGAAGAGAGGTCTAGGAATGCTGGGAAAATAGGAAGTTGTCTTTAGTATTATACTAGTAGCTCCCAAAAGAACTATCTAATAGTGGTGCTATTTTGACAAAAGTAGCTCACTGAAGTTCTTCAGTGATTTTTATTTAAATGTGAAATAATACAATGACTACTAGTTCTGAGAAGAAATGTCCCAATAATTTAAACTGTGCTGGCCAATGTGGTGCCCTCCATATATTGTTGGATCCCAATTCCTCTCAGCCTCAACCAGTAGGGTCAATGGTCAGGGATGGTGGCAGTTGTGGCCCAATAATAGTAGTTTTAACAATAGGATTTACAAGAACATGAGCCAAACGTTTATACAAACCTTTGAGTGAACAGGGTGATTACCTATATTTCCACAGTGCCTGACAATCGGTCATGCTAGTTGGGACTGATGTGAGTCTCAGTCTAACAACATGTAGAGGGTCACAGGTTAACCAGCCTTGATTTACAGCATTAGGCAAGTATTACAGCTTGTAGGATTAATGTAATGATGTGCATCTCTGTGTGTGTACACATACACATTTATACAAACACACACCACAAGGTGCTTGAAATATGAGAAGAAAATACTAATAAAAATGACAAAGTTTTCTCTCTTAGGCACCGTTCTTTTCTGAGCAATACTGTAGCAAGGTATTTTGGGCTACAGAATCTTGCAAACAGATCAGTATACCCCCAAAATATTATTTTTTTATTTCTAATAAATAGTAACAAATAAGCTGCTTTTCTAAACTATAGGCATGATGTTGAAAACCAATCATAATAACTAGCCGTCCTATTCAACTTGTTATGAAAAACCACCATTTCATAGCCCATACTAGGAAGTCTCCAGTAAACATTCTGAACAAGAACTATATTCAGTGTTCATATGGGAAAGATATACATGTTGAACCTGAATATGTATTGTAGACATGGTCTCAGTATTAATGCCATCAAGAAACCCTATTTTGGCATAGATTATTGCCAAAATTCAATTTAGTGATTAAGAATCCTGCTGGATACCAATCCAGGCCTACTAATCTGCAACAATGTTAGGTTTATTAAAAATGGGAAGAATTTACTAATGAAAAATTCAAATAATTAATCAAACCTCCCTTTGGAACCGAAGCAATATTTATTTTATGCATACACTACAAACATCAAAGGCATAAATATTTTACTTACAATGTATTTCTAGAACTTGCATTGCTATCTGGGGTGTAGAGTTCAAAGATTCGTGATCTACTCTGCAACTTACGACTGCGCCATCATCACTGCGATCTGCTTTGAAATTCATTGTGCTGCTGACAGTAAACGTTTTCCGATTTGCATCCTCTTCTTTTAAATATTTAACATCTGCAAAAATAAAGTTTGCTCTAGTTTAGCACCATGGTTTGGTATAATAAAGGGGGAAAGAAGACTACAATACATGAAACCATTTTAAATAGCAAATGATAAATGCACCTATCATCATGTTTGCTCACTCTTTGAAAGCAAACAAAGTTCTATTTCCAGACATTCCATTATTTGTCTTACAAAACTACCAATGCTGTCATTCCCAAATGTACACAGACACAGATGGGAAAAGCAATTTCAATATCAACCAAAAGGCAGAACTGTCAGAATAGGATTCTACTCCTCATTATCTCTGATATAACTAGATTACAATCCAAATAGTCTTCCCCTGAAGCCCATTAAAGAAACATAATATCTCTTCCCCCACCTTTAAATCACCTGATTAGGCTTTTTTATTCATTCTTTTCTGAAAGCTTAGTCCAAAAAACAATAGTTTAAAGAGAAATCAAAGGTAAGTGTCTAAAATATGTTTCTAAAATATAAGTTTGCTAAACAAAATGCTGACAATTATTTGCTTCATCTTTGTTACTAAAAGGTTTTGCAAAACAGATGGTAAAGTGAGGAATAATTAATATTCATTTTTTTCTTCGGTTCAGTTTTGTTTAGTGTTGACATAACTGCCCTCCATGCAAAAAGACCTCAAACCCTTCCATAACATGCTTTGCAGGCCATGAAAGAAGGGAGTAGGGGTGAATTTTGAGGGCAAGTGCATAAAACTCTGGCAAATAAATAGGGCAACCAATTGCCCAGCAGGCTGGGCAGATCACCAATTGAAGCCTCAAAAATTGATAGGCCTCCATAGTATGAAAAAGAAGAGGTCTCCAGTATCTACAGGCATCCTGTCTTCATGTTGATAAATCAAGAAAAAAAATGTACCAGTACTTAACTTTTCTAAAGGGATCGATCACCTCACAGTTTAAACCAGCCCACCAAAATCAGCAGTGTGAGCTTTTCAGACTATGAACTTGGAGTGTGAAGCAAACCATGTCCTTCTTGCTTCTTCAAGAGTGCAGGTGGATTCTCATTTCCCCTCTTGCAATATGAAGCTGGAGGCCAGGGTGCTTTGAAACACAGCCGTTCCACAGCTGGTCAGCACAGAACACTTTAATAATCAGTATTTCCCCACTTTATCAGGGAGTCAATCCAAAAGGAAAGAGCAAATCATGAGAAAGGTTATCTCTGGTAGAAACACTGTAGATATTAAGGCAGTTTGACTGAAATTGTTTTTATAGTTGTCAAAGAAAGTCATCAAGGTGTTCTGCAGTCACTGAAATGCCATGGGCACTGCAACAACACATATCTGTAGAAGAGTTTGCATATGATATCCCGCTTTATCACTACCCGAAGGAGTCTCAAAGCGGCTAACATTCTCCTTTCCCTTCCTCCCCCACAACAAACACTCTGTGAGGTGAGTGGGGCTGAGAGACTTCAGAGAAGTGTGACTAGCCCAAGGTCACCCAGCAGCTGCATGCGGAGGAGCGGAGACGTGAACCCGGTTCACCAGATTACGAGTCTATCGCTCTTAACCACTACACCACACTGGCTCTCTAGTATTCTTAACTTAATTTTGGATATAAGTTTATATCACTCCCCCTCTGCCCAATTTGATCTTAGCACTCAATGACCTTTCAGCTATTTATCAAATTACTTGGTGCCTCTTGGATTTGGGTCATGCTCTTTATTCCAACAAAATGTCCAGCTGCAAAAAGCACAAAACATAGATGCAAAACAGACATACATCCTGAATGAGTGGCGTGTTGTAGCCATAGGAGCTTTGGAGCCTTGCTGCCCCCAAGGTATTCTCCTTCACTTCAGTGGATTCACCTCATCTCATATACTGAACAATATACCTGCTGGCTCAACTGAAATGAATGAGGCAGCGGCTGCATACTAGCATATCGCTGCATTTGCAATACAACACCAGGGTGATAATGTATTTTGCAAGATGCAAAGGGAATACTTTATTCTCTATACAACTGATTTTTTCCTCTTCTGCTTAAGCAATGTTGGTTTATTCCATCAAATAGCATTGTTTTGTCACAATGAAGGTCTCTAAAATGAGCTTAAGGAAATTCCTATTGAAATTGCATGTCCCCTCTGTGGTTTCATTTTTATAAATTTTGCTAGGTCCCATTAGAGGAAGATGGGATCATTGAAAAGTCAGTGTTAACAATCTTGCAATGTGCATGGCATACTGGACTCATGTGGGGAATGGTCAACCTTGGAGGAGATAGCAGAAGAGAGAGCAGAGAGAGATGGTGGTTATAGACTAATCCTATGCGTGTGTACTTAGAACAGGGGTTAGCAAGGTTTATCTTGCCTGGGCCTGATCGGTCCCGTGGAGATCCCTCCAAGGGCCGGAACACGCCCGCCCATGATTTTCGGCATCTGCGTCTGTGCAGATGTGATTTTGGGTGTCTGCGCATGCACAGATGCAATTTTCAGCACTGCAGAAGCGAGTCCCTGCGCCGCACTGTGCCAGTTTAGCACCGCGCGTGAGCGGGCACCTCAGTTCAGGGGCGGCTCGTGGGCTGGTCAAACGACCTTCACAGAACGCTTCTGGCCCATGGGCCTTAGGTTGCTGAGCCCTGACTTAGAATAAGTTCCATATAAGGCCAAACCAGATGTGATGCTAAATTTATGAATTCAGTTAGCATGCACATTTTTTAAAATGTAAATGGCAGCAACAGGGGAGCCAGAGTAGCAATAGGATTGCAGGATATGGGTAGATAGAGTTTAACCCTTCCCCCTTTAATAAAACCTCTCCCATTCGCACCAATGGGCAGCCTATTCAGTATGTGAATAGCAGCTGGTGGGGGGGGGGGTTTCACTGAGACAACAGCAGATGGCTGCTGCTTGATCTCCTTTGTTCTTTTTTTGTTTTGTTTCCTAAGAAAAAGTGTGTTTTAAATTCATTCATGCAATTAATGTAGCATCATTCCCACAGGGCAATTCTCTGCGAATTTAGGAAGTAATATCACTATGCTTTTGGCTTCTTCTTTTTTTTAAAAAAAAAAGACAAGAAAAAGAAAACACCTGTCATCATGTAAACCTTCCAGTTACTGTATTTCAACTAACTCAGCTTCCTAAAAGCAACTGAAAATGCCTATACATATTTTGGGGGACCAATAAAACATTAACTGTTATTCTGTACTACAGCTTCAGGCACACACTTCAGCACAAATGCTTAGTACTGGATATTAGAAACTTCTTTTAAGTGTGGGACTTGGAACTCTTCCTCATGTATTTCACTGAAATTAAGTCAGAAGTGCATGAGACGTACCCCCTAACTCATGGGTAGGCAAACTAAGGCCCGGGGGGCCGGATCTGGCCCAATCACCTTCTAAATCCGGACGGTCCGGGAATCAGCCTGTTTTTACATTAGTAGAATGTGCCCTTTTATTTAAAATGCATCTCTGGGTTATTTGTGGGGCCTGCCTGGTGTTTTTACATGAGTAGAATGTGTCCTTTTATTTAAAATGCATCTCTGGGTTATTTGTGGGGCATAGGAATTTGTTCATCCCCCCAAAAAAAAATATAGTCCGGCCCCCCACAAGGTCTGAGGGACAGTGGACCGGCCCTCTGCTGAACCTCTCATAATCTCTCTCTCTCTCTCTCTCTCTCTCTCTCTCTCTCTCTCTCTCTCACACACACACACACACACACACACATGACCTATTTATGTGATGCTGACACAACCCGTGCACTTACACTAGGCAATATAATGAAAGAACATCCCTCTCTCTCTTTCCTCTCTTTTCCCCCATTGTATTTTTCTCCACTTATTTGTCTTTGCAACACAAGAAAATATTTAATAGAAACTAATTAAAAAAAGTACAGTGGTTCCTCTGGTTAAGTACTTAATTCATTCCAGAGGTCTGTTCTTAACCTGAAATTGTTCTTAACCTGAAGCACCACTTCAGCTAATGGGGCCTCCTGCTGCCGCACCGCTGGAGCCCAATTTCTGTTCTTATCCTGAAGCAAAGTTCTTAACCTGAAGCACTATTTCTGGGTTAGCAGAGTCTGTAACCTGAAGCGTCTGTAACCTGAAGCGTATGTAACCCGAAGTACCACTGTACATGGGATGTGAAGATGTACAAACGTTTTACATTTGAAGATACGTTGGACATGTTTTCATCAATTAATTTACAATCTACAATATGCCTATGCTGACCAAACAGAAGATCAAAGTGAAAAATGTTTTTATTCATTATTATTTTTTACCTCTCTCTTGCCCAAACGTATATTTGGTTCTATGGCAAAACAATACAGATGGCAGAATGCTAATCTTTCCCTGCAGAGGCAGATACAGCAATGTCATTGGCATTAGCACACCAGAAGCCTGTAACAATATATTATGTAGAACTCTTGAGTGACAAGCATATCATAAACCAAGAGGGAGCCCCACTGCAAAAGGCAGCTGCAATGTACTCCACTTATCAAACAATATGCTGGGAAATTGGCTGTGACCTATCTGTACTGTACATTGACAAGTGTTGTGAACCTATCTTCTGCAAGGTATCTGCATAGGTGGAAAATGTGTAGTATTCTGAGAGGAAAGTGATCCCTGGGAAGCAGAAGGAATGACTTATTGAGTTAATGTTCTGTAAGATGACAACACCCTGGGAACAGAGCTGTAGTCTACAATATCTTATAAGTGACTAAATTAAATGTGAGCATTACTACAACACAGGTGGGAATGGCAAAGGAACAAAAAGCCATTTCCACATATTTAGCTCATTATAGCACATGTATCAGAGATGTAACTCCTGTGGCATAAGTCGTATAACCTGTTAAAATGAATTAACAAGTACGGTCTGTGGTCAACAGCAGTGTGGGCTCAATCTTTCCATTCTAAGCACCATTTACTAGCTTACTCCTTTCTTACAGCACATTATCTTTTTTTTCTGCTTATAAGAAATGATGCAAGGAAATGAAATGAAAAGGTGGAAATTTTAACATAAGGTCATGACAAAAACGATGTTGTCTTCTAGAAGTTAAAGGGCAGATCAGTTCAAACTATAAGAAGCCACTGTAAATTATGCTGGGATAAACTATGCTGGTGTAATTTACCCTTATTCCAGATTCTGTTCAGGAGCAGGGCTATGGTTGGCTGAGCTGGCCAGAGCCTGGCAGAGGGAAAACAAGCCTTTAAAATAGAATTTAGCTTACACAACCCTTTTTGCCAGCATAACTTTTACTGGGTTGCTAGGTCAAGTGACTTAGCTGGAAGGGGTTTGGAATAAGGGCAAATTTTATTTATTAATCTCATCCTCCCATCCTATTAGTCCCATCAGTTCTATGAGGATAGAGGTTCTAAGGAAGAAGAGTTGATGAACAAACAAAAAAACCCCATGATGTGATCTATGTCTTTCCAACGTACAATCTGTAACATGTCCCATGGTATAAACTGTAAGATTGGCAAACTATTGATTCTGGATGGGGCTGTACACCTTCTGAAGGTGCAGGTGCTTGGAAGTACTCCTAGATACATCTTTGTCACTTGAGGCTAAAGTCTCCTCTGTGACTAGGGGTATCTTTTACCAACTTTGTTTAGTTTACCAGCTACAGCTGTTGCTGGACAGGGATAGCCTGACCATCATACTCCATGCATTGGTAGCCTTGTAGCTGGATTACTGAAACATGCTCTGTGTGCCCTTGGGCCTGGTTTGTGCCAGGTGGTGCAGAATGCAGTGGACAGACTGCTGGTGTGGGTAGATTGCAATAGCATGTGACACCACAGTTAAAACACCAGCTTTGGCTGCCCATCTACTACTTAGCTAGATTCAAGCCCTTAAAATTTTAGGACTAATTGAAGGTTTGACTAAACACTTATATCCCAGCTCAATCACTGAGATAATCTACAGGCATGTCATCAGTTGTCCCTTGAATTGGCAAAGCTCACTTGATAGCAACACAGAATAGAACCTTTTGTGTCATTGACCCAGTCCTATGAAATGCTAATAGAGACTCAGAAAACTTTTCTGCACCACCAGGCTGTCATCTGGCCCTTATTATATTACCATGCCATCCACTACTGTTCAATGAAAGTCTAATCTGAATTAATATCCAATATGTGATTCCCAAGTGGGCAATATTCAGAGTAAAAATGGAAGGGAAGCCATTGTGAAAGTCAGGGGGATAGAAAACAATGCATACCAAGAGATGGCATATCCATCCCTACATTGAAAGAGAAATTTGTGATGGTCTCTAATGTGTAGGGGCTGGACATATTAGGAATGAGATGGGCATTATTTAGCCATCTTTGCATGAACAGACGCTGGTGGCCTCAAAAAAATAGTGCCATAGCGATATATCTGGTTTCCTATGATTTGAGAATTGAGATTTTGCCCTCTTGTAGATCGTTTTTACTACAAAAAGGCTCCAGTAGAAAGGTAAAATTTTGGTTGCGGAGCCAAATTCTCTCTGCCCTGATTGAGTGGAGTAGAGCATGTGTAGACATAATTTAGCTCAATATCAACATTGTGGCACTTTCTGATGGCTGATACTTTGTGAGTGATAAACTATCCTGTCTGACCAGATTACAGGGATGTAATAGCAGAGAAGAAGGAAAGTTTTTACTTATCCAAATTATCTCATCAGTATCTAGAAATGTGAAACACAAGACTAAAGTAAACAAACATATCAGACTGTTAATTATGTATCCATTTATCTGGAAGTAAGCCCCGTTGAACTAACTTGTATAGAACTGCACTGTCAGGGTTCCCAGCATGAAGTGACCAGCCATTTTAAAGAATTAGACAGTAGTAAAAATAGAATTGAGTGTCCTGTCTAAGTTATCTTAATGAGCTAGCAGCTAGATGTTTTCAAATGAGCCTACAGTTGTATCAAGGCAGCGGGAGGTCCAAGAGAAAGAGTTCATTGAAGATTGCTATTCTTCCTTCTAAAGTGATTGTTTCCTTGTGTCTGCAAGACTCCCCGCTCCCCTGAATTTTTTTTGCAGCTAAGTAGACATTGATAGAGTAGTATTTCCTGAATTGTTCTCATGTTTGTTAGCGTGCTAATTCAGAGCCCAGCATGAATGTTGCTCATTTGAAAAAAGCTCAGCTGAGTATTGTTTCTGCTATAAGAGGGAGCAAGTAGCTTTGAGTTTTGCTTTCTTGCCTTAAAAATGAGCTCTCTTACCACTGCGCTAGGCCAGGGTATTTCTTACCATACTTTCTAATTCAAAATGCTGGCCAGGTTTCTGGATGTCATATTTAGTTGCTTGTTTAAAGTACTAACTGACTTACTACTCCCACGGTGCCAGGCTATTACAAATCCTTCCACATCTTTGCAACAGGCTTAAGCATGCAATGCCTGAAACAGTAAAGGCATAACTCACCCCCCTTCCCTCTGATCTATTATTATATTCAGAACACTTATCTGCAGCTGGGAATATGTGATTTTTTTTCACCCAACAGCTAGAATCAGGGAAATTACTTGCATCTCCACCCTTGTATGAACTATGGTGTGAAAGCTAATGTTCAGTTCAACCTGGTTTATTAACTAAGAATGGCAAGAATTGCTTGGAACGTCCCCCAGCTATGATGCAGGACAATGCGTATTTTCTGTATGCATATTATGGCCATGGGAATTCAGATACATTTTAATTCTGACAAAATTAATATTTCTCTATCCATTACTATCTTTTGATTTTGATTTAGAAATATTGCATGGCACAAAATGTTACAGAGGTGGGGAGAATGAGGAAATTTTCTTGAGCAGTAGCCATAGTCTTTCCCCCCTCTTTCTAAATATGCTAGTATTTGTTGTATTATACATTACTCAGTGTTGGTGGATATTAAATAAAGATTAATGGTTTAGCTGATTACTTCTGCAATGTTGCTTGGAGAAGCTTCATGGCCAACTAATGCCATACAGTTTTGACACTCACAGATTCTAATGGAATATTTTAAGGAAAGAGCTAGATTGAGATGTTATTGCAAAAGAGGTGTTAAAAATTATAGCAGCAATGTAACATGATCGCTTGTGTTTCTGGAATTGACACAAAGAGAAAGAAATTGCAAAGCAGAGAGAAAATCAAGATTACATTTAAAACACTTTATATGGTTGTTGTTTCTCAGAGGAAATGTTAACAGTGTAACCATTTTAAACTGTAGTTTGTAAAAATGTTGAGTATTCAACATATTTTGTCTTGCAACATGTGCCTCAATCACTCATTCATATCCTTCAATAGGTTAATATATTGGGAATGTAATGTATATAATAAGATCTGTCCATGGTGCCTGTTAAAATATCAGCACTCTTCTAACAGGCAATGCATTATTATACATATATATTATTATATACCCAATTATCTTATCCTGATATTGTAGTTTTGAACTCTCATTCAGGAATGCTAACAATTTGATAAGCTCTCAAGGCAGATACATCAACAATAGAGCCATGATAAATCTCATCCAACATTTCTTCTGAAGCCTTTGTATACTCGTGGCATCTTCTTTCCATGTTAGTTTTCCAGGTGTTTGTTTTAACAAATAAGCACAAAAAGTACAGCAGTGAGGTCTGCTTTCTGAAAATGCTAACTGTGAAATGGCCTTTATGTGCGAGAAGACACACAATAAGCTTTGTGTGGGAAATGGGCCTTTCTGTGATGATGTCCAGACTATGGAACTCCCTTATTCCAGAGGTTCATTTGACCTTGACCTTCATTTAATGAAGACATTTTTACTGTTAGGAGATTTCTTTGTTTTTGGTCTACCATACTGAGGTGTTTTAATGCTATTCTAATGAACTGATCAAGAAGTTTTTGTCTGCTAAATTTGCCGCTGCATGAGTGCTGTTTTGCTTTCCTATTTTATTGCTTTTATGACTTTCTTTTGTAGTTTTTTTTTAAATGAAGAATCCTCACAGACACTGACTCACTTACTAAGTGCCCAGACAGCAGACAATGTGATCCAGTGTGCACTGGGAACAGAAAACAACCAGAGAATAGGCAAGAGGTAGCAGAAGGGATTGCTTTGTGAGTTTTCAGTGTGTATAAAGTAGCAGCAATTTTCCTTATGATCTCCCATGCCCATTTTTCTTTCTTTTGTTTATCCTGTCTCCTCTTTCTCCCTTTTTTGCCTCCTTCCCTTTCCTGCTTACTTCAAGTCTTTCCCCTTTCCTACCTTTATTTTTTTTCTCTGCCCCCTAGGTAGCTAGAGTGAGGTCACAGAGTATGAAGGGAAGTATGTGTATGTAAAAGAGGTGTGGATGGGATTTGAACTCTTAGACTCACCATTTTGCTCTCTGTGAAAGGGTTTTTGTGAATTGCTTTGATACCATGCATGGATTCTGCTTCTTGGGTTAATGGACTCCGAGCGTCACTATTCTGCTTTTGGTGAAATTGACTTATAAAGCTTGCTGTAGCGGCAGAGTTAATGACTAGTCATTTCTATGCCTGGTGCAGGTTCCAAAATTTTGTGGCTTGTCCATACTTGAGAAAACTACTGAATATCTGCTCAGTAATTCTATTGCATTCTGTAAGCATGTTTTGTACCTTTACAAGGCAGGAGGATGGGGACAAAAAAAGGGAGCTGGTTCCGCCTACCATTTGGCAGTTGCCCTATCCTGCACTCCACTAAACCCAATGGGACCAGCTAATTCTAATGGGAAGATATGTGATTTAATCTGCCCGGAAGAAATGAAAAGGGATGTAGTGATTGCTCCACCCAGCCAGAGTAAAGAAGCAGCTACATAGGCCAAGGACATAAAACTGTGGTGGTGGAAAAACAGAGACATATATGGAGTGAAGGAGTGACCCGACACATTTCTATCCAACCTGTGTACTTGGTATTTGTGAATGTTGGCTATCAGGTACATGCATTATTTTCATCACTGTGTGGAATTACTGTGGGAGAATTGTGCTGCAACCCCTAGGCAGGTGTGGGAAAGAAGACACTGATACATAGAGCCTTGGCTCTTTTCACCAACAAAGGAATCAGAAGGTGGTTAACTCATCTTCATCAGAGAGTTTTCAGCAAAAGCTAGGTGGTCACCCATCAGAGGTAGTGCAGTAGCAGGTTTCTTCCTCTGCAGGAATGAACTAGATGAACTTTGAGATGCCTTCTGTCTCAATGATTTTATGAACTGGGTTACCCACTCATAGCAGCATGAGAAATACTTAGCATTTGCTTAGAAAATTCATTTGATTACTCTTTGATTATCTACCAGGAATGGAACGGTAACAGTTTTGCAAATCAAATCCACTTCTTTGCATGTTTAATTAACAATTGTTTCTTATAAATGAAATATGCAATTCTGAACAATACCTTTCACCTCTTTGTCATTCTTGAACCATCTGATATCTGCAGCTGGCTTGCTACCAGAAGTTTTGCATGTAAGCTCCATCCTGTCACCTTCCATAACCGGTGAAATAAATCCACTAATTTGAGGAACCTCTGGAACACCTAGAAAAAAGCATAAAGAGGATTTATAATGTTGATACCATACGAGTTGTTTTAAATGCTTTTAACAGTGCAGAGAGGTAAAATGGCATTACTGATTAGTACAATTTCTACTGGTACAGACATTTATTTCAGCAATATCACGTTTAGTGACACTAATCTATAATCTATCATTTTTAAAATCCAAGGCACTACATATCCAACATAAGAGTTGCATAAATTTCTCCCCAAATAAACAAGCATTCTGAATCTTTGAACAATTTTCCAGACTTCCTTTTTCAGTTTCAAAACAAGCATATCATGTTGAGAAGTAAAAGCCAAGAACCCCAGAGTTGTCCACGACTAGACCTAACGGTCAGGGGTCCCTTCACCCTTTATCTATAGTATGAACTAAGCTAATATCTGAAAGCTTTGCAGTATGATTTGAGCTAGCAATACGAAAGAAAAGAGGCCATACAAAAGTTATACTTACTCCAGTCTAATTAGTTAATAAGAAGTTAAAATTCACTGATATCCTTTCTGTAAATCATAGTGTGGTTTTGATCAAACCATACGATCATAATTTATATTCTGTATAAATTATGATTTCATGGACTACACAGAAACAGTGAATTTCCATGCAGACCGTGAAATTGGACTCAGTGTGCAGCTGGAGCTCAGAGACTTTTGTGCACTGTGGAAAGACAGCCAAGCAATTGAAGCAAATCTGGATGCACCAACAGGTTCAGAAGCCTGTGTATCTGTAAGGTGATGAGGTGTGGGCCTCAGGGCAGGCAAGACCATGTCAAGCTGAGCCCAGCACTTTCCATTTTCATTGCTTTGTCAGCAACTAGAGCCTTTCTATTAACTATTTGCCAGTGTGGCTTGTCTCTGCATTCTATGTTATTGTCCTAACTCCACATTTCTTGCTTTTTCACCTCTATCCTCACTCCACTAGAAATTATTACAAATAATTCCTATGTTCTCCCCCAAAGCACTATAATTTTATTAGGGGGTACTGAGATGGGGAAGAGGAGAAAACAGGGATAGAACATGAAGAAGCAGACATAGCAGTAGATTGTTTACCATTGATCAATAGTAACTATGTATTTTAGAAGGCTGGTTTGTTTATTTGCTATGCATTTGGGTGCCTCTTAATATATTGTCACCAAATTTTGCATGATGGTTCCTGAAATCAAGGAACAGGGATTTTTCTATGGTTAGCTGTGGTTGAATATCATTTTGAATCAAGATGGTGGACTGAACCTGTGGGAGCCATACTGATTTTAATGACTGATTTCAAAATTGAACTGATTGCTTGTCTTTCTTAGAAGTCCCAAGCAATGCTGGGCAAGAGGCTGCTAGGGACTTATAATCAGGGATAGACCAATCTATTTCTGGTCTGTCTAACTCTTGTAGATGTTTCATCTCCCTTCTCCATTAATATGCATTTTTAGAAAAATCCACACAAAAATAGACAGCTATATTCTGATTTGCAGTTTAGTTCTAGAGATGTGGATCAAGTCAGCTTGTACGAGAATTGTCAGAAACCGAATTCCTCCAGCATCCCTGTTCATAATGTGGTGCCATCAGTTGTGATAGAAATGAAAGATGGAAGGGAGCCTTGAGTGAAGCAAAAATGGAAAAATAGTCCCAGAGATTTTGAAGTAAGGAGACAATGAAGTAATACAGATAACTAACAAAGAAAATAATAGAGTAGAAGGAAATGGCAAGGTGGAGAGATTTAGAGTGCACAAGACAGTCCTGATCTATACTTTTCTTCCAGAGGTGCTAAATAATTCTTAGTTATCTTCTCCAAATAAGAGGATATTTTGATACACTCCCCACAAAAGGTGGTTATTTCTACATTCCAGAACAGTAGCATCTTAGGTGCAGATAAATTTTCATAGATATCCAATTGTTAGTATTGCTCATCTATCTCTACTGAAAGGAACAACCAGTTATTTTCCTGTTGGAGAATTCCTCATACATCCCCCAAACTGTCTCAGCTAGATATTCTGTTAGACCATTGATCATCAGTTATTTGTTCAAACCCCAGACATGTCTTACTATTGTGAATTATGCTTTTCAGCTCCCCAGGTAAGCATTCTGAACCATACCATGCTATTGCACACCAGTTCCTTATTCCAAGTACAGAGCAGACTAGGTATTATGCAGTGTATGGAAATTAATGCTGGACTCTTAAGTTCAATGGTTCTTCAACTAAAGGAGAGATTCTGCTAGTCGTTGTGATGAGTTATTTCCTTCTAGCATATCCTACCACAGTGTTGCAAGCCCATTGTTTGTTAAAAATAGCTAAGGCAGAAGATGAATGATGACAGATCAATGGCATCAGGAGACAGACAGGGATGTAAAGGAGTTTACGTGGTAAACATAGAAGAGTAGAAAAAGCATGTGACATGATAAGCAAAAATAGGTTACAGCAAAAAAGGAGGACAGTCTTGGTGAGAAATAGAAAAACAAAAACAAGATGCACCGATAATGACAGGGGAGACCACAGAGCAGCAGAGGGTAAGGTAAGGTAAGTTATAAGGCACAAGAAGTCACACAGTGCACGCTGGGCAGAGAGGCCAGACCTTGGTGCCAAATAACACCTTCACTATCACTTGGCCTTCTGTGTCTAAAATTAACCCAGACTGCAGATGCCTCTTTCAGAAGCAACACAGAGTCCAGTGCAGCCTTACACAACAGAAAAAAATACAAGCATGAAACACATCCCACCAAATGTCCACGTAAATGGCAGGGGAAATTTAAAAACAAATGTAAAGATGCTGAGGTTATACAGTGGTACCTCAGGTTACATACACTTCAGGTTACATACGCTTTAGGTTACAGACTCCGCTAACCAGAAATAGTGCTTCAGGTTAAGAACTTTGCTTCAGGATGAGAATAGAAATTGTGCTCCTGCGGCGCGGCAGCAGCAGGAGGCCCCATTAGCTAAAGTGGTGCTTCAGGTTAAGAACTGTTTCAGGTTAAGAACGGACCTCCAGAACGAATTAAGTACTTAACCCGAGGTACCACTGTAATCCTAAGAATGCTTACTAGGAAGTTGGCCTCACTGAACAGAATGGGAATTATTTCTGTGCAAATATATCAATAGTATTGCTTCACAAATTAGCTAAGAAGGGTTAGGATGAGGAATACATCCTTCCTTCGCCTTTTTTATCCATTCTTATCACACACAGTGATAAGGGCAACACTATTTTAAGAATGATGTTTATGTAATTCATTGACTATCACTGGACCAAAGTCATATATAATTTACAATGCACCTCACTTTATCATTCAGCTTTTTTAAAACAACAACATCAACAAAACTTCTATCTAAATTCATAGGTAGCTGATTATGCCTGAGTAGTAGTCAACACATGAAAGAAACAGCAGAGTTTTTTCAATGCATTAATTCTCTCCAAGATGTGTGATATGTTATCCTTAATAATACCCCTAACATTAAAATCTAATAATTCAAAAGACTGAAAAGGGAACTGATATATACAGAAATTTCCTATCATTATAAAGATGGCATGAACGAATTACAGGAAAAGAGATTTTTAAAATTGATTTGATAATTGCCCTTACATTACGAAAAAAGGGAGAGAAAAACTACAGCTTGACAAATTCCTTTTTAACATTGCTTTCCCTAGAACCAAAAAGATAGTGGGGGTATATTACACACTGAGTTTAAACGGCCACCTGTTTATTATTATTATTATTATCTTAAGATATGCTTCTTTAGATTGAAAACTGACCTGCGTTTGTCTTTATCCTGGAATACTCTGTTCTGAGTTGGTTCCCCCTCCCCTTTAACGTCAAACAGGTAAAATAGTCTCAGTGGAACTAGCAGAGGCACATATTTCATATCCTAGGCACAAAAGCAATTCCCTGGCTGGATTAAGTTTAATATTACTGGCACACAGAACATTTTACATCAGCCTTATTAAATTCAACTCTCACCTTACTATATACAAAGAGTCAAAAGCAGAGAAAAAACTGAAAAAGGACGAGTAAGAAAAGGTAAGAAGAACATGTCAAACTCAGGGGCAACTCCTAGATCCAGAGACCCCCATGCACAACAGCAGCCTATATATAAATTGCTATATGCAAAGTTCTCTCCCTGTACCTGAGCAGATGGTCAGCACTGGCAACTCTGACAGTGCTAGTATATTGTAGGTGGGGAGGTACCTGCAATTATCATCCTCATTCTCCATAGATGCCATCAGTCCAATGGTATACATGCAGTGCAGGATTAACACACACACAGCTTGCTTTCAAGCACATAGTGTTGCATCCAGAAGGTAGTTCATTGACAGACATCTTATATCATAGGCAGAATAGCCTTGCTGGATTAGCGTGCCAATTTTTTATAACGTATTAGTAGCATATAGAGAGGTGTGTGTGTGTGTGTGTGTGTGGACACAAACATTCATAGATTCTTATGAATCTTGATGCCTCAACTATTTTCTGGGTCACTTCCCAAGTCTTTTGCTTTATAGCTTTTCTTTAAGTGTTAAAAACGGTGGAATATTTAGAAGTTAAAGAAGCTGGCCATCCCTGTGGAAATGTGCACTTCCGTTAAAGTAGAAAGGGAGCAAGGAATAAAATAGATGGTCTTAGTGCCTTTTCATTAGACACGTTGACTTCTTCCCCTGTCCACTATATAGTCTTGTAGTGAGAAAAGGAGCACATATAACAAACAAATAAATAAACAAACTCCTTGGTCCTTGGACTGTACAGTGTACTGTGGTTTCTGTATCAACCCAGGTTACAAGATACTGCAACAAAACTGCAGTTCTACAGATTCTGAAAGGCAGGGAAAGATGAATGCATGAGTCACTTGCATTTCTTTTCATGTTTCTGAGCAATGTGCATTAACTTAGGACACACCCTTATACCACGTCAGACTATTTGTCCATTTAGCCTAACATGGTATAGTCTTGACTTTCAGCAATTATTGAGAATCTTTCATTTCATCATCTAATCATGCTGTATCTTCATATCACCTGATCCTTTTAACTAAAGGCATTAGGGACTGAACTTAGAATCTTTGCATGCAGAGCTTGTGTTCTGCTGTTAGGCTATGGTCCCTACCTATCTTTCAAATGAAAAGATAAATGGGTTTCTAATGCTATTCCATTTGTTATCCAACAATGTTAGTCCAGATGTTTTGGAGTACAGCTTCCACCAGCCCCAGCAAGTATGGCCAATTATGAGGAATGATGGGGGTTTAAGTCTACAGCATCAGGAGGAGACCACATTGGCTACACCAGTTTAAGAGATTCACTAATTTGTCATTTGCCCAGAAGCATACAGTAGTCAAAATATAATTTTCACTACAGATAATCTCAGTATAAAGCAATAATAGCCAGTGTCTACTCAATATAGACTGGTTCAGATGTAACACTAAAATATAGTTTAGCATTATGAGAATGAGCCTAGCCTATCTCCAAGCTAGTGTACTTCATTTTTCCACCTAGTGCAGCTACAAAGAAGAGTTTAGGAGCTACATCACCTGAACTTGGACAAAGTAAGTATGATTAGTAGAAGTTAACTCAAGGCATAGTTTATCAAGTTGGCTTGTTCTCACTAAATTTAGTTTAAATAAACTACAGTTTTTGATTCAGTTGACTTGCTGTGGTTAGCTTCCAAACTCCTCCTTACAACCATGTCTGAAAGTGGGTAAATGTGTGCTTGAGGGGAGACCAGGCTCATTCTTGTAGCAATATACCATGGTTCAGCACAACATCTGAATGCAGCCATATTCTGCAGAATCCTCTAAAGTTCATAAGAAGCTATATAAGTTATCTTGTCAACGGTTTTCTCTTTGGTATTCTCAACCTGTTATGCTTACCCAAAACGGTGAGGAAAGCCTTGGAAGTCTTGACAGGCATAGTAAATAAAGAACAGGTGTATTGCCCTTCATCTGACAGTGACACATCAGTGACTCTGATGGTTAGTTCATGCCACGAAGCTCGAAGCAGCTCAATCCTATTGTCCCTCAAAGCTGTAAAGCAAAAATAAAACATATATTCAAAATAATTCATAAATGAACATTGTAATACCATCTTCAATGTAGCAGGTTTAATGTGAAGTTGTAGAAGTATGTTAGGTATATAGTTTTTTTTAAAAAGTAATATCACACCATTTATATCACAGAGTTTTACAAAAGCTCAGTTTGGCAAATATCAGACAAGGCAAATGAAATATTGCTTTAAAATCAAAATACAAAACAAGAAGAAATCAAAAGCTAAAATTTTGCAAAATAGTCTTCTTTGTAGGTAACCTGAATGGATTATTACCACAGAACAAATCACCACATACTTTGCATTGAGTGATACACAACAGCAACAGCTGGTGTTCATCTCACTTGCATTGTCTAGAATTTTTATGTGTCTGGGAGAGTTTGTTTTCCCAAATCAGTTCAGTTTAAAAACACACAACCCAAACCAATAGTTTAGCTAGTTTTGCACTCTGGGTCCACTATATTCAATTGTTTTCCCCTGAAAGCAGATCATGGGACTGTATGCTTGGCTCAAGCATTGGTACAAGATAACATCATATATCTTGAAACAACAACAATATTGCTTTTCCTTATTTATTAGTGTGTGTATAAATATATATATGTGTGTTACTTGCCAACTTACTTGTTAATAATCCAGAATGGTTAACTAAAAGAAACAAATTGCTAGAGAATAGTTTTTTGAGCCCTTAAGACCACCCTTTAGTGTTTTTAGGCCTCAGGAATTGGGTGGTGGTGGTGATGGTAGGAATACACTTTTTCAGGATCCAGAGGTCATAAGGCGTTCCCGCCACATTTATAGGCTTATTACCATAAGAAACAAATCAGCCTAAATTATAAACCCATGCTTGAAGATTATTAAAATTTATTTCCTCATGTCTATGAGTACTAGGCATTATATGCCATTAGGAACATAGTTATAGATTGGATTGCAAATTTCTTTGAATTTTCTGAACCACATTCAAGGAGAAGATAAGTAGGAGGAGGAAGATAGGACAAGCAGAGATAGCTGAATGTGCACTGAGGTACATGGTTATTCCCACTGACATATTGAATAGATGGAGGATGGTTCTTCTTGAAAGTATACACCGAGTTGCTTTTATTGTATATTGTGTTTTAAATTGTTGTGACCCAGCCTTGTGACTCAGGTATGATGAGGGGCAGGATATAAGTATTAAAGAAACACACACACACACACACACACACACACACACACACTTACCGGTAAATAATAAATACTTGCATAGCTTTCTTTGAGTCAGACAATCTCACCAATGCATGGATATTGAGGGTAGTACCATGTCCTTGGGAGTATGGGGTAGGGAATAGTGTGCTTCCCCCTTTCACACAAGTAATATGTGAAGGGGGGTGGGTACAGTCAGGGAGCAAAATGTGAGCTGACTGGTAGATTGTATGTGCAAATCTTCAGGGAATTTGCTTGCTGCCTGGTAGGAGTGTCTGCTGTTTACATCCACGCATGATCTACTTGTATATTTGAAAATAAAGCAAATGTTACAACCATGTTTTCAGTCTTCAGGGCTCTCATTGAAATGAACTGAAGTTTAATGAGCTCTACCCTTGGATGTTTTCTTCACTTAGGGAAGTGAGGAGTGTACAACTGTATCTGTGTTGTCTATACATGAAGTGTACACTATCTTATGTGAATCAATAATATCAAGCAGCTCCTGGTCAACCTCTAGTGGTAGGAGTTTCACATTTTCATACTTTCAACACACCTGTATAAATGGTGGTGCTTCTGAGATTTCCCTACACCTGTCAACTGTAGTGCCACAAAACCTGCTAGAAATGCAGTCCCACCCTCAGAATGCAGTTGTTGGCCATCTACCACTGTCAAAGAGGGACTGCTGCCGCATGTGTTCTTCCAGGGTAGCAGGGCATTGCCCACCTCACAGTAAGTTCTGCCTTGCATATAAACCACTGGGAACCTGATGCACACATTACTCCTCCTACACACTAAATATTTTAATAAGATGCATAAATCACTTCCTCAAGAATTCCCCAGGCAAATGCAGATTACTGGAAGAAGACAAGTCATTAGAAAAAATGAGATGGGACAGGGAAGAGGTATTTTTTATAGAGACTCTCTTAAAAATATCGAATTCAAAATGATACATTTCTGTTTTGGTAAGGAAAGAAATTAAGAGAAAATAAGAGAAAATATTAAATGAATATTTGGAAGTACTAGAGTTGCAGAACTGCACAAAATGTTAATAAATTCTCCACTCTGGAGATGTTGTAAGTAGTATTTCCCCAGCTATATACAAAGCCTTGCAATCTTTCCTTCCATTCTATTGGGGAGGGGAGGCAACTGAATCAATCTCTCAGACAGTTCTACTAATAAAATTGCAGCCAAGATACATAGCATGAGAGAGCATATAGAAAATAAATTATTTTAGTGCTCTCAACACATTTTGGATTCACACAGTTCAATTTATTCATGTGATCAATCTTGATCATTTCCACTTCTGTGCTGAGATAGACAATTTCATGAATGAATCGGGTAATCAAAAACATAAGCACCCCCCTAATATGAAACAGTGCTAAATAGAGCAATATAGAAAGGGAATTGTTGTTGATTAGCCCCGAAGGAATAAGTTTAGCAGCTGTAGAAGCCACATAAAAAAGTGACTGCAACAATGACCATGCAGCTGAAAAGCTTTTACTACCTCAGGCTGTTAGCATTTCTCTGTTATCGACAATGAAAAGAAGAAAGCTAATATGAATGGACATAACATATAATGAGATTTTTAAAAGTGAGGTCTGCTACAAAAAACAACAACAATTTCTGACACACTAGTTCTAGTTTATTATTTGCTGTTATTATAGTAGTTGTGCCTCCTAATTGGGTTGCCCAGATATCATAAAACAAAAATAAATGCTAATTTTGCAGGTACTTAAGTCTCTTTCCCTTCATTTTACTTAAGCTTGTTGCTAGCTGGTTGCAGGGTTACACCCATCATTTCTATCCAATGAAGAAAGCTGCATCATCTTGGTTTCCCTCCTCCACAGACATTCCAGGTTGTCAACATCCTTCTTAAACTGTGGTGCCCAGAACTGGACACAGTATTCCAGGTATGGTCTGACTGAGGCAGCATAGAGTAGTACTAGAAAAGGCTGTGGTGTGTGCTTGCATGTGTGTGAGTGTGTAGTGCCCATGACAGTTTCTGCAGTTTGCAAATGTGCCCTTGGGCCCAAAAAGTTAGCTGACCTTTGCTCAAAATGAATCTCCAGAAATTTCCATGCTAGTTACCAATGCTGAAAAAGACTGTAGCTGCTGCTTCTAAAATGTTTTCCACAAAGACTGTAGCTATATTAATAAATGTATTTATGGCCACTAATAGAAAGAAGACAAATAGTTCCTGGTGAATATTTCCAGTTTATTGGGGGAAATTGATTTCTGGAGTATCAACAGCATACAATCCATAATAGATGTGAGGATCCGTTTTTTGGGGGAAAATTAAGGAAAACAATCTTTAAAGATAAACAGCAGCCTAAACCAGACCTGACAGACTTGACTGATGACATAATACCCTCTTCCTCTTGTGGTGGTGACACAAAAATGCCAAAGGACACAAAACTGTCAGTCTTCTTGTTTATTTTCTATCTTAGACTAATAAAAGGATGTGTGTGATTGACAGAAGACAGAGATGGGCATGGACCCAGGCATCCAGTGTGCACTTTTGTTTGAAAAATGTATTGATGTTTTGAGGGTTGTGATATTTATTATTGCCTTTTTCTACCCCAACTTTGCTTTCCCTTTAACAACAATTTTTCAGATGCTATCTTAGTGATTATTAAATCCTCATTGTTAATAATAACTGATGCTACTTTATTAACAATTTGGACAACTGTGGGGTGCTAGAACAATGTGGCAAATAAAAATATTGAAATAAGGATCATTACCCTTTAAGCTTCCTCAAACTATAAATTACCTTTTGATCAAAAGGTAAGTAATTATCTTGGCAAACAAAGTTTTGCAATATCAGCACCTCACCAAAAGAAGGTAGGAAGGAAGAAAGAAGGGCAATGTTTATTTTTGTTCTAGAAAAAAATAGTGACATATAATTCAATATTTAGGGGTTCTTAACAATGCAGTGAAAAATATAATTGTTCTACAAAATGCAGAAAGGCTGCAATCCTATGCACATTTACCTGGAAATAAGCTCTACTAAACCAAAATAGTCTTACTTCCAAGAAAAAATGCACAGGATTGCTCTGCAAAGCAACACTAAGTACCATGACAAATTACTGTGCAAGCTGTTTTGTAAAATAATAGTTTATACTGTAAAGCATTACACATTTTGACTGTGAAGCTGGAATGGCAAAACCCAAAGAATAAGACTATGTATTGTGGAAAAGCACACATTAATTTATTTTAGTCTATGAACCTTCAGCATGATCTTGCAATTTAGAATACAATTGGGCTAGTGATGATTAGGATTTGCAGCCAGCCAGACTTACTGTTTTTGATGCTGGTGATTGGGCTACCATTGGGCATGCATTTGCACTAAGGTCACATGAAGATGTTAGTTAAGTGCTAACTGATAGTTACAAGGGTCATATGACTTCTGTTTATTTCAGCAGAAATTGCAAATGATCTTGAAAGTTAATATAAGGCTTGAGTAATAAAAAATGAGTAATAAAAAATAAAAAATGTGTCTTATGTGTATCAGCATGGATAGCTCAGTGACTTAAATGATTTTTGTTCTTCTGTAAATCTTAGGTGGTTACTCTGGGTATGTTGATACTAACCTCTTTCTGAGTGACTCCATTTTTGGAAAAATCACATTGGCACGGGGCACTATTAGTGAGGGGGGGTACATTGTCAAATCCGTTTTAACTTTGACTTGTGATGTCATCACATTTACTAATGCCCACCCTGAAGACCTGTGAATTCAGCATGTAACAGCAATCATATTGAACATATAATTTAAAAGGCACAGATGCCAAGATGTCCAAATTACCAAAATCATATGCCTATTTTGTGTATGCAGACTCTCAACTACCTCCAGGCAAAGTCCATTTAATGGACAGTTGTGTGAGTGTAGGTTGGTGGAAACAAGCGAGAGACATAGATTACAAGTTCTGTTTGAAATATGAATCCTGGGAAACTGCTTATCCTCACTAAGGCAAATTCCCAGTCTGTGTAATGAGAATATTTACTTTATGCCTAGGGGTATCACAGGATTTAATTGACTAATGCTTGCTTGCAAAGGTCACAGTAAGTGCTGAATCTGTGAAAGAAGTAGAAATACAACTAAAAAATATGAAGCGCTTAGGGACACAAGGCTTTGGGAAGATGCAGAAGTAACCAAATGTAAGTGGTGTTCATTCTGAACACTGAATTGTACTCACTAGTACGCCACATTCAGCTATGTTTGTTGCATGAACTTGCACTTTGTTCAGGTGTTAAAATCTATAAAAAGTTGCCCATGTGTCTATCTGGATGTCCCCCCGCCTTGCTTTTAGCATTTCATGGCACATGTAACAAGCACATTTCACAAGTGCACTCGATTTTCACCTAGTATGTCTTCTGCTTTAACTTCTTGGAACACCGATCAAAAGGATGTGCCCATGTCCATACACATATGCCTCTTCAACAACAGATATTTCTTACTTCTGTCATATGAAAGCTAATGCAATGATTTTCTATTATTTTTCTGTTAAGAGGATGAACAATAGCATTTGATGAACTGCCACATCCCTGACCTTCCCCTGCTGTTAATTCTGATTATGTTCACCCACATCACAACTAGTTTGGCCCTGTGCTTCTGCTGCAGCCCAGGCTTGGCCAGAGAGGCTCTGGGATTGCATAGTTCCTTTGCTCAGAATCTCGGAGTTCTGGATTTTGATTTTTTTTTTTGTGCACTGTCTTCTAGTGTTCAGCACTATATGAAGTTTTGAATGGATCCTCTAAAGCACACCCAAAATGTAGGTGTGTTTTTATTTTTTTACATTGTAGTAGTCGTCTTCAGAGACAATAGAAGAGTGTGCTTTTGGGGGGTGAAATCAAACAGTTGCAGAGTCTGCTGTAGCTGAGTAGATTGATATGGGAGAGATGTCTTCTGTTGCTGCTGGGGCAGATGAAGGCGTCCAGTTGTGCTGCCACAGATACACCATGCTGTTTCTTCTTTCTGCACTCATCCCAATGGTCATTCTCGGCCACTGCTGTGGGAGAGCACATCTTTGTATGAGACTCTGTCCTGCCATGTGATGCCCAAAATCTTCCTGACACACTGCATGTGGAAGGTGTTGCTCCTGGCTGCAATTTGCCCATGACTCACTTCCATGAAGCAGCATGCTCAACACACAAGCTTGACAGACCTTAATCTTGGTATTGGTTGTTAGTATCACATTCTCCCATACCCTTTTGGATCCACGAGCCATTGCCAAAGCTGCCTTGCCCATATGTTTGTCCAGTTCAGCACTGACAGAGAGATTGCTGGTGTAACCCAGGTAATAAAACAAATATGGAATACAATGTTAGCTTGACTCTAGAATAAAGGAAGTTATAAGGTGAGGACAAAGTTATTCACATCACTACCACCATCTTAGGCAGATGATACTAGTAAGGGGTAAATCACAAAAAAGGCATGCCCTCAACAACAGAGAAGCATAAACAAAGTAGGTTTATGCTGTAGATGAGGAATGAAAAATAGGATGTGGGGAAAATGTAAGCTGGGGCCACGGATTCAAACCCTCCCCCCACTTGCATGTAGCAGTGGGCTGAAAAGGGTTCTACAACACTAAATTAATATGTTGATCATACAAATGGTGTGAATTGTTACATAGAGCTGAACCTGTGTACAGTTAGATTGTATTTTAAGTAGTTGTCATTAGATTTTAAATGTATTTTCATACAATGAAAACACAGCAATGAATCAATCCATTTATAGTTTAAGAATGTAAATGTAAATATATTTATGCTCCTCTGCTTTTAGGGTGCTTTTCTGCTTCTTCTTGTACTCAGGGTCACCAGAGACCCTCTTTTGTTGCATCTGAAGAGAAGAATCAGAGCAGTTATCCATCCCATGTGAGTTCTGGGTCACAGATACTACCTAAGCAGTTGGGGATAAACCCATAGAGAATTGACAAACATGAATAGTTGCATTTTTAATTTTAAAAAAGAAAAGAAAAACAGCAGTTGCGTAGCTTTAAGTGTCCTATAAGTAAGCCTCTATAGATGCAGGGGTTTATACTGCAATTATGTAGAAGTAAGACTACAAATAATACAGGAAATATAGAGTTGCTAGCAGCAACTATCATTATTTTAAATTTTGCACCAGTTTTCTGGGTTAGTTGCCTTTTATTTGCCTTCTCATGAATTCTGATATGTCACGTTTATATAATAATTTTCTTGTAATGTACAGGCACAGCATCATCAACTTGACAAATTAGCAATTCCGTTTTCTGACTATGTTTTAATAGCATTAAGATATTTAATAGTGAAGCACTGCATTGCTGTTAGTGCATCATTTCAGTGGCTGAAATTATTTGTTCCTTGGCAACGTGACACAGTAAACAAGTTGAACTAAGCTTCAGTAACGTACACCCTACCATGCCTTATTGCTTAAGTAATATACAAAAGCTGTCTAGCCAGTGAACACAACAGCAGGTTAAAAAAAATAACATTCAACTCACATATTTCAGATAATAACACAGTATTTTATTATAATTTCAGGTGCAAGAGCCTGCCAACATTTCAGCCATCTGGCCTTTCTGAGGGCACTATACAAGTAAAATATGTGAATGAAAGATGTGACCTGAATACATTTACTTTTTTATTTGCTGTACTCAGCTTTCGCTAAGCTAAAGGCTCTTTACTAGAGGGTATCACACACACACACACACACACTCACACACACACACACACACACACACACACACACTGACTTTTATTTAGTTAAACTACAGCTTTCTAAATATGGGTGTATACCAATGTAGAATCTATTTTAAGATTATTTTAGTTGCAAAATTTTAATCCATAAACATAGCCTCACACTGTAGGAATGGGATCTCTCTCTATCCATCCTTTTCTATCTCTAATCAAAATTAATTTAGATCAGTAGCTTTCACTCAGTGTACCGTGGCACCCTGGGGTGCTTTGAATGATGGTCAGGGGTGTGGCAGGCAACACTGGCCTCTGTCCCTCTTTCCTTCCCTCCTCTGATGCCCTTTCCTGTCTCTGCTGCTGCCGCCACAGCTGCCTCCAAAGGTAAGATGCTGGCCTCACTTTCACCTTTGGCCAGTCTAACAGACTAAGGCTGGGGGCATCATTGAAAGTTTCTATTTTTAGATCATTGAAAGTTTCCATGCTGTATCTATTCTTTTTAAGCGCAACAGCTGCAAATGCCTTCTAGAGAATCTTCTCGTTTGTTTATTCCCTCTCTGATATATATAAATTTAGCCAATTCTATTGTCTCAAAAAATTCCCTTAAGTTGTGTGTGTAGGTCCCCAGGCCACCCCACAAAATAATTTCACATATCACACGTAATTTTAGTTTTGGTTTTTGGGCACTATTTTGGCCACAACTTTATTAAAATACAAAATCTGTGAGTGGTTGTTTAGACATTGGTTATGACTATCTGTCCCCCCGCCAGGGACAGAACTGACATTCTGAGCTCCGATCAGAAGCCAGTTGAAGGGAAAGTCAATGTTGGGAATCAGGTGAGCTGAGCGTCAGTCCCACGCCGCTCACCCAACCAGCTCCCCAAGGCTTGCCGGCCCTGGTCCCATGACAGGGATTAGACGAAATTGTGGCAAGCCCCAGGATTCCTTTAACGGAATTCCCTTCAGCGCAATAGGAGGGGCAGGCACAGCCTATCCTGACCCCTCCACCACCAGCTTTTTATAACCAATGCCTAACCACAACCTTACAAGTTGTGACGAATTGCTTAGTAGTAGGCAAAAACCAAATGGCACCAGCCAATCAGCCAAATGGCAAAATTCCTACTAGGCCCCTGCACCAAGGCAGACGACCCCATGACAGGCAAAGCAAGGTCAACCGGAAAACAGGGCAGGCGGGCGGGTGATCCGATGCACTCTGCAAAAGAGAAAGGAAAACCAGAGAACCCCAATATTTAAAGGCTATGATCCCACCCACCAATTTGCTACATGCAATTTGCCCCAGCAACCCGGTCATCCAATCAATGCACCAGGCAATAGCCATTAACCTGCCTGGCAACACAGGGCTGGCCTGGTGGCCCACACTGCAACACGCCCTTTCTGCCACCAATACGCAGGAAGCTATCTTATACCAAGTGACTAGTCCTCAAACAACAATTTGAGCATAATTCAGATGTAACATTAAGCAAAAACATGGCTGGTTTTTTTTTGGCAGGGGATAAGCAAAGTTCTTGTCATTTCAGCAGAATGTACCAACACTGCATGTTCACATTTAAACCATAGTTTAATTTAACTATGGTTTAAATAGTGAACTGAAGGCTACAGAATCTTCTTCCACGAAAGGAATCTATACTCAGCTTTTCCATTGTTTTAAAAGTCCTAACAAAATAGCATTCAAGTAAAGCATGAATGATATAGTATGGACTTTGCCTGGTGCCTAATGAAGTCACAGTGATCTTTAGTAAAACAGTTCCATAGTTTCAGAACCTCCATAGAAAAGACTGTGTTTAATCACTGTTACTCTTTGTTTCCCAGATGTACAATATAGGCTTATGAGACAAATATAAGCAATTATTAACATAGATGTCTTCCTATGTTCCTATACACCCATAAAGGGAAACTGTAATATACACAAACACCACTGATTAACTTAGAACTGGGGAATTATGGAGTAAAACACCCAATATCTAGTTTATATTTGCACATTAAATTTAACTTTTGGAGAACTGGTTTCATATAAGAGCTGAACAAAACCCCATCTTGATGTGAACTGCATGACCAAAAGGACCTAAACCCATTTCCCTCCCCCCGCCCAGAACATTTTTACATTCCGGCATCCAGCAGTGAAACCTGAACCACTCATGCACTTCACAATACAACAACTATCTATACCTTTCCTATATGCATCAGATACTATTTTAAAGTGGGGGTGGGGGGGAAGAGAAGGATATACTATATAACAGCCAGGATCTGGTGGTGGGGTGCAGTGAGCTGGGCATGCATAGAAGACCTTGAACTTATGTACTTTTGCAGGATTTTTAACTTCCTGTAGCTGCATAATATCACCCAGCTGGAACCGACCTTTGTCCATTCTTAGAATTATTTATGTCAAAATCAAACGTGGGACAATGACTTTCGTTTAATGCATTTCCATAACAAAGCAATGCTTAAAAATAACTGCTGGGGAATTTCAAATCCTGTTCTGTCCACAGAATAGTGGCTTGAATTTAAAGGCATGCTGATAGCTAGGAAAAGAATGAGCACTTTTGTATTTTGCTCTTGTAATGAATATGGAGTATCGTACATTTTAAAGCAATCTGTAACCCTGCAGATATTGTACTGTGCCATTAATAGCTTTGATTACAGCCACTCCATTAGTCCAGCTGAAGTAGAATGAGTGGATGAGAGCCAATAGGCCTCACAGCAAGGATTTACAGGGCCACTGATTGCCTAAATATTTGATCTTTGTCTTCATCGTACATCAAATACAGTATTTACTTGATAGCTAAGTGGTCACCCCTCTGTTATAAAGAGTTCATTATCTCTGCAAGTCATTTTGGGAGTTGTAGTTCTTGGAACAAATTGTTTTCTTCTACATGAAATAAAAGCTGGTTATTGACTCGATTAGCGGTAATAGAAAATAGAAATGATTTTCATTAGTAATACAGATAATGTTTGCACTAATCTCACAAAAAACCAGACCACCATAAAATGCTAATGGGTTGGCATTGGGAGTATATCTCACAGATAACTGATTTTTCTCCTACTAAAAATAAATGAGTTTACATGAAATAATAGGCAGAACTTACAATAATAGCAGAAGGACTTATTGTGTACTTTTGACCTCCTCAGAAATGCCAAATAATGGTATCAAGAAAGATAACACTGATTATGGGGTAACTATAGGGGCTCCACGAACACATTTGCCAAACACTGTAAGATAGATTCATGGGCCTCACTCAACACAGTCTTTGGGAGAAAAGTACTTCAGCAGGTAGTCAGTCTATGGCCCTACTCCTCTTCCACCCATAGATACTACAACTCTCTTACACCCCATACCAGGACTGCCCTCCAGGAACCTCTGGGGGGAAACGGAAATTCTTACCATGAATTTCTATTCCTGAGGCTCCTGGAGGGCAGGGGCCAATTGTCATCAGAGGCCAGATCATGGAACATAACGGTAACAACAGGGCCATAAATCCTTAGTATAAGGCACCAGGGTAGGCTGTTTTTATCCTGCATCTGTTTCTCATGTCTGTCATGCTCCAGAGCACCACGGACAGAGACAATAAGTAGCAACAACACCAAGTAGGCACCTTGAAACAGCATCAAGGAACTCTAAGAGGAGTCTGCAATGGGGTTGAGGGGTCTGTCTTGCTCTGACAGCCAGTCTGGAGAGGGCAGGATTGCCCCTCACCTAGGAGGATTCAAATTGGACCCTATGAACCTGCAAGAGAGGAGATATGTTTTTAAAACATTAAGTCTTGTCTGGGATGTCCTGTGTCCTGTGGAGGTTTCATGTAAGAAGGGGGTCAGGCTCCAATGAGAAGTAGAGAGAGCTTGGGAAGTTAGATCTAGGGGACCAGGAGATGTTGGATCCTGGTGAGGGCTCCAGCTTGCCCTTCAGGGGTGGCAGCCAACAGGAAATATTATGCCAAGCCAGCACTCACCCAACATCCATCTCCTAGGACATGGAGATGTCGGCATTCACAAACCTAACCTAGCCACTGCCAGCTCACTAGAAGGAGTGCACGCTTGCCTGCCCTGTCTTAGAACTCTAGCTGCCAGCCACACTTAATGTTGTGGCCACACCACCCTTTGAAAGGAAGGTGCAGGGGACCTGTTGCTTGTTGGTGCCTTTGATCTCTCATATCACAGCTGATCCTTGCAACCTGTGACTTGCCTTGTGTACTACTCTAATCTGAAAACAAAAGCCTTCGGCAAAACCAAAGTTGCAAGTTCCGGTTCTTCATCAGACATGGAGACCTTTGACAATAGTGTTCCTTCTTGTTGGGTGAGACGTTGCAGATTAGAGCTAGAAACGTAGTTCGGAATCATTTCTGAACTGAGTTATTGCAAGAATATATGTACACTGCAGTTGCTCGTACATTGTTTAGATATGCAATATATGTAAATCTGTATTAACGCTATCTGGCTAGTAATCATATCAGTTTCTTTCATTCATTCATCCCATTCATTCATTCCTTATTATCCCATGCTTCAGCCAGAAAGGCACCAGAGTGGGCAATCAGATCACTAAAAAGAGGAGGTGATGGACTCTCCTCTCCTTTTTAAGCAGAGGTTGGATGGCCATCTGTCTTGGATGCTTTAGTTGAGAGTCCTGCATTGCAGGGGGTTGGACAAGATGGCCTTTGGGGACCCTTCCAATTCTATGATTCTCTGAAAAGAAAAAGACAACCTCAAAGCACATATGGCTGTTGTTTTCTGATAAACTGTTCTCATTTAACATTATTGTGGCAACATTTGATGGTTGGAATAAGACCGTCAATTAAAATTAAGCAAAGAATTTTAGGGCTTATTTGAATGCTCTTTCAGATACATGCAATGTTTAATTCGTTTGTGAAAACTCAATGCTAATTTAAAGGAAAATGCTATAAAAATACCAGTTGCTAAAGAAAAATTAAATATGAACTTGGCAGTAGCTGTAATTTCTTACAACGTGTGGCATTTTAAACTGCTTTTAACTTGGACTGCATATAATTTGGAATGGTAATAAAAGTCATAGGTGGTGTCAAAAGCCGTATTTTCAAATTGCTCTTTTACAACAACAACAAAGAGAGAGAGGGATACTCTCTTTTTGGCTAAGCTTTTAATGAGCTCTTGAGTAGTAATTAAGGCCTGAAGTGGTGTGTTTTTTCTTCACGCCTTGGGAATAAGTACATATTTTTGTCTATTTATAATTTTTAAAAGATCAGTTCAAATTAAGGGAAGAGGGGCTTTCCCAAACACTGACATTTATTTTGGCTACAAATATTTTTTTAAAACCCTGAAGATTTTTAAAACAAAAATGTAAATCAGTCTTGTTTTCTGTTACGACGACGCAGCTGTGGAATTCACTTCCACTGGAGACTTGCCAAACTCTGAACCAGAGCATTTTCCGGAAGTATAGAAGTACCTTCTATTTGCTTTGCATATTTAATATCGAAGGTTAACTTGGAAGAGTAATTTTAATATGACTTGGTATTATATGTTTTGACATATATTGCTGCTATTTTAGTATTGTTTATTTGATGTTAAACTACCCCTTCAATGAATTGGACAGCTAGAAATTAAGATTTCATTAGTGTTCAGTTTTCATTTCTAGGCATATATACCAAGAAATACTAAAAAATGAAATAACATTTTGTTTAGTGGAAAGTGAGAATTCGGACCAAACTAAGCATGATTACAGTTATGCATGAAAGCATCTCTAACTTTAAAAAAAAAATCCAAATGCTACCAGGTGCTCAGTGGAGTGTACCTGTGTGGTTATGTTTCCCTTTCTTGGATTTCCTACTATTTGAACTGTTAGGAAAATCCTATTTGAACATGTTATGTTTTAGGTAATGGGGTAAACAGAATTTTTAGGAGGGCAATTTTCACCAGGAAAATGAGGGAAATGGAACTAACTGCAGAGGCTTAAAGAGCTGCTGTATGCAAAATAAATTAGAAAGGCAGATTCATTATTACATCTCTGTATTCTAGTTTGACTTTGAGACATTCAGACAGCTTCAACAGATAAGGGCAATAAAGTTTCAAAAATATTTATGCTTCCATATCCTGCAGAGGTGAGTTCCATAGAGCAATTGTGCAATTTTATTATTATTATTTAACTATTACATTTGCATCCAACTCTTCACTGAAGGAATTCTGAGAAGCATTAAGCCTCACAACTGTATATCGGAGACTGGGAAATTAATTCCCCAGTAACCACCAATCAGGTATTTCGAAGCTGAACAGAGGTTTGAAAGTCAGTTTCCCACACTCAAATTTGGCAGTCTAAAGTACCCCACACAAATACATCTCATTGCCGAACAGACAAGTCTTAGTGAATTGATCTTTAAAGAGACATATCATAGCTTTGCACTGTTTTTTAAAAGATGGTATTATGCAAATACATATTGTATTGAAGAGTTAGAAATACTGCATTTTGATTTTCTTTTTCCTCTGCAATGACCATTCCATTTTAGCATCAGTGAGAAAAAGGCCTGCATAACGGTGGTGGTGTGATTGTTCCTGTGCTACATTTCCCATGCGTTCATTCACACAGAAAAATAAAGTGTTTGTAAATTGGCCCTATAAATAGAGAAGAATTACAATGTGCAGTTTTAATGTGTAGTATTAGAGACTCTCCCATTGGTTGCTGTACTCATGTCCTGCTTCTGGGCTTCCCATAAGCATTCATTTGGCCTCTGTGAAAACAGGATGCTAGGATAGATGTACCTTTGATCTGATCCAATATGGATGTTCTTATGAACATACAGAGGGCCACAGGTTCCCCATTTCTGGGAGAGAATTTCTCTTCTCCTGGTCTCTTTCCCTCTGCCCCATATATTATGGCGCTCCTCTAAGATAACCACCAGTGCTTCTTTTCTCAAATTCTAGATGTTAGGGCTCTAGCCTTTCAGGGAAAATATTTCTACCAAACTGCAAGCCATTATATCTAAACTCAGCTTATGAGCTTATGTCTGACTAAAGCCTACCATGATCAAATGTGAAGGACCATAAAACACAGCAGCAATAATGACTAACTCCTGGGAAGATGGAAATGCTTTCCACATCTCCTTTCTGAAGAGAACAACACAGACCTCAAGAGTAAGCTTATTATAGCAGAAAATTCTATATTGGATACCACTGGGAGCATTTAAAGTTGTGAAGTCATGGAAGAGTTACAAACAAGCTATGAAACTGAAACTAAATAGCCTCCTGACAGGAGATACTGTATGTAGACCCCTGCCTCAAAAATCTTGGCTACAAATGGTAGGGGACCTCTGGTTATGAACACTTCTGGTTAAGCACGCTTTGGATTACGAGCTCTGCTAACCCGGAAATAGTTGCTCCCGGCTGCGAACTTTGCCCTGGGATGCAAGCGAGAGGTGCGCACGCAGTGGGAGGTGCCATTAGTGAAAGCGTGCCTCAGGATAAGAACAGTTTCAACTTAAGAATGGATCTCCGGAATGAATTAAGTTCATAACCAGAGGTACCACTGTATTTAGGCAATGGAAACACCTTATAGGCTCTCCTGTTCTGCCCAAAGGACCAGCATTGCAACAACAGCAACAACACTAAGCCCCAATATCCTCCCTGATACACACACAAAAAAGGTAAGTGTTCAGATTGTACTGTGCTGGTCCTGAGGGTTAACTGTGCGGCGAGGTCCGAGTCCAGTCCGAGGTAGAGGGTGCGGTATGGAGGCTGTCCGTCAAAGCTGAAGCGGGGTTCAAGGCAGGGAGTCGGGTGAGGTCAGGAACTTTGGCAGAAGAGCAGGACAGGGTGCAGGCAGGAACAGGCTACCAACAATGTTGCTCCTGTAACCTGGGACTGGGCTGGCTGGCTTTTATCTGCCCCGAGGCACAGGGCGGCCCTGGTCCACAGGTGACTCGCCTCTCCTGGCCTGGAGGCGAGCACTCCTCCTGCGAGAACTTAGTTCCCTCCGCCTCTCTGCCCTGAGGCTCTGCAGTTCAGGAGAGGCTGGAGGGTTACTGGACCCAGAGGCAACCTCACCTTCCCCTGATGAGGCTGAGAGTGGAACACCTGCAGGCAATGGGCCCTCCATTACCTCAGGAGCCAGAGCAGACTCAGCTGGTGCCTGCACCTGAGGATCCAGCACAGGTGAGGACCCTTCAGGCTCAAGCCCTAGCCCCAGCTCAGCTGGTTCTGGAGGCGGGGACTCCTGTGCAGGCTGGGATTCCTCAGGTTCAGCCTCTGAGTCCGAATCCCAGGCCATCACATGTACATTTCTTATGGGCAGCACCGCCAGAGACATGGATATTTTAATTAAACTCCTGCCACATCATAACACATGAGTGGGTGTGCATATGGCATCACATAAAGCTGCTGCCCAAATGTTTAACAGGATTAAGATAAGACATATTTCATACAGAAGATGCTCTGTGGGAAACATGCTGATGGAAGAAAACATTCATCCTTGCAACACAAGAATAGGTTTATGGAATTCTCTTCCACAAAGTGAGGAAAAATTCACTGAGGACTGGTCTACTAACTGCTATTAGTCATGGCGAATGGAACCTGCAGCAAAACATTGTAGTGTAGGATGCTCCTGTTCACTGTTCAAGTTAGTCCATCCGCCTGCCCCATTCAAACAGAAAACAGATAACTGGCATAATATGGTCACTGAGCATGCTCAGGCCACATTTGGCTGTACCTGCTTCCTTTTTAGTTCTGTTCATCCTAAACATTGTTTGTTGCTCTGCAAACCTTGTAGTCTTACAAGACTGATGGTATCTCCCACTTATGAATAGGTGGTGCTGTTGTTGCTACATAAAGAATGGCACCAACTCCTGAGCATCAGAAAGAGGGAACAAATGGGCCACTGCAACAAAATGTTACAGTGTGATGTGCTTTTGAGTGTACCAGTCACTCCATTCCTCCTTCCCCTAGTTTTGCTTCTTCCAACAGCCAGCATTCCATGTTTACCAAGTATGTTCTGACCTCACTAACATGCTTTTGGGGAAGTACATGTCCAACCTGCATTAAAATCTTTTATTTTTGTCCCATTTACTAAGAATGCTCGTCTGCCATTGGTGTATCTTAATCCACAAAACAAAGAGATGAAAACATTACCACTGTATTTAGTAGTCATACACAAGATGTAAAACACTAGCCATTTCTCTTTGAAACAGCACCTTTAAAAATCCTAATTCAAACATGAGAATTCTATTCAAATCTTGTGCAGGATTTGATTACCATGAATATGGGACAGAGAAAACATTTTAGAAGGCTGTAGAAAGACCTAAAAAAATTCATTCAATTCAAAGTTTTGAAGTTATAAGCCGAAACACAGAGAGAATGGGGCGGGGTTGAGACTTATCACCCAATACCAAGTATGTTTACTTTGGAGTAGCTCACACTGGGGTCAACATTATTTAATTCCTGGTAATTCTGTTTAGGATTGTATCTTTAACCATAGATTTATTATTCAGTTAAACTATGTTGACAAGAAGGGTTGCCTTTGGAAATCGAGCAATTATTGCATATTTTATCAAGAACAGGTGGATTACATTCACAGGTGCTAAAGTTATTTGCCAATCTGAATGCCAGTGAGCATTTATTAGTAACCACATGAGGATCTCTACCAGCCTCCCTTTGTGAACAGTGTGTGTGTGTGTGTGTGTGTGTGTGTGTGTGTGAGAGAGAGAGAGAGAGAGAGAGAGAGAGAGAGAATCTTAAATAAACAAACCACCTAGTAAGTCTACTTAGAAACTTTAGAGATCAATTCTATGGCAGCTGGGATGGCATCCCAGAGCAACAGGATACGCAGGATTGTTCTCCAACAAAGTTTCAATGTTGGAGATCATCAGGTATCAATTTGTGTGGCCCAACCAATACCAGAGCTTCAAGAGCTGTGGGGGCAGAAAGGGAGAGTTTCAAGGGACGACCAGAAAATGGTTTGGATACAAAGCCCATCCAGGTACCCCAGCATACTCCCCAAACCAGAAAGAGATTTAAATTCACCCGTATTCTTTTTCCACATTTTTTTAAATTTAAATCTTCAAAACACAAAGGTTATTTTTCTCTTGAAGAAACTTTGGCATTCAAGAGGAGGTAAGGATTAAATATACTTTTTATATCTGTAGAGTTGAAGTTGTTGTTATCCTTTCCTAGTTAGAAATAATAATATGCACTTTACAGGGTGATGATTGGGTTAGGATTAAAAGAATACTAACTAATAATAATAGTAGTATCAGAAATGCAGGGGACAGAGAAGCCCTTAACATGGATGAGAAAGAGGGGAATCAGAGGGAAATTTACTTGGAGTGACAGGAGCAAACTGGAACTCAGATACTCTAGGCTAACCAGCATCTTCCAAAGAAGAAGAGAAAATTAGGGGGAGTGGTAGCAGTGGTCAAATATGGAAGGAGGGAATTGGAAGATGATGGGTCATGAAGTAGAAAAGTTAACAGTCTAGAAAATAAACAAATTGAGGAAGTTGAAAGCTTTTATCACTTGGGCATGAAAGCCTACTTTTCCCCATATATGCAAAGCCATAAGTCTTCCATCTTCTGTCACTCTGAAATTGCTTCTGAATAGAGAACAAAAGCCTTCAGGCCTCCATGTTTTCCATTTTATTTCCATAGAATATATTACCTGTTATTCAAAAGCCCCACATTCTTTTACTAGAGAAGAAACATTCTTCAGTGTAGCTGCATGAACTCATGCAAATCTGCTACAACTTCAGCCTTGGCAAGAAAAAAATACAAATTTGATAAATGATGATGATGATGATAAAACTAAGCTTGTTGATGAATTCTTGCTTGCTGTCATTGGTATCACAGGCAGCTTTGTCTACAACCATGCCTCAGCAGAGAAGACTCATCACGGCCCAACAAGATAAAGACCAAGATCTTCAGCTACCTTCCACTACTCAAATTTTACCAACATATTATTTCTCCCTTTTAATAGTTACTTATTTCATAGATCATGATTTCAGCAAGCATTCAACAAGTATTTCCTTGGATTCGTGGCAAAATGTGAGGAAGACATAAGGCTTCAAGCCAACTCCTTCCAACACGCTGGGCTATGTGATGTTTGGATTGCTTCTGCCAGCTCACCTTGTGTATTACCAGCTGTCACTTGCATCAGTGGCACAGAGCTTGCCTTCTGCCTGTGAAACACACAGGTGGATGTAAGGCCCACCAGGGAACAGTGGTGGAGCTGAGCTGGTCCAGGAACTATCCATCCAGCTCAGTTGGTTAGAGGATCTTCTGTATCCCAAACTATTCTAATAGCTGGCACTGGTTGGCATAGGGACTGGTCTGGGCTTGATTGCTGCATCAGCCTGAAGTTGGTGCAGGGATGTGTCCCAAACTGTGTCCCCAACTTCCCGCTGCCAGACTTTGGATACGGTGGTAGCTCTGCCACTCTGCAGAACCTAACTGGTGACAGCACCACATTTGGATAGTGGTACAATATGGTTAATTCGATCCAGGTGTGATTGAACCACCATACCCAATAAATACTCATTAATGGCTCTCATTAATGTGTTAGACTGGAGGAAGGTTTCAAGTGGATTGCCATGGGGCCAACATTTTTATAAATAATTTGAATGAGGGTAAAGAGGGGGTGCTCCTCAAATTCAGAGATTACCCAGATCCAGTTAGCAAGACGATATAGCTTGGCTGTATTCTATCCTGATTAGGCAACATATGGAGTACTTTGTCCAGTTCTGAGTGCCACATTGACAAACTGGAGCAGGTCCAAAAAAAAGGAAGACTAGAATGGTGAGGGGTTTGGAGGAAAGCTTGAAAGTGCTGGACATATGTAATCTGGAGACATGGCAGCTGTCTGCAAATTCTTACAGTCTGGTGTGCAGAAGACTGAGCACTTGTTCTCTGTTGCTCCAGAGGGCATGACTAAAACTAGCTGATAGAATTTTCAAGGAAGCAGATATCAGCTAACTATTAGGAGAAATATCTTGATGGCAAGAGTTGTGGAACAGTGAAACTGACTTAGGCTCTCCTTTACTAAACATATTTAAGCAGAGACGGGATAGCCATCTGTAAGAAGCAAAGCAGTTGAATCCTGCATTGTAGATGACCCCCAATATCCTCTCAATTTCTATTATCCTGTCATAAAAATGTTTATTTGCAACGATTCAAAATTTGTTCTTTGTACTTACAATTTCAATTTCAGCTGTAAAACTGCTATAGGCTTTTGGATGATCTTTGCATCAGTAATTCCTTGTGGATGTATTTCTACTACAACCACACATATTTTACTTAGCATTTACAAAATTTGTATTATGAAGGTCTCCGAGTTTGGCCACGTGATGCAATAAATAGCCTTCTGCTATCTGTTGTATAGAAAGTTTGTGGACAAATTAGCATGCTTAAGACTGCAACATTTAGCTAAAATTATTTTTAAGAACCCACTCAATAGTATAGTCACAGCCTGTTTTGAAATACTGAGTACCCTTAATTTTACTCCACATCTGCAGACCTGTGCATTGCAGCATTTGGCCTTGGGCTGGAGAGAGATTACTAGCAAGTCTGACATACTTAAAGGCTGTCAAAGCTGAATTAAAGGAATACCTAAATAAGAACAAAGAAAACAAATAATGTATACAGAGATTATGAAACTAAACATACTGCTTGTACTGCAGCAAGCCACACATTTAAAATACAGCCTGAAGCATAAACAAGAGATATATTACCATATGTTTTAAGGTAATCAAAGGTTAGTGCCAAAGCATTTAAGGATGTTGTAAACTGTGAAAAGGGAAATGATAATCTTCAAAATGTTTAGAACAAAAATGGCACTTTTTTTTTGAGTCATTTTAAAAGGAAAAAACCCCCAAAGTTTAAGGTGAGGAAGGAGACTGCAGCCTGAAGAATACACATCTAATTTTTTTGAAAATAAAATATAACTCTTTTATGTTCTAGTTACAAATATGAGGTGCAGACGAAGAATATGGTTGGAACCCTCAGTAACAGGCCATTGCTTATGTTTAATATACGGAAAGGAACACATTCACTAGGCCCCTTTCTCATAGAGATGAAATGAAAGGCGCTGCGGCTTTTTCCTGAAGAGAAGCCAGAATGTATTTAGCTTGTAGTTGTTAAATGAGGCAGAGAAACTTTCATGGGCATTGCAAATCAGTCTCACCTTGTGTCTTACTATGGAGGTGGCCTTGAAGTTGGATGTGCTATCAAAGCTGAGAATGTGTTTATATTATGCAATAAAATGGACAATTTGGCATTTACAAGACACAGTAAAAGGAATGACATAGATGCTGTGTACAGGTCTTGCCTAGGCTTTGTGAACTGAGGAACAATTGCCTATTCAGCTATGGAATCAGTGGATGGACTTGGGGTAGATATTATCTCTCTTGCTTTCCTATGTACACAGTCAAACCTAGAAGCCACTTAGTACCAATGCTACCTCACATCTAGCAAAAGCTCCAGATCAAGGTGTGTCCCCAAACTATGGGCATATTTCAAGGCAAGTGCAGCCCATGCAAGACAGGCTGAACACCCAAACTTGAATCAGGCAGCCTAACGCCATCTGGTGCCTCCAAATATTTTGGACTGCAACTCCTACCATCCCCAGCCAATGTAGCCAGTGGTCAGGGCTGATGGGAGTTGTAGTCTAAAACATCTAGAGGGCTGGAGGTTGGAGGAGGCTGCTATATGCATATACCTGTGGGTAAGTACCATAATATTCAATGGGACTTACTTCTGAGTAGACATGTATACTATTGCACTATAAGTAGTACTTTTAGTATGGAATTTTGAACTAGATACAATATTGTTTATGTTCTGCTCGAGTCATTTATTTGTGTCTTTCAAGTGACTAACATTTTCATTTTACTATATTATTTGTATTATATATATATACCACTGAACTACTAGCATTTATATACCACTGAAAGGTAAAGGTAAAGGGACTCCTGACTGTTAGGTCCAGTCGTGCATGACTCTGGGGTTGCGGAGCTCATCTCGCTTTACTGGCTGAGGGAGCTGGCGTACAGCTTCTGGGTCATGTGGCCAGCATGACTAAGCTGCTTCTGGTGAACCAGAGCAGCACACGGAAACACCATTTACCTTCCCACTGGAGTGGTACCTATTTATCTACTTGCACTTTGACGTGCTTTCGAACTGCTAGGTTGGCAGGAGCAGGGACCGAGCAACGGGAGCTCACCCCATTGCGGGGATTCGAACTGCCGGCCTTCTGATCAGCAAGCCCTAGGCTCTGTGGTTTAACCTACAGCTCCACCCACATCCCACTTATATACCACTTATCTACTAGCATTATAATCGGCATTGCATTCCTTAATACATCATAACATTAAACCCATTTACATACTAGATGGCCAGCAGCCTAGAAGAATTATAATGCAAGGCATTCCAACCATCTTCAGTTCCTCATTTGTGGAATGAAAATGCTAGTGCCAGCAATGATTCTGTCAGTTTTCACTACTATAACTCTGGCTGAATTTGAGCCTGAAGCACCTGGGCATCCCAAGCATAACAAACAATAGATGACAGTCACTACTTCATCGTTATTTGCATAGTAACATTCATATATAATGGTAACGATGATTAAAGGAAAATGCTGAGGTTTTCAATACCTTTTTTCTCTCTCTACAAAAAATGCCTTCTGATTCTGTGGATAACAGAGTAGGAAAAAATAGGGAACTGACAGTGTTGCATAGTGGTTTGAGTGCTGGACTAGGACTTGGGAGACCAGGGTTCAAGTGCCCACTTGTCAAATGATGTTCACCCTGGGCCAGTCACTCACTCTCAGCCTAACTTATCCCACAGGTTTTATTGTGAAGATAAAAATGGGGAAGCATAGAATCTTGTATGCCACCTTGAGCTCCTTGAAGGAAAGGTGCGATATAAATCATAGAATTGTAATTTCTAAAGGATCCAGAGGGTCGTCTAGTTCAACCCCCTGCAATGCAGGAATCTCAACTAGATAATGCATGACAGATGACCACCCAGCCTCTGCTTAAAAACCTCCAAGGAAGGAGAATCCACCACCATCCATGGGAGTCTGTCCCACTGTTGAACAACTCTTACAGTCAGAAAGTGCTTCCTAAAGGTTAGGCAGAATCTCCTCTCTTATAACTTAATCCATTGGTCTAGGTCCTAGTCTCCGGAGAAGGAGAAAGAAAGCTTGCTCCATCTGCCATATAACAACCTTTTAGATATCTGAAGATGACTCTCATACATCTTCTCAGTCTTCTCTTTACCAGGCTAAACATACCCAGTTCCTTCAACCTTTTCTCGTAAGGCTTGGTTTCAAGACCCTTGATCATATTGGTTGCACTTTGCTGCACACATTCTAGCTGTGTTTGGACCGAGGCAGAATAGAGTGGTACTATTACTTCCCTTGATCTGAACATTATATTTCTGTATGATTTACGTAGCCTGGAAAAGCATTAATGTTTTGGTTTGTTTATTTTTGTTTTTGCTACTGCATCCCATTCATGTTAACTTATGTTAAGCTTGTTTTCTACTAAGACCCCTAGATCTTTTTCATATGTACTACAGGCAAGCCAAACATCCCCATCTTTTATTGATGCAGCTGGTTCTTCCTGTAGGACCTGGCATTTGCCCCTACTGAAATTCTTTTTTTTTTTTTTTAGTTTGGGCCTAGTTCTCCAATCAGTTAAGGTCAACTTGAATTCTGATTCTGCCTTCTGAGGCATTGATTACCCCTCTCAGTTTGGTACCATCTGCAGATTTGTTGAACATCTCCTCAATACATTAATCCAAGTTGTTTATAAATATGCAATAAATAAATGTAACTAGATAGCAACATCAAAGGAAGAAATCAGCCACTCTAACATCAGATACTTTGTTGCAGAGAAAGGAAGAAAAAAGACTCTGTCCTAACTGCAAAAAGTTTTACCCAGGACTAAAAAACTGCAGATACATTGTTGTCCAAGTGCCTAGATTGGTAGTGTGATCACTTTAAAAATTGGAGTATTTACTGAATGCCGAGGAAGATGGCAGCTAAAACATAAGTTGCCATCTTTTATTTTATAGAGCCATCTATATCCCAATTATATAGGGATTTGGTTGATCTGACTTACATCCTATGCCTTTTTAAAATGTGCTTTTTTTGAGGGGGCAATTGGCTTGTTGTTTTTATTTTAATTATGTATTTTGTGGTTTTATATCTTGATTTTATTCTGTGAACTTGCCTGGGACCACCAGGTATAGGGCAGTATATAAATTCAATAAATAGACAAAAATAAATTACATGTGTGCTGTCATTAGAGAAGGACTCAATTCATCACTGACACCATATATATCATCATGGAACTATATAAGGAATAAGATGCTGGGAAAGGAAGGGGGGGACATGTTCCTTCAAAGAGACCAAATAAAATCAAGTAAGCAATGCACAAAACTAATTAAAGTTGATGCAACAAAAACTAAAGCATTTTTGATGCAATTTATTAAACAGAAAGGCTGTGAAATTAACAGCAATCAAAAACTAATTAAAGCTGATGCAATAGAAGCAGCCAAAGAATGCCTGATAACATTTATTGAGCCAAAGAAACATGGCTGTCAAGTTAAACGAAATCAACCACATTCTGTTTTTGAATAGTAACGCAAAGATAATTATGCACTGGGTGACACTCTCTGAATAAGATTCAAGTCATTACCTCAGAAGACAAAAGGATTGACATGCAGTACTAAAGTGCTTCCACAGAAAAAGGGCCTTAATGTTTAAACCTTTGAAGAGATTCCTACTCCTAGAGTATGACTCATCAATTAAATATAACATGTCATTGTTATGTTATGATAACCATTAATTAATAACTGACATTTGGGATACTTGTGTTGCCTAACAGGGCATTTCAAGCTAGGAACAGAGCTCCAACTACTTCCCAGTGTTTCCTATGTTATACCTAAGAATCACATTAACTGACATTTCAAGTCAAAGTGCCCAGGGGCAAAACAGACTCTTTATCCTCCTATAATGCTTGGCAACCTTTCATCTCTTACATGTGGTGCAATGACCAAATGAGACAACCACCTCAGACTCAAGGAAACCATTCCAAGAGCTTACTGGATTAGGGACTTTGGGTAGCCTTGTTAAAAATTTGTTATATAACAGGATATATATTTCTTATATATCCTAAACTGCTTTGTATGTTCTTTAAAATTAAAAAGAACAAGCTGTCATTGTTGTCTTTAAATTTTTTTTATTATGCTTGAAAATAAAAAAGTATAGCACCTATATTTTCAAAAGCACCTGTCTTTCCATTTTCCCCTAAATATTCCAGAGCCAATCCATGGCCAGATAATGGCCAATTTCGCATGTTCAAATCTCATTTTAGCAGAATGAGATATGCATGATTTTCACCTGCCAGAATAAAACCCCATTGCTCATCCCTTCATGCATGCAAGCAAGTAAGTCAAGAAGTCTCAGTTAACCATATCTTCCTGTTTGATTCAAATCAGATACTATTGCTGGAAACTATTACTATTCTGGAAACTACAACTAATCCAGAATGCGGCAGCTAGACTGGTGACTGGGGGCGGCCGCTGAGACCACATAACACCGGTCTTGAAAGACCTACATTGGCTCCCAGTACGTTTCCGAGCACAATTCAAAGTGCTGGTGTTGACCTTTAAAGCCCTAAACGGCCTCGGCCCAGTATACCTGAAGGAGCGTCTCCACCCCCATCGTTCTGCCCGGACGCTGAGGTCCAGCGCCGAGGGCCTTCTGGCGAGAAGAAAAGCTACAGGGAACCAGGCAGAGGGCCTTTTCCGTAGTGGCGCCCGCCCTGTGGAACGCCCTCCCATCAGATGTCAAAATGATAAACAACTACCTGACGTTCAGAAGACATCTTAAGGCAGCCCTGTTCAGGGAAGTTTTTAATGTATGATATTTTAGTGTTTTTTGGTTTCTATGGAAGCCGCCCAGAGTAGCTGGGGAAACCCAGCCAGATGGGCGGGGTACAAATAATAAATTATTATTATTATTATTATTGGTTAATGGCTTGCATCTAAGCTTCCGGGGTATGGAAGCTAAATTGTTTTATTGTGTCTTTTAATTATGTGCAGTCATATTTTATAAAGCGTGTTCTCTTTCATAGAGAGCATGTGTTGCGGTGGGGTCTGATAGGCCACCCCTCTGTTGCTGGGCAGGTTAGCATGGATGACCATCCGCAGTGATTGGGCGGTTGGGTTACTGGGCAAATTTTGGTGTTGCCATTTAGGGGGATGGACCAAATCAAGTCATGCAGCACTGACTGGGCTCTTTTGCTGCGTGCATCGGATCACCCGCCCACCCTCCCTAATCTAGGGCTATTGCGTTGACCTTGCTATGCCTGTCATGAGGTCGTCTGCTTTTGGGGTAGGAATTTTGTCCATTTGGCTGATTGGCTGGTGCCATTTGGTTTTTGCCTACTGCGTAGCAAATCGTCACAACTTGTAAGGTTGCGGTTAGGCATTGGTTAAAAAATTGGTTTGTGGAGGGGTAAGGATTGGCAGTGCCTCCCCCTCCAATGCTGCTGCTGCTGCAAGGGAATTCCGTTAAAGGAATCCAGGGGCTTGCCATTCTTTCGTCCGTACCCCTGAATGGGGCTTCGGGCCATGCAAGCTCCCAGGAGCATGCGGGGGGGGGGGGAGGATGAGGGTCTGGTGCCCGGCTCCATGCTCTCCCCAATATTGTTTTCCCTTACTGGCTTTTGCTGGAATCTGGAAGTCAGGTCTGTCCCTGGGCATAGGAACAGATAATCATAACCAATGCCTAAGCAACCACTCACATTTATGTATTTTAATGAAGTTGTGGCCAAAATTATGCCAAAAACCTTAAACAAAAATTATGTGTGAATTGTGAGTTATTTTAGGGGTGGCTTGGGGGACCTCAACACGAAACTAGCTTTTCTACTTATAAACTACTTAGATGCTATTTGGCAAGTAAGGAGTATATTAATCAAATGATCAAACATTTTATTTGTATGCCACTTTTCCATAGTTAAAATCATGCTCAAAGTAGTTTACAACATGTAAAAAAAGTACACTAACTGCAAACATAACAAAAGTAGTCATAAACAATAAAGACATACCCTTCCAATTGTCCCTATTTTCCAGGGACAGTCCCAGAATTACAGCAGCTATCCTGGCTTCTGATTTGATCCCAGAACGTTGCTATTTCCTCTGCTAGTGCTGCCACCGCAGAGCTCAAGAAAAGAGATGAGCCAGTTGCCATAGCCCTGTCCAAGTCATGTTGCCAAGCAAGCAGGGGCTAGGTATCTCTGAGGAACACTTGTTTGAGAACAGAATCTACATATGAAGTCAATCTAGTGGTCAGGGAATCCAGATGTTCACAAAGCCAAGAGTCCAGACAGAGGGCAGGAAGCAGCAAGGTAGAGTTAGGAACCACAGACATTGTTTCCAGCACCTGACTACTACTGAGAGCTCTGTTTAAGAGGTTTGGAGCCAGCTGGTTCTCATCAGTGCATTCTGCTCTTTGTCTCTGATAGATGATCAGCTGCAGGTGGGCTCACTCCTCCTTCTCCCTCTTCAGACTGGTGTTCAACAGGTGAAGTTCACTCCTCAACCATTATACTGATGCTTGTTCCGACTGGCTGTGAGGTATAATCCTGTTGCCTCTCCATGGCTGCTACTGCCAGTCTCCTCCCTTAGGCACCTCATAGTGGCTGCTGGAGAGTTGGTGAGTAATAAGAGAGCCTGCTGCCACCAAGTCCCAGCCTCGCATGATGTGTCAGCTCTGAGGGGCAGACAGAGGGCAGGGCTACCCTGGGCAGAAAGAAAGGGGGAGTGGAGCAGAGCGCAAGGTTTGTTTGTTTTTTAAATGCTTTGTGTTTTTGTGTTTAATCTTGCCCTTATCTGAAATTTATTTATTGATGTGTGCTTTTCTTTTGTAAATCTACCAAAGAAGACAGGAGTGCCTGGTGTGCTCTGGTCCATGGGGTCACAAAGAGTCGGACACGACTAAACAACAACAACCAAAGAATAAAATAAAATCAGCATTAAGAGGTTTTCTCTGGATGGTGGAGGGTGTGTGTGCTGTGTCCCATTGGTGTAGTGGTGGTGGACACGGCCCAGGACTGACCGGCTGGCAGCCTGAAGGGCCCTGCCCTGCTTCTCTCCACCTGGCTTAGGGCGGGGCCTGCCAGGCTCCATAAAAGAATGCTTCTGCTGCTGCTGGGCAGAGAGAGCTCCGTGTTTGTTTGTTTTTTTAAAAAATGCTTTTATTTTTTTATCAATGTGATTTTAAATTGTGATTGATATTAATGCTGTAATCTTAGTTTTAGATCTTATAATTTATGTGGAAATTGTTTTCCATTTGCTTGTGTACTTTTTGATGTGTTTTATTTATTATTTATGACTTTTGTTATGTTGGTATTTATGTAAATTTTGTCATTCTGTAAGCTGCCTTGAGCATTGTTCTAACTATGGAAAGGCAGCTTACAAATAAGATGATGATGAAGAAGAAGATGATGATGATGAAATTCTTGGTGGGGGGTGGGGGAGGGCTATAAAATGGGGGGTTGAGGAGGGTCAGTTATGCGGAGTGAGAAATGCGCCTATCTTCATCTGAGCAATGTTGAAGGGTATGTAAACAAAGCATCAAACACTTTCCACATAAAACAATAAATCTAAAATAAAGATATAAAACATTAAATTCAGCAGCAACCCACCACCCACCTAAACATTAACCCCGCCCAACAACCAACAGCAACTTAAATTACAGCTGTGGTATTTCTCTGTTCTTAAATTAATCAGTAGTAGATAGGTAGCCGTGTTGGTCTGCCATAGTCAAAATAAAAAAATTCCTTCCAGTAGCACCTTAAAGACCAACTAAGTTAGTTCTTGGTATGAGCTTTCGTGTGCATGCACACTTCTTCAGATACACTCTTTAAGGTGCTACTGGAAGGAATTTTTTTATTTAAATTAATCAGTGTATAGTATTGCTCTGCCTATCTTTCTCATGGGGAAATAAGTATTCATGGCTGCTGAAAGTGTGTACATGTGCAAACCTCACTCCCCAGTCTCTGTCCCACTCCAAGAGACAAAACATGCTTTACGTCCCTTAAAGGAAAATGAAAGGGCTATTTTATTTACATTGTTTAAGTAGGCCAAGCAGAAATCATAACAGGTGACATATACAGAAACACAGAACACAGCTTCCACTATTTAAGCTAATAAGTTAACCACTGTTTCCTGTAGATCCTTAATGAATTTTAAATTATTTTTTTGAAATTACTGGAAGCAGTTAAGAAAGGGGGGGTGAATGTAACAGTATTACATGCATATTGTCTCTTATTATTAAATTTTAAACTACAATATTTATGTTTTCATTTTTCCCATCCTGCACCTGTTTTTATCTACTTTTTGCTTTTCCAGCACAGATACAATGTGTGGCATTAGAGCGGTTGTATACATGTTTTTCATAGATAGTGAAAATAGTGGCTATATTATGTTAATAAAATCAATTTACTTCTGGCTGAATATTCTCTCATTATTCAGTAAGACTGGAGGGATACTGTGTGGTCCTCTCAACACCCTTCATTACAACCTGACAACATGGTGATCTGATTTTTAATCTCACAGTCAAGATTTTCCTTTTCTTAAGTTATCAGAACGAAAGCAAAAACTGCTACTTTGGTAGGAATTTTAAAAACCCCATCAAATAAATAAAAAGGGGGGATATGTTGTGTGTTAGGAGCATATAAATCTACAGTAAGACCCTAGACGTTCCCATGATTATAAATATAGGAAATATCCACAGCTAACCGGAGCCACATTCCTATATATTACCTAAAAGTCATCAGTACAGGAAAATGCAGAGAAGTAAAATGAAGACATAAAATAGAATCCATTTGAAAGACGTTCATACCAAACCGGGGGGGGGGGATATATCATTTGGGCTAGTTTAATAGTCTCTCTCATTAGGAGAAACGAACACACACTGAGAACATATCTCTGCCTTCTGATTAAGCAATGAGCCAATACAGCTGTAAATCTTCCAGAAATTCCCCACGGTTCAACTCAAAAGAGCAGTGTTTTACTCTTTTCACCTCCTATCCTTCATTTTCAGACCATCATTGTGTTAAGTACATAGGAAAACTCTTCATCATGCTGTTAAAAGAAACAGGGTTTTTTCCTGCTATCCTGAGCAGCTTTGATACTGTACGTTCTTCTTATTTTTAGAGTGATAAAAAGATCCATAGAAAGGTAATTAGTCTATTGACTTCATAGCAGAGGAATGATAAATATTTAGGCCACAATTATTCACCTTAAAAATTATATGCACAATAAAGCCCAATTTCTTTCTCCATCTACCCTGTAGGGCAGATCTCTTTGTCTGAACTAATTTGCACAGGAAGGGAGTCTGAGGAACAGAGGCATACAGTGATAAGAAGAAACTTAATCTCTAGGCCTTGTTGATAAATTTAAAATTGACAAATCATTGGATGCATATGGCAACCACCTGAAAGTATTATCAGGCTAACTCTGGCTAATAGTCACAATGGCTGTGCAGCACTTGAATACCAGTACCTGGGGAGAACAAGTGGAGCAGAATGAACTTGCGCTCCAGTCCTCCTTGTGGACTTCCCATGGACATCTGGTTGGCTGTTATGAGAACAGGAATTCTGTTAATTTAGTCCAAAATCCATATTGGAACAATATGTTTATTAGACCAAACAAGCAGCACAAAATAGTTCTGGAGAACATAAAAAACAGTGTTACCTCGGGTTACATATGCTTAAGGTTACATACGCTTCAGGTTACAGACTCCGCTAACCCAGAAATAGTACCTCGGGTTAAGAACTTTGCTTCAGGATGAGAACAGAAATCGTGCAGCGGCGGCACAGCAGCAGCGGAAGGCCCCATTAGCTAAAGTGGTGCTTCAGGTTAAGAACAGTTTTAGGTTAAGAACGGACCTCCAGAATGAATTAAGTACGTAACCAGAGGTACCACTGTATACTATTTAGTGACATTTTGGTTGGTAATAAAGATAATGTCTTATTGTGGATTTCGGTATTATTCTCATTGGCCAATGAGATTGGAATGCTTTATTGCAATCCAAATGCATATTTTAATTCATCGTTGTATATAATTTTATGTGTGTGCTTACTTAAATTAATATTCTTTCTTGAATTGCAGTTTGGCAATATGTTTTTCTCACTGATCTAATATATAAAAGCTGATATATTTTTGAAGAGTACCATTATGATCAATGACCAGAATTGTGAATTGACATAATAAACTCTATATATAGGACAACAGCTAATGAGTTGCAAAACTTTTTTTAAAAAAATGACATTTAAATATAGTATATAGTATATTAAATAAGATATACAAGTTAAAGAAGGTATATAAGTGCCCATGATTCTTGACATACATCACATGATTGGATGAAAAGGCAAATTTTCCATGAGATAAATCATATTAGAAAGTGCTGCAAAATTAAATCTGTTAAGAACAAATGCAAAGAATGAGGTGTTTGGGCAGAAGGAGATGAAAATATATTTGAACATGGCCCTTTCCTTTTCCAAATTCATTTGTTAACTACCACACCATCTTTCCTATCTAAAAATAACATTCAAATGCTACAAAATGCTGAGTTTTCATATTAGATTTTTGCTGGCTTTACTTTATTTTGCACTGTAACACATGGCATGTAGCTAACTGAGCAATTTGATTAGGGTATTTCAATTTCATGCCATGATACTGAAGGTCATGAATTTAATCTTCCTCTATTCAATGTCACCATTTCTGCTACTGCCCATAAATTAAGTAAAGCAACACTTTTGCTGAATAACTGGCCATCTACTATAGAAATACCCTCCAACAGCCCTTCAAACAAAACAAGCCAGTGTTCGTATTCTAGGTCTCTACCTAATGGGGGCGAATCCTATTTGTACCTCCACACTGTCTGTGTGGGGAATGAGGACATTCAGAACGAGAGGGTGGTTTGTGACTTCAGAAGAAGAAAGGGCTGCGTCTAGCCTTAAACGCAGGCCATCAGCAGTGCCAGTGCTGACTTCATCCTAAGGAAAACATCAATGATTGGGAGCAGAGAAGTTTTCTATTTCTCTCAATAAGGGCAACAGAAACATATCTTCCCTGCTTGCAAACTTTGTATCTTGATAGGATACTGAGTGGAGCTTATGCTACCTTTGTGCAATCCTCAGGATATTCATTGAGTGTAATCCTATTGCATGCTTACCTGGGAGTAAGTCCTATTCAACTCAGTGGGACTTCTGAATAGATCAACTAGGATTGAGCTGCTAAAATATTCCTTTCATCATCTTTCTATTGTTTCATCCAATACAGTAATCTGTTCCTGTTCCAGAGAAAAAGCCTCTGGGCGAGTGGGTGTGGAATTACCTTTCTTTTTTGATATTTTATGTTTTCTAGATTTCTTACTGCCATTTGAAAGCACGGACACACACACCAAGTATAAGCATTATTGTGTCTCAGACTAAAAACTTGTAAGTATATTAACTGCATTTTTGCACTGTAATTCTATCTGATATTTTCATTGAAGAATAAGGTGTTTCTATATGGAATTTATTGACCAGGTTTAAGGCAGAGCCCTATAAAACTAACGCCCATGCTTTAAAACTGACCTCTCAGCATCTTGGAGGAATCTGCCATATTCCACACCTGCATGTCATGTCTCCTAGCCATTTGCCAACCCTGTGTATTTGTTTGTGGCTGTCACTTCACAGTAAAAGAATGTGGTGGGGTCCTTCCATAGTCTTGGCAAATAGCTACACCTAAGCACTTGCTTTCTTTCCCCTTCCAGCTGAAGGCTCAGAACTGTTGCTTCATTTTAGCGGATTATTCAGATATAAAACTTCTGTGCAGAATTCACCAGTATTTTGCATATGTCTATAACATGTGAAGTAGCTGTTTTAGTACTCAAATGGAGAACTGAGTTGCCAAATTTAAGGTAAACAGAAAAGTAATTAAATAAGTATTGACCAGGAAGAAGACCCCACAGAAACATTTGCTTACAATCCCTACCCCGCAAGTAATGCCATCTAAACATTGTATCAGGATGCCACAGATACAATAAAGCCAGACTACAATCAGAAAACAGGAAACAACCTACATTTAAAGCACACAATACTAGAAAGGTAGTCCAAGCTACAGACCACAGGTCAAGTCACACAAACTTTATGCAGTCAAGGAATTAAGGAATTAAGGAATTAAGGAATCTAGAAACCATTTTTGTATGGGGAATAATGAGCTGCAAGTCTAACCCCAAGTGAACAGATGAGAAAGGAAAACTAAAAACACACCTAGAGCAGATAGGCAATAGATGTGAAACCAAATATAAACTAATTAAATGTATAATAATATATAATAAAAGTATTCAATAGCTTCCCATACTTTATCATATGGCAATCCTTATAACAATCAAAAAACGTAGATCAACATCATTATTTCCATATTGTGGACTACAGCTCAAGTCACACATACATATTATTTGATCAAGGAAATAAATACATAGGCAACACAAAAATATGTTCTCTTGCACTATGGGTGAGCGCACACATACAACCAACAGCAATAGGATCAAGATCTGGACCATGGTCCTACCCGGTCATGGGCTATGGCTGCTTCAACTATTCTCTCAACCCTGAGTAGGTAGTGGGAAGCCAAATAAACAGCACAATCTGGTGGGTGCTGGGTGCCATACTTTTAGAGGGACAGTCACTATATTGAAGCAGTCAGCCAGTATGGCTCCTTTGCACTTCTTCTCTCTCTCATTCTCCCCAACGCTGGCCATCACACTATAAGGGCAGCTGTCTGCCGCTATCATGAGGCATAAACACACCATCACTGTTTTGAGTAAGCTTGGGTCCTCCATGCTACTGCTCAGTGATTGAGGAACAGCCTCTAGAACCAAGGGGTGGTGATAATTTCAAGTATCTGATGTACATGCCCACATGCCTGCTAGAAAAGTGTTTTGAAAAATAAAAGGTGACAGGAAAACTAGACTGTCACAGAAAACTGGGGAGCCAGATTCCCCAGCCCATACCCAAGAAAAACCAACAGCGGAGCAAAAACAAGTCAGTTAGCAATCAGAACCAAGAGGCATTAACATAGCCCAAATATCAACATCTTTACATTTTTCTGATTTCACTCCCAATGTTTGCCAGATTCACAGCATTCAGCCGAACATTTTTTGAGCAACCACCACCAGTTTTAACATTACTTATTTATCTTTCATTTGTCTGCATGCCTCAGTCAGGGCCATAGCTACTGAGACAAGCTATCCAGGTATTTTGCTCCATTGAAGCCTCCAGAGAGGTGTCATTGAGGCTCTGGAGGGGGATTCCAAACTGAATCTTTGACCCGGGTAAAATAAAGCCGAGTTTTGGCCCTGCCTCAGTTTCACTCCATTGGACAGACTCCTGGATTTGACCATGGTGCGCAAGCGAGCAATTCTTGGCAAATAAATAAAAAACTGTAGGAGATTATTAAAAGAGTTTATACTTTTTTAAATCAATAAATTATTTATTACTTAAGTAAGTTGGAAATCAAAGCATATTCACCTTTCTTGTCATCGAAGTACAGAGTCTGTTGAGCTGGATTTGACCACTGGAGGGAGGTGTTATCATTTTGATCAACCCTACAGGTCAACGTTGCTGTTTCACCCTCGATAACTGTAACATTCTGTGTGAGCGGAAACTGCCCTTGGCTACCTGCAGGGAGGATATATAAGAAAAAGAATGCAGGTTAGGTTACTGCAACACATTATAGGTAGGGATGTCTCTGAAAATGGTTTTGTGGTTTTTATGATGTAATGTTATGTTGTGAACTGCCCTGAGATCCATGGATGAAGGGCAGTATAAAATTTAATAAATAAAACAAAACATTGCATTAAAACTTATAGGGGAATAGTAATAGCTTTAGTCTCCCAGAGGCTTGTACATTGGGTAACTGTTGTTTTATTAGTTTATTTGCAGGAAAAATAAACATAAGAAACATTAGTATTGTCCTATAATGCTTGTCCGTCCTTGTCATAAAGATAAGCAATTCAGGGAAAACAACCTCAATATCTGAACTATTTACCATATCTGTGGATGATGAAGAATCACAATATTCATGCGATTGTGGTAAGCTCCACCCATGCCCCTTAAGCTGTCATCCTTACAGAGTAGTGCAGGAGGGGCCACTGGAGATAAATTAGAGAAGCAACCAACAGCTACTGTGTCACAAGGAGGGGACTTTTGGTGGTGGAACTCAACACAGAGAAGGTGGAGCCAGGGCTCCATGCAAAAAGACCTGTGCTGGAGCAAGTATCGATTCAGAAATCATGCATTTGCATCGTGCTGGCAGCAAACGCTCCATTGCTAAAGGGAAGAAAACTTATGGAAAGTATTATTTCACTGGGTCTACACTTTGTAAAGATTTATTTATTTATTTTATTTTTATGCTACCCTTCATCCAAAGATCACAGGGAAATTGATAAAATACAATATGCGCCAAGTATGAATAACATTGAATATCACCTGTGACATATTAAAAACAAAATGCATCATATACTGCATTATTTATTTAATCCAAAAGAAGCACAGGGCACAGGGCAGCATGCAGTAAAACAACATCTCTAAATAAAACACTTTCAAATAACTGAGACACAATGAAATATTAAATATAATTAAATCCATGAGCCTGAATTAAAAATTTAAAACTGAAAACACATATAAAACACATTTTTCCTTCTCCACATTTTCCACTCATTCTTCCTGCATTTTTAAAAATGGCCTTTGCTTCCCAGCATCTGTTGATGCAATACGGTAAAACCTAACTATGAAAACAGTCATAACTTTGTGTTTGATATGAGTATGAAAGCAGTTTATGGATAGAGACACTGAAGGAGTACAATAATGGTCATTTTTGTCTGGATCCACTAGTAACCAGGCAAACGAAAGTCAAATGGTTGATGGGGGGTTATGCACAGAAAAAAATGAAACGCATTTAAAGCACATTCTAAATGCTTGCTTGGATTTCTCTGCCTTTTTAATAAATCAGGGAACGAGGCCCCCCCCCATGCACTGTTATGGAGTTACAGGTTGTGTAGCAGTTAGAGTGTTAATCTAGGATTTAGGAGACCAGGGTTAGCCAAGTCCCCACTTAGCCACGAAACTCACTGGGTGACCTTAGGCCACACACTGCCTCTTAGCCTCAACTACCTCACAGGGCTATTGTGGGGATTAAATGAGAGGCGGGAGAACAAGGCATGACCCCTTGATTGTATTGGAGAAACTGCTGAGATACAAAAGCATTAAATACATAAAATACACCATATAAGAACTAGAAGAAGCTAGTTATAATTTGTATGTTCATGTATAGAACTGCTTTTTCCTGGTCAGATCTCACTGTCAACAACAACAACAATAGTAAATAAATTATAACTTCTTTTTCTTTCCTTTGCTTCTCTACTGGTGAAAAACTCACTTATTCACCTTGCTAAATATGGATCATGCTGTTTCAAAGGAGAATTATAATTTGATGTCCCTCACAAATCTACCCAGTTTCCCCTTCTGTCTTCCAGTCTCGCCTAGATACTCCTCATTAGCTGGAAATGTGATGATTTTGCTTTGCCATATGTGGCTCCAGCATGTGCAGAAACTTAACAGCTATCTTGTTACCAATTATTTGAAGGAGTAAAAAGAACATGTATTTATTCTACCACCTACATCCACATCCATGAAGAGAATTGAATTAGTAATCCACACCGAGGGACAAAAGCATAAATTCCTCTGAATCACAATGCACATGAACTGGAACCATATATGTTGTGAAACATTTAGAGGTTGATTAAACAAGATAGTGGTCTTCTGGCAGCACTTTCCAAATTGTGGCTCTAGTTAACCGTAGAGAATGTGTAAAGAAATATATACGAAGGGGGGGGGGAGCCAAACGAAAATACCCTGCACTGAGAGCAACAATAAGGATTATAATAATAAAAACAAAAACATCCTGGTAATAATTACTGCGTTTGGAATAAGCTTAGCAGGATGTTGAAAAGCAAGCACCAGCATTATAGTATATGAACATATCTACACAGGTGAAATATGATCCTAAACCAATGATGCTAAAATGTAGCTCAAAGTACATGGAGAACGTTAAGTTGGATTGCCACTTGAGGTCAAATCCACAAAGTCTAGAGCTGACTTTATTTTCTTGTAACACGAAGAACACTTAAAAGACTAAAAGTCAAGAAAAAAAGGTCCAGGGGGTTGTTATGTTGATCGGCTGCAGCAGACTAACAAAACAACCAGGAGTTATTTATTTTCAAAGCCTAACAACTTTATTAAGGCACAAGCTTTCGTGGACTACAGCCCACTGCAACAGATGTATGGCATGTATTTGTCTGCCTATCTACACACACACACGGTGTGGAGTGAGGATGTAATAAGTGGGGTCAAAAGGAAAGGAAATGCAGAAATCCAGAGACAGTGAAAATTAAATAGTTAACTGTGGCTTCATTCTTGCAGCAAAACAAAGTTTCATGCTGTACTTAATATGATGTATATGCTTGTTTTACACTGGCATCATCTCTATAAGGGGGAAGGGGGGTGTCATCTCTGAAGCAGTGCTGAGAAGACAAACATGCATGTTTCATTTCTGGCAAAATATTAATGAGAAGAAATGGAACAAATGCCCATGTCTGTCAAGCTGTATCCTGAGTAATTCAGAATATCTCACAAAGAAAATAATTCTGCTGCTTGAAGGCAAGCAAAACACCCAGTGGCTAATAAGATATGTTTTCTGCTTTTGATCATTTATGCATTCTTCATTATTAACAATTTCACCCATCATGTCAATATTTACTTTCTTTGATGTTCATCGCTTTAGCAATGCCGAGCTAGATTTACAGGAACGCTGCTTATTCTGCTTATGCATAGGCAGCCTGCAAGTGCAATCACCGATATAAATTATGATAGAACTTCTTATATTTTGGAGATTTACACATATAAAACAGTATGAATGAGTTACGCTCTGAACTAGGACCTGTAATTCACATTTATATGTACCTCTCAATCACACATTTGAGGTGTTTTATTATTTGAAAACTGCACTGCACTGAGAAGTAATATTTTGTGGCACCATGGTACCTTTCGGTGGCGGAAAAATGGAAACTTCACTGACATTATCCAGTTTTTAAGGGCTATGAAAATGCAAATTTAAAAATGTGTCACATTTTTATACATTGCATAAAGTAGAAGCAAAGGGGAAATTAAACAGCATTCACTGCCTTTACTTCTGATGAGTAAATTAAAAACTATGAAAAATTGCCAAGGTTTCTGCTCACTTCACCACAGGGGATTCCAGCTGACTTTCTTTCCATTTCTATTAGCTGACTGCTTTCCATCTGTATGTCATGAAATTGCCTCTTAAAATGTTGTCCTTCTGTATTATATATGCTTAGAACTACCAATGCAATCTGTTTGGATTGTATATATGGTTCATCACAGATATTTAGTATCATTTAGATGCCATTCTATGTAGCAAAACACTTAAAACATGGCAATTTTGAATACTGAAATACATGATTTTGTTGGACTTGTTGGTGTGCCCCTTTGGCCCACAAAATAACTACCAATATGGCAATGCTGATCGGCTGAGAGTCTCCCTGATGAATTAGTTCAGCAAGCTGCTCATGAAGCTAGCAGATGTTTACGGTGTCTAGGCCTGTAGAAACCTTATGGACCCTTTTCCTTCTCCTCCTCCCAGGAGCAAATGTCAGCACAACAGAGATCTGGAAGCATGCCATACAGCAGCACAGACAGAAAAAGCTGTCATGGAATACAGGCATGGTGCTGGGTACTAATTTTATTGGGTAGTTTAGTTTTACTAAGATCATTTCAAAATGCACTGCTTACAGTGCTAATTATCCATTTATGTTTTACGACGTTTCTTTCTCAGTGCTAATTCTGATATTACACAGTTCCAAAGGACAGAGAAGCAGAAAGCAAAATTAGGTGGCAGACCTGTGACCTTAAAAAAAAAAGTTTTGGGGAAAGTTCTGCATGAAACATACAGCTGTATTGTAAACAAGATTAGGTATAAGGAAAAAGATATAACATGGAGAATTCTAAAGCAAAACAAGGGTGCAACTGAAACAAATCCCCTAGTTCCCTATTAATGCCCAGTAATTTCTGTTCATTGCAACAAATGAGCTATTTATTGGTAATCAACGTAAGTGGCCAGAAGAATTGCTTCTATAATTGTAAAGGGAGGAGGGTGTAGATGACTTTGATTCAAAACAAACTGTTTTGCTAATGTCAAATACTGAATGTTATTTAAGGACATAGGAATGAGTGGTGCTGAGCAGTCTTGTGACAAATGTTTTCTAAGCCATAATTATGACAACTATGAAAAGTAATTTTGTTGGAAATGAGATTGACCTTAATTAGACAGACATTATTATTATTTTTGCCTTTGCTACAATGAACATAAGAGCACAATAAGATCCCTGCTGGATCAGCCCAAAGGTCTTTCTTGTGTCCAGTTTCCTATTTTCCACAATGTCCAACCAGATGATTCTGGGAAGCCCTTAACAATGGTTTATTCCTCCTAAATGTGGAAATTTTATATAAGCAAAAAAAAAAGTTAAAATGTCCAGTTCTATGCTAATTCACAAGTAGATTATTTGGAGCAGATTACATTGGGGTCACCTTCCGTGATGTAAGGTCACCCACTCAATTACTTGCAGGGTCACAACTTCACTGGAAAGCCAGATGAGCTGGAGTTTAACCAAAATAAATCTATTTATCAGATTGTAGATCTAGATTCCAAAGAGCACACAAGTGACTCCAGGTGGGTAGTGTATAGTAAGAAATGATGAGCACAAGTCCATACAGCTATAGATAACAAATATTTCACCCATCAGTACAGTAGTACCATCTAAGCCAGGGGTTGTCAACCTGGTCCTACCGCCCACTAGTGGGCATTTCAGGATTCTAGGTGGGCAGTAAGGGGTTCTACAAGTTGAATCCTCCTTCCATCGAGCACTGGTGGGCTGTAAAGAAATTTTACCATCAAGAAAGATGCATTAGTGGGTGGTAGGTATAAAAAGATTGACTACCCCTGATCTAAGCAATCACATCTGATCTAACCTTCTGAACAGACAGTTAACTTTTATCTTTAACATTGATTTATGTATTATGGGATTCATCTTCTATATTTCATTTCAGAAATGAATCTCTCAAGGTGGTTAATATAATAATTTGAAAACATACAAATATAATGAGTTTTATTTGATGTCTCTCTGCACATCTGACATGCACAGCTGACAATGGTTCTCCACCCCATACTATGAAGGTAGCAATGGATGCCTACAGCAGCAGCTAATGCATCATTTTCCCCTCTTTGAAGCTGCCACAATAATATTTTTAATAAACAGTGTTGCCTGTTATAAATTCTCTCTTACAAATGTGTACGTTTGGCAAGATAATAACAGGCCACCCTCAAGCAACAGTAACAAGCAAAGGAACATGACCTGGATCATAGGTGAGTGACAGAGCACATGCTTAGCATTTGAAAGGTCCTAGATTAAATAATTAGTATTAAACAATTAGCATCACAGTTAAAATTATCTGAGGAAGCAGGTGATAGAAAGGACCTTCAACTGAGTTCCTGGACAGCAGAAAATACTGGCTATAGATCAATGCTTTGCAAATAATAAATGCACTTGAGCCAGCTCCTCTATGAGATAGAACTGTAGCGAAATTCATATATTTTCATTTCTTAATTTCATGCATATGCAAATTCAACTACAATTCTAATTATTAACCAACCAAGACTTTTTTCATCAATGTATATGAACGTAAAGAACATAAGAAGGAGGGATATAGGATAGAAGTTTTAAAAATCATTGCCTTATGGCAAATCTATTAAATGTTATTGTCCCAGCAAACTGAAAAGGATCAAAGCTAGCCTATTATCAAGAATAAAACAACTTCTGCTATCAGCTATAAATTATGAATGGAGTAGACATTTTTTTCTTTGTCAGCTAGTACTACAGAACATCCTGAATGAACATTGACTGCTAAAGCTCTCATGTTCATTTATGATGAATTATGCAGATCATCCAATACCAGAACAATATTAAGGTGCTGGAGTTCGTATTCCTAAACATACGTTATGAATTCCAATGCACCAGAGACTTTCTTTCATATTCGCACAGGGCCAATAATAGGGAGATAATATTTGATATCAGCTATCAACTGATAAAGTGAAGGCTACTTCTCACACAATATTCTGTTTCATTGGGACTCCCATCTGGCTCAATGCAGTGGCTTGCAATCCCCTAGTCCTAGTAACAGTAGTAAAGTCAGCACAATTAAAATGAGATTCGAAGATCCTGCTCTGAGCAAAAGCAATCTCGATAGCTCTGGAGTCATGGACACTGTGGGATTGGCAATGGTAAGCAATGACCAGGTTTATCATGCTGCACTACTGCAACATACATTATAACATTTATAATAACTTTCCTTCCATAAATGGAACTGGGTTCACTGAACAGGGCTTACCCCATCTCCAAATATCTGCTTCTATGAGTTGATGGACTTTTGGGAATGATTTATAGTGTGAGGGGCTTCAGATGGGTGGAGAAATTGAAGATAAAAAAATGCACCCTTTTTATGTGAAGAGAGGAACAACCTACGCTACTGTTTTATTAATATACAAGTTTTGGAAATTGAAGTGATTCTGCATTCAAATTAAGAGGAAAGGTAAATATGACACTGAAAAGAAAAGAAGTTTCATTGGAGTGTAGAAAACTGTCTCCAAGTTTCTAATGATCCTGAATTAATATGAAGTATATTGAGGAAATTAATAGTGACAGATGAAATACTGTAAGTCCACAGCTATGTAATTTATGAGAAGATAAAGAAAAATTATAACTCATTAGAACAGAGCTTTCCAAACTGTTCATGTTGGCGACACACTTTTTAGACATGCATCTTTTCGTGACATATTAATTGTGTTTTACTAGTAAACCGGTGGGCTGCCTACTCCAATTCCAGCCCTGGGAGAAGCACAGGGAGCATTCTCATGACACATCTACACACTGCAGCCGACACACTAACATGTCGCAACACATAAGTTTGGAAAGCTCTGCATTAGCTCCTAACTTTTCTTTGGCAAACTCCCTTGCAGCATCCTTTGCTCTTTTACACCCACCCAGCCAGTCATCTCTTATCACAGAATCATAGAATAGGATTATCTAGTTCAACCCACTGCAGAACAGAAATCTCAGCTAGATCATACATGACAGGTGGCCATGCTATCTCTGCTTTAATAATCCCAAGAAAGGAGAGTCAACCACTTCTCATAGGAGTCTTTTCCACTGTCAAACAGCTCTTACTGTCAGAAAGTTCTTCCTGATATTGAGTCCTGATTCTCCTTTCTTGTAACTTGAATCCACTGGTTTAGGTCCTAGACTTTGAAACAGGAGGAAATAAGTTTATGCAATCCATTCATATATAACCTTATTCTAGGTCTTCCTTCCTTCCTTCCTTCCTTCCTTCCTTCCTTCCTTCCTTCCTTCCACTATTCTCCTCTTGGCAGCCTGGTTGGGGCTGACATTGCTAGTTTCTAATGAGCTGGTCCTATCCAAGGCACAGTCTATAACATTCTCTCTAGAGGATGAAACCCTGTATTTGAAGCATTAACTATGCCTAGGGGCCAAAACTCTCTCATATCTAATAAAGTCAGCCTCATTATTTATTTATTTCACTTATATTATACTTCATAATATATCCCACCTTTCTTCCATCATCGAAAAACATCATGATCTCCTTTAAGCAAAGCATATGTGTGGTTCCCAAGAGTTCTCTAATCCAGGTACTGACCAAGCCCTCACTTGCCTACCTGCAGCAAATAAATGCCTGCATGCACCTTTGGCTATAGCATGAGGGCCCAAAGTGCGGAGCCATAGATCTGTTGCAGTAGGTACCCTTTGCTGAATCTTCCTAGAAGTATTGACAAAGATGTCCTGTGATACTTCCCACGTGCCCCAACATTTTGTGTTTCTTTTACCTTGCCCCTGGAGTACACCACAATCCTCATATGGGAAAATGTCACTAGAACCATCCAAAAGCCACAAAAAAGTACAACACTATAAATGAAAAGATTTTGGGGTATCACTTGCCATTTTGTGGAGCTGTAGCAATGAACAGTAGCTCTAGCATAAAGACCATTCATATGACAACAACAAATACCTGTATTGGTGTACAGTCTCCAAAGAACTACTTTCCTGCTTCACAGCCTATTTCCTGACTTCTCTAATAAAAACTTTTTAAAAAATCCTCTCCAACTTTGAGCAGATTTCTGCATTGCATGTATACTACTGGTATCTAAGCAAATCCACATTCAATTTTTTAAAGAGCTTCATAAAATAAACATAAACTTAGATTTTGTGATGAAGTTCGTAGAGAAACAGCTGTTAGGTTTAAAGTTATTTTAAGATTAAGAAAGAGAGATTTATGTGTAGCGCTGTCTTATCTATTAAAATTTGTTTAAGGTGAATTCAATTTGTATCTCAACTGTGGTAACTACAAGGCACACATTCTAGAGTACAGTCAGTACAGTAATTCAGTTACTGTAAATGATTTTGGGATAATGACATATTTAATTTTAACTCAGTATAGTCTACAAAAAAAATTAAGAATAGATATTTTGAAGTAATGTCCAACTCAATCATCACAATGTGACTCAGAGAATAATTGTATTCTGTCATTTACCACTGTCCACTCTTTTTGAATTAACAGAATGTATGTATGAAAGATAAGGTAGATATTCCACATCTTCCTTCCTTATTTTTCTGATTGTTTGTGCAGTCACAAAATAAATATTCAGTACAGTGTGCCACAATCTTAAGTTCCAGAAGGGTTTATCTCAGAAAATAACAGGAAATAAAAGTAAATCCCTCTCGCTCCAAACGAATTCTGTTATATTACCCAAGTTACCCAGTTTCCCCTCGCCCCATAATCTAGTGTGTGTAAACAGAGTAGGAAAAAATACACACTAATATGCATGAGAATGCAGTAGATTACAGGAATAAGATACTCCCACGTGCATGACCAGCACCACAGAATAAAACTGGGGGACTTCATGTCTACCTCTTGACAGCTGAGTTGTGGGGTGCAGTGCTGCAAGTCAATATTCTCTCCCCAGTTTATCTATCTGAAACCGTTGGCAGAAATCATTGGATTGTCTGCTAAGCCGTGTCATCAGTATGCTGATTACACTCAGCTCTACTTTACTTTTAAATCTGAATCAGGAGATTGCAATAAGCTGTTGTTAGATGGCATGGCTGACCATACTGCCACATTCTGCACTTCAGGAGCTACCAAACCAAACATTCAGACAGCTCCACAAAGAACACATTAAATCATCCAACGGTGAGATTATCAATGCATGAGCCACTGTAGCCAAGCTATCCTGTTCAAGAATTGATACAGCTGGCACACCAGCTGAAGCTAGTAAAAAGAGGCCACTTGAGCATCCAGTGACAAGGATGAATAAAGGAGTACTCCCAAACAGGTAGCTGACCTGAACAATAGAGACACTATGTTAGGAGCACCAAAGGGTCTCCATCTTTTAAGAATTCTGGCTCAAATTACTGGCCGCTGCCCCACCCATCACTGTGTCCAGAAAACAGGCCCTGGGCTTGCACATGGCTCAGATGTCAAACAAAAAATTCCGTTTTTAATTTATTTGCTTCAAATGTCCTCCCACCTCCCCAGCAGATTTGTGGAAGTTCAGTCACCAAATTTCTTGACTTTGGGAGGCTTTCTGAAACAAAAATCTGGCATAAGATGATAATTAGTATCTCTTGAGGAAATGATGTGATGGAATGATATAGAAAAGGTCGCTGTAAGGAGGACAAATGTAGGCAGAAACCTTACAACAAAACCCAGAATTGAAAGCTTAACTTGCAGTAAAAGATACTGACAAATTGGGCTACTTTCTATTTTAATATCAAGTTTCTCTCTTTTAAATTCAGTCTCAGAAAACCCAAGGAGAAGAAAAAGGTAATGGCTGTGTGTCCTTTGATTTCCGCCCCCACCCTATGAAAGCTAGCACTCATGACAGTATCTTTACTGTTCTGTTTTAAGATTTAATAGTAAAAATACTGTGACATATTTGAGAAAGAAATTATTTAAAACATTAAAACAGTCATTAAAATCAGCCCAGCTTAGGATCCTTGTTAAGCAATGGAAATTATGAATTCAATGAGCATTTCACTAAGGAAAATTTATTACTCAGTATCAGCCTTTACCAAAACCTATCAAAAGCAGAAATATTTAGGAGAAGTAAAAACCAAGAAAGTCTACAGAAGCCTTACATTTTAAATCAGACTCTTGTAGAATATAACACTTTCCGGTGCTTTTTTCCTCTTAAAAAATGTTTAGGGGTTCTCTCATTTTCCTACTCATATTGAAATACTGCCCCTTAATGAGGCCAAACTTAGATTCACAAAATGTTTAGGGGTATGCATACCCCTGCGTCCCCCCAGGGGATAATAGCACTACTTCAGAGTAAATTTAAGAACCATGGTTCAAGCATTTATGTCACTGAGATAAAAATGAAATGAAAAGCAGAAAAGGGCAGTAACAGTCAATTAATAAACTACTAAATTAAAAGGTACAGAGTTGATTATATCCTATTTATTTCTTTCGAGATTCCAAAGTGTCACCCCAGAACCTCATTTGATTTGTGCGCTGAAGATTTTAATATGTCACTGAGAAAGAGGCAGGCATATCGCCACTAGACTCTGTCTGTTAACTATTTCCCAGGCATTTCTCTAGTTAGATAATTTTAGACTCTGAACTTGATAGTCTTAAGAAAGTCCTCTTTTTGGAAATGTGTGTTTCTTCACCTACATCAAAATGGAATAAGTCAGTTCGGAAACTTCAGCTGGTGCAAAATTTGGCAGCCAGGTTGCTCACCAGAGCAAAATAGTTTGAGCATATTACACTGATCCTGGTCCGACGGCACTGGCTGCCATTTACCGTATTTTTCGCTCTATAACACGCAGATTTTTTCTCCTAAAAAGGAAGGGGAAATGTCTGTGCGTGTTATGCAGCGAATGTGTGGTCCCTGGAGCCGAAAAATGAGGCAAAAATCAAACCGCGCTTCAGGGAGAAGGGAGCTCCGTGAGAGAGGAAGTGGCAGCATTCCTGCATTCTGCCTCAGGGTCTTACTACCCACCCTCTCTGTTTCGTTACTGTGTTTGCTCAAACGGAACAAAGAGCAGGGAAAGCCCCTCCCCTCCAGGCAAGAAGAGAGGAAAGGAAAGGAGCGTCCCTCCTTCTATCCTCTCCCTGCTCCGGAGGGAACAATGTTTGTGAAGGGAAGAGAGATTACAGGTTCGGCTTAAAATTCTGATTTGACTTCCTGCTTTTTGTTTTTGGAGACACACAGCATTCAAATATGCTTTCTTCCATTTAAAAGGATGAAATCCTTAAACAGTGTTTTGCCTGTAAATTCATGCGATCTGGAAGATTACAGTGTCTGTACCTCTTAAGGGATGGCAAAGCTTAGGTTTCGCTGCTAAATAGTTCTTAATGCAGTTAAAATGCTTTCTTCTGTCATGCTGGTGGGAGGGAGAGGGAGGGAGGGAGGGAGAGAGAGAGAGAGAGAGAGAGAGAGAGAGAGAGAGAGAGCACGCTGGCTGGCTTGGGTGGGTGGGTGGGGGGAAACGTTTGCCTTCCTTTCCTCACGTTATAGCCCTCTCCTGCATTCTTAGCCTTCTGTGTTTTTCCTTCCCTCCCCACTTAAAATGTGGTTACAAAGCATGGATCCACATGGATCCTCAGGATCTTTGCATTGGGTCACCCCAAATTCACCATCAGAGCACATAGCATGTCCATGGCTACAGCCTGCCCCCCCAAAAAAATCACGCACCCACTGTTGCCTGGGGCTGCAATGGTGCAAAAACGTGGTTACAAAGCATGGATCCACAGGGATTCTCAGGATTTTTGCATTGGGTCACCCCAAATTCACCATCAGATCACATGTCTGTGGCCACAGCATGAAGCACAAAAATGATACGTCCACTGTTTCATTCAGAATATTTTTTCCCTTGTTTTCCTCCTCTAAAAACGATGTGCGTGTTATGGTCAGGTGCGTGTTATAGAGCGAAAAATACGGTAGTTTCCAGGCCCAATTCTAAGTGCTGGTTGTGGCCTGTGAAGCCTTAAACAGCTCAGGATTGCAATACCTCTATCCATATGAACTTACCTAGATCCTGAAATCATTCTTTGAGGCCCTTCTTCATGTGCCTCCCCCACAAAATGTCCAGAGAGTGGCAACATGAGGACGGGCCTTTTCTGCAGTGGCTCCCCATTTGTGGAATGCTCTCTCCAGGGAGATTCACCTGACATCTTCATTATACATCTTTAGGCACCAGACAAAATGTTCCTCTTCAAACTGGAATTTGGCTGATTACATCCGCTACCCTTTTAAATGTTTTGGGGGAGGAGAGGGAGTTTATTGGTTTGTTTTGCTCTTATTACATATTTTGTGACCTTTTTACGTAGGCTGAGACCCTATCTGCCTGCGGACTGTCTCGCCAGAGTGGTGCATGCTCTGGTTATCTCCCGCTTGGACTACTGCAATGCACTCTACGTGGGGCTACCTTTGAAGGTGACTCGGAAACTACAACTAATCCAGAATGCGGCAGCTAGACTGGTGACTGGGAGCGGCCGCCGAGACCATATAACACCAGTCTTGAAAGACCTGCATTGGCTCCCAGTACGTTTCCGAGCACAATTCAAAGTGTTGGTGCTGACCTTTAAAGCCCTAAACGGCCTCGGTCCAGTATACCTGAAGGAGCGTCTCCACCCCCATCATTCTGCCCGGACGCTGAGGTCCAGCGCCGAGGGCCTTCTGGCGGTTCCCTCATTGCGAGAAGTAAAGCTACAGGGAACCAGGCAGAGGGCCTTCTCGGTAGTTGCGCCCGCCCTGTGGAACGCCCTTCCAGCAGATGTCAAAGCGATAAACAACTACCTGACATTCAGGAGACATCTTAAGGCAGCCCTGTTCAGGGAAGTTTTTAACATGTGATATTTTATTGTATTTTTGGTTTTTATGGAAGCCGCCCAGAGTGGCTGGGGAGGCCCAGCCAGATGGGCGGGGTATAAATAATAAATTATTATTATTATTATTATTATTGTATTTTTGTGTCATGTACTGCCCTGAGATATACAGATGGAGGGCAGTATACAAATTTAATTTTAATAATAATAGCCTGCCTTTATATCTGGAATTTTGCATAACCCCACTATTATAAAGCACAGCTAGAAACATAACTCTTTTTCAAGCCTTGTAGGAAGAAAATATAGCACAGTAGGTGAGCAGCACTTTTCTTGACCCTTTGCTACCTGAGGTTTTATACTTATTGATAATGCCTACCTTTGAATTATTAGCCACATCCACTAAGAACAGGTAGAGCTCTATAATTTACGCACAAGCATATAGGCAGGATCCCATTCCCCTCCTTTTAGAAGCTATTCTTAATATTGTCAGTGTGCTTACCGCTGAGAGCACAAACCATGTAGACTCCAAGCTAGATAGGTTGCTGAGCTTCATAATTGCACCCCTATACCCCAGGACAGGAAACTTAGTGACTTGTAATGCTCACATCCAAGACAAGACAACCACTATGCTACCAACTCATGTGGGTTCTTCAATTACAAATCCAAGCAGGTGATACAATCTGATTTGTCTTATATTAAGTCAAGCAGCTTCCTGGGTTTTCTTTGGGAGGGGAAGGGGGAGATAGCTAGGTTTTTTTCTAAGCCAATGAGGAAAGGGCTACAGCTCAGTGGTAGAGAATCTGCCTTGCATACAGAAGGTAGAGCTGGAAGAGACTGTGATACCTTGGACAGCAACTTCAAATCAGTACAGACAATACTGAGACTGATAAACCAGTGGGTCTGATTCAGTGTAAGGCAGCTTCCTATAATCCTATTACTATTTTTTCCCCTTTATTGGGGGGGGGGTATCTTTTTAAAAAATCATATACCAAACTGTTTGTATGAACCAACTGTGGCCCCACCTCAAAGTTTCAGGAACAGCATAACCATACCAGCAAACCAATGTGAAAAAAGAACAACACACTTAGTTTTGGGCTCATAATTCTGCTGCACATTGCATAGAAATCTGTCATGTATTATCCAAGGAAGCAGACTCTAAAACAGGGGTGGGAAACCTGTGGCCTGCCAGATGTTGTTAGAGAGGATGGGAATTGCAGTCTAAGTTTTGACCATGCTAGGCTAGCTGGATATGATGGGAGTTGGTACCCAAGAACATTGGGACTTTCACCATTTGTCTAAAACAGTGGTCTGTTCCGATTGTAATGCAGTTACATAATGTTTTTAAAAGAAAAGAATTGGAATTCAGCCATGCATTAAATACCTTAAAAGTTTGAAAAGACTGTGCTTTTGGTTGATTTTCAAAAGAATTTTCCACCTTCTGAACCCACACTTTAAATACCAAAGCACATATTTTATGTCCTTTTGTTCCTGCACATTCAGCTAAAGTGAATCTTCCAACCAATGAAGCTAAGCTATGGTACTTGTTCCATAGAAATACCTTTTCCTTTAAACTCTGTCTTTCATGTTAAGACACACGTGTCACAATGCAGGGCGGGGGGGGGGGGATCCATTTAGAGTGACAGCTAGATCTATAGACTCAGTAGTTTATGGCTAATTATTGCTCCTTTCAAGCTTCTTTTTATATTCCAGCTCTTCCCATACACCCACACACTTGTAATCTAGCAACAATATGCCTTTCATTTATTCCTTTTCTGCTGAAGAGCCTGTATATTCCTGACATCTTGGCTGCATGTGCTTTTCCAGTTACAAACAACTTTCTTTCTTTAATCTCATCATTTGTAATTTTCTACACTTCTTAGTCCCTTGCCATTCAATTCTTTTTTCAATAGGGGATCAAATATGAAAAAATAAGGTTCATTCAAACACAGAGGCATGGCTGTCTCAAAAGGCAGCAACAGTTTCAATGCCAACACAGGAGACAAATAATTTAAAAATGTTCAATTCTCTTTCCAATAACAAGGAGATTAAGAAGTAGTAGAGACACTATAAAATATTTTGATTATTTTAAGAAGAAAGAAGACTCGTTAATCAATTTCTAGAGCCGAAATAAGTACAAAATGTAGACTAGATTACTGCAATGCTCTCAGTGTAGTGCTGCCTTTAAAGACAGGGTGGAAACTTCAGCTGCTGCAATGATCAGCCACCCAAATCCATCTGGGGCCCCACTTAATTGATTACCTACTCATTTCTTAGCTCAATTCAAATTGCTAGTCCTGATTGGTCAGATACAACCAGGGGTCTCCAACATGATGCCTGTGAGCGCAGTGGTGCCCTTGAGGTCTTCTGTAGGCACTCGCCAAGCATCTGAGGCCCACCACCACAGTCCTACATGACTCTATGATTATTGTTTTCTCCCTTGGAAAGTTACAGAGCAGAAGGAGGAAGAGTAGCAGTGTAATTCCATAGTGGCCAATATAACATTTGTATGCTTTTAAACATATTTTGTGTTTTAGCTAAAAGCATTTAAATCCAATTAACATCAAGCTGTTTGTTTGTTAGCTGCTTGATCTTCTCTACAAAAAGAATGCAGAAGTATGCTGCAGGTAGTTTAAATGCTTTCTTTTTATTGTGTTTTAATATATAACAGTTTTGCAACCTCATGAATTTATCTGTAACTTAGATAACTTCTTTTTCCTTAAAAATTGTTTCCATTTGTGGCAATGTACATAAAGAGCAAATGCTTCATGGGCAAGTGTCAAACTTACAGTAATGCTTAGTGGAAACTGTGGAGAAAATATTTTTTGGCAAATGACCGGTGACCAAGGTAACACATGGAAGCTCATTGACTTCTACAAATAAATGCCTCCAGAATAGGCCTCTGTACAGGTGACACTTCACTATGCATTCACAAGCTGAATCAAGGCAGGCAACACCTTAGTGCAGGCATATTCTGATCATATGTGTAGGCTTGTCTAAACAATAATATTTTTAGCAGGTGCTGAAAAGAGTCTAGTTAAGGTGTCTGGTTGATATCAATGGGCAGGGATATTTATGTTGATATTATGTTGCTATCAAATTATAACTGCCTGTATTGTGTAGCCTTGCTTACTTGGGGTTGTGGAGTGTGTGTTTGTGTGAAAGACCATCACCAAGGTCTTTCTGTGACTTTGGCTGGATAGGAAACTATTTTGGAAAAATCTTATTGGGGAGGGGGTGTACAGACAAGATTACAAGAGCCAAGTGGCATGCATACTTGCTTTTAACTTTAGTCTTCTGCATCTCTCAGTCTCTGCACATTACTGAAATGCTATAACATGATTTTTGCTCACAGTACTTCAAGGGTAGCCAATGTGCTGCCCTCCAGATATCAGAATGGCCAATGGTCAGGGAAGATGGAAGTTATAGCCTGACGACATCTGGAAGGCACCACATTAGCTACCTCTGCTATGGACATTCCAGCAATCAACTTATTTGTCTCTTATATTGTTCCTATACCAGAATAATTTTTATAGCATATATGGCCTACCTCGTCATTGAGGCCCAATCAGAAGTAACTGAATCAGTTGCAAAGTTTGTATTAGTGTTGTGCCCAAAAAGCCTGCCACATTTTTCTCAACCAACATGCATAAATTAAAGAGGAAAATTGCATTAAAATTATCAAATGAAGAAAATATCAGTGAAATTCACATTTGTGGGGTGCAAAAAAAAAAATGCACTTGCCTTAGTTTCAAGGTGGTTTCTTTTATTTCATTCTCATTTATTTCATGTATTTCCTTTATTTCATTCCATAAATAATCTATCAGGTATTCTGTAGTCTGCTGCCTTCCTGGGTGCTCAGGTTTCCTGAAAGTCCCATGGCAATTTGAACTAGGTTTTCAAGTAGGTATGGGAAAGCTGCCTAATAAGTGCCTGGCAGCTGCAATATCTTGATTTTATTAAAGAAATCAGTGCACAGGAGCTCTGTAGCTAGTCTCTTTGCTTCCTGTGCTTCAACTAAAGCTCAGTAGAATACCTCCCATGAAGCATTTTCAGATCAGGAAGCACAGGCAATCAGGGAGGTTGCAGAACACAGGAGAAACATTTAATGGGAAGGAAGAAAAACACACCGCACCCCATGGCCTGCTCACAGTGTTCAAGTAAGCTCAACATCATACCCACCAAAGTTCTAAAGAAATTCTAAAGAATGAGACAAACAAACTGATGCTTTTTCACAGAGGAGAACAACTTTAGAGAATTTGGATGACTGATTTCAGCACTGCACTAGTTTGTATTCCAAGCTGCAAAGCAACCATAAAGCTATAAGCAACTACGGTATGTATTGATTTTTGTCTATTGGGCTTTCCTATATATTTTTTTAGTTTCTTTTCCCCTCATATATGTGTACGGACTCAAATATTTGTTTTCAGAATGTGGAGGTCTGTGGACTATTAATAAATTTGAAGGTAATACCGTGTAAAGTCTAAAACTGCACCGCTAATGCATAATAAAAAGGTACCAAAAGACTTCAGGTAACCCTGCAGTATGCAGAACTACAAAACAATGTGGGTGTGGGGATTAAGATGGGGACCCCAGAATATCCCCATGCACGCAATTTGACAACTTGTTGGAAGGGGAGAATAGAATGGACTGTCCTGAATAGGACAGATCCAAAGAATTGTCTGGATACGTTCCTTTCCTGATTAACACTGCAGAAGAGCTGGCCAGAGAGATCAATGAAGAAACCAAAAAGTTTAATGTACTGGACAAAGAAGTTCCATGGGGGCAGAGAGAGAGACAGAGACATGAAGGAAAAAGAAATGAGGGGGAAAGCCCATTGACTAGTGAAGATCACACATGGACAGGGAATGAAGGCTGAACTGTTGCCAAAGGAGAACTGTGTATGTGTGCAGAAATGAAACTAAGCAGCCAGAATGATTACAGAAACCCTTTACATTTCAGATTCATTGCAAGGCTTCATTTGGCTCCACTGTTTCTTAGGGATTAGTAAGGGACTAGTAAAATTAAATTCAGGACGTTGGTTTGCAAGGGATGTATGGAAAAACTTGTGGATGCAGTTTTTGTAGATTTAGGAGCCATGCATATTTGTGACAAGGATTTTATTTAGAAATATTTGAATTATCTAGAAATATTTGAATACTTTGAATTTTTGGCCTTCTCTTTAGAGTATAATTTGGCTATTTGCTAGAATTTGCTGGAACTATTTTCTCTGCAGGCATCTTGTTCCTGTTTTCAACCAAAAAAATCATGAATGAAAATGTACGGTCTTAACTTCCGCTCATACACTTAAACCTAATAGCATTTTCCTGAATGTAATGCCTTCCGCTGTAGTTACAAAGTGTAATTTATCATCTCTTAGTTTTCTTTATCTAAGCCGAACAGGGCAAAATGTTTTGGTCTCTGCTTGTAAACCTTATTCTGAATTCCTAAAACAATTTCAGTTTTTATTGTGAAGAAGGGTGTGTGAATCTGAACTTTTGACATGGTTTATCTCTGTGGATCATGGCATGAGTATAAGATTGACACAACTGTAATATGGTAGGAGACACTCCATCATATACCACATTTTTCCATCTATAAGACACCCCCATGTATAAGATGCCACCTATTTTGGGGGACTCAGATTTAAGAAAATGGGGGGAGATGGCCCAGATTATAAGACGCTTCCTAATTGTTGACATCATTTTAAAGGGAAAAAACCTAGTCTTATACATGGAAAAAATACGGTACTTTGGTGAGCCTGGAATTTCCAGCCTCCTGAAAGGTAGTCAGACATATTCTGAGTTCACCTACATCTAATCTAAAGATTAACACATGCAAATTTAGTTGCCAAGTACAGGATACTCAACTCCAATGGGATTCACCCACACAATTGACAAGGTGATTTGAAGGCAGATAGGAGACAGAGATGACCAGCTTCTGATAACAGCCCATTATCAAAGCCTTTCACCCTTTTGTTAAGCAAACAGGACGGCCAGCTTTCAGTCCTTTTCTCTCTAGAATGGGCAAGATGAGAAATGGGCAGGAACTCTGGGGAAAATACAAGAATTGCTTATCTCAAGGCCCCTCCCTTCCCTACTATAAGACATTAGCTAAAACATTATTAAAACCCCAGGTTTTCCAGTAGCTTTCAGCTCCAACAGTACAGAAGAAGAAGAAGAGTTTGGATTTGATATCCCACCTTTCACTCCCTTTAAAGAGTCTCAAAGCGGCTAACATTCTCCTTTCCCTTCCTCCCCCACAACAAACACTCTGTGAGGTGAGTGGGGCTGAGAGACTTCAAAGAAGTGTGACTGGCCCAAGGTCACCCAGCAGCTGCATGTGGAGGAGCGGAGACGCGAACCCAGTTCCCCAGATTATGAGACTATTGCTCTTAACCACTACACCACATTGGCTTTCACTCCACTTACCCCAGTGCTCCACAAGACTCAGTACACGTCTGCTTTGCTTTAAGGATAGGTATATTTTCCTCCTGTCCCCCTCCCCTTTCACCTATCCACTTCTAGTGTGGATAGCCATGCCTATGTTTCTGTTAGCCTTTTAGAATAGTTTGAGAATATTTTTAATCAAGCTATGTACATATTGTAGAATTTGCTACCTGCTTAGATTGTAACTTTGCTGTCTGAAGCAGCATTTATATATACCTTGTCTCTTCTAGGGTATACATAAATATACCAAGCTTTCTTTATTGCTCAATGTGGGAGCTTCTTGTGGACATTAGGTTAAGGGTTAACACACATCCATAACAAGTGCACATCACAACTCCAGCAAAAGATCCTAAACCTCTCAGCAGTGTGTATACCTTCAGGAGTGCTGGCTGTGCACATGTGAGTCCAAGTAACATTATAAACCAGGTACAGCTTATGGCAACCAAAACTAGATACAATCTTCCAGAAGTGAGATTGTCAGTGCTTGGAACTAAAGGATGGCTGTTTCAATATCCTATTACAAATTACTCAAGTAATACATTGAAATTATATTGCCATCGCCTCAGCTCAGAATGCTGCATGTCTTCTCAATCTTTCTTTGACTTTGCTATGGCTTTTAGCCTGGTGTCTTAGTGAGTTTCATTTACAAAATCATATTCCTGTCATGGACTGGCTGGATGCAGAGGAATGATGGGAGGAACCAGCTGGGGAACCACCAAGGGAAGAAGGCTCAGAGCCCAGATATTGGTGGTGGGGCAACAATGAGTGGTAAGAGGGAGAAGACTGGGAAGAGGAGGTGTCAGAAGCCCTTCAGCTGGTCTGCCCAAACCAGAAGAGACGTGAAGTGGAAGAAGCATAGACAGGCACACAGGCACAGTCTCCAGTTGCTTGGGGGAAAACCCTGGTGGGGAGGAGACATAGACAGCTGTGGGGAGTTGAGAAGCTTTAGTCTAGGCAACTGATCCATGGGGCAAGACCTATCAGGGATAGGTTCTTGTGCTCATTAGACCCGACACTCCACCAAGTCTGTGCAGATCCTGTTGTTGCTAATAAAGAGCAAACTAGCTAATAAAGAGCAAAGAGTGCACAGTGTGATTTACAGCTGGCTCGCTCCTGTCACTTCCCTTCTCTAAAACTCTGAATGAAATATGGAATATTGGTCTCCCAAGACTGATTCCTAAGGAACTCTACCAGACTGAAAGGTAGTTATCATGACCCATGACCTGGAGACCTTGCAGTATGTGGTGGCAGTTTGATGAAGTCTGACAACTCAGGGTACGAGGTAGTGGGAGGGAATAATAACTAGAGTCTTCTTAGGAGCACTTCCATGTGATGTGGAATGACTGAAGGGGACCATCAGGTTTAGCATTTCTATGGAAATATTTTGTTCAACTTTGTATTTATTTTTAAAGAGATTTTAATAGTCTATTACCTTTATTCAGAAAAGCTAATATTGCACAATTATCAGGAAATGCTGAGCCAGCCTGCCAACCCTGAACCAAACAAAAGTAAGGCATAATATTGCTTGCATTGGCAGTGTGGCGTGCCAATCTGACAAATTTTAATAATTAATTTTTAAGTTGGAGGGGGTGAGAGAACCAGATGAAAAGGGACCCAGTAGGCTAAGACTGCCAGTGTGATGTGCATAAAAAGCACAGCAGTTGAAAGAAGCTTTTCAAGTTTGAAAGAGGTCAGTGGGGTACCACTGGGAACAAAGATGAGGTGCCCATGGCTTTATTATTATTATTTATAAAAGCCAGCTGGATGGTGGCACTAAAAGCAAAGTTTCTATCTTTACAAAAATTGATAGGCACAGTTGAAAGGAAAGACATCTAAATTGAAAATGAGTAAAATCACTCAGTATACCGTCTGATATACAATCTGTTAAATGGTGAATGGATACACGTAGAAATAATCATGATTATTAGACGAGACACATGAAGAGCAAGGATATTTGCCAAATGAAAAGGTGTTAAACTTATAATATTCTCAGCGGCAATACAAGAAACACAATATAAGCCAATGGGAGGCTGTATAGATAAATAGATATAGCATATGGACAGCAATAAGAAATTATGGAGTATATTTACCATCAATCAGAGTCACTGTGAGTAAATGGGATTGTGCCAGGAAGATTTTCTCACATAGAGACAGGGAAATATTAACACCAGCCTAAGAACTGTATCCAAGAATTAGCTTCCCACTGATCTTAGCTTAGTTACAAGAAGCTTCACATCATTCTAGTACTTCAGCTGAAAAACTGAATTTATAATACTTCTACCTCACCATTCCTCCAAGAAGCTTTGTGTGGCATAGTGTTTCATACCCCTACTTACATTTTTATCTTCACAGTAACCTTGTTAGGCAGGCTAGGCTGATAGATAGTTAAATGTCCAAAGCTTTGGGGCCATAATACATATTTGAATGCAGCTTTCCCCAGGTCTAATCAAACATTCTAAAGACATTATAACACATTGGCCCTATTATTTAAGATTTCCATTCTTCTGTTGCATGAGCTGAACTGTTATCAGACCTGCTCTTCTGAAATATGGGTGCATGTTTTGGTGTGTCTATCACAAGCCCCTATTGTATTCTATTCATCTAAGTTACACCTTTCCCCATGTATACAACACTTATCCCCAATAATTTCTCAAGATTTTTAATGCATTGCATGAAAGAATGAGTGCACAATCACACATTAATAGCGCATCAAGGGTGGTGGCACTAAGGAACAAGGTTCCACATAAATGATTGCATTTGCTATAGCAACACTATAACAATAAATACCTAACTAGAGTGTACATTTTACTCCATACTTTTATTAACTGGAACATTTAAGATTCGGAATGTTTCTCTTACTTATCATCATTGCAAACAGCTACTACAAGGTACTTGAAAAGAATGAAGAGCAGCGAGGAGTGTTACTTAGGATTCATACAAGCATTATGACAAATCCATTTTCTACCTCTGACACACAGGGAGCTGCTAAAGCAAAGCATTTCAAAAGTTTTCTGAAAACTGTAGAGTTCAAGAGATGTCTAAGATTTTCCTCAGATTTAATAGCATTTATTGATTCAGAGGTATGAACTTGGGTCTAAGCAAGATTTTTTTTTATGTGGTTGTTTTTTTACAGGTTATGTTATTGCAATTGTAACCACAGTCTTCTTGTATCCTGCTATGACCTTTTGTTTCATTCTACTACTGTATGCTTTTGGTAAACATGGAGTAGGTCTTCCACCTTGTTGTTCCCCCTGCCCCCCCCAAAAAAAGATAGGTGGGTGGGAGAGTTTGGCGGTGAATTGGGGAGTTTATAAGCACACAACTTGCAGTGGTGTTAATACAATTCTTTAAGAGTTCTGTAACTTTACTGTAAAGTTCTGGAACTTACTAAATTTAAAGGCACTTTCTATCGCCTCAGGGACATAGCTGTGAGATCTCCAAATGTATCTCACACAGGGAAGCTCAAGGAAGCCTACAACCAATGCCAGAGTTCTCTCCAAAAGTGCTGAACATTGGGAAGTTTAGAGGAAGGGTTGCAGCTTAGTAGTAGAGCATATTATTTGAATAGGTTTAAGGTTCAATCTCCAGGTAGGTCTGGGAAAGAACTTTGTCTGAAATCCCAGAGAGCCTTTAGCTTCACAATATTGAGCTAGATGGATGAGCTAGATGGTTAAGATGTAGGAAGGCATCTTTCTATGCTACTTCAGGTGTAAGCTTTCTTCAGTTCCCAATCACAACAGACCAGCTCAAAGAAGCTTGATGAAGCTTACCTAGACAGTGAGTACCTTTAGGGCTGTTTTAAGCATATGCGGCGCCGGGGTGCAAAGATCCACCTGGCACCCCCCCCACCCCCACCCCCAGGTTGGCCAGTCCCAGGCACACAGGAGGGCAGAGCCGGCCGGCCGCCTCAGCATCTCGCTGGCTTGGTTGTCTCCAAACTCGTGGCACAGAGCCACCTGCAGCAGAAGAGCCCGCTGCGGCGCTCCGACCAACGGGTGGTCTCTTCCCCGGACTCAACTCTCGGGCCCCGGACTCTCTGCCTGGCGCCCCTGAGAGCCCAACACCCGAGTGTCCCGCACCCCTAGTGCCTATGGGTAAGACGGCTCTGAGTACCTTACTCAGTCAGCAAGGTGTTTGTGCATTTACCACTGGGTAAATGAAGCTTCCTAAACCAGTCTCTTTGAGGATGGTCTCACAAATTACAAGTCCCTCATGCGCAAGGCGGGGAAATTTCCCTGAGACTTCATCTGTATGCTAGGCTCGACTCCCCAGGTTTTGAATGTACATAATCTCCCAGGGCTATTCAGACTTCCCCAAAAAGGTGTTAATGAATAAGTGTGTGTCAATCTGAACTTTTTCTATGGTTTCTATTACTGTAGATCGTGGCATGAGTAAGGGTTTGCATAAATACTATGACACGAGATCAAGGTGTATGTGTAGTTGCTGCCTGCTTAATTTATATACGGTATTCTGTCACTTTCATTTCATGTAATAAACCAATATTTCTTTATTTCTTTTGTATGAGAACTACTTGTGGCTATAAAGGGTAAACACATGTTCATAAGGAATGCATGCCATAACTCTAGCAAAAGATCCTAAACCTCTTGGAAACGTGTGCATGGAGACAATGAATACAAAGAGTACTGGACACACATGTGGGTTCAGACACATATATTTTAACATGCTCTCTAGATGGATTACAGCTCTCATCAAACCCAGCCAATATGGCCAGTGACAATGAAAGTTTTTGATTCATTAGGGATGGGCAAAAAGTATCCATCCCATCCAGCCCAGGAAGAATTTGTTCAGCCCCACTCACCTCACAGAGTGTTTGTTGTGGGGGAGGAAGGGAAAGGAGATTGTTAGCCGCTTTGAGACTCCTGAAGGGGAGTGAAAGGCGGGATATCAAATCCAAACTCTTCTTCTTCAAAATCCAATAAGTTTGGTTAGGATCATCATGTAAGCAGCTCCTGGAGACTGAAGACCCTGCTGCAATCTTTATGCAGTTAACAGGACCATACTAGCCTATCCAGTACCACAGTTTGCCCAAGCATTCTAAGGCATACTTTCACTATTGACAATGGGGAGAAGGAAAACCATATGGCTAAAGACAGAAAAAAATCCTGAGGTGCACATCTCCTGTCACAAAACAGGTACACATGTAGAATTAAGCAAGTAATTTGTAAAGAAACAGCTAGTTTTTGCCCAACAGTGGCTTAAACCAGCCGTAGTGCTATAAAAACAATGTGTTTGATGGGTATGGGTGCCTGGGATATTTCTTATTTGCAAACTCAGTATTTTGTTTTTTTTTTTTTTTAAATGCAGATCAAGATAGAAACTGGATGCAAACTCAGTGTGTGTGGTTTTTTTTAAAAAAAATGCAGATCAAGATAGAAACTGGATGGAACACACTTATGAATAAACATGCAAAACTGACATGGTCTAGAAATAGAGAGATCCATCCAACTCTAAAAGCAAGTAACAATTAAATAGACTATTGTGTGCTAGGTTGCCACAACAGAAATAAAAAATAACATGCAGTTCTGTATAGCCCTTCCACTAGGTTTCTTGTAACACAGTTACTGCTCCCTATCACAATCATTCCCAAGCATACCATCTGATAATTTCTAGAAAGGGAAAATACCGTATTTTTCGCCCTATAGGACGTACTTTTTCCCCTCCAAAAATGAAGGGGAAATGTGTGTGCATCCTATGGGGCGAATGCAGGCTTTCGCTGAAGCCTGGATAGCGAGAGGGGTCGGTGCGCACCGACTCCTCTCGCTCTCCAGGCTTCAGGAAGCTATCCGCAAGCCGTGGGAGCCTGCGGGAGTTCGCGTCGGACTCCCACGGCTTGCGCAGAGCTGCCTGCACCCCGAAGCCCGGGCACGCTGAGCAGTCGCGCCGGGGCTTCGGGTAGCTCTGCGCTAGCCGCGGGAGCCCTCCCCCAGCTTGCGCTGAGCTGCCTCTTATCCCGAAGCCCCGGCGTGCTGAGCAGTTGCACCGGGGCTTTGGGTAGCTCTGCGCAAGCCGCAGGAGGGCTCCCGCGGCTTGCGGAGAGCAGCCTGCTCTGGGGGCTGGGTTATTTCCCCCCCAAAAAACTAGGTGCGCCTTATGGGCCAGTGCGCCCTATGGGGCGAAAAATACGGTAACTATGCTGCTGAAATCATCAATACTGTAAAAAGCCCTGGTTTATTTCTCCATTCAGAATTATCTAATGAAGTATAAGCAGTCCAAGTGGGGAATGTTAGCAATAATGTACGTTGAGAAGTGCAGGTACCTATATTAAATCTTTTCACCTGCATTAGTCAATTAGTGAGGTTCATAGTTTGTTGCTGGATCTTTTAGTAATAATTAACATGCCATCTAATACTCTATTGATTTCACTGAATCTCCATTAACAGCACAATACTATACATGTCTACTTAGAAGTAAGTGGGTACAAGATTAAAGTCTTAATTTCTTGAATAAAAGCTCCGCAAAGTTAGGAAACATAATATCTTCCCCTAAGCTTGTTTGACAGTTTCCTGCAGAGCTGTGAGCAAAACCTCATAATTCCACCCCAATCTGAGGCTTGTATGCAGGGAGGGCCTGTCCCCATCTGATGTCACTGAATATCTGGATGTAGTGCAAGAATACCATTTTAGCCACATAAATGGGCTGCTGTCATGTCTGATCGAGGGAGAATCCCCGTTATTACAAAAAACACACATCTCTCCCTCACTCCTTTATAGAGACTTCCTCCCTTTTCTCCCTCCCCACCCCTATCAGAATGATAGAAGCTTTGTTTATGGAAAATTCTCACTACCACAAGTGAATTATATTATAAGATTATTTCATATTATTCCTGGAAATAATGGTGCTTGCCATAGTTTTTGTGTTAGGTTCACGCTTTTCAATCCTTTCTACAATTTTACTGGCTTTCATTTCCCCCCATTATTATCCACAGTGTCATTTTTATGCAGATGATAGCCAGATTTATTTATTTGATTTTTTTTATAAAAAAATAAGCCTCCGACAAACAGTGCAGTCCTGTCTGATTGATGTTAAAAACTGAACAGCTCAGAAACTGCATGATAATACAAATAAGATAGATACCATGAACTGGGGCTCTTTTTGCAATCTAATTATTCTAACTTGGCAGCAATCTCTTACAAACAGAAGAAGTTTTATATTTTGAGATAGGATTTGTCGTTCAGAAATTCACAAGAACTTATTTATTTTCAGATAAAGACACAGTGAATAATTATATAGCTCAATTTCAAAATGATGAAAAATACCCATCTTCAGTTTTGCAAGCAAAGCATGCAAATTCAATAAATATATGCAGATCTATCTAATCTGCATAATTAATTGCAATCACAGTGGGATGTGTACTGCAAAGCCATGCAGCGTAAATCAAGAATGAAAGTGAAAACTCACCTTTAGCTTTGCTCTTTGTAGCAGCCACTGGGACCAAGGAAAAGATTGCAAGAGGAGAAGAGAATAGATAGGTTAGTCAGAAGCTCTGACTGAGAATACAAAGAAAGTTTCACTATTGAGTCGAGCGTAACAAAACCCAAATTCAAGTATCTGGTCTACTTATTTAGATCAGCCGGTATGATTTTTCCTGACCTATACCCTGCCAAGACAAACAAATCCAGTATTTTGAAATGCTTGTCGACGCCAGTTGTTTGAAAATAGATAATGGCAGAGGCATTTACTATTAGCCACAAATTATACTGTCAAAACAATTTGTAAAACAAAAAATAAAAATAAATCTAAGGATGCAAAGATCTGTAGTTCATCAATCGAACTTTTATATTGATCAGAATCAAATGGTTCCTTTAACAAATGTTTTCTTCCTTTCATTTAATTATTAAGAAATAATAATAAAGTGTGCATATTATAGTAAGGTTTCAAACATGATAGAACTCCAGGCAATTTGTTAGGAATTGGCCCAATGGCCCAAGTTCCAGGTTATTTGAACTGGCCCCTAGATTTTCTTCTCCTCCACATTTTTTAAAAGGGTATTTAAAAAGGAAGAAATCCTTTGCTCCTGGGTGCCTGGGCACATTACAAAATGCAGTGCTGGGAAAACTTTAGCCACCCACTATCTTAATTTTCCAAATTTCTGTAATAAGCCTGTCCCCCTAGTCCTTTAAGTGCCTAGAAATACCCCTGTAGAACAGTATTTGGGTAGGATTTATGAGACCACCTGCTGACATCAATAAAATATACCTTTCATTCTTCAAATCACAGTTATTCAAGTCTTTTAGTTTACAAAGTATTGAGAAAGAACACACACACTTTCAACTATATTGCTTCCCCCAAGTTGAATCTGATCAGCCATGTTTGTCATATGATCTGGTGCAAAGGCAAGCACAATGCATGTCAGAGGACAAGAAACCCTAAAACCCATCCATATTTTAAATAATATTATTTTTGGTGGTGATTTAAGTCATAGATTGTTTTTATTTAGGAGTTAGCTATGGTAGGTTTGACTAATGAGCTTTTTTCTGGAAAGGTGGGCCACACAGGTCATATGCACAGACATTATGGGGAAAGGGCAATAAAATAAAATAAAATAAAATACTCAGTACAGTGATACCTCAGATTAAGAACTTAATTCGTTCCGGAGGTCCATTCTTAACCTGAAACTGTTCTTAACCTGAGGTACCACTTTAGCTAATGGGGACTCCCACTGCTGCCGTGCCGCCGCCACATGATTTCTGTTCTCATCCTGAAGCAAAGTTCTTAACCTGAGGTACTATTTCTGGGTTAGTGGAGTCTGTAACCTGAAGCGTATGTAACCTGAAGCGTCTGTAACCCAAGGTACCACTGTAGGTCTTTTAAATTCTCTAAAACAACTCTCTCACATGCACCCAGTGGAGGAGCTTCATGCTCTGGCACTGGAGGGCGGAGAGCGGGTGTGGGTGGGGCTGGCGTGCGTCCCGGGGGTGTGGTGTGTCGCCTGAGGGCGTGGCATGCTGCCTGACGGGGTGTGGCATGCAGCGTGGGCGGGGAGGCAGGTGTGATAGCACCCCACCGGGATCGTGCTGCCGGGGGCGATGCCCTTCCCCTGCACTCCTCTTCCTCCGCCAGTGCATGTACCAAGGGGGCTGAATGCTGCACCCAACTTATGGCTTATCACTTTGGTCCAGGAACTGCATTTATTTTGTAAAATGAGTAACATAGTAGTCACTAGAAAAAGTGCTTATAGTATCTGTGGTGTGGTCATAACTTATGTCAGTAATGTATGAAGCTCTCATTACATAGAACTGAATGATTAGTAGGGATCTAACAGACTTCTGTTTCTTGTATCCCAGCATCAGTGACAGGTGGAGTATAGGGCGCCACTGAAATTTGAGACCCCAAGGTCCGCCACTGCATGGATTCAACCTATTGTTACAAGCATGCTCTTTTCTGTAGTCCCAGTGATGTTTTGAGGAACAATTTTGCTAAATACTACCAGTGGACTGCACAGCACTGCACTGCACGAAATGAAATAAATAAATCTAGTTTAGGAGTTTCAACTAGGGCAGTGCTTATCAAACTATCTTACGTGCTGGATAGCAATTCCCACCCCACAATGTGTTAGGGACTGGTTCATTTTTGGTCCCTGAAGCATCCCACCTAACCTGGCAGGTAGTAGAGTCACCACAGACTTGCAGCCAATGGTTTGTGGACTGGCACCAGTCCACGGACCACCAATTTGAGTAGCACTGAATGAGGGCACTTACGTGTTAATGGCAGATGTTGTGCTAAATCTGTCTTCTACTATCTCAAATGTTTTATTTCTCTGCAAAAGAGGCTTCCATTTTTCTGCTCCGTTATTAGGGCATGAAATGTCATTAGAAATTAGGCAGATTTGGGGTTTTGAGCTAATCTTATTGTTGTGGGGAGGCCAAGTATGATGTATGTGTTTTCTTTCTAGTAAGCATTTCCGTAGCACTCTGCAGCTTTCCTGGCTGCCTACTGTTCTTGATCTGAAAAAGTCCCTTGGGAGGTTTTATCTCATTATGGGTTGTATTCAACATAGCACTGAGGTGATCACTCCACCAACTGCAAGTATTTCTCCTTACAATTGAAGGTTCTGCCCTTCTCCTTTCTCCACACGTCCTCTAAATCTGTTCTGGGGCTTCCCTCAACTCTCCAAAGCAGATTATGGGATGGTATGGTGCACAGGTGCAGAAAAACCCCCCTGTGCTAGCACTAATCCCTGAGCTTGCCTAAGAATTCCATTGAGCACCACCTTATTTATTCGCTGGAGCTTTGACTGAAATGCTCATACCTGGAAAGAGTGAAGATTGTGCAGCACTGGTGAGACTATATAGAATGAAAGGACATTCACCAACATCACTCAGCCAACACAAAAGTAAGGTAATTACATAAAAACAAACAAACTTGTACCCCACTCATGAGATTTCTTGGGTGGAATTTTATTTTTATTTTTTTAATTCTCTTTGATAATTTTCAACTGCTATTTCTACTTTCATTAATGGATGGAAAGTGTTTAAAAATGCAGGATTTTTTTTGTCACAGTATTAGTGGTTCTACAGGAAAATCAGGATTACAAGTCGCTTGCTTTCAAAGCGCAGCTATGCATTCCTGTAACACAGAGGAAACAGAAGTACTACTGTATATTTAAACTGTGTTTTAGTATTGAAATACTACTAAAGTATGGACACTGCAGCAACAGAAGACCCTTTCAGAGCTATTTGATTGCAAACCTTTCATACCATAATCCTTTACTCAGAAGTTAGCTCCACTGAGTTCAATGAGACTTACTTCCAGATGAAGGAGCATGGGATTGCAGCTTCACTATACATCTTGCTTCTAGGCTAACCCTTCCACATAACTGCAAGTGCAAGGGTGGTGCTTTAGTACAATCTTCTGTTTGTGAAACCTGAATGCACGTTCAGCATAGGATTCTGCCATTTTATGATAATGTCAACATAATGTCATGCTTGGTGAATTGTGTCATGACATGCAGAGTATATGTTTGTGTCCAAAAAGAGGATAAAAGATAAAGCTTTGGAAATGTTTGACCTGAATGTCGGACATTATAAATGAATAAAGCAAACACAAAAGAAAGATTGCAAATATAACTGGAATTAGGCCAGGTAACAAGGCTTGTTAGCCCAATTATAATTCTCTGCATATTCAGTCTAAATGAACATTACTGTCATCTCTGCCATATAAATGTCATGTTCAATACTTGCAAATGTTTCAATTGATGGGCTGGTCAAACTGCAATTCAACTGTCAAAATTCACAGAGCAATCTAATTAGCTAGAAATGGCAATTAAAAATGTTTTTGGTTTTTTTTTGCTGCAGAAATTGCTGATTTACATCAGGCCTCCACCCATACGATGTGTAAACAAGGAGACATTTTCACTGTAAACATTTAGAAACCTTTTTCCACTGTTAAAAAAGAAAGAAAAAATATGTTTCCCATTAGCCTTCTTAGAATCCTATTTGTGCAATGAACTTTTTCTGCTGTGTGCAGATGTTATGGTATCCATTACAGTTTTGTAAATATGAAATCATGAAATTGTCAGGTTGATGTCATAGGTGTACAGGTGTATTTGAATGGTTGACATATTTCGATGCAATTTCACTTTCATTTTATGAATCACAGTGTTACTGAAATTACTACAGATTACTAATATATTAATTAGATGGGAGGCAGAAGAAATTTCTTGCTGTATAACACATGTGATGACTGGAGGATGCTAAATTTTGAATACTCTTCAAATATATCTCCAACCTTATGTCTTCCAATGTATATATAAACTAGAATTACGATATATTTGTGTAGAAAACTGCCATACCTGTGAGGATGACAAAAGAACAGGAGTCTCAAAATGGGAGTTTATTTTCCTTCTTTTCACTCTTGAAGCTCATATTCTCATCCATATTTATTTACCATGTTGTGCTCTTATAGCCATTGCAATGTGCAAGCTTTTACTGTGGTGTAGTGGTTAGCATGGCGGACTACGACCTGTGAGACGAGGGTTCAAATCCCCATTCAGCCATGAAGCTCGTTGGGTGATCTTGGGCGAGTTGCTATCTCTCAACCTAATTACCTCACAGGGGAGGTAGCATGTGTGCCACCTTGAAATCCTTGGAGAAAAGTTGACATATCCATGCTAGCATGAATTGGATGTCTTGGATGGCCATCTGTCATGGATGCTTTAGTTGAGATTTCTGCATTGCAGGGAATTGGAATAGATGATCCTTGGAGCACCTTCCAACTCTAAGATTCTATGACTTATTTAAAGGAGACTATCTGAATTTGTTGGACTACCCAAGAGAGAATGAGAACTTTTAAGTGGCTAGATAGCAATGCAAATCAGAGGAAACATATACCTTTCATAAACAGGTTCTTGGTATTCTTAAACTGTTTAGAATTAATTTGTTTATTTGAAACATTTAGATATCATTCTTCATTTGATTCAGATTTTAGGGCAGCACACAACTCATTTATCTTACTCATCATAACAAATATAATGATAAAATGCTTGAAAGACATTTAAATGTTATAAATGGGAAATGTCTGTAAATAAGAAATCTTTTTTTCTTTCAGTGATGGACCTCATTAGTATATCACTCATATACTATGACACCAGACACTCACACAGGACCTTCACCGCCCTCACTGGTTCTGATTTGAAGAAGAGGTTGAGCTGAGTATCGTCTGCAAACTGATGAAGACCCAGTCCAAACCCCCTGATTATCTTTCCCAGCGGCTTCATGTTCAAAAGCATGGGGGAGAGGACAGAGCCCCAAGGCACCCCACAAGTGAGAGCCCAGGGGTCCGAACACTCATCCCCCAACACCACTTTCTGGACACGGCCCAGGAGGAAGGAGCAGAACCACTGTATAACAGTGCCCCCAGCTCCCAACTCCTCTAGACAGTCCAGAAGGATGTTATGGTTGATGGTATCAAAGGCCTCTGAGAGATGCTGCAGAACTAGGAAACAGCTTTCACCTTTGTCTCTAGTCTGCTGGAGATCATCGACCAGTGCAACCAAGGCAGTTTCAGTCCCATGATGAGGCCTGAATCCCGTTTGGGAGGGATCTAAATGGTCTGCATCCTCCAGGCGTACTTGGAGTTGTTCATGGACCACCCACTCAATCACCTTGCCCAATAATGGAAGATTTGAGACTGGGCAATTGTTGGCCATATTGGCCGGGTCCAAAGATGGTTTTTTTAAGAAGCATTTTAATAACCACCTATTTCAGTGGGTCTGGGAAGGCTCCCTTACAGAGAGAAGCATTCACCACCCCATGGAGCCCATCTCGCTTTTATGAGCCAGGAAGGGCAAGGATCAAGGAAACAGGTGGTTGGTTTAACTTGTCCAAACAGCCTTTCTACATCCTCGAAGCTGCTATCTGATTCCCATTTACCTGGAGTGCAAGCCTGTTAAATGCCATTGGATGTACTACTGAGTAGGCATGCATGGATGTTTGCAGACCATTTTAAAGTGTATTTTATTTTATGCAACACAATGCTTTCACTTTACATTTCCCTCCAACCTTCCTCTGAATTTTCATACATCCTTATTGCAATTTATCAGATCACCCCCCCCCCCGACAAACCAATTAGAATTGTATTCCACAATCTTTTTGTCAGTTTTTGATTTACTTTAAGTTGGTCTCACTGCCAAGTGCACTAGTTCTATTTGCAATGTTTTGCCATTTATCTTTAGAATACAAAAGCAGGCCTTGGTTCACTTTCTAATTCACTAGACTGTTGTTGTTTTTAACTCACTTGACTGCTTTCCTTTTCTTTTCCCCCAAAGAAAGTTGCACGTGATTTGAAATAATTGAGTTATACAGAGTTGACTGTGTAGTGAATATGGAAGCCCTTCAATGCACACAAAGTCTGTGTATGTCGGAGGTTGCATGACTGCAAAGGGAGTCATGTTTTGGGAAATATATATATATTTAATTGAAATCCATCTTTTATAGTAGTAGTGATTTCATTTTAAAAAGCTAAATCATTTCTAGTTATAAAGCAAAACATTCAATGCGTAGTCAAAACCTTCATAATATCTTAAACTCCCTGTGTAAATGTTATTTTCTCTTTTCCTCTATGGCATTCACAATAGAGGACTGAATCAACTCTCCCACAGCACAACAGCAGCTATTCATTCATTTAAGGGTGGAGAGAAACGCTGAAGACTTGCTTAAAAATGCAGATGAATGAATTACTGTTGACAGCTCTAACTTGTTTCTTGGCAACTCTGACAGGATGTGGCATTTCCCCATTCTTCTAACCATGAAAATGATTTGAAGTAAACTAAACCACACAGAAACATCAAACTCCATTACAAAAGAACACACAATGGAAATATTAATAGGTGCTATTTAACTTAGCTCATTATTTTAGACAGAAGTATCATTCTGAAATGCCATCCTGTTGCTTGTATATCAGACACAGAATGTGATTTGAAAATAATAATAATATATAAAGGGTAAAATTCAAGGAGAAACGTGAATGTGGGAGTGAGGCCAAAACACAGCTATTTGCAGCAATCTGCAGCTGTGAACATATGCTCTGTGGTATTTAACCAGATGCAATTGTTGCTATCTTGGGGTAGTACATTAAATTATACCAACATGCTCGCCATACCCATGTTTTGCATTGGGAGTGTATATAAATATGCGGTTCTGTTCCTTTTTGTAGGAAGCAAGCCAAAAACTGGGGGAAAGGGAGGGACACTGAACAAGCAAAAGTCCCTTTTTATTAAATGCATGTATGTTTAACAGAAGCCCTTAGAGAAGAGACAAGTCTTCATAGGCCGACGTGGCCTAAATAGTGTTAGGAAACACAAATAGGAAAATATAATGTAATTTTCATACTCTAAACCTCCTCATCCACTCTTTCAAATGGATGCTTATGCAATGCTAACTAAATAATTCATGAGACTGCAGATGCCAATCCAAGTAGCCTATTCCCTTTGAAAGCCTTAGTGTGCAGACTGAAAGCCACCGTAAGTCATAAACGTAGCTCTTTTTTATGTCAATTTGCTTATTCAAATGAGTTACATAATTTTCCAGTCAGGCTCAACTGAAAAGATATCTTAGAATTCAGTCAAATTAAAGGCTGAATAAAAGTAAAAGACTGGTTCTCATACAGTATTCTGAAGTGAAGTACAAATAAAACAAAATAAAATCTGACAATAGACTTGGCATTGTCTGTTACCAAGTAATCTAGTGAAGTACTTGAGAAGAAACACACCGAGAAAGGCCTGGTATATTATTCAACAGCAGCAGTAGTAACAATAACAACACAATCCACAAATGTAATATAATACACTGTATCATTCCAAAACTTTTTTAAATACACCAGCTATTCAAAGCTAAGCCAAATAAAGTAAGGATGTTGTAGTGAATAGTGTTTCAGACTTGGAACAAGAAGACTTGGGATCAAATTAACATTTTGGCAAAGAACTATACTTTGTGACCTTGGGCTAATCACTACCTTTCTGTCTAACCTACCTTAAATCACAACTGTGATGATAAAATGGGGGGAAATATGTGCCATCATGGCTTTCACCCTGTCCCAATGCCATCTAAGCAAGCTGTAGTGATGCTAGTGTCAGAAGGGTAGCTCTGTCCCACAACACTGGCTGCTACTGACTGCTGCCATGAAATAGCTAAAGGTAAAGGGACCCCTGACCATTAGGTCCAGTCGCGGATGACTCTGGGGTTGCAGCACTCATCTTGCTTTATTGGCCGAGGGAGCTGGCATACAGCTTCTGGGTCATGTGGCCAGCATGACTAAGCCGCTTCTGGCGAACCAGAGCAGCGCACGGAAATGCCGTTTACCTTCCTGCCAGAGCGGTACCTATTTATCTAATTGCACTTTGACGTGTTTTCAAACTGCTAGGTTGGCAGGAGCTGGGACAGAGCAATGAGAGCTCACGCTGTCACAGGGATTCAAACCACTGACCTTCTGATCAGCAAGCCCTAGGCTCTGTGGTTTAACCCACAGCACCACCCATGCCCCTCCATGAAATTGTTACTCCTGACTAAACAATGAATAGGTAGCATTAAAAAAAGTTCAAAGCAAAGCATAAGTTAAGGTGATAGTAAAGTATATGATGGATGACAGCACAGACATTTTAAAGATCCACTGGTATCCTTCACTGGAGCACAATGCAACCCAACAGGGTAATCCTTATTAGATTTTTCTGCCCAACCTATGATAAAGGGATTGGGGGAGAAAATGACTCTTGAATTGAAGACCTGAAATATCATTTGAATAAACTCTGTGTTGCACAGTGCCAAATACTTTGTGTACTTGTTGTTAAGTTAGCAAAGATTCATTTAAAAATTCAGAGTATATTTAGCTTTGTTATGGACATATTCTTATGCAAATGATAATTGTAAACAAGTCATGAAGGTGAAAATTGTTACTGTGTGCCGGAGAAATTAAGACAAATTGAAAGCAAATGTGCACACTGTATAAGAATCCAGCGGGGGATAACCCATGGAAGAGGAAGATAACACATGACTGAGAATTTGAATGTTAATGAAATAAGTCAAGGGAAAAAGGATGTGTAGCATCTATAGCAGAAGACACTGATTAGGGCAGATGTTGAAAAATGATTATCAACTTTAGACCCCAAGAGCAACATAAATGAAATCACATCCTTGTGTTCTGGGAAATAAAAGAGACAACTTGGATAGACATAAAGAGAGGCTTTAATTATCTAAAAGTACATTGGGAGCAACCCAGGATAATTCGGAAGTGGAGTTATTAAAGGAACACAATGTAGAAGTAATTCAGAAATATGTTTATTCAAAAACATCAACAGATGGGTTTAATAATAGGCACAATGAATCAGAAATGAATGAAGCCCAGAGACAGAAGATTATTGAACAATTCTAATCATATTATTAGGTTTGCCACACAAAAATGACGAACAATATATAAAGCACAATTTATGCACTTTAAAGAAAATAATTTTCAGTGACAGAATCCCAAGTAAATCTAAGGTGCTGCTGATACAGTACAACCATTGGCCATAACTTATGGCCAATGACAATGACTTGTGGTTGGCCAATGACTTATCAAAAGTCATTAATTTCTGCTGGAAAGGACTTTCTTCACAAGAGCTAAATATGACAGATGTTAACTAAAAGTAAAATCTAATTAAATAGCATTATGTATATGCTTCTCTCTTGTAAATGGAAAATGGTCAAACACTTCATGAAGGCCCTTCTCAATGCGACTGGGAAAACAATGTTCATGGACATTCAGTTTCTTCAGCTTCTTCTTACACAAAACAAGCACCCAAGCCCCAGCCCATTTATACTTTCACACAGCCATTTGTAACTATGTTAATGTTATGTACTCAGTACATAACAGTAAGTAAATAATAGGTATCTTCCTCTGTTTAGAAATCTTGACCCTGACAGTGAGTAGTGGTAACTTCATCTTTCTTTCTTTTTTTTTAAAAAATCCCTTCAATTAATGGTGTGCACAGACAATAAAACCCCAATTTTTATGCTTCATAAAACCACCTAATTCAGCTTAGAAAAATCTGGAGGCTGCAGAATTTTGCACATGTATCCAAGTCTTTGTTTTATCCTACCTCTATTCTCTATTGAGAAATTAAAGTCAGACGTGAGTGGATTAAATTTACAGACAGACTAGCTCCTCCAAAGTGGGGAAAGCCTGGCAATTTGCAGAATAAGAGGTCCAGGGTTTTTTGCTGGTCACTTCTAAAAATTGGGGGCAGAATTGGAGGAATTTTGCAGGTAAGATTGTTCCTTTTGATAAGAAAAATCCTACCAAATTTCAGAAAAATAGTTGCAATGATTTTCCTTCAAGGGCAGCTGTTACAGTTTTGGGTTGAGTGAAAATGGACACACTCAAGTATTTTGTGGGCAAATAGTCTGAACTAAAATATATTTGCTTTCCAAATAAAAACAATTCCTTCTGATTCTAAACCCATCAGTTCCCCCACTCTCTTATCCATCCTGGTTTCATCTCTTAAGCTTCCCTGAATTGAAGACCCGAAATATTCTGTTCATGTGCATGCTCAGCTTTAGGTTTCCAACAATCATCTGGTTGTTCACTGTGAGAACAGGAAGCTGGACAAGATGAGCATTTGGCCTGAACTACGAGGACTTTATGCTTGCTCTTGCAAATACAGTACACATAGAGACATTACTTTTGCTTTCAGCAGATGTGTCTCCAGTATTATTTTGATATGTGGCTTGCTGAGGTGTCAAAAAACTCTTCCGGGGCCCCTGCTCCAACTTATGCTGCCTTGCATAATTCCCACCACCTCTGACAAATCCAAAATGCCTTTGAGCCATCCCATTTTGCCTCAAGATTCATCCAAATCCAATTCACACCCCTATTTTCTATAGGACTGCACTTTTAGTGTACTATTCAAAGCAAGTACTTCGTTCTTTAATTTGAATCTGAGACTATGTGACTTGTATGAAGCACAAAGTGCTGTTTTCGTCAACATGCAGTTCATTCCAGGCTCTGCACCAGGATTCTGTTACAGATTATGCTTTCTACAAAATTCTACTAAGAATATTCGGGCAAGAATGGAACAAATGTGGTATTGCAGAATTTGGTGGTCCATCAAAAGAGCTGATGGTACATTTTATAATAATTCACTCTGGATTTCATTTTATTATTTTCACCGGCATACATATGCACATTTACACATGCGATTAAGAGTCTAAAATGAAAATATATTCTCTAATTATCATTTCAACAAATTACAGCTTTGATTATTCTTTAAGGGAAAAAGGAACAGACTATGAAGACTGAGATTTGCGCATCAATGAGTGCTGACAACCAACTATTGTAAACTATCATTTCTAATTAGATTTCCTCACATTCCTGAAAGGAAGGAAATAGTCCTTCTGATAATTAAAAGACAGGGTAGGTTGAAGGAAAAGAGGAAATAAAGATGATGAAAGTATTGCTTAAGGGAAAACCCTGTCATCAAATAATGGGGATTTCAGTAGATGAAATTGCTTAAGTAAAGACCTGCAGGTTTACCTATCATCATTTCTTATAAGCCCTTTAATTAAACATCGAAAAGCACAGAAGATTATCTTTGAACAAGGCAAAACTGTTTTCTGTCTCACTGTGCCATACTAAAACACACATATGTACTACAAACTCAACTTCAGAGAGTTATATTCTTTCCTGCCATGGGCCAGTTTTTAAAATTTAATCAACAGGAGAGGAAAATGTGACTGAGTTTGTTAAGATGGAGAAAAATATTCTATTTCAACAAAATAAAACAAAACTGTGGCACTCTAAAAAGACCTCCAGCTCATGTTCAGTTGGATTAATCACAAGCGTGCCCCATATATATATATGGAATGAGACACAGAAGACAAGTGTCTATGAAATATGGCTTATTTTACACATAACTGAAACCTGTTTTGAATGGAATGCAAAACATCACACCACAATAGTGTTTCTCGTTGCTCCCCTCATAGTTTCAGCAAACTTTGGTCCAAAAGCAGTTATGGCCCTCTGGTCTTGATGCAGCTTCTCCTAGCCAGCATGCATGGAGTTCCGGCCTCTGCCCTTGCTCAAAAAACCCCCTCAGTTTAAAAGGACTCATTTCTTCCTGTGGTGACATCACACCCTGGGATCCTGGTACCCACAACTCTATTTTTGTGTTTTGCTAACTAGCACACAAGCTGGAGGAGAAACTCCATCTCCCTTCTATGTCTCAGGCTGAATGTATTACTTTTTGTCAGGGTAATGACTGTTATCAGCTGTCTTTGTTTTCTGATGGGACTTCTCTAAAACAATCTGGTTTGACTTTTTTTTTTAAGGCTTTGCTAAATCCATTGATCAAACTCCACATTTATTAATTTGATAAGATATGGGAAAATCTACAGATGTAGGGTGATATATATATATATATGCTTTCGTAGATTTTCACGGGTACAGGAATGTAGGTTTTGGTGTCTTCGGGTGTCTTCCCGTGTAAGAGTTGGGGTGTCTAGGCGACATTTCGACGAGGTCTCACTCGTCATCTTCAGGCTGGTGCTTTCGGCTTCTTGTTACTAGAACAGAGCAGGATCTCAGTGTTTGAGTTCCTATAAATACTGTTGAGGGGGTGTGGTGTATAGCCTCCAACGTTCTGGGCAGAGAGGAAGTTCCTAGGTTAATGTGCCTTTTCTTCTTTTGTTCATTAATTACTTGAGGGATATCTTGAGTGATTACTTGAGTGATATTCTGAGTACCACTTAGGAGGGTCATTAGGTGTGGATTAGTTGCTAAAGCTTTCGTGTCTTGACCTCTTGACCTTGTAAAGAGTTTTTCTGAGAAGATGGCTGTACTGCACTTAGTTGTGCTCTGGCTTGGCTTCGTGTATAGGGGCGAGCTGTGGTTTTGTGCCCTGTGCCAGCCAGATCTGTGTAGGGGGACAGTATTTATAGGAACAGTATAAATATATTTATAGGAACAGTATAAATATAAACAGTATTTATAGGAACTCAAACACTGAGATCCTGCTCTGTTCTAGTAACAAGAAGCCGAAAGCACCAGCCTGAAGATGACGAGTGAGACCTCGTCGAAACGTCGCCTAGACACCCCAACTCTTACACGGGAAGACACCCGAAGACACCAAAACCCATATATATATATATATATATATATATATATATATATATAAAATAATAGTAACTTGGCACCTGGAATTTTAGAGGATCCTTGCCCCTGCAAACTCACAACACTAAGAAAATTTAATATATATTCATTAAGTGGCTGAATAAATATCCATTCTGCCTGAGGCCTAGCAGAGTCCCAAGCTTCCAATATCACATTGCCCACTAAACTTACAGCCTTAAGATGCAGAAGTATTAGGATCTGAGGGCTACTTAGTTGGTCATTATTATAGACTACAAGGTGCTGGGTCTCTCTGACCCAAAGCCGTTTTTACAGCACTCCACTGTAAAAAGCAATGTACTGGGTGACTTAGTGTCCAATGCTATGTTATTCACCTTTTGCACAACAAAATGTGGGACCAAGCTCTAAAGACTGTGGTCAATAAATTAATATTATGTTCATGCACCCTAAAGCCCACCAGTTCCCCACTTCTCACACATGCATATGCACACTCGCACGCACGCACACACACAAACACAGTTCCTGGTTTGAGCAAACCATAGTTTATTGTGGTGTCCAAACTCAGTGAAGTATACTTTGCCTCAAAACCATAACTTGAAACCTAGTTCTAAGCTCACGATGCACTGAAGGCAAAACCTGTCAGGCTAGTTTGTGATGGGATGTATCTCATTTCCATGAAGGTTTCTAAGCACAAACCCATATATATCCTTTAAAAACCACACAAGAAAATTCAAAATTAAGAAAAGCAAACAAACATTTACAAAGGGTTTTGTGTTATGAGTGCTTATGAAGTGCCTGTTCATCCTTTTAGAAAGTAATTTCTGCCTCCTAAGACTGGTGATTTACTGTGCAGAGATCCTGGCACTGCATACATTTAAATGCACATAGTGAATGCCACTGAGAATGATGGACCTTGATGATGTGCTATGACTCTCAGGGGGAGTTTATATGTTTATATATGTTTTCTGTGTTTTATATATAGTTTAAATATTTTACATTCATTTTTCCATTGGAGTTTTAAGATACAATCCTAACTCCACTTACCAGGAGTAAACTCCATTGGATTAAATAGGACTTACTTCTGAGTAGATATGGTTATGATTTAAATGATAGGTCTCAGCTAGACTGGTAAAGATTTTTATGCGTTGTATATGCAATATAACATTGTACCACTAGATGGCGATGTGGAGTCCCATTTTTCTCTACCTGTTTTCCCTGTTTACATTTACAACACTTTAAACTGAAACACTTCTTTGATGTGCCTAGATCCAGCCTGAGTCTTAGGTAAAGGTAAAGGGACCCCTGACCATTAGGTCCAGTCGTGACCGACTCTGGGGTTGTGGCGCTCATCTCGCTTTATTGGCCGAGGGAGCCGGTGTACAGCTTCCGGGTCATGTGGCCAGCATGACTAAGCCGCTTCTGGTGAACCAGAGCAGTGCACGGAAACGCTGTTTACCTTCCCGCCGGAGCAGTACCTATTTATCTACTTGCACTTTGACATGCTTTTCAACTGCTAGGTTGGCAGGAGCAGGGACTGAGCAACGGGAGCTCACCTCGTCACGGGATTTGAACTGCTGACCTTCTGATCAGCAAGCCCTAGGCTCTGTGGTTTAACCCACAGCGCCACCCGCATCCCTGCCTGAGTCTTACTATATCAATATCTATACTAGAATCAGTCACTGACTATTCTCATATGCATTTCTTCTGATATTCTGATAGCTTCTGCATTTTTAGGTTGTTGGGCAACTTATAGCCAAAACAAACAACACACCACATACTGCTAAACTTTCACAGTTTTCTCAGATTATGCTAACTCCTGAAATCAGAGCATCATCAGTATAAGTAGGCCAGTGATGGTCTACAAGCATGCTTAATTTACCCCAAAGTTCAATCTATAAATCAGAAAACTGAACTGAAACATTCTATTTTTAAAATAATCACCGCAGGATGCTAAGTATTTGAAAGAATGTAGATTCAATAAATGATGATGTCTTTAGTGTTGCATTAATGCTGTTGACATAATCCCTGTCTGTTGCTTCTGTTCTCTGATAGAATAACTTAAGCATTTTCAAGGTCATAGCTGCAAAAAAAATCTGTATAGTGGTGATATTGGCACTTTGTGTACAGTCCAATGCAAACCTGTTTTGTATTCAAGACACATGGTGTTTTGTATTATATGCAATACAGACAACTCAAGGTTTTATATTGTTTTCTTATGGCTTTGGTGTCAGTCCATTTGCTATAAGTAGGCAACCTACTTTATTTCTTATGGCAAACTGTCACTTACCAATGTGTACAGTATCTAATATTTCATGAGTTGTTTTCACCTTTGCCTGGGATTATACTCTTTTGCTATGCTGATCATTCATGTTCAGGTTCCCTAATAAATAATATCACAGTTGCCGACCTTCAGGGTTCAAAACTATACATTGTTCTTCGTGTCATATCTTGGACACCAGATTTAGGGCTTATGTTTTTATTTTCCATGCACCAACAAAAAATGGAGAAACAAAGCAAAGCAAAATGAAAGTTATAATCTTAGAGGAATTTATGAAAGCAGGCACAACAGAACCAATAGTTTAAATTTCAGGTTATTAAATTTCAACAAAAGATCCTGTTAATGAAAATATGCACACAGGTATTTTCTACATTTTTAACATGTTAAGAACACAGTGCCTTGGATAAAGATGTGGGGGGGGGGGGGAGAGAAATACCCTGATCATGGAGAAGTTTGCACTGATTCTCCCTAGTGTGAGTGGATATCATTCTGAGCATGCAACAACTTAGTTGATTCCCATCCACTGAAATGAAATTAATATACCTAATTCAATATGACTAAATTAGGTATATGAATTTCAGTAGGTCTATTCTGAGCAAAGCAGAGTTGAATGCAACCTTTCTTGTTTCTCTCTCCTATGCCTGCCTTTACTGTATTTTACTGATCTAGTAGTTTTATTTTAGATTTTAGATTTAATTTATTAAAGTCCCAATGAGTGATGTTTAAGTATCAAACTGGCAGGCTATTTTTTAAAAAAAAGTAATCATATATCTATCCACACCACAAATTAAAAGAAATGAGTATATTATGGGAAAAGATTCAAGCTAGCCTCCTCTCCAAAACTCCTTTTGTGTGTGCACGTATATATTTTTCTATGTGATATCAGGCAATATTAGAATGTTATAACACCAGTTTGCAATCTAAAGTGATACAATCATGTAAGCAATTGATTAAAAGGCTGGTTAGAAACCATTCTCAATGAAGTAATGACTTAATGTAGATAAAATTTTGTAAATTAATATTCTGGAGCTATTGTGATTCCTGTGCACTTTGGCATCCGTTCTGACCAGTGTTTAAGACCCACTTTGGGGGCTAAACTATATATGGCGTTGAATGTGTCTGCATCCAATGTGCAGTTTGTAAATCTCAACAGCAGATAATTAATGGGATCAGATTAGGCACGTAACCTTTCCTCCTGTGCTGCAGTCTTGAGAAAGTACTCTTCTGAAGCTAGCATCTGATTTGGATAAAATTACCTCCATTGCTGCCCCATGACAAGGGAACATGACAAGGTCTGAATTTCTTGTTGACTGGTGGCTGTTTAGCAAATTAAAGTCATCATCATTATAATCATCAAACTGCTATAATAGCAATAGTGTATTGAACTGAACTGTGTACAATGTACTTACAACACACATACACATATGCACACAGGACTAAGTACTAATAAAGGGAGACACAGAAAAAACACAGCTATAAATAAACCTTACCTAAAAACTAGAGCCAAAATATGGGGAAACATTCTAAGATACATTTTTTAAAGGATGGGACTGGGATTGACTAGGAGAGTGTTGGGTGGGGTGAGATCATTCTAGCCCTCCTTCATCTCCCCATCTACACCTGTCCCCACCCTGGTATCTGCTGTCATAATTAATAATTGCAACAGTTTGTAGACTGATTGGCTTTCTGAGACACTATTTTGAGCCACAAATTGGCACAAATAGCTACAAATCAATTCAGGACAACCCAATCTGCTTTGTGGTGATTTGTAACTGGTCCAAGTAGATTCAGATAGACCACAAATCAGTTTGATTCAATTTGGGATTAGACCAAATCCAGTGCACTGCCCTACTGTTAATATTGGTGTGGATCTAGAGAACAATACAACTCTTTCTTTGTGATCAAGGAAGGTTTGGAGCTGTGCTTCTCCAAGAGTGACATCTCTCCTTCTGGCTTCAGTCCTATATGGCAAACATCTGTTGAAATGGAGAGGTGTTTCATAAGCAGTTGTGATGAAGCAATAACAGTGGGTGGGGAGAAACTCACCATTCAGTTGGAAAATGAGAACGGTGTCACTGGGCATGCCAGGAACAAAAGGAATATACAGTACCTAAAGTATTGTCCGGTGACAGCAGCCACGAAATTAAAAGACGCCTGCTTCTTGGGAGAAAAGCAATGACAAACCTAGACGGCATCTTAAAAAGGAGACATTACCTTGCCAACAAAGGTCCGTATAGTTAAAGCTATGGTTTTCTCAGTAGTGATGTATGGAAGTGGACCATAAAGAAGGCTGATCGCCGAAGAATGGATGCTTTTGAATTATGGTGCTGGAGGAGACTCTTGAGAGTCCCATGGACTGCAAGAAGATCAAACCTCTCCATTTTTAAGGAAATTAGCCCCGAGTGCTCACTGGAAGGACAGATTGTGAAGTTGAGGCTCCAATACTTTGGCCACCTCATGAGAAGAAAAGACTCCCTGGAAAAGACCCTGATGTTGGGAAAGATGGAGGGCACAAGGAGAAGGGGACGACAGAGGATGAGATGGTTGAACCTACCAGCATGAGTGTGACCAAACTGCGGGAGGCAGTGGAAGACAGGAGTGCCTGGCGTGCTCTGGTCCATGGGGTCATGAAGAGTCGGACACGACTAATTGACTAAACAACAACAACAACAAAGTATTGTCCTGCATGTATTTGAGGTGGCTCTTTGAAGTTCTCACATTGTCATCAGCAATACATTTAATGAATACCATATGTATTGCTAACATGAGCAACTAAAGGTGGAGTAAACAAATGAACAAACTTTTAGCACCTGAGATGTAGGACCTCAGCTACAATATACACATCTCTCAGAAACACAAGTCCACTTCCACACCTGGTTCAGTTTAATTTGTCTTCTTGGTGAATGCATGCAATTATTTTTTAAATTGCAGTTTTCAATAATGGATTCATGCCTCTACATACTGGGGTGACATCTCAGCACACATCTTAAGGGCAAACTGCCACTGGCTGTTATGGGAACAACAAAAAAATGTGCACCTCAGGTGAATCAGATCATTACATTATATTAAGCTCCATCAGTAGTGACACACATTAGTCAAGTTCTGAAGTACATTTGTCCACTTCATTAACTTGCCTTTAATGAATTTTATGCACTTGTGTTTTTCATTTAATTAATCCAGAGCACTCCATCATCTGTCTGAAGAACAGCAAGAAAGAGATAATCGCTAAAGGAGATAAACGAATCATAATTTAGCCATATCGCATAAACTATGATACAGGTGAGACCAAATACAGCTTTAAATATGCCTATTTTAAAGAGTTTACTAAAAAAATAAATATGTGCTGCGAAATTAGAGGCTAGGATAGCTCAACGGTAGATGAGACTCTTAAACACAGGGCTGTGGGTACAAACCCCACTTGGGTAAAAATTCCTGCTTGCAGGGGGTTGGACTAGATGACCCTCATGGTCCCTTCCAATTCTACAATTCTATGATTCCACGAAATAATGGAATACCATACTTTATTTTTAGGAAATTATTTCATACACAAATTTATGTGGATATGCCCTTTCAAACAGCTTAGAGGAAATAGGCTTGTGCCTGCTTTTATTTTAAAAAATGTCTGGAAGCACCTAATAACTTTAGCTTACTTAAGCTCTTCCCATTTCAAAATTATACTCCAGTGAAATTTAGGTAAGGGGGGTTCATCTGTTGCATCTTCCTCTGCATGTTCTTTGTTCACAACAACAGTGATACATGAAAACAGGTTGCTTCACATAGGACATAGGTTATTTGAATCATGTGACTGTTTCCCATCTCAGCATTAGACCACCATTACAGCTGGGAGGTAGTGATATACATTTGGCACATGGTAGAAAACGTATTTGTTGTTCCAGCCATGAGAGGCTTTTGAAAACAACAGAGTTTTGTGGCATCTTAAAGACATGCAATGTTGTACTCTGTACTCAAGTGGACAGAGCTGGCTCAGCCTTGTACATATCTGTGGGAGAAGAAAATGCAAAGGAACAAACCCTACACAAATCCGAAGTGGAGTTCCTAAGGTGGTTGGGTGGCCCCTTCTTTGGGCAGCTCCTGCAGTCAAGCCATTGCCAGATGTATTGCTCTGCTTTCCCTTGTACCACATCACCCAGGCTGAGGGGGGGGGGTCTTGTTGTCTGGGCAGTCCAGGATCTCCAAACACCCTTGCTCGGCTTGCACCCTGGGGAGGTCGCTTTGGTGCTGCTAACACAGCAGTTTCACTTCATCCCCAGAAGCACATTCTATTGTCTTTCAAGACAGATGGATGCCAACAACAAATGGCAATCCAGTGGTCTCCCACCTTATATTTGTGCAGTTGCTGCTTCTTGACTAAGTGTAGAACCTTACATTTTTTCCCTATTGAAATTGAAATTTTTGTCAGTTTTCACACAGTTCTCCAATCTGTTAAGATCATCCTAAATCCTGTTTATATCTTCTGTGGCATTAGTTACCCCTCCCTGGCACTCCTGAGCAGGGCTTGTTTGTTCTAATAAAGAACTTCACTTACCGTATTTTTTGCTCTATAGGACACACTTTTTCCCCTCCAAAAATTAAGGGGAATGTGTGTGCGTCCTATGGAGCGAATGCAGGCTCCTTGGCGTCAGCAATAGCAAGGCAAAGCCTCTGAAGCGCAGAGGGAGTGCTCCCTCCGCGCTCCGAAGCCTTTGCGTTGCTTTCGCTGAAGCCTGGAGAGCAAGAAGGGTCGGTGCACACCGACCCCTCTCGCTCTCCAGGCTTCAGGGATAGCCGCCTGAAGCCTTCGGAGCGCAGTGCGAGTTCCCGCTGTGTTCCGGAGGCTTCAGGTTCCTTTCGCTGAAGCCAGGAGAGTCTGGTCTTTGAGGATGGCGGTGGGGGAAAGCAGCGCTTTCCCCCACTGCCTGCCCCACAAGCTCGGGGGGCAGCAGGAATGTGGTGCGCTGCCTTTGCGCTGCTCCCCGACCTGGTCTTTGAGGCTTTTCCACGAGGAGGGAGAAGGGACTGACTGGCCGTGTCTGAAAACTAGGTGCACCCTATGGTCAGGTGTGCCCTATGGAGCGAAAAATACAGTATTTCATGTGATTTATTGCTGGTTGGCTCCCTGACAACCCACATAAAGGGGGGAAATTCAAACATTGCTATTGAAGAATTTATTTTTCAAATATTGAAAAGCAGGCTGATGCTAACAGAGCTCTGCTTTTTCACAACTAATAATCCTGTTAAACACACATAAACAAACATGAACAAATCTGTGAGAAAAACAACTAAACAGAAGGATTACCTTGATGTTTATAACAATCCCTATTTACTAAAAAGCAGTAAGGTAACATTTTTTTATTTTTTTAAAGTACATAGTTGAAATGCAGTATCTAGTTACAAGGGTGGAGAACATCCACCTTGAGGGTCTAATTAGGCCTGCCAAGTCATTTTGGCCAATTGCCTGCCACCTAATCTACAGTTGTTGAAAGAGACTGTAGTTGTTAAGAATTCATATTATCAGGACATATGGACAACAGGGTTTCCTGATCATGCTTAAATGCCTACTGGGGATAGTGTAGATAGTTTTCACTCAGGTCCACGTCAGTTATTTTAGGCGGGAAACCCTGGGTTGTTGTTGCTACAATGTTGATAGCCGGCTGCCTATAAAAGCAGGCCGGCTGAGCTGTTTGCTGTTCAGTTCTGTCCAGCTTCAATAAAGAGCTTCTCTGGAGAAATCACTGTGTCATCTGCTATGTTCGCCCACAACTTAACACCTACATTAGGGTTGAGGGGACTATTAACTATTAGCAGAGCTGAAATCAAACCCTCGCTCCAAAGTAATCATATTAACACCCTACATATGAGTAATCCATCAACAGGACTACAGACTGCTGCCCAAGAATTCCTGCACTGCATCAAAGAGATGTGTGGAGTGCTGTGAAAAGCATATTCAATGGCTCTGTAATTTACCTCAACTTATTTACCTCAATTTAACTAGACAATTATCTAGTTAATGCAGTGAAAATTGCATGATAATCTACTACTCAGATAATCCAAACTCACTTTATAAAAGAAGGTAAACATGATTACTTACATGAGGATGCACTTCCAATTGCCAATGAGTGATTGTGAGGCTCAATATATCAAATAATCAAATCAAGTATCATTAACTGTCATCAACTACTGATATCAAATAATCAGGGAATAGTCAAGCATTGAAACTGCATCAAATAATATTTGATATTAACATTCACAATGAAGAATTTTGAGCAGTTTAGGAAGCAAGGTCATTTTCAACCATACTATTAATCATGTAAAACAATACAAATTCAGAAACAAATAGTTCAAACTTGGAAAAAAAATGGCCAGACTTCTCTCACAGTAATTTGAAAAGACTGTGCCCACTGCCATGCAAAAGTTCAGGCAGAGCAATGAATCCAAGACCATTGAAGAGCTAGAAATGGGAGTGATCAGAGCAACTGGAATAATATCCAAGGATTTCAATCATTCTTATTTGAAATTTATCTGGGTTCAGTTTTCAACCAACGCCCATGCATTTTGTAACCCCCCACCACAAACATATTCCAAGTCCGAAAGTGGGATCTTAAGTCTATAAGATATAGAGCTAGGCATTATCAGGATGCTGAATACACAATCTCTTAGAATCCAATAGCCCTTTCTTTGTTTTTTGTTTAAATTTTTACTTTAACAAGCAGATCACTGTTTCTTTCTGGAGTTTATCTTCACAACCCTCAACAGACACATACACCCGTTAACTTTTTAGCAGCAGACTAAAACATAACATAAATAATTATATTTGCCCTTTGGCAAAAAGTGTAATTTTGTATACACTTCATATAGCTGCCATAGAAACTCAGCTTAAAAAGCCATTGAGTAGATATGAACAGCTTCAACGGTATTAGTTTGAACTCAATTATTTAAGAAAGAAACTTTGTATGACATGAATACTAAAGGACAACAACAACATTCTAATATTACTAGTGGTAAGATGCATGGAGGGAAAAAAAGCAATTTAGCTTATTGAAAGTAATAATTTCATTTAATGAGTCTGATAGGAAGGAATTACTCACAAGCAAATTTCACTGAGTCAATACTTTTAAAAAAGGAGTGTGGAATTAATCCATAAATGGAAGACTGTACAGGCTGATTCACTTATCTGTAAAACCTGGATTAATTCCTTCAAATATTACCAAATACACCTAATTGTTATAGTCCAGGGTGTAATTAGAAAGATAATACAAATCAAAAGTATAAAAATAGTATACTTCCTGTGTTTATCCTCAAGCAGTTAAGATCTAAACATATTAGAAGGGAATGCAATTTGTCTTATTGCTGTTGTGTTCCAGCCAATATTAGACACGCAGCTCTATTCTCAAAGAAGGAAAAACATTCAAGCAATGCTTTATTTATTCACCAGACTAAATCATAAGGACAGTGTCATAGTATTAAGCTGAAAATGCTGTTCTGCAAGCTGCAGGAGCTGGACAGTGTTTTTGCTCAGTTCTTAGGGACAAGTAAAATTCTAAGTAACAATCAGCTCAAGTGGTCAGATAAGTGGTGGTGGCAGGAGCAGTGGAGTTCCTTGAGAGTTGTTTTTTTTCTTCAAGTGGTGATGTAGCTGTAATTGGAAGCTGATGGGCCACTCCTTTGCAAATACCTCCATTTGAATTTTGCTACATCAGAAAATATCATAATTTCAGGGGCACTTTCGGGAGGAGAGAGTTCAGGATGGAGTGAGCCTCTTTCTTCTGTCAGTTTTCAACAATGCAGTGTTTGTTTGTTTGTCTGTTTTAGAAAAATGACTGCCACTGCTTGGTGCAGCAAGTGTCCTTGGTACAGAAAGTTTTAGATTTTCTGCCACTGCAAGAAAATGTGTTGTTGTTTTTCTCTGTTTCTCCTTGTCACAACCATTTTTTGGTTGAAGCAGAGCTAAACATTTCAGCTCAGTTTTAATTAGATATTTCTAGCCTATTGTGTAACATACAAATTACTATTTCTGTCAAGGAAGTGACCCTAAAAACTTTAAAGAATAACATGGCTCTCCCTATTAATATCTACAAATATTTGACAATCTAAGATGGAAAAATTCAATTGGTGAGAGCAAAATCATAAGCAACAGTACTGATAAATCTGATACATTTACAAATATTACTTGTGTTTCTAAATCCATAGAAAATAAAATATTTTTATTGCCAACTTCAGGAAGTAACCAGGACCCTGGAACATAGGAGGTTAAGCAGACACCTAGTTCAGGGTGTGAGCTGCAGAGGGGTTAGACTAAGATTATATCTCAACACTAAACCCTGTTCTGTCAACTGGGAGTCCCTCTAGTCAGAAATCCTCAAACTGGGATCCACAGAGACAGTATCCCTTGAACTTGAGTAACCCCTTCCACCAGGGATGTAATAATTACAGTGACTGTTCACCAGCACAGGCAATGCATGAGGTGGGAACAAACAAAAAAAGAGAATTATGTGATAGATTCCAGGCCAAGGCCATTTAAGGTTCTTCAGTCTTCAAGAAGTAGGCAATGTCTCAGATGGATAGCTTAGCACAGTGGTTCTGCAGACCCTCTGCTTTTCAAAAACAAGACATAGACCCCCTACTTTTGAAATTTTTGGTATCTCTATGGTAGTTTTAGGTATATGAATTGTGCCATGGACCCTCTGGGTGGGTCATGCAGACCACCAGTTGAGAACCACTGTTCTAGCACAAGAGAGGTAGCAGGTCTTAGCTGAGCTATAGACAGTGTCCAAATAAGTTCCCAACTTGGAGCTACCCTGACTAACTAGATCACTAACGGGTCTTTCTGTTTTGCTTCTTATAAACTGGAGAAAATAGGCAAAAGTATTGGCCAATCTTTTCTCTTATCAGGTGTCAATCATTATCCATTTGTGCCTTTATTTTTAAAAAACTTAGGTGATGGAAGAAAGTGATTGATCTTAAATGGTCTCAAATCATTTCTGCTTCCTACTTTGCCTGTTCGAAAGCCCCAGAGAGCAACCTGCCTCCTGCTGATGCACTCCATAGTATGAAAACACTAATCAAACAAGATAGTAGCATGATCAAAGCATTGCAGTCTGCTTCCTGTATTCACTGTATGATACTCTGTGAAGTGAATGAGAATAAGAAATTTCAAATAGGGAGTGAAAGTGCTGCTTTTAAGCACATCTTTCTAGCTTAATATTTGTCCATGAGCTTTAGAACACTAAGAAGCTAAACACCTAATGAATCCTTTTGATCTGGACTAGGGATTTTCTTACTGCACAGCACATGTTGTCTTTCAAGTCATAAAGCCACAAATTGCATCATAACCTTTACACAAAGAAAATACAACTTTTAAATAGCAAGTCTATAATGCTTCAACATGCTAGCGAATATAAGGAGTAGAAGGTGATGCACATATGATTTCAAATGTGTTCTTTTTTACTATAAAGTAACTATATCTAATTTTACTATGAAATAATATCCCTGATTAACATTCACTGGGCAAGGACAGGATCACTCCTTGGTTCTTAAGACTTTGGGCCAGACAAACCCAAAGATATCCAAGATAGCTACTGTGCTGCCAATAGGAAACTTTCTACTATTGAAAGGTGAACAAAAATGGGCAAGATGGTTTATGGTCCATTGTCAGGCAGAGAGGGCATTATTGTCCCATAAGAGGGAATTACTGTTACGGAAAAGCAGCAATGCGAGAGCGAGCTGCAGGTGGCTGGAAAGCAAAACAGGATGTGAATGTTTGGGACTGTACCGGGGAAACAAAGGGGCAGTCTATTCACTGTACTGAGCACCGGATGTTAGCTCAGAGTGTCATCTGACCTGTACTGGAAGTACAGGGGTGGAGTTAATCTCTCTGCTGTTGGAGTCTGATGAGTGCAGACGCGTTTCTCTGTACTGCTGCAAAGACAGAAATAAAGACATGTAAATAGATTTCTGTCTGTCTCTTTCCCCTCCCTGGGGGAGGCAGGGAGGAGGGAAGAGTGGTGTGTTCTTCTCACGCTTGAGGAGGATCGCCGATAGTGACCTAGCCTGTATCCTGCGGGGAGACGCAGATGGGGAGTCAACAAGGAGCTCAAGCCGAGTGCCTGGAGAGTGGCCAGTTTCCTCTGATAAGGCTTGAGAAATCCAACAATTACAACTGAACAATAAGTACTTTGAAAGATGTCTCTGGGATGAAGGATAAGCTTGCTCTGCCCTGGTGGCCTCAGGGTCTAGAACACATGGAAGAGATGGATTCTACTCAACTGAGTCATAGTCAATGGTAGCCCTTGAGAATAAAGGCTGTCCTTAGCGCTATAGTTAAATCCTAGATTTCATTTCTAAAGTATGGGAGAACCTTGGAAAATGGCTTTTATATCATTTATTTATTTCATATATTTATTCTGCCTTCCTAACAAAGTAATCAATTTTTTTTTTTAGAAAGCAACAACCCAATAACATAAAATCCCATAAACCCCTGCTCAAACAATAAAATAATGCAATCTAAGAATGCAATCTAAAATCAGCAATACTTTTGATGGTTCTATATAAATAATAAATAGAAAACTAGATAAAACTACAACCTTATTCCCCAATAGCTCACATAAATAATATATAGATATAAAAGAAAATGAACATTGATCATGAAAGCAATCACCTACAAATCTAACAATCTCCAAAGCTAACAGTTACTTTAAGAGCTGAGCTCAGGATGCTGTGCTGCACTGATGAAGAAAACAGGTACTAGTGTTTTCAGGCTTGAGTTATATGATTTCTCCATTGTAGTCATGCCATGCATGCATTCTGATCAGAATGACAATTAGAGAGAGAGAGAGAGAGAGAGAGAGAGAGAGAGAGAGAGAGATGTTCAGAAGACTCTGGAAACCTCTCTAAAGTATAAACAGCAAGACTTGACTCTATAACCTATATCATAATATAACTTGGTGGTAATCACCCCCAAAAGTATCTGGTTATAATAAGACCAAATTTTTATTGTTGAACACATTTCTAGTGAACTGCAATATAACAAACAAGAAAGCCAGGAACAAACATCAAAACTTTGATTTCACTTTTCTTTGGCACCCCCCACAAAAAAATGAGGCAATAGATATAATTAACAGAGTCACAACACTATTAATACAGCTTATCTTTAATGGGAATAAATGCCCCTTACAATGTGGGTACTTCTTCAGGATGGCCAGATCCTGTCCTTATTAGAAGAGGCCACCCTGGAACCTAGCCGAAGATCAGCTGCTGTCCATTTACTGCTCCACACAGATAACCCTTTCAATGAGCTGAGGAAATTTGAACTACAGTAGTACCTCTGGATGCAAACGGGATGCATTCTGGAGCCCCGTTCACATCCTGAAGCGAACGTAAGACGTGACTGCGCGTCTGCGTGTGCACGGGTCATGTTTCGCCGCTTCCGTGCATGCATGTGATGTCATTTTGAGTATCTGTGCATGCTCGAGTGGCAAAACCCGGAAGTAACACACTTGGTTACTTCTGGGTTGCCGCGGAGCGCAAACTGAAAATATTCATCCCAAAGCTACCTCAGCCCGAGGTATGACTGTAATTCAACTTTAGAGAGATCCCTGTTCTGGTTTCGTCATGCCAACTTTGAATATTGGTGTAGGTGTTCCTCTCTACACCATAATACCACCTTTTATAGGCTTTGTACAGTACCCAGCACCAGTGCTTTTTTAAAGGGGTACTCAAGGGTATGCAATACCAGCACCTTCCCCCCCTCCCAAATGACAAAAGTGTGGCAATCACTGTAACAACATCAAGGTGAGTATAGGCACTTTTTTCTAAAGAAAAAAAAGCACTGCCTAGCAAACTTCTGAATACCAAGCCAAGAACAGAATATTAAAGCCTTTCTTCTGATTCTAAAGCATTTAGCCCTGATCCCCTACTAGTTACATCTTCATTAACAAAAAGAAAAAAGAAACAAAAATGCAACATACTATTCATTCCCATCATCTTCTTACACTGCTTACAAAGCTAGGGCTAATGGTTTCATCAGTAGCTAAACCTAAAAAGTATTGATAGGAACCAGAATAAAAAAGGTATTCAGCAAAAATGGCTGGGGGGATTAGATTGCAAATTTGAAGATTAACGGTGCTAAATAAATATTAATTAGTGATAATCCATGCTCTTACTTCATCAGTGATAGATTAATGTACCTTTGAAGTTTCTCGGGATCACATAGTCATAGCACAGCAGCGACCTCCAGCTCAACTGATGCGATGGAGTAAGAATTCGGTAGAGGGGTTCCTCCATCAGGCTCTGCCATCACAGAGGCCTCTGTTTCACCCTGAGAGCACGGGGAGTGGAGAAGCCACTGCCAGCAGTGCTCCTACCAAAGGTAGTTCACACAGGGCCCCCCAAAGGGATTTAACAAGGTGAGAGATGGAACAGAGCCGCTCATGGATCTTCTGGATACAAAGCTACTCCATCCTTCTTAGAGGGTGTCTGACTTCCGCTGCTGCAGCCTAGAGTTGGCAATTCAATTTCTGTGCTGGCTGGCAGCAGCCAGCAGAGTTAAGATACGGCCCAATCCTTTGTTAGAACTGCTTGTGCATTAATAAAAGGGTTGTTAGACTACTAACTGGGAAAGTGCCCAAAAGGTCAGTAAAACTAGTAAAACATAGTTCAGAACTTCAGTTTCTAAAGGAATGCCTGTTCTCACATCAACTTGCCGATGTACTGAGGTCACCAACAGAGGATTTCCTCCAGGTGTCCTCATCATCTGATGTAAGATGGGAAACAAGCAGGGACAGGGCATTTTCAGTGGTGGCACCTGCTTGTTGTACTGCCAGAGAACGCTCTCCTTGTGCTCATTTAGTTATCTTTGGTGCCAGGTGAATACCTTTGTGTATGCACAAGTTTTCACAACCTTAGCTTTTAAGATGTATTATTTTCTGCTCATAACTGCTTATCTTTATTGTGACTTTACTTTACTTGATCTAGTACAATTGTTTTGCTGTTATCTGTGCCTTATTTTGAACTCGCTTGAGAAATTTTGGCTGAATTTGTATACATAATAGCCAAATACATAGCAATAACAGTGATCATAGCTGTATAATTTCTAAGTTTTAAAAAATGTTATACAGATAAGAATTTCACCTCAAAACCAAATATAAAGAGTTGCACAATGGACGTTTTAATCTCTGTGTCATGCTGAGGGTTCTCTAAGCAAACCACATGTGTACAGTTCAGTTTCAGGAAACATATTCTCTATTACATACAGCACAAGTCATACATACAGAGTACATGATTAATATAGAGCCTTCATTCTGTACACACAAAGAATGTAGCACAAACAGTAACATTTAATGAAAGTGTGCAATAAAAGGCTGACATATAAATCTCTAGAGAGAGTACTAACCTGAGGCTGCCTTCTATTCCTGCTACGACTTGCTGAATGACCTTTTATTTGACCTACAAGCCTCAGTACCACAGAAGAATAGCAATGAGAAGAACTAGTAGACAACATTTCATTATATACCTTCCCTGGACAATATCTGGCAGGCAAAGCTGTCCTTCAAGAACAAAACTTTATTGAGCTTCCTGAAGAACTGAAGCCATTCTAGATAGAAACTGAAAAATCCCCCCCCCCCACACACACACCTCATGCAGGAAGATTTAGAAATAAATAAATAACTGGGATTGCTGACACTGGAATAAGAATAGCAGGCGATACGGATAGCCTTGGCTGTCTGATTACTGTGAAATTACTTCATGGAAGGGGGGAAACCATTTTAATTACCATGCAGTATCTTTTATGCATTTAGATCAGCTACTAGTCCTTGCAGGTTTGCTGATTCTAGGAGCAGCATATGCCCCTGCCAGGCAAAACAATAATAATAACTCTCTACTTAAACCACGTTGTGTTAGAAAAATGAAAAAAAGAACACAGAGCTTTCAGAATAACAGTTTTTATTAATTCAGCTAAGGCCAAGTTAATATCCCATGACACAAATGATTAGTTTGCAGGAGTGTTAAATGCATCATTTCCCTAATAAACCCCATGAATGCATAAAAGTGTTTGACCGGCAGTCAGAGATTTGCAACTCATGGGTGTGGCAGGAATGATACACACTAGACCACAGTGTTGGGTGAAATTAGGTCCCAACTTGTTTATACATCTGGTAAGTGGGGTTGGCCTGGCAATAGGGCAAAGATAGGTTCATCATAGTGATGGAAATGAATACTTTTAAAAGTATATAGTTATTTTGCATCTTATATATGCCATATATTCTTCAAAAGGGTGTGAAAGAATGAGACTGGGGCAAAGCAGGCTGCAGTAACATGGCTATGGAACAGAAGTTGTAAGGTGAGAGACCAAGAGTCATGCAACCATAAATCATTATTACTGTTCTTCCTCAGTCAATTCTTTCCTTGTCTATCTTCAGAGACTTCAACAGGCACTATTCTTGCTTTTGAGCTTTTATTTTCAGCTACCATGCCAGCAAACGTGTTTTAAAAAAAATAAATACCCCACGCTAAAAACACTAATAGCAGAATTCCAAATCCCACTGTTTGTTTGCTCTGCTGCTTTCATTTGTTCACTGATGTTTATTCTTAATGGTAATAAAATAAAATAGAACAGTAACAAATAACAACAGTAATAATTATGTTGATGTACACAACAACATGAAAAGGTTAATCTCTTAGTGACCAAGATTGCTGTGTTTGAATGTCATCATGTTGTGAAAGGTGGTGTAGCTTACACAACATGGTGGAACAGCATATTGATCCCCACCAGGGTTTAAGAAAATGAAACAGAAACTTCAGTGTCAAGTTTCAGCTTTTCCAGCTAGATGAAAAGGTCTCTGCCTTAGGTGTTCATTTTATATCAGGGTTTGTTTTTTGTTTTTGTTTTTTTTAATCTATCCTCAGTTGTTGTTGTTGTTGTTTTGTGTTTTAGCTCTTTTTAGTATCTGGCTATAAATCACTTTGAAGTATATATGTAAACGGAGATTCATAGATGCATTAATAATTAATAAATAGTAAGTAATATATGAAACCAATACTCTCAAAGCCAAAATACATATTTACAAAGAAGACAATTTCTCTCTCAACAGGATAAATAGTGCTATATGCCAACGCTCTAGTTTTGTTATGTTAAGTGTATCATAAAATTATTCTATGCTACTTTTAAGCCAAAAAGCCACACACAAGATTTAAAATGTAAAACAAAACATTCAAATTACAAGCACATTTTATAAAGAAGTGGTATTTACTGATAACAAGCTGGTAGTGGGGCAAGGCGAAGAAGCAGAAACACAAAATCAGATGGCAGGAGGAATATTTAGTTGCCATAAAATATCTGACAGTAAAGGATGGTCTTCGCCACCTCTGGGAAGGATGGAAGAGAAGAAGCCAAATGTGCTTCACAGGAGAGAAAGTTCCAGTGCCTGTGCACTACCACAGAGAAAGCTCAAGCAATGGTGGGACATGAGCAGAGTCCCTCTGAAGATGTCATTAAGCAGGCAGTATCATATGGAAGCAATTTTTTTTTCAGATCCCTAACTTGGATCCAAGCCATTCACAGCTGTCGGGTGAAAGGCAGGACTTTGAACTGAGTTTCTAAGTGGACGATGACCCAATGAAGTTCAAAAGGTATAGGACTAGTATGCTCCAAGTAACCACCCAAGTACAAACTGGCAGCAGCACTCTGAACCAGCTGCTGTTTCCAAACACTCTTCACAGGTAGCCTCACATAGTGCCTTGCATTATTCAAACCTGGATGTAACCCAAAGATGTATGACAACATCCAAGGTGAATGCAGAGAAGCCATTTTTACTGTCCTGTCCTTCAAGTAAAGGCTAAGCATTTCAGTTATCAAAGTCCATAAGCAAATCTCTTATTTGACTGAATAAACTAGGGTATATGTGAAGTTCAGACATATCCCGTCCCCCATCATTTAAACGATATAAACTATAATTTTAGCAAATGAAGCAAAGAGCTAATCAAGTTTTGATTTGGTAATTACTTCTCAATTTGATTAGAGCTGGCAGCTAATCATCTCTAGAAATGTAAAGTCAATCTCTCACATTTGCAAATCAGAACCTTAGTGTAAAGAAATAGGAATGCACCATACTGTATATTCTCCAGCACGTTCCCTTTAAGTATTTCAGTGGTTTAACAATACCGACCATTTTCACATTTTCATGAGACTGAAAAATGACGCAATATAGTTCTATAAAACAGCCATCAGAAATAATTTCTGAAGCACATAGTGTTAGTGTTAAAAGGGTGCACATGCTACATTAAGCAAATACAGTATAATTCAGAAATACAGCTCAGTTCATATGGACAATAGTAATGGAAAGACAGGGCAGGGCATATGCGAACACTGAAAGGCTCATTAATAGTTCAATTGTTTGTTCAATTCCATGGCACACTTTAGAACATTTCAGATCTCATAGAAATCAACATGTAACACACATCAAGAACAAGAAAGAGATTGATTGATTTAATTACACACAAAAAATGTTAAAAAACCAAAGCTATTAAAATAATAAAATAACAAACAACAATAAGTAACAATAAACCAATAACAGTAAAGCCAACCAAAAGCCATCTCTTCATTTCCAGGGAGCAGGGATGAACCAAACATAATGGAGCCCGAGGCAAATGATAATATGGAGCCCTCCCTCCCATTTCAGGAAGAGAAGCAAATGGGACTGGTAGTTGACAATGATGCTACCTCAACATTGCTACTTGCACATCAGGCTTCACCACTTAAAAGCAGGAGGCTAGCTTAGGGGGCACAGGGTAGGCTGTATGGAATACGCCACTCTGTCTTCCAACACGTTGCCACAACTCCTCAGCCTTCATCAACTGCCATGTAAGGCATTGGCCTAAATATAGGCTCATCCCTATTGGAAGTACATAACTTTATGACCACTGCTCCATAGCAATTGTCGTTATACAATTCCATTCACCACATAGATGGGTTTATGAAGCATTTCTGTATCCTTCTGCTATGCTGAAGAAGAATTCCACGAAACAGTGGGCATATCTGGAATCACTGTTCACTACGTCTGTTTGCGGACCACTTCAGCAGCGTTGGACATCATAAAACAAGTTTCATAGCTTGTTTTCACCTGAGAGCCAGTGTGGTGTAGTGGTTAAGAGTGGTAGTCACGTAATCTGGGGAACCGGGTTCGTGTCTCCGCTCCTCCACATGCAGCTGCTGGGTGACCTTGGGCCAGTCACACTTCCTTGAAGTCTCTCAGCCCCACTCACCTCACAGAGTGTTTGTTGTGGGGGAGGAAGGGAAAGGAGAATGTTAGCTGCTTTGAGACTCCTTAAAGGGAGTGAAAGGCGGGATATCAAATCCAAACTCTTCTTCTTCTTCTTCTGATAAGAATCTGACCCATTGCTTCTTTCAGAGACTTGAACAGTCTACAAAGACTTTCAGAGACCTATAAGACTTATGTTTATTTGGTTCTATGTTTTCAATTTCATACTGTTCTATGTTCTGTATAGATTATATAAAGAGTTTATATTGACATGACATTGTTGTACTTGGTCATTGTGTTGCCTTGGATATTACTGATAATTGTTTGCAACACAGGGGTTTAATTGTTTGGTTACTCAGACCTATTGAGGACACTGTTACACCAATGGTGGTCATCATGGAGAACACCCTGTCTCTGGTACTTACTAATCTGATAGTTCTCACTGGCAGACTGTTATTTTAATATGTTGCTGAGCTGGTAGCTTTTCTCTTTGGGAAAACAAGCACAAATTGTTCTCTCCAGGGTTTACTTCAAAAGTTTGGAAATATACAGAGACCCATGTTAGCCACATCTGAATATTCCTCTTGGTTTCAAGGATTAGCCATAAAATGAGTGAGGTTGTACACAAACCCCTTCATATACAATATGAGAAATGTGAATACACACAGTTAATAGGCTTGTAGGTGTTCCTTGTATTGTTTGTACTGAAATGAAGATGACTCTGTTCCTATCTTAAATCAATAAGAACTAATAAAGAATACTAAAATTCAGTCATTAGTTTAAAAACTAGAAGTAAACCAGAAATGATAGGAACTTTTTGAGCTATTTTCTTTTAAATGCTAATTTGGTACTTAAATCAGCTACAACTCCCTCTCACCTCATGTGTACACACCTCATTTTACTGAAGAAGCAGTATTATACAGTTATAGGTGCTCTTGAAAGTGACAAGCATTTCTCAGTTAGGGATCCACTTCTCCATTCATTATGATTCAATATCATTTGAGCAGCAATGAAGGTAAAATGTTCCTCAGCAGGATACTGAAAGTTAATCATTCTACAGCTTTTATTACCACTGATTTATACAGCATGTCCCATAACTCAAGAAGATAGGGCATCACCCAACACATATACGATTGAAATATTGAATCAAGGAAAGGATAGCTAAACAATGCAAGATACAACTAAATAGTTCTGGAATAGTTATGCAGTTGGAGAAAGTGAGTTCTATGGGTATTCTGTATTCTTTTTGCTGAATGTAGATGTTGATATTGGGCTACTCAGAACTTTTTATACAGGTAATGACCAATTAATGGGTGATTGTGTAAATGTGCACTCTCTTCCACTCCAGTGTGCCACCCACTCCCACAGAAATCTGCATTTCAGATCCATTGATTACATCTGACTCCACTGACTGATCTGTAAAAAAATATGCTTTCCAGAGCTGCCATGGTGCAAAATCAAGGATCCTAGGCACAAATTCTTATGGATACTCATTTTTTTATTTTATAAATGATAACCCCCATAAAACCGTAGGTCATCTCTGTGTCTCTCTATATATTGTTCTGTGATTTGCTCCTGTTTCTGTTATTATCCAGCGTAAAAGATGATGAAGATCCATGTCTTAGACAAATATTTTTGTGGTGCTTGCAAGCTTCAGATTGGATTTTTTACTACTGTAAATTTTAATTTGATGGTGGCTTTGTGTGGCTGCCGTCTAAAATCAGGCAAATTCAAGAGGATCAATTTTAATGCTCTGATATTTACCCAGGTACTTTGTAAAACTAAAGTGTGTGAGCATGCAATTTCTATCTCTTTGGGTGTGGGGGGTACAGAGTGACTTAGGGAAGACAACAAGCAGAATGTGCTTTCAAATTTTCTAATATTCCCACAAGGGTTGGAAACCACTGAAATAAGCCATACATTTTGTCAATAATCTGGAAAGGCTCTTCAATAGGTCCAGTTTGGCAGTTTCAAAGTTTATACAATTATTAAACAGTATTGATATCTGCTAATAAGCTTCAATTTGATAACTATGAGTAAGGTCCACATATTTAGGTGAAACTATTTTGTTTCCTAGAATATTATAGCTAGCCTTAATAGCTACATTTTCAAAATGTAACCAACTATAGGAATATTTATTCTGTATCATATGCAGATGTGGCATCTGTTGGTTCATAAGTGTGAAGCTTGTTCCTGAATTTCTATTTCTTGAGAAAGAGAAAGATAATTACCCTTCATGGGTGAGATATTTGATTTATTCTACAGAGATTCATTTCATTTCACTGTAAATTAAACTGTTTAATTCAAGATTTTCAATGCCTTCTATCTGTAGAGAAACTGGGGAAGGCCATGTGACAACTGTCAAAAGAGAGAGTTAGAACTTTAAGTGAACTGCACACATTAAATACTGTTTGTAATTATTTTCAGAGGATAAATTGTCACTTTTGTATAATCTGATCCTTTTTTTCTTTTTCTTTTTTTTTGCATCTGACCTCTTCTTTATAATAACAGGCATGCAATGCCCATGGAAAATTTTTGCAGGAAACTTTACACCAGATCTAAATATGTCATTTCACATCCAAACGTTGGCTGCTATCCAGGAAGGGCTGTTTAACACCTTGTGAAGAAATACAGCTCAAAAAAGTGAAAGTGAAATCTAAGAATGGAACTAAATCTAGAAGAGCTAAAACATGTTCAAACAGAGGCAAGAGATTAGTTTGTAACAGCAGTCTTTGAGAATTCTTCATCAACTCTTTGTGAACCACTAATTTCTCTCTTACAAAGGGAAGACAGTGAGGCGGCCTCATGTTTCCTACTGCCTGTTGCTGATTCTACAAGCCATGGTATACAGAGTATCATTCAAATGCAACTTCTATCACTAAATCTCAGTGTTTGTTCTGAACTTCAAGTGCCCACATTTATCGGAACAAATATAAAGTTCTGTAAAAAGCTGCTATAAATATTTCCTTTTGTATTTTGGGACAAAAGAAAATAAATATCACAGCTGACAATTTTCACTGTCATTTTTATAAGTCAATGCCAAAACCTAAATTGCATGTGATTGCTGGTGAAGGTGCATGACAGCTGAGTTACATAAAAACAAAATACAATGGAATTAAATGTCACTTCATATTAGTTCTGATGTAACTGATTATTAGATTTCTATCTATTGATAATTTGTTCACAAAGGAGCATATTTAAGTTTATATGCCCTAAATCCGTTTCTCAATGTTGTCTGCGCCATCTAAACTTACTGAGACCACATCCATATACTGTAAGTATGAATGCACTGGTAGGCTCACAGTCAAATATACACAACCTGTTCCTCTGAACAAGGATCTTTGGATTAAGAACAAAAGGGCAGTCCTTCTGAATATCAAAGGCCCGTCCAGTTCAGCATCTTGTTCTTACAGTGGCCAACCAGATGCCTATGGAAAGCAGAACCCACAGAGAAATTTCCCCAGCTTCACTGAAATATCAAGAAAGGAGACCATACGGAAGAAACCACAGGGAGGCTACTACTAGGACTGGGCAAAATAGAAAGAAATTTCTTCATTGTTTCCTATTCCTTTACTTTTCCACCTAGGAACTAGTAATTTTTCCTGTTTGTCTTGGCATTCATCCAATCCTCTACGGTCCCTTACAGTTCTGCCCAGTCTCCTTAGCCTCTTCACTTTTATTTCAACTATTCTTTCTTTCCCTAACGCAGGGATAGAAGGCCTATGGACCTCCAGACTACATCTTCCATCAGTTTGACCACTGGCCTGATAGGGCTGGTGGGAGTTGGAGTCCAATATTATTTGGAGGCCTGGAAGATCCTCATCCCTGTCCTAGTGTCTCCTGCCCTAGTGATCCTCCCATAAGAAAAAGATGCATTGTATTCTCTTATAGCCACATAAGGGAATCTGTGAATGACAGTTGAATTTATTTTCACGTTGGCATTGCTGCTACACACTTTGCTTGCATTGGACATTTTATGTATAACAACATGTAAACATATTCTTATTAAATATGTAACCAGTACCAGAACCCATTTTAGTGTTTTCTCCAAGCTGTAGGGGGCAGGACTAAGAAAATAAAGTATGTGGACCTTATGTTGTAAGCAAGTACACTGTGAGCTTGTGCATCATCTTCACTATTTACATGGCGTAACATTAAAACAGGAGCCTTAGCTTAAAATTTCCATGTGTTTTGGAGCATGAGAGTCACAACTAGGTTTTTAATATCCATGGAGAGAAGGGAAAAAACTCCTCCCATAAGCTGTTTCAAAAAGATAAGCGATTGTAAAAATTAAAATGATTCCCATTAAAGGTCCCCCCCCCATAATTCTATTGTTCTTGCAATAATTTTTATACTACAGGTACATGTGCTTGTAAATGTGCTTACTCCTTGTGGAGGGGGGGGGCAATATTTAAACAGAAAGTAGTTACTAAGCAGTCACTCCCTTAAATTATGGACAGTCATCCCCAGAATGACAAATTTTTAATGGACTACAGCAGCTGTCCTCACTGGTCATATAGTAGCTTTGAGCTTAACTTCCCCCAAGGAATCTGATTTACACAGATAATGGATCTGGCAGCCAATCTTCCTGTTGGCAGCACATTGACATTTTAAAATCAGACAAGCTAAACATACTTCTATAATAAGAATGAAATACCCCTCCAGGAATAAACTCAATTTTGTATTATGCTATTCAAGAAAAGTATTATCACAGACAAAGTTAATTACACAAAGAGTAATGTTCTAATGAGATTTTCAGTATGGAAATCTGTATGGCAGAGTGTCAGGATGCCCAATCATCCTTGGAGTTGTTATATTTGTAGTAGAGTTCAGGTCATTTGTGGCACCTTTTAAAGAGTGGACTTGCTAGAATGGAGCTTAACCTTTATCACAATTTCTCAGAGGTATTCAGCCAGAAGGATAAACTACTTTATCTTTGTCATTAGCAGAAGCAACCTATCTACATTGGTTCACTAATCCACCATCAGCCTAAGACTTGTATTGTTTTCTTCCTTAGTCAGCTAGTCTTTTTACATCATAGTTCTTTGGTTAGCATACCCTTTAAGTTGTTTCTGCTGAATTCAGGCCTGCACTAAACAACACAGAGCCAAAAGCCCAGGACAGCACCTATCATTATGAAAAACTCACATAACACATAGCAGGAAATTATGTGTGCGTGAAGGGGGTTGGACTAAATGACCCTTGGGGTCCCTTCCAATTCTACAGTTCTATACTTCTATATTTCTGTGATTCTGTTATTCTATCCTAGCTATATTAAATATGGCTTTGCATATTGCTCTCAGCAGTGGCGTAGGAAATGGGGGCAGGGCGCCCTGGGTGCCACTCTGGGAGGGATGACAAGATGGCCTCTGCCTCCCCCTAGCTGTAGAACCACTGAGGGTGCCCACAGTCCATATGAGCACCACTCGCGCAGCGTCTGTACTGTATGCCACACATGCACAGTCCGTACGGGCTGCGCCGCCCTGGGTGCCAGAGAGGGTTTTTTGCCACTTGGCTCTCAGTAAGATTTAAACAAGCTGTAACAGGAAGAGGTATGAATCTGTGCTCCATGGGGCCCCAAGTCCTTATTGTATTTCCTCAGATAGCCCTTTAAAATGACAATAATAAGGCAACTGGGAGGCTGGCCTTTTGCAGTGATATAGGAGAGCTTGCCTGTTGTCATCCACAAAATTATTGTATGTGTGAAGTATTTGGGGAAAAGCCTATGGCTATAGATGGGACGCGGGTGGCGCTGTGGGTTAAACCACAGAGCCTAGGACTTGCCAGTCAGAAGATCGGCGGTTTGAATCCCTGCAACAGGGTGAGCTCCCATTGCTCAGTCCCTGTTGCTGCCAACCTAGCAGTTCAAAAGCACGTCAAAGTGCAAGTAGATAAATAAGTACCGCTCCGGCGGGAAGGTAAACGGCATTTCCATGCGCTGCTCTGGTCTGCCAGAAGCGGCTTAGTCATGCTGACCACATGACCCGGAAGCTGTACGCTGGCTCCCTTGGCCAATAAAGCAAGATGAGCGCCGCAACCCCAGAGTCGGCCATGACTGGACCTAGTGGTCAGGGGTCCCTTTACCTATGACTGTAGAGGTGGGTGGAATACATTAGGCCAATTGACAGTTGTTACAAACCCTAGCCCTATCTCCTCCAAAGGGTAGGGAAGGAAGAATGATCAGTGGTACAGAACTTTTTTCAGACCAACGGCTGCATTCCCTCATAGACAACCTTCCATGGGCCACATTTCAGATCTGATGTTCCCCTCAGCTCTACATCATTCATGGAGAATACATTGATGCATAGGAGTTTGGAGCCTCAAGCGTTCTGCTTAAAGTGCCTCCTTGGCAGTAGATACCCAGTATGAAGAATGTGCCCTTCATATTCTAGCTTTGCAATATTGATCAGCATGTCAGCATGAGGTAAGTGATGTAATAGGGCAAGGAAACTCTTCATTCACAATGAAATCTGGGAGCTTCCAAGAGATCTACTGGAAATTGGATATATATTTGGGAATAAAAAGGGCATGATCTCAATAATAGTTGGATATTCTTGTATAATTTTATAATATGCATGTTTGATTATATTTTATATATCAATTTCAAGTTGACTTCTTAAATCCAGGGTAACTTATCTAATATTTATGAGAAGACCACAGTGATCAATTGGGTTTTTTTTGTTTTTTTTTAAAAAAAGATCTAATTACATACTCAAAAGTTGTAAGGCAAAATCTGCACTAATCTTATGAAATCCCAAGGCACTGTGTTTCAGTTTGTCCCTAGAGCATGTATGCAATTTCATTTTGCATGGCCATTAAACCTAACCTTAGAGAAAAACCTTCATACACAAAACAACATCTGTCACAACTGTTGCTTTGCTGCAAAAATTTAAAAGCTTGTGACTATATGTCACATAGCAGTGTTAAATGTTTATTTTTAAATGGAATACTTGCTAAAAAGCTCATTGCAGCATACACATTAAACTTCAAAATTACCCTAATATTATTTACAAATGTAATATTGCACTGTTAAAGTGCTAATAGAACTATTTAGTTCATGAATGCTAAACTTACTAACACTTTTGTTGTTGAACATAATTGGAGAACACACATTTTCCTACCCTCAACATACAACAAAAATACTCAGCTGCTATGCACAAGAGTCTAGTGCTTTAGTAATTATGTTGAATCTACATTTATGCTCATGTAAATTGGGTACTTCCTATTAATAATTTTAGATTTAAGCTCTGAAATCAATTTAGCACCAGTGTTAGTTGTGAAGTCTGTAATTGCAAGGGTTATCACAAGCCAAAGCCAAATCCATTCGAAAGTGTGGACCCAGTTTATAATGAACACACTTAGCACCGATTCTCCTCCTGCTAGTCCTCCCTTTTTTTTTTTTACACACCTGGGAGAGAGGAGTAGCAGTTGGGAGTGCTGGTGGCTATGACTATTCAAATACAGTAGTCATATTTGTATGACTATTTAAATTGCATATATTGTAATTAGTGCATTATCTGGAAATGTTGTGTTTTATTGTGTACATTTCCCTGATTCTGTGAGTTGCTTTGTATATGGTTTACCATGGAAACAGAGCATACAAATAAACTATGATCATCCTTTAAAGTAGGCAAGCATTATTATTCCTATACTACAAATGGGGGTAGGGAGGCTGAGTCTAGGGAAGGAAAGAGACTTGCCTAAGGCCACTAGTGAGTTCATAGTTGCCTTGAGATTTCAGCTGGGGATGTCCCAGCTCAGAGCTAATTTTCTGCTACATTACATTACACCAGCTCTACTATATATATGTGTGTGTGTATTTTTAGAAGCAGTTTGAGTATGAAATCTATTCCCTAGACACATTCATATACTTGAAATTATCATTTTAAGGCTGATTAAATAAGGATTAGTGCCAATGTTTTACTTATTAGTCTGTGCTTTCAGCTGGAACTGATGATGTAGTATGCGTCAATAACTAGTTCACAGCCTTTACATTTTACAAACTAAAATCTCTGCAGCAGAGTCCGTCTGCCTCAATATTTTGAGGCAACTCCCATGTATAAGAAAACCATCCATTATATAATGATACAAGCTTAAAGTGGCATGTATCACAGCTGTTTGATTACTGCTGGGAAGATGACTTGCATTCCCCCTTACAGCCTTCTATCAGGATCCAGCAGTGATGGATTGGATTTCCCTTGCTTTAGCAAGATGATGGATTGCCTTAGCACGATGGATAAGAATGGTAGAGTGTGGGCTGAAATTAATTAACATCACCAGTAAAAGATGCAAGAGTTGATCTATAGCATGATTTAAGATTGATGACTGCCAGCAAAATACGTCTAAAACTGTAATGCAAATAAAGGGGGCTTTAATCTGGGTGAATAGCATAATTACATTATCCATACAATCCTCACAAGGTAAAAAGCCTCAATTAGAAACAGAGATCCAGCCTCCCCAAATACTCAAAATACAAAATTATCAAACTAAATGAAGGATTCCAAGATCAAAGTTACTAGTCTCAGAATAATTTTGGCATTAAGATTCTGGATACATCTGAAAGTGCAATTGTAAATGAATGTTAAGACAATTCAGTTATTAAAAAAAAAGTAGCTCTCTACAACAGGGGTGGGGAATCTCAAGCTTTCCTTAAAGCACATGCCTGCCCCCAAATAAGCCTGGGAACTGCAGATTGTTAAGGGTCCTGGGAAATGTAGCTCTGCGAGAGATACACTACAGTTTCCAGGATTTACTTTAAAGGTCTATGGCCCCTGGAACTCTTCACATATCATGCTCCTCACTGGTCCTCCTTGAGTTCTTTTGTGTTGCTGGAATGTGTCCTTGAACTGTGCTAATGCTGTGTGTGTGTGTGTGTGTGTGTGTGTGTGTGTGTGTGTGTAAAAATGTTTGACTGGACTCTCATGGCTGGACTGCGGCCTACTCTACGAAGGTAAGGCACACATTGTTCCATCCTGTTTTGCCTTTTGTTCCAGCTACCACTGTCATACAACCCCTGAAAATTGCCCGTGGGGGAATGCAGCCCTCAGGGTAAAAAATATATTCCCATCCCTGTTCTATGACACTGGCTGAATTTAGACGTAATGGTAAACAATAGCTATGAAGCTGAGCCTAAACCAATCCCAGTCTCCTGTGCTCCTTTCTCTCTTCCCACACATCATGGCTGCAAATATAAGACTGGAAGTTTTTCCATCTGTTTCCAACTTTGTTCAGTTACCTGCTACGCCTGATACTGTGGCCAGTATTAACTATGTTTTAGTGAAACAAGTCAGGTCAAGCACTATTTGAAGCTTGTTTCCCTAAAACAGTTAACAGTAACCATTGTTTCTATTTGGACTTAATGAGTAACCACAGTTAGTAGAAAATAGAAGGTAAACTTTCTGAACTGCTCCTTATAGCTATGCCAGAGAAAGAGACGAAAGGGAGGATTGCGGAAGCCTGGCAAGCTTGTGCAATGCTAAACTATATTTCAGCATTGTGTACAAATCAGGCAACTGCAGGTTCTGTGGAACTTTAAGGTTGTTTGGTCTAAGCCAGAATATGAAACAATCTGGAAAGCTTCCTTTCAAATGCTGGCTAGCATTAAGGAAGGTTAATCTTCTTAGATGCTTTCAGATATGTAATTTTATTTGTATTCTATTGTTCTAAGGTTGGTGTGTTTGCTGCCCTAGGCTTCTTTGGGAGAAAGGATGGGATATAAATTTAATTCGTTCATTCATTAATCAAAGCTAACAAACCCTGACACTGACAGCACATATGGTTAGCAGGGCAGTCTGGGAGGAATATGTTAAGGAATGCAAAGGCTGGAGACAGAATGTACAATCTGAATGTACAAATTCAAATGGAAATTTCAGAAAAACCTGGATCACAGAAAAACCTGGATTAAGTGGCCATCAGTATTTATGCAAACCAATATCGACTGCACAAGCAAGCACACAATGTACTGGGTTATAGATTCATTCTACACATTTAGCCACCTTTGATCCCCACCTTGCATTCAGTTCTCACCTGTGGCTCCTAGATGCTGTCAACATGCAACAGCAGCCACGCTCTGGGAAATGGCTTTGACTGGCTGGTAAACCAGGTGAGGTTAGCTAATGGGTCTTGAAACCTCAGTGAGTTGTGGAAAACTGGGCAATTTATAGAAATCTGTTAAGGGAGGAAGGTGGAGTGTTTAAATTAAAAGAGTTTAAAGACGTATCAGGGCTGTTAACAACACGGTTACAATATAATCAATAAATGAAGTATATATAAAGAATTAAAAAAACAGGTTTGGGGAACAGACATCACAACCAGAGACAGACTTACTTGACTGCAATGTTAAAGTGATGTCTAAAATGTATAAGATGTTTAATTAGAGTGGGAGACAAAAGATGAACAAGTGAAAGCTTCAAGGATACATTGGGCAATGGACACTTGGCATAACATAGAAATGGAGGCATGGGGAAAATTGTGGAATATGGATATAAAATTTACAGCATGTTATGGTTTAAGAGGAAATTATATGAAAATGTTATATAGATGGCATCTAATACCCAGTAGACTAGTTAAAATGTACAAATCAAAATCGGGTATGTGTTGGAAATGTAAAGAGAAAGAAGGTACCTTTTTCCATATGTGGTGGACCTGCAGTAAAGCAAAAGCTTACTGGGAAATGATATAGAATGAACTGAAAAGATGTTTAAGATAACTAATGGAATATGCAGAAATGGCAAAAGTTACCAGAAGAATGAGAAATCAAGATAACAAAGTCTTTAAGGGGGAATGGGAATCATTTTTTGAATATTTACAAAGTCATCATAAAGAAAGTAAGACATTAGCAGAATTAACGTAAAAATGTGCAGTATTGAAAACAATACAAATTTGATGGAAATAGATTTAAATTGGAATATGCAGGAAAACAGAGTAAATATAAGGAATTGCAGAAAGAGGGGGAGGGAAGTTGAAATATGATATGTAAAGAAGATTCTGTTTGAAATGTTAATTTGTCATAAATGAAAATTATAAATAAATTAAAAAAGAAACAAAAAAAACCTTAATGAGTTGAGGGCTTATGTATCCCCTGCATGTGAAGACAGGCTCTGGCAGATTAAGTGGATGAGACCAATAGTGATTCCAATTATCAAGAAAGTGGTATCTGCATGTGCTGTCAAAAAAGCTAAAATTCCATTAATTGGCTGTTCAGAGGGAGAGGTTGATACATTATTAGAATGCTTAAGGAAGCCTGATTTGCGGGTACAAAACATCTCAATCGTATTGATTAAACACGTAAAGAAAATAAATAAAAGCAAACTTCTAAAGCAAAGAAAACGCAAGCTTGTTTTTAAATAAACTGATTTCACATATTTTGGAAGCCGCCAAGAGTAGCTGAGTTAACCCAGCCAGATGCACAGGGTATAAATAATAAAGTTATTGTTCAAAGACTGTTAAAAGCGAATTTGGCAACCAAGTAAAGGAACATGCCATTAAAACACTAAATATTATTAATGCCTAGCAGGGGTCAGCAAAGTTTTTCAGCAGGGGGCTGGTCCACTGTCCCTCAGACCTTTTAAATAAATTTTAAATAAGAGCACACATTCTACTCATGTAAAAACACACTGATTCCCGGACCATCCGTGGGCCGGATTTAGAAGACGATTGGGCCGGATCCGACCCCCGGGACTTAGTTTACCTACCCATGGCCTAGCATGTCACTGGATGTAATCTACGGACTCTCTTCCTGTAATGGAAAACAGCACATCCTTCTCAGCCTCCTCTAGGACATACAGGCTTCACTTAGAAAGGAGAAAGATGAGGAAGGAAACTAGCACTTGGAAATTCTTCAGTTTAAAATAATAATATTGATATAAAAACTAAAGACGAATATTTCAACATCACACCCCAAGAATAGGTCAGGAAATGATGATGTTGATAATTTCAACAAAAGGCCAATATAAAAAATGCCACATGGCTAAGCTGTTGCCAGTAACGGTTGGCAAATCCAGGCTATTTCTATATTGAAGTATGAGTCATCTCCACCCGCTATGATTAGTTTGTCACCTGCTTCACAGACAAAATTGTTCATATACACATCAACTTGAGAACCAACAGTTTGAATACAGATTTAGATTTGAAGCCTGCATACCCCTGATAATTCATTCATTTCACCCTATTTTACTTTCCCCCCTTTTTTGACATTTTTTTTTGACATGGTGTAATACAAAAGATTTACAAGCAATGTGAAAACCATTTGTTTCAGACAAAAGGTACTCCATGAGCCACCTTCTATAGGATTTTTGTTTAAGTAATTGTATCATTATTTCTACTTTTTTGGTACTCTTTTGTGATTATTCCCAGTTGTGTAATGGGCTAGCTTATTCCATGGAGTTTAGTTATGTCACTCATGTAATTCCCCCAGTTCCAATTCTTTGTCTCTAGAAGGAACATTATCTCCCTGTTAATTGCTTTAATTTATAAATCACTCAAGCATTGTATACTGAGAATACATTCCCTCAGCTGGTATGGTATAGCGAGTAAATGAGAACACTAGGTGTCACTTGACCATTATAGCTAGAAGCAAAACTTTTACTTAGAAGAAACAAGGGCTTTAGAATCCAAATGTCAAAATCATTTAATTGAACTTAGCAAAGAAAGAAGCATACCAAAATCTGTTTCCTTCTTTTCTCCCCATATGCAGTGCACGTGATCAGACTTTCAAGTTGGTTAGGATACCAAAGTGATTTGATATGCCTAAACTCACTGCAGACCAAAAACCTCTCTGATTATCATATATCAAAGAAGAGATATACCTGCCCATCGCCCCTGAAGTACAGAATTAGAGAACAACCAAAAGTAACATACAACAAACTTAACACTTGGTGTTAAACATTGCCACCTATTTCCTTCTGCATCTACCCATGTGTATAGGAGTGTTGTCCAATAAACACACACCCTGTAAGTGGATAGCTGTACAGTTGTGCTGTGAATTCCTGTTTCATCACATATGCATCTATTACTACTTAATGACACTCATATTAGGACTTGTCACAACCAGACATAGGGAGAAATGAAAGAAAAGCTGAATGCTCAGTTTACTGTATTTTTTGTTTTCATCTGTTCAGATTCCGTAGGCATTAAATGTTTAGTATAAAAAAGTAATGGTTTTATCAGAAAGTATGATGCATATCCAAAATTGGCACTTATTCTTTATTGTTTAAAGATAAGCAGATCCTCTTTTATTAATGATTGCACTATGCATAATAAAATATTCACTACTCCATTCATCACAGACTAAAATCCACCCTTGACTGATAACTGGAACATTACTCGATTTGCTTAGCTTTTTACTGTCAAAAAACAAACATTTGCTAAATGGCTTTCAATATTTTTGCACTGCAATTTGAAGAGTAATAAAACAAAATACCTGATACATAAAACTAGAATGAGTTTGAGACAAGGCAATTGAATTGCTCTCTTACTTATTACAGAGGCAGTTATGTATATTAGGGATAGCTAAATGCTCATTGTATATTTTAGGTTATGTGTATTCTGTGGAATCAGAAAGTATGACATTTGTCACAGATCCTGGCATAGGATTATCTAGGCTTTCATTGAAAATTTGTTTATATCTTTAGTCTTTCAGGTCAAAGATTTGAAAGCTGTGGGAAGTGTCTTTGGAAGCTGATAAAAAGAAATGGATCCAGGCAGGGCTGTTATTGATTATGTGGAAGTCCATGTTTGCATGTTAAGAGGTGAATGATTCTGGAAGTTTCTGTTTCTGTTTGTAGTTAACCAAAGTTTGCCAGAGTGGTCGTTAACCCTGGCCCTGTTCCTGTGTTCATAATAACTTGTTATAAGAGCTCGCAGAGTGGGAATGGGTATGTGCACACCGGTCCACCCCATGTACTCCAGTTGTGCACACATTATCCTTCACCTTCCTGTGTTCAATAGAAACATCTGAAGGGGGCATGTCACCTCAATCTTTGAGCGGTGCAAAATTCCAGGAGTTTTAGGCGCTTACCCAGGCTTTGTGTTTCTTTTGGAAATGAGGCCCAACAGAGACTGTGTTGGTTTTATAATATATGCTTGATTTACATATATACACAACCTGAGCCTATGCTGGAGGGACTCCCAGCATTACACTATGAGAGAGTCTTGATTCTCCCATAGCTGTAGCCTTGGACCCAAACAGACCACTGCAATGGCTCTATCTGCGGCTTGCTGTGTTTAACTGACTGGCACTATTTTCCTACAGCCTACACCTACAGCATCCTCAGCTGGCCTCCTAAACTCAACTCTGCTTTGTCTCTGCTAACTAGCTAAGAGCTCAGGGCAGGGCTCCACCCATTTTCTGGCTAGCACACAGTCTAGTTTCTGAGCACAATTCAAAGTGTTGGTGCTGACCTTTAAAGCCCTAAACAGCCTCAGCCCACTATATCTGAAGGAGAGCATCCACCCCCATCGTTCTGCCCAGACACTGAGGTCCAGCTCCGAGGGCCTTCTGGCAGTTCCCTCGCTGCGAGAAGCCAAGTTACAGGGAACCAGGCAGAGCACCTTCTCAGTAGTGGCACCTGCCCTATGGAACACCCTCCCACCAGATGTCAAAGAGAAAAACAACTACCAGACTTTTAGAAGACATCTGAAGGCAGTGCTGTTTAGGGAAGCTTTTAATGTTTAATAGACTACTGTATTTTAATATTCTGTTGGAAGCTGCCCAGAGTGGCTGGAGAAACCCAGCCAGATGGGCGGGGTATAAATCATATTTTCCCTATTATTATTATTATTATTATTATTATTATTATTATTATTATTATTATTATTATTATTATTATTATTATTATTGCTGATGTCCCATCTCGCTCTCTTTGTTCTCTGTTAATGGCTCGTGTCTCAGGCGAGCTCCTGAACACGGGAAGCTAAATCCAGCAATTAAAAGACTGACTTCCAGTTTAACTCTCCAAGCATTGATTAAATTCTAGCACTTAATAAATCCAGGAATTTAGGGAAATCTGGCATCCACAAACCCTGGCACCCACAGTGTGTTTGACTGAACAAGCTTACAAACCTGCTCACACTCGAGAACCCATACAAGGCAGATTTCCCAGTCATGGAGAACCTTGCAAATGCATTCAGCCAAAGGCATTTACAAGCCCTTTCAGACATTCCTGCATAATGCAGGAAGCTTTGGTATGGAGCAAGCATGACCAGTATGTATGTGCCCACTCTCCAGTTTAATATTTCACACATTCGTTTGAACACAAGAGTATGGCTGCTAAGTATGGTTAGTTTCAACGAGCCAGTTTTATAACCCATGGAACTGAGGTGTTTTAGGTCCAGCTGGGTTCAATGGGAGAGAGGTGGAATGTGTTTAATTTTTCCTGGATCGTGCCCTTACTTTTTACAATGGCACAGTGGCATGAAAACAAAATGTCCAAAAAATCCAAAACAAAAGTCCCAGTCCCCCCTGCTCCACATCTAAAGGTAAAGGTAAAGAACCCCTGACATTTAAGTCCAGTCGTGAATGACTCTGGGGTTGCGGCGCTAATCTTGCTTTACTGGCTGAGGGAGCCAACGTTTGTCTGCAGACAGTTTTTCCGGGTCATGTGGCCAGCATGACTAAGCCACTTCTGGCGCATGGAAACGTTGTTTACCTTCCTGCCGCAGCGGTACCTATTTATCTACTTGCACTTTGATGTGTTTTTGAACTGCTAGGTTGGCAGGAGCTGGGACCAAGCAACAGGAACTCACCCTGTTGTGGGGATTTGAACCACCGATCTTCCGATCAGCAAGCCCTAAGCTCAGTGGTTTAGACCACAGCACCACCCACGACCCTCATCTATCTAGAAAACAAGAATAGTAGTTCTGATTATGCAGTATTTAATGTTAAAATTGACTATTAAATGATAAAAGTAATCAAAACAATTTTCGATTATCTGCATGTGTACCATTCATCTGCTACACCGATCTGTATATGCTAAGCTGCGAGTAGTCACTTGGCATTAAAATAATAAAAGGCGATGATTTCAGCTGTATAGTTCATGGGTTTTGCTTGAAAATGCTGCCAATTTACTCATGAATAAAGAGCCACTCTTTATTGGACTAAATATATTGTCAAAACCTGGGTAATTTATTCACACTGACAGAGAAAATTATTTTCTAAGTTTCGTCATTTTAATGCCTGTCTTGATTTGTAAATCAGCAGATAATTCTCTCCAGCTTTTTGAGGCTAGATAAAATTCAAGGGCACAATGTAGTCTTTTACAAATATAACTACCAGCAAATTATTTCAAGCACTATTATTCTTGGTGGGAAAATGAAATAATTGCAATTTATTAAAACAAGTCTGACATTTCCCCTCCAGCTTTAGTCGCAACAAGGAATGACCCAAGAGCACACAAAGCCACCACCTTACTGAACCTACACAGGTCTGAGTTTGGTCCATACCAGGATGGGGAACTGCCTGCAAACCACATATATGACACCTTGGTTTTCCAGGGAGGAAGTAAGCTGGGGTCTAAATCAAGATAATAAATAAATAATGGAATAAGTGTACGGCATAGGAGGTTGAGCATATGAATAATATAAAGTTCCAAAGGGGGAAAAAACAAGTTAGGTTTCCTGCTTTTTGGTGGGGTGGAGTGTTATGCTGCCTGCTCTGTGGTCATTTCTGACCTAGTTCTATTAACTTCATTGCATTAAATAGAGTAGATAAATCATCAGCTGTTCTGCCTTTTAACTTAAAAGGTTCATGAAGTGGCTAATATCAGAAGTCAGAAGAAAGTTAATAGAAGGTGAACAAAACAAGAAAGTTCAACCTTTTCCATCAAGGAGAGATGCTAGGATTCGAAGTCCCAGCCTCCCTGGCTGCAACATGATACTGTACTATCTGAGTCAGTTTCGAGTGGACAGATTCACTCAGCGGCAATTAAGGGCCACATTCCCCTGAGGGACACTGGGATTTGGAACCATGGCCTCCCTCCTCTGTGGGAAACAGGGCTCCATCGAGGAGCCTGAGTTCACCCACTGCTGCCACCTCCAACTTTGCAGGTCTCATGTAAGTGTTGGCCAATGAGATGGAAGAAACTGCAGAGTAAGGCTCTGAGTCCTCCTGAGCATTTTGCATGTGCTCACTTGGAGGATCAGGCCCCTTGCGGCAAGCAGAGGAATGTTTGCGCATCCCTATTAGCAGTATGTTTGTTTAAAATAAATTATTTACACATTAAAAATAATGCAATTCTAAACTGCACTACTCCAAATCATTTTTTAAAAAATGCAAATAAAATTAAAATGTTGGCATTTAAAACAGCACACACTGAATCCAATTTGGGTGTTTTGTTAAGATACAAGTTAACACTGGCCCTGGAATGACCTCACATTTGTTTCAGACAGGAAAGGAAAATCTTTGGCTAATTCCTCCACAAACGGGAGCTCTTAGGCTGTCTCTTCCCCACTGAGACTTCTCAATAATTAATTGTGCTACAGACATCTCCAGTGAATTTCTTCATACCTGCTGGCTGGTTTGTCCTAAGGAAAAGCTACGGGCCAAACCAATTTCACTTTAACTAAATATTTCAAAGTGAAACAACATTTCTGAGGTCACAATATTAGGTATCTCAAACCTGCTAAAAAACTGTGAAATCACTGACAGCTTGGTAAATGCAGGGAAAAGGAGTTCCAACCTAGCTGTCAGTAAACATGGATTTACATTGCCTAGGATACAGCCAGACAGCACATTTATTTTAATAACACTACACAGGTGTTCTGAAGGACACTGAATGCAACAAAAAAACAATTTAACAAATTGTAACTGAGATGCAAATATGTTCGTTAAAAATATAAACTTTGCTAAAACAAATTCCACCATGAATTTATTTGAATTGAGGAGACATGATAAAATAATTCTTTAAAGACGCAGTTAAATCTCTACCATCCTATACTGCATGGGTTTGCTACAGCAATCAATTTGCAGCTTCTGTCACAGACATGCTCTTATGATGACAGTGCATATATACCATTCTTATTTCCCATTCACAATTTTCCTGCAGCAGTGTTGTACTATTCACAGAATAACTGAAAGTCAGTTCATTATGTTGCTAGCAAAGTGTGACCACCACCAGCATGCACATTTGAGAGCGCTGAAGAGACAACACAAGGAAGGTCAGCTTATCTTTGTATATCAGTTTTGTGGAATGTCAAAGGTATCATTTTTCAGGATGCCAGATCTTTAAAAAGCTAATTACAGCATTTATTCAGGAACAGAACAAACCTCTATTATATATACCTTTGTTCTCTAAGTCAAAGATAAGCTGTTCTGCATGGAATAAATTTGCTGACTGTATACTAATGACACAAATGTACTTGTACCTGCCTTAGGTGTTCTATGTAGCTTGAGTGTGTGTGGATTAATACAAAGAGGTAAAGAACTAGATTTAGGAAACAATAATAAAAATGATAGATCATTAATATATGACATTGTTATTTGTAGCCAAATCTTATTATGATATTGAAAAATCAATCATTGAAGGCTTCCCACTGATTGAATACTTGGTATAGCACTTTATTTTAAAATATTATGTATCACAAGTGAAGACATGTAATGATACTTCAATGGCTTAAAAAAAAAGTCAGGAAAAACAATCCAGTAGGAGCAAATGGGAATAATCAGAATGCTTAAAGCAGCAATTTTTGGAGGGGAGGAGGGACATGTAAAAAGCCTATTTTGGTGGTCCATTTTGAATGTAAAAAATGAAAAGTTTGGTCCTTAATTAGTATGCTAAAATTCAGGGATAAAGAGCACAATTGAAATCTCCACCTGCTGCTAGAACACTTGATCATTTGGAAACATATAAGAAAATATATTCATTCAGCTACTTTCTGTGTGCATGCTGACTCATTCATATATAAAACTAGCACGCAGATTGTGACATTGAGGTTTTATTTTATTTTTAAAAGAAGTCAACAGTAAATTTATCTTACTGTGCTTTGATGTATTTTGAGTATGTATTCAGTGCCTTATGGGATGAAAAAGGGCACACTAACAAACAAAATGTTTAATCAAAGCAGTCATCTCCTGTTAACATCTCACAATACCAGTGGGTCAGCTGTACTTTATATCAGCCACCTAGGGAGCACCTTCTGTTCAAACCATATATAGCCTCCTTAGTTTGTTAATGGTCCAATTTTTAGACTTAATTTTGGGACATTTTTTCACTCGATGCACAGAGTTTACATGTGAAGAGAAACACATACAGAGATATGCAACTGAGTTTTTAAGAGTTCATTTCTGTAATACATAGGTACATAATTGAATTAGCATATGACAGGAACGGACTGGTTTGGGCTGATTTGATTAGATTGTTTGAGTTGTATAGCATGAGTGAATGTGGAGTTTTTCCACTAGATGAGACAAAGGAAACACATGGGTATCACTTCTTAGAAATCTATGCTTTACTGCACAAAGGGATTTTGTGATGGCCAAGATTGTGGCAGGCTAAACTTCTAACTCCAATTAGATGCATTACTGTGATGCCTTAGTATATTTGTAAACATCTACAGTCTACAGAACAAAAAAACTGGGCAATGTTCAGAGTCATTCTCCTGAGGAAGTGACAGAGCAGATGAAGAGGAAGCAAAGCTAACGAGCAAGGAACCTAGATGCAGGAATCTCATTAACATAGAATCACAGAACAGTAGAATTGGAAGGGATCTGAGGGCCATCTAGTCCAACCCTCTGCAATGCAAGAATCTCAACAAAAGTTCATGTGTTGGTTACTTCAAGACTGGATTATTGCAACATGCTTTTTGTAAGGCTTCCCTTTCACCTTATCCAGAAGCTACAGCTAGTGCAGAATGCCACTGCACGACCGCAGACAGGAACAAGGCCTTGTCAACATATAAAACCTGTGTTCAAAGACCCACAATGGTTGCCTATCTTCCACCAGGCCAAGTTCAATGTCCTACTATTAGCATATAAATCTGTCAACAACTTGGAAACAGTTTACCTACAAGATTACCTTACCCCACTTATGCTCATGGTTGTGCATCTCTCATAGAAAGCAGCTGTAGGGTCATACCAATGGATGCACCCTTGAGATGGGTAGACTTTTAATAGAAGAAAGGGTTGCCATATCCTCACCCCACATCCCAATATTCAACAGAAACCTCTCTTAAGCAACTGCCTGTTCCATTTGCTGGAACAATCAAAAACTGGAACAACAGGAGGATTCCAGCATTTCTCCCCCCATGCTCACATTTTCAAAAAGAAAGCAGCTGCTTTCCAACTTCTACATGGCCACAGGCAGCAAAACAAATCAGAAAGAGCACCAAACAAGCGGATCCAAGTCCTGAAAATAAGACAGAAGAAGGAAAAATGCAATAAAGGGATGGAGGAAGAAGCAGCTCTTTGGGAGTCGAGTGGCATGGTATCCAAACAGTTCACTTTTAAATCACGAGTCTCAATTCACTCATCGGCTAAAACACTCCCAATTTATACCTTTATCAGAAACTGACATGTCCCAAATATCCAAGTATCCCAGATGTTTGTTACTCCACCCCGCAAAAGGGAAAGAGCATTGTTAACATCAGCGCTGATTGGGAAGTCAGCAGACCCATGAGAAAATGAAAAGTCTCTTCATACAAAGGGGCTTCCCAGAAGCTGAAATTAGAAATCTCTCTTTGAATGCAAGGAAAGATAGGACAAGGAAAAATTAGACAAACATACTCTGGGTAAGAAATGTGATCCTAAAGTAAAAGAGGGTCATGCAGTTACACCAAGCAGAATAATGGAGTTTGTTGCTTCCTTTGTTATATATAGGCAAGAATAGAAGACTCGCCATGGAGAAAATGGTATAGCACAAAATAATTTGTCTATAAAAGCAATCAACTAAATATGTGCATTATATCAAAATTCATATTTGGAAAGGCATATGTATCCCCCCAATTCAATGCTATTGGCGGGAGAGAATAAGTATTTTAGGTTTTTTAAATGACAAGCACTCTTATTTTGGCAGCAGCTGGAATTAGGGTGAAGAGGCTATGCTCTTAGAAACAGGGGGGGGGGAACTGTATGGTTATAACATAACCCTTTTTATTACAACATAAATGTTTAGTTATTGTGGTTTTCAATATTGTTATTTCAATACTCCGTTCTGTACACTGTATATGATGAACCTTGTGCCATTTGTACCCTGTATTTTGTACTTTTTGGAAATAGCTAAAGCCTATAACTAATACAAATAATAATGTATCATATTGTTGTATGAAAAGCAATTCCAGATATGCATGTTTCCATTCAGCAGGACACTTTCTGATTTTTAGAGCATGTGGATAACCAGCAAAAAACAGTGCATAAATAAATTCAACAAACTAAGAGCAACCCCTTCACCCATCTTCTTGAATATTTAACCACCTTCCCTAGACACTGAATAATGTCCTGTTCTGGCCTGGCTGTAAGCCTGAAGAATGCTGACAAAAGCCTGGAGGAATCTGACCTTCAGTGGGAATCATCTAGCACCTGGGAGCAGATCGCATTTCTGCAGTATTTGGGAAAGCTTCAGCAGGTGTGGAATTAATAAAATTAAGAGGCAGGCATGAATGCAAAGGATTGAAGAGATCATAACCATTTTGGTTTAACATTCATCCTTTAAGAGCAATGTGGAGGGGATAATTCTAATTTCTTCAGTCAAGATGCAGCACCCCACGCCCATGGACAGTCATTCAAATTATCACCCCAAAGCACACCTCATCTTAACTAGGAACTGCATTATTTGCTGGTAAGCAAGTATAGTTTGAGTAAGGTAAAGGTAAAGGTACTCCTGACCGTCAGGTCCAGTCGTGACCGACTCAGGGGTTGTGCGCTCATCTCGCTCTATAGGCCGGGAGCCGGCGCTTGTCCGCAGACACGTGGCCAGTGTGACTAAGCCGCTTCTGGCGGACCAGAGCAGCACACGGAAACGCCGTTTACTTTCCCACCAGAGAGTGGTCCCTATTTATCTACTTGCACTCTGACGTGCTTTCGAACTGCTAGGTTGACAGGAGCTGGGACCGAACAACGGGAGCTCACCCCGTTGCGGGGATTCGAACCGCCGACCTTCTGATCGGCAAGTCCTAGGCTCTGTGGTTTAACCCACAGCGCCACCCACAGCCAGTAGTTTGAGTACTGGCTGCTAATTACCATCCAGGATAGACCCAAATGTTCAGTCTCTGTCCCTCAGCTCAGTTCCCCACTACTGAAGACGTTTTTAATAGCTTATAGGTTGACGCCCTGGTCTGATAGTACTGCTGCTTAATGTCAGATCAGTCTGGAACAAGAGCATGCTGATCCGGTATTTGATTGTGAATGAAAGAGTTGACCTGGCATGTATTACTAAGTGGAACTGACCTAAATCACACATGCCTGTCCAAGTACTCAGTACAGCACCAGGCCAGACTGTGGGGTGGGTGGCCAAAAGGGTTGTTGCCTTTGTCCAAGTCCCACCTCCTTTACTAGAAAAGCTCTTGATCTTGGGCTTAGAAGGTTGCATTTGATTTTAGGCCAAAGAGATGGATTGGGGGTGCTGCTGGAGTATGGTCCACCCTGGTGGCCAGATTAGAGCAGAAGAGGCACAAGTCTACAGGACTACAGCCTAAGGACTTCAAGAAAATCTAGTTACCTAAATAATAGTTTAGACAACAGCAGATTGGGATAGAAAAAACAACAGTTTGTATTGTGAACAAAGAAAAGCAAATATTCCAAAAGTATTTGTATAACAATATAACAAACTGTTTATTGCTTGATAATTCAAAATTGTCTGAAAAGACTAACCTTTTTTCACTGATGTGGCGGAAAGAAATGTTTCTGTTCAAAATTGCTACAACCTAATGTCAATACAATACAATGAATGCAGGCCTGTTTTTGTTCCTCTGTTAAAGAAGTAATAAAACAATGTTTTTCAATTTCTTATAATGAATCAAGGATGCCATACATAAGAGCTCTTGATGGTGAGAAAACAGCACAGGTCAATGAGAAGTGTGTGCTTTGGTGGGAGTTCATGAAGCACATTCATTTACATAATATATCAGATCAAAAGAGTGAGAAAAGTATAAAAAACCCTCATTCTATTACTCCATATTCTACATAAGGAATATTAATATGGAGATTGCCATCTTTTATCCCCCCCCCTACCTATGGTATACATAGGTTTACTGCTTTTCAATATACAAGTTTCATTTTAAGAATTATGGCTAAGATCTAGCCTCCTTGAGTGTCCAGAATAAACTTATAAAAATATATATGCTTCCAGACATCACAAACTCCTGTAACATGCTTTCCATAAGTTCATTACACTTTGAATAAGAAGTCATTTCTTTTGTTGAAGCTATTACTAGTGATTTCCCTTTAGGTGAACCAATCACCACTGAATTTCTTTGGATGGACCTGAAGCTAGTTTTTAGTGAGAGAAAACTATTTTCCCCTCTACTAATTATCTCCACACCATATTTGTAACCCTCTGTGTCTCAATAGTATTTCCATCAATCATGTGACAGCGCTCTCAGCATGGCAGAAGCTTGTTTCTCTTATTTAGAAATATATATGTACTGCAATGTATTGTTATTTAAGAAAATAAGAAGAACATGCTGGATCAGGCCAGTAGCTCATCTAGTCCAGCATCCTGCTCTCACAGTGGCCAACTAGATGCCCGTCAGAAGCCTACAATTAGGATCTGAACACAATTTTCCCCTTCTGTGGTTTCTAGCAGCTGGCATTCCAAAGTGTGCTCTCTCTGGAGTTAACAAAAACTCCAGAGGTGTAGCATGAATCCAGGTTCTGTTTCCTTGGAATGAGGTCAGTTTGGGCTTGTGGAATTTGTGGTATATGGTTTTATTAACAAATGTATTACATGTGGTTAAAGGTACAGACAAAATTTAACACCAAGGGATGTTCCAAAGTCCATTGCTTCTCTTCATATTTCCAAGGGAGTACAACCAGCCCCTTCCTCCCCCCTCCAAAAAAAATCTGTTAGCTTCCAGAGTCTCTAATGGAACCTGTCCTTCACTCTCTGTAAATCCCAAAACTGCTGATATATTGTTCTCTTTTTACATACACATTGACTATGTCACCTCCAGCTGGGGGTGGAGGAGAAACTGCCTGTCAACTGCCATAGTGTCTTGTCAACTTCCTGAAGAGTCTCCAGCTGTTTCTGTAACAACATATTGCCTTGGCTTACATAACAAAGTAGATACTTAATGGGCCTGGCCAGGGCTACTCAACAAAAGAAAGGTTTGACTGTTTAACAGTCCTTGTCTTTCCCAGATCCCAATCTTACAACTACAGAATCACATGGTTTGGAGGGAGCTGTGAGAGTCAATCGATTCCAGCCACAGTCTTGTAACAATATTCTCTGTCTCTCCTGTTTTCCAGTATATTTATAAAATATTGAGAATATTTATGAAATTGAATAAGTAACAGGTATACATAATGTTTTACATGTAACATCTTATGTGGATTGATAATATATACACATTTCAACTGCACAGTAAAACACCCATGTTTTAGTACATTTTTTAACTATTCCAATTCTACACTGTCTGGTTTTGTTTTGTTTTTTACATCCCCCAACTACCATCACTCTCTTTGACAGCAACCTCTCCTAAGGGATCTTTCATTTTTCCTATTAAACCTCTAATAATTTGAGAGTGACCAGTTTTTCTAGTAGTATTATATACAGAGCACATAGACAATACAGCTGCTCCTCAAATCCACAGACATAGGACTGCAGTTTAAAGAAAAAGCCTTTTATTCAAAAATCATATTTGAATTTGAATACATGAGAGAGACAGTTTTTATAAAGTTTTATACATCTTTAGTATAGCCTTCTAAGGTTACAAGTCCAAAACACCATGCTTAAAGGTCTAGAAGCCACTCCTTCCACATGCCGTTACATAAAATTGAAATAATAGGAATTTACCCCATAACTCCGTTTACAGAATGCTAACCAAAATGTTCACATAAATCTGTACACTGATCAAAACCTGCCCTGTTCTGCCCTGTAGTTGGGAGGGAGAGGGGAAGGCTTGGAGGAAGGGATGGATTAAGCCCCTTCTGGCATAGTCCATTGGCCAGTCCACATACCATAAGACCTTGGAAGCAGAAAGAGGCAGCACCATTGAAAAGCCTATCAAGAAAACAGCACTGTCTGCAAAATTATCGAGTTTTGCCATTTTAAAATAGAAGCCAGTGTTATCAAATGATCAGACCTTAGGAATTGTTTCAGATATAGATCACATTTTTCACAATAGGCATCAAAAGAAGACAAATCAAATCTTATTGCTGATAAAGCTGAGGCAAGACCACTGATTTTAATTATTCTGATGTGCTATTTGTAAATTTAATCACAAATGAAGTTTGGTAAATGTTATATTATATAACTACAAGGAAGAAATCTATTTATAAACATCACTTTAATGTTATATCATAGTCAATACACATTGCAAATAAACCTATGAACCTAGCTAGACAGATATGTCATGTTTTATTAGGCATTTTTGTTGTTTGTAAATTCCCAAAATTTGCAAACACCAAAGCCAATACTTTCTTCTTTTCTATACAACGTCATTACAAATTAGGTCATTACAAAAAGATGGATTAATTCCATGCTGCTAACAAGCATATAAGGAAAGAATCCCTCAAATACTAATGCAACTATTGTTCTTTAAAGTTAAAATTCTTTTTAAGAGCATTGTGTCCTTGCTTTTGTTTTGCAGTCTAAAATGTAGACAGTGATATAAGAGGAGCTCCAAGCATGTAATGTTTGCTTTTGGGAAATTTAAGCTGCTGAAAGTCTCTAGCACTGTCTGCCTGGATGCATCCTCATGCTCAACATTTATATTTCGAAATAAGCAGTATTACAGAAATGCCATAAGCCTCTAGTGTTTTCAGCTCACACATAAACTAACCCGTAAAGGGTTGTCCATGAAATTTCCTACTGCTCTAGGAAATATGAAACAAAATTCATATCCTGCCTTTTCATAGAAAACTGCAAGATGGATAACAGAAAAAGTATAAAAGAGAATTGGTCTCAGCAGGTCTTAGCAGAGACTAGATTTTTATTTGTTTCCCTCTATCAAATGGATGGTAGGCTGGTCATTGAAGGACACTGGGCTAGAAAAAGAATGGCCAGCAGACTAAGTTAATATGCCAAGTCTAAAAAGAGAAGAAGGAGTTGCTAACAGGCTTTAAGTGTGTTTTCCAAATATGCCGAGGGGAGATAAAGATGAAAGTTGCTGAGAAGAAAAATGGCAGGAATGAAGGAATGAGAGTGAAGGTGATGGCAAAGAGGGATCGTTTTAAGTCTGTTACCCAATTACAACAATAAAAATGCATAAGGTACAAAACGTTGAAAAGACACTTAAAAGGCAAGAACGGCAGAGATCACAGATATAAAATGACCTTCACAAATAATATTTAGCAGGTAAGCCTTATAGAATAAAAAATGTCTGTAGCAGATGGTGAAAGACAACCAGAATAGTCATTTAGTCATCATGCAGCAAGGTATTTCACAGCATTGATGCAGTCCTTGGAAACGCCCAGCTCTATCAAATGACTCCCACCATTGGAGGGCAATAGAGAAGTGCTCCTCAATGTGATCTTAGGAATTGGATGGGATAGCATGGGAAGAAGTGATTTAAGACTTTTACAGTAATCACTAACACGTTGAATTGTGCCTAGAAAGAATCTTAAGAGCATCTAAGGTTTCCAAAAAAAGGGAAGATAATCTACAATTAGACTAATATGTGACATCTTGATTAAAAATCGTCTAGGCGAACAGATCTATGACAGAGGAATAAATATTTACTACCTATTTTTGTACCTTTGATTTTCAGCATATTCATCACACACACCAATGTTTACGTTTATTGAGTGAAACCTGTCATGTCTACTTCTACTCTTTGTTATGTTCATTGTTTTGTTATCATTAGTGTGGAGATTGAATGGCAGGTGACATTTTATAAATGTAACTAAAGTAAGACATTAATCAAATTAAAGTATCACAAGTCATTTGCATTTTAAGTATAACTGAATATGTAACTACAAAAAGAAACTTCAAATTAGAGGGCATCATAAGCTGCATTACCAACTTACTCTAATGAATAAATTGCATAGATAGTTTTTGAATTCTAATATTCAAGATGAGTATGTTATTCAAAAATACTGTAAAATCTCCAAAATAATTATTCTATGTTAGCTGAAAATGAGACAAGGCAACAGAAACCTGTGTTGGGTCTGTCTTTAAACTGTGACAAAGAGCAGCTGTATGGCATGGGGAGTCCATCCAGATCACAACTATATCATGCCTTCCTGCCCAATGCCTTTCACATCCCAAGACAATCCCTGAAGAAGATGTTATTCTACCACAGAGAAAGCTTGCATCTACAAAGACTGTACTCATAAGTCTTTCCTAATAGGCAAATAGTATTGGAAGGAAGTTTTCATTTAGAAAATAATAGGGAGCATTTTTTGTGTCCTATTGGGTTCCACTCTCTCCTGCTGTTGGTTTGGTCCATGAGCCACTCTTCATTGCTTGTGGCTAACTCCTGCCGGCTGATTTTGGAGCTCTAGATTATTTGTTTTGGTTTTTTAAGTGATATATTCCACAAGGCTGAAGCCTGATGTAGGCTGTAGTTCACAAAGCTTATGCCACAATGATTTTAGTATTTCAGGTGCTATAAGATCCTTTGTTCAATGTGTCAAACTTGTTTTGATCTCAAATTGGTTATAAATAACAAATGAGCTTTTTTCTTCCAGCTATTGTGAACTTCTTAAAGAGCTATGCTAATTTATAGTAAGTGACACTGATTTCCCTATTGTGCCTTAAATTTGTACATCATTTTTGGAAAAGATCTAGCATAAATATAATCTTATTGAATATTCTTGTGGTTAGTACACACACTAGGCAATTTAAATTTTGATTATTTCTTAAAAATGGAGTACTTCAGTCTTGCAAAGGTAACAATGTACCATAATTAAATATGTTCATTAACTAGCCAATTCAATTACAAACACATTTAAATTAAAAAAGGATTATTGATGTTTCATTCAGGACACCAGGGGCAATATGTATGCTGATGGGTTTGAGTGTGTCTAAAAGAGTAAATTCATATTAATTTTTAATAAAAGTTGGATCCAGGCTTAGTCATGCTTGGAGTTATATTGTTATGACTTGTAGGTGCCAGGGTTTGGGGTTGCCAGATTCCCTATAATTCCTGATAGCTGTTAGAATTTAATCAAGTCCCCTGGATCCAGCAGCAAATCAATTGCTGGATTAATCTGGCCAGCCTAATAATGGTAGCTAAGTATGAGGCATTAACTTAACAAAGGCAAAATGATCAGCCATAAGAAAGTGGGAGCTCTATGCCAGACACAAATGGGTGGAACCAAAACCTGAATTCTGAGTTGGTGGGCAGAGACCAAAGAGTTTTGAGTTTTTGGGATTTCCATTAGCATGTTTTAGGGAAAAGGAGTTTTCAGTCTGTTAAATGCAGCAAGCTGGAGTAGAGGAACAGAGGTCCATGGCTGATTTCTGCTGCCTTCCAAGACTGTGGCCATGGGAGAAGCAATTGGTGTGTAATGCTGAGAGATCACCCATCATAGTCTTGGGTTGCATTTACGTGTAAATAAACCAATATTATAAAGACCCTATAGTCCCCACTGTGCCTCATTTACAAAGGAAATACGAACACTAGGTAAGCACCTGAACCCCTGGAATCTTGTACCACTCCAAGATTGGGGTGTCCTGTATGAGATTTAAATTAGCATGCTCAATGACTATGGGATGCTCTCTCTCTCTCTCTCTCGTGTGTGTGTGTGTGTGTGTGTGTGTGTGTGTAATGTCCTGGAAAAAGTAACAGATAGCTGTCTGGAGTCCTGGCAACGTGATATATGTTTTCCAACCCACAAAAGGTGAAGACTGCCTTTGCAGGAGAAATGCTACACCCATCTTTCTGAAATCTGACAGACTTCAGTCCCTCAGGAGAGACCATACCTGTACTTTGCATCGAGTTCTGGCAGAAAATAAATGAAGTTAGAAACTTTCTTCTTCTAATTTTTTTTTTAATTTGGTGGAAAAAGTTGGGGCCAGCTACAGCCCTCCATGCCTTTGTATCTGGCCTCCCGGACTTTCTGCAGGCCACACCCCAATCTAAGCTGCATCCTTCACCAGCCATACTTTGTGCCCTCCTTGAAAGTTCTTGCTTCACTGAGATGTGTCTGATAATGTGTTTGTTTCACCAGAGGAGGATAGACAAGGGTATGTAGGACTAGTCTGATATACTAAGGCAAACTTTGAATTCCCCCCTTTGTTCACTTTTGCGTCTGGCCACACAAACCATTGATATATGGTGAAAGCTGCCCAGATGGGAATGCAGCCCTCAGTATATTAAAGGTTCCCCACTCCTGATTAGTGACCACTGGTGCAGGAAGAGGAGTGAAGGGGGAGCGCACAGCCACCAGCAGCATGATCCCAGTGGGGTGCTATCATGGATGCCCCCCCCCCCGCCCACGCTGGGTGCGACGCTCCTGGAGGCAGCGCACCATACCCCAGGACATGCACCACGCCCCTGCAGGTGGTGCACCACACCCCCAGGATGCACACCACACCCCTACGGGCAGCGCGCCATGCCCGGTGCCAGAGCATGAAGCTTTGCCACTGTTTGTGATTCCTTGCAAACAAAATATCTGGATGGATCTGACCGAAATTTGTCAGGCTTTATCTGATTTTGAGGGGCTCATTTCCTTGCAAATATAATCCACTTACAGTGGTGCCCCGCAAGACGAATGCCTCGCAAGACGAAAAACCTGCTAGACGAAAGGGTTTTCCGTTTTTCGATGCGCTTCGCAAGACGAATTTCCCTATGGGCTTGCTTCGCAAGACGAAAACGTCTTGCGAGTCTTGTGATTTTTTCCGCTTTCCCCCCCTTATTCTAAGCCGCTAAGCCGCTAATAGCCTTTTAGCCGCTAAGCTGCTAAGCCTTTAATAGCCGCTAAACCGCTAATACCGCTAATCCGCTAAGCCGCTAATAGGGTTGCTTCGCAAGACAAAAAAACCGCTAGACGAAGAGACTCGTGGAACGGATTATTTTCGTCTTGCGAGGCACCACTGTACTATGAAAAGGAATAAAGGTTATAACCATTTCTAGATTTCCATTATAGCCAATGGTGGTGAAACAGCTTTGATTTAGCAGACAGTAGTGGAATACATGGGGGGGTGCCATTCACCTGATTTCCAATTAGTCACATCATCAATGCTTCAGTTGGGATTCCTGCATTGTAGGAGGTTGGACTAGATGACTCTTGGGATCCCTTCCAGCTTCAACTCTATCATTCTATGATTCTATAACTAGGAAATTGAGGGAGGTGAGGCAAGGCTGAGGCAAGATGGATGGAGCTAATCTGGTTCTCCTGGTGGTGTGTTTATACCACCTGGTAAGCAGCAAGGATGCAACTGGCCAGAGGTCAAGTAAGCGGTGGCACCCCACCACACAGTCCACTACAGTTAACTGATCAGATGTGCACCTGAATAACAAATCAAATTAAAATGACGCAGAACAGTTCTAAACAGACTGGGCTGCTTTCAAATGCTACCGATACAAAGTGAATAATGTGCCCACTGAACAGCCATAGCAAGTACAACAGAGAATGAAAAATCACAACCAAAAGGAAACTATTTTGATTCTGTAAACATTTAGAGAGTGTGCTGGGTTCCGGGGGGGGGGGTCATATTCACTTTCGAAACATCTGACTGATAAAAATATTTCAACTCTAAAAGAATTAGTGTTTTTATTTTCATCTGGATAATTTCATCTGGAGGAAATGATGATGGTGATGGGGAAATCTGCAAGTGTTATAAAATACGAATATGTGGCAAACAGAAAAAACTATTGTTCCTTATTTACAGAAGCTCTGACCTTCCAAATAGGAGTTTCATCAAAATTTATCTTTAAAACATGTGATGAGCATGAATATAAAAATATGCAGTTTGCTATCCATGGTGCTGAAATTCCCTTCTGAATTCTTAAATATGATAGCATGATATTCTATACTTGCAAATCAGAAAAAAGCTTTTAAAAATGAAAATAAGTTGAACACATTCATCATTAACTAAATGAAAGAAAATTAGGTATTGTTCAATGACACTGGAAAAGAATACACTGTAATTACCAATTTGGAAAGATTGATTCTCTTTAGGTCATAGGAGCTAAAAGAGGAAAAAAAGAACTAAAGGTATACATTTCTCAACCAGAACATTCCTGATAGTTTCACCCACAATTTTTCACATGCAATGTCAATTCGGCATTAAATATCTACTTTAATTCTTTTCATAGCTCATAATTTTATTTTTGAAGTCTGGATTACCAGTTAGCCTCTCCAATGCTTGGTGAGGAAACAGTAATTTTCCAGAAAATTTTGCAGCTTTATGTATTCATTACAATACAAAGCTCCACAGCTATTCATCAAAAGTTAAATAGCTGGGTTCCTAACATCCATTCTTTCCATACAACAGTATTCTATTAAATAAGCTAGCTTTCCCACATCCCTCTACAGTCCTCTGTAATCTTCATAAATTTATTTCTGAGCAGTGAGGGCTCTCTGCAGCAGCATGGCATGTGGTGCAGGGTAAGGCTGCAGTATCATCCAATGTTGTGCAAAAATGACATCTTTTGATGCAAGCCATTATGTAGTTCAACTTGAGCTTTTTTCACTCTTAAGATGCATCAGTACATCAAATCAAGGTATAAAAAAGAAACCATTGAATGCAAACGACAAAGCAGCTGTCTATTCTGGACAAAGATGCTTTTGAATTTAATTCCACACCAGAATACTTTGAGATTGTACGGGAATTTGACACCCAGAAGTCATAAAATAATTATGATAATCTGCATGGGTAGACTAGGCTACAGAAGAATCAAAGACTAACACAAAACAAGGATTTCACATAATTAAACTAAGCACATGTCCCTTTCTGTATCTGGTTTAGCACTATAGATTCAGCTACAGAGTGATCTGTCATATGGATGCAACCAAAATGCTATCAAGCAACACAGAGAATGTCCAGCGTAGAAATATTCTGAATATGGCAAAAGCAGTAATGTTTATTTATTTATTTAACCATAAAATTCATGCGTAAACAGAAATTTCTTGAAATGTATAGTGAAAGTCAATAAGGAGGGAGTCAGATGTACCTGACCAGGGAAGGCATTCCACAGACTGGGAACTGTCACTAAAAAAGCCATGTCAGAGGGGGAGGGTTCAACATTCATAAAATTTCACAGAAATTCACAATTTTAACACACAAGCACCCCTATTTTTATTAAATGGTAATAACTATTCTCTTCCCACTACTTTGGCAGTTTTATTTATTGCTGATTATATTGTTCAGCCTGTCAGCTTAGGGTCAACTCAAACATACATGTTTATAATTGAATGATAACAACAGCAAACAATAAATGGAATGTGTGAAGCAGCCATCCCAAATCAAGTGCCACATAGAAAGCTTTCACGTCATTTTATCTACAGAATGTTTTAATGGAAGCAATTCACATGTTCTACACAATCAATCAGGTGTCGTGTAATCAAATGAGACTGTGACTGACATGTTTGCATGTGTGTATTAACCCTAAACTTCAGATTACACCACTTGAATAAGTAGAAATGCAGAAAGTACAGAATATTATAATACTGCTATAACTCACTTTTTCAGTCTTATTTTTATGCAGCCAACATAATCTCCCAAACAGGTGGCAAAATATAATCATCAACATCAGAAACAACATCAAATTGATTTCTTAAAACAGGAAAAAGCATCAGTTTATAAATTAAGTGATTCAATAATTATTCTAACTGTCATCTTTATAAACATGACAAACACTGCTTTGATGGCAAAATGCATAACCTGACCCCAGTTAACCAAATAAATGAGGATGACTTTTATCAATCACGGCAATAAATGCTGAGAAAAACACAAATTCAAAATAAAAAGAAAACTAGAGAAAATCTGATTTAGACAATGACGTAATTGTTTTTTAAAAACAATATTCTGCACAGACTAGAGTATTCAGAGTCACATTACTGAATGCAGCCAGGAATTACAAAAATATTTATTCCCAATATTTAAAAAAAATGTTTAAATTTGGCTAGACTGCCTCCACCATCAGGGACTGCTGAATGAAACAGAACAATATCACATTATTGTTTTCTTATTATATTAACTGAGTAATATAATAATATAATATATTATTATATTATTCAGTTAAAACAATGCTTGTGTATAAGAAAATAAATTTCATAGTTTGACATTTCCAGAATGGTTTAAGAACAATAGTTTGAAATTCACATTTGAAACTGGTTTACAGACACGTGATATTGTCACTCCATGATTCACTCTAAGAATCTTCCCATCAATAGAATCTTGTCTCCCCCCAAAAAACAAAAAAACAAAATACATTTCCAGTTTGTGTTTTCAGTATCTGGTATGCATTGGTAGAGCACATCCATCCAAATTCTGGTACCCATCTGCATGTCCTCTGAACTTATTTTGAATGGCTGCATGGCACTCTAATTTTCTATTAATTCTACATTACTTTCTTTTGCTTGGTATTTTGCTAATTGTACTAACTGGCAAAAGCTCATGACACATCTTTGCAAATAAATTGATTACTACTAACTTCATGCCACTGGATTCAACAATATTTTGAACCATTTCCCTCATTGTTTAGGTAGTACTAATGCTCAACAACCTGTGTATTTCTAGTATTTACATTTCTGTCATGCACAATAACATTAAATAGACAATATACCTGAAATCGGTTTACCTTGTTTGAGTCTGATTATATAGAAGAATCTTTTATTAGCTTACCTAAAAAAAAACAGAGAAAGGGGTTTTGTTAAATTCAGTAGGTTACATGGCACTTTTAAAAGGAAAAAAAATGGTCTGGATGCAAGCAGTTTTTTAAAAAAGCTAGAAATAATTAATCCAAGCACTAAAGGGTTTTGCCTATTCTCTGTTATTTGCTGCTGATACACATTCCTCAACCCATGGTAGTCAGTGGGGAAGGCATCAGAACTCCAGTAGATATTTCTTGGTCCAAGAAAGGCCTAAGAAGTATGGCATCTCTAAACATGAAACCTGTCATTTCTACTATTTGTAGCCACTGACAGAGCTATCCTCCATGTGGTAGTTTCCCTTTTAAAAAATGCCTTTATTCTGGAAATCATGGGGTTGAATTAAGCATTCTGTTATTTGAAAGGAAAGAGCTTCCACTCATGGAAGAATTTACAAAACAGAACGTTTGAATTCAATCACATTCCATCTTGCCAGTCATTTAATTGTATATGTCAGTTTTCCATTGTACACATTGTCCTTGTATACTCTTTTCTTATTCATATATGACTTTGTATTTTGTCACAATCATCAACCACTTGACAAAAATGTTAGTGAAGAATAAGCACACATGGCATGTAGAAATTAGTTTCAGGAACTGGGTGTAAAGTGATCCGACCCAGAACACACACTGGAGCTGGGAGAGGAATGCGGGTGAGAACACTAAGTGGGGTGAGGATGCTGACAGCATCCCAGCAGCAGATTAAAGGGCAGAAACAGAGAGCATTCTTTCTCAGTCCAAGCAGCAGGAAGAAGGAAACACCAGCAAACGAACACAGAGGAGACAATGGGAAAGTGAGAGTGAAGAAAGAGAGATGAGGGAAGATGAAGGAGAAGGTAGAAGGCAATAGGGCAGACTATGAATGGAACCAGGGCTGCTCCAAAAATAGCATTGGGGGTGGGGGTAGGAAGGGATCTTGGGAAGGTCATAACCCAAGTGGCAAATCAGTGTGTGATATAGGGTAGGACAGATAGATGCAGACACTGTGTGGAGAGAAAGGAAAGTGAGAGATTGAAATGACCAGAAACACTAAATTAAACAAACAAAAGGAGTGGTGTACACTGATGAAAAGGGGTAACAAGACTCTTGGAGTAAGGAGTTCTGAGGATTCCTGGGACATTATAAGGTAGGAGCTGACACAGGGGGTTAACTGGGATGGATAGGAATGGTAGGATATTATTGGGGTTCTGTCACTGTTGCAGCAAGTGAAATAAATACTGATATTGTTTATCTGTTGTCACATTCATACCCCACTTTATTCCAAAGAAATCCATGACGTGTATATGGTTCTCCTTCTACTCCTGTTATAATCACAACAACCCTTTGAGGTAGACTAGGCTGAGAGGCACTACCTTGCCCAAAAGTAACCCCGAGAGCTTCATGGATGAGTGAGGATTTGGACCCTGGCTCCCTCCTTATCTAGTTCAATGGATCGTTAGTATAACCCTGTATAACCCTTTAGTTTTAATGGACTATAATTTCATTTCAAAACCATAAAATTCACCCTTCGCCACCACCAAGTATATAATAAAGTTATAGCTTGTGAAAGACCCACATGTATTCCAAAAGAAAACTAAGCAGTGGTGCTACTGCCAGCTCTTTCAAACTCCATGTTAGGCTCCATTTCCTAACTTTTAACACATTTTTAGAATAGCCAGGTCAAAATATTGTCTTTTTGTAAGCTACAAGATAAATGAAAGTGTTGCCACTACGGTTTACCAGTTTTATAGACAGCACCAACATACAACTGGATTAATTAGAGACCTTTCCAATATGTAGTGTAGACAAAATTGTATGTATTAATTATTACTGAAGAACACACAAACACAAACACACACACGCACACTCCTTCAAATAAGAAACAAGGTCAACTAACAGTATGCTTAGATAAATTAAGAATATGTCTTCATGTGTTTGGCTGATTTGTCTGCATCCTTTTCCCTCTGCCAGGAGATTTTCTAAAGGAGTATCAAGTACAAGAAAGCTACAAAGTACTACTTATGCATAATAGAAATTCAATGCATGCTCCTTGTTTTATTTCAAAGCCGATTACTGAAGAGCTCACACTATGCTGAATTGTCTCTTCTGTAAATGGAAGCACTGAATCACATGCTTTTCCTGTATTACTCATTCATGGTTGGTCAACTTAAAAATCATACAAATCATTCAGTATCAATATTCAACATCACATTAATTAAAATAAATATCCTTAAATATCATTGCTAGGATCTCTCTCTCTCTCTCTCTCACACACACACACAGAGAGAGAGAGAGAGAGAGAGAGAGAGAGAGAGAGAGAGAGAGTGCCAGCAGATTTGGAGTATTTCTGTTTTTTGAGTTGCAGTAATGATGATTACACCTATTCCAATATTCAGTTTTCCTATAAGCAAACTCTGTACCATTCTGTTTGAGAGAGGTCTGCAGGGGTTTGTTTTGTATTTCCATGTTATTCATTACTAGCATCCTGATATGTATAATGAAATCCTAGATGTGTTCTGTGGTGTACTTTACATCCTTTAAAAGAAAAAGAAAAAGAAAGAAAGAAAAGTATAGGAAAAGTATAGGATAGGCTGCAATTTGCTTACTTCAAATAAATCTAAATGAGTACAGTTGGACTTACTTTGCAGTGGTAGCTTCTCAAAAAAGCACTTGAAAGACAAATAAGTCTGTGACAGCAGCAAAGACCTATTCTCCCAACTCATTTAAGACTCAGTGCCAAGTTATCCAACCATCTTCTTGGTAGAAAGGATGGCTGCCAATTCAAGGCTACAACAGGAGGTCTCAGACTCACAATTAGTGCTTGGCCTTTGCTTCCCATCAGATTCAAGTGGCTCTCTGTAACTTCTTTGTAGCACAGACAGGATCAATATAATTTCTAATATGCATCAATCTTGCATGTTTTATTAAGATAAAAAATAATGCAATATAATAATAAATAGTAGATCTGTATGAGGGGGCGGGATTGAAACTCAGCAAAAGGAGATGATACCTATTAGGGAGAGAAAGGCTGGCGGTTCAAATGCACAAAGGCCAGCAATTTAAACAGTAACTAAAGAAGCTCCAAGGAGTGCAAATTTAAGAACCAGTAAGAGGGAAGCACCCCAACCCCGCTAAAATTAACGTTTGGAAGAAAGCATTGCTCCAGGAGAACAAACGCAGCATAAAATTGTTAAAGCAGGAAGGAAAAGTTGCCTCAGAAACACACAGACCACGTGGTCCATACACTCATAGGCAAGTAAAGGAAAAGAATTAAACCCGACCCTCTTTTCGAGCAGACACTGAAAAGCAAACACGCACACACCAGCAGAACACACACAGTGGCCGACTTGAGGTCGGTATGGGGCTGGGAGAGCAAGCAGGGAACCAATCCGCTGTAAAAGGGCCAAGGACTCACGCAGCAAATATAGTAGTTTTAAATGCATCCTGCCAACAGTTGTAAAATCAGCTGCTTACTGAGAGCCCCTTAGCAGAGAAACCGCAGTTTAAAGAGACAAACGCAGCCAGAACGCTAAACTGGGGAAGGGAAAAATTGCAGGAGAAACACACTGACCACGTGGGCAATACGCACTCATAGAACCCCCCCCCCCCACAGACTCAGAACACACCCAGCAGCAGACTTAAAGTCGAACGGTCGATCTTTCAGGCATACGCTCTCAGCACATACACAGTGGTGAACCAAGAAGAAGTGCTGGGGGAAGCAGCTTTTAAGAGAGGCTTCTGCCATCGCTCAGACACCCCAATTAAGTAAAGGCACCCGCTAAACAATAAATAAAGTAAAAATTTGCACCCAAATTCTCCCTCAAAAGCGCAGCTATGACAAGAACACCCACAGACACACAGAAAGTTCCCAGATTCCTCCCCCAAGCAGCGAAGCTATGCTGAAGACACACACACACACACACACAGACACACACACACACGGAGTGTCCGATTTTTTGTCGGAGGAGCGTTAAGGAGTCCAAAATAGTTAGAACAGACGCCGGATGGGGAGGCAGGGAGAAACACCCAATCGAGAATTTAGGTTCAAATTAAGTATAAGGAAGGTAGGATGTGTAAGGGGACACGCAGAGTGGGTAAATTAACACACACACTCCGCCCGCACACACAGTGGCACTCAAAAGGTTGGGCTGCTTCAAAACGCAGAGTGTAGCAGCGGTGCAGCTAGGAGCAGGAAGCTACGGGAAAGTTTCGAAAATCTAAGGCAGAGATGGGGGGTGATGTGAGGATAGGCTGGTCATTTGCATGTTGGCTCGAGTTGTGCTCTGTGTTGAAAAAAGTTAAAGAACAAAAGGGGTGCTTAGGACGCCTAAGCCTTCTTGTCAGCCCCTATCCCTCACAACTAAAAGGATAGTAAAGGGAAAAGCAGCAAAAAATAGAAAAGGTAAGGCAAAACTTCTCTGCTAAAGGTCCTATTCGAAGTTAGATCCACGTGGTCATCACTGCTGGGCAGACGGAGGAGATGATGACTCGCGATGGGGCGACGATGAGGAATGAGGCCAGGGAGAGGCTGGCGCTGCAGCAAAAGGCTGCTGAACACGCCCCCTCTGCGGCACCTGGTTGGGTGGCCACCGGGGGCGTGAGCGCCAGCCAGGTGAGCTGGAGGCAGGGGGCCACGCCCCCTGCTGGGCGGTGCTCGGGCTCCCGACCACAACTACTCCCCTCTCTTTCAGGGAGGATTTCACGCAGGATTTCACTTTTCTTGAGTTTTTTCCCATAGTAGTGGCCGTGCATATCTGGACGGAGGAGTTCCGGAATCGCTGGGTGTGTTTCAGAACTGATAACCAGGTGGTGGTGAACATACTGGCTAGGCAGTCATCTCGTTCTGAGAGGGTGTCGTCCCTGCTGCGGTCATGCCTCGCTTCCGGTTGCTAGCGCCTGGAGCTCGACTGTTGCCCAAACCCTTTCCGGAGCACCTGGGGAACCTTGGAGATGCAAACTGATTAAGGGAGTATTGGCATCTGTCACACCCTCCACCCTCAGATCTTACAAAAAAGCATGGTGTGACTTCATGGGCTTCAGGTCAGGGATATTGGGGCTTTCGCCTAGCGTGCCACCAAGCGCGGATAACGTTCTGCAATACCTTTCCCATCTTGACAATTTGGAACGTGCCCCCAAAACCTTAAAGATACATGTAGCCGCCATCAGCTTCTTTTCAAAAGCTACATTTGCTCATGACCCGAGTAGCGACTTCTTGATCCGTAGAGCCATTGAAGGTTGGGGCAGGCTACAACCTCCCAGGGCCAAGGGCCGTAAGCCGATTTCATACGGGTTGTCATCTCAGATACGCATAAAAGTCAGGTCAATTTGCTGGTCCAGATTCGAGGCACGTCTCTTTTCCGCAGCATACGCTATCGCCTTTTTTGGCGCGCTCAGAGTTGGTGAGGTGGTGTTTAAGTTAGTGCACGAGGTTCAACACACGGCCTCCTGTGCGAGGACATGCAGGTGTCCGAAACTACCGTGACAGTGCGTATACGTCAGTCCAAGACTGATCAGGCTGGTAAGGGTGTCCTAGTTAAGCTCATGGCGTTGGCGCAGCAGGGCCCATGCCCGGTAAAGGACACTAGGCGGTACCTCTACCTCAGACCGCCCGGCCCGGGTCTGTTTCTGGTCTACGAAGATGGGTCACCCTTGTTGAGGCACCAATTCACCAGAGTACCTCGCAAGGCTATTGAGGCTTGTGGTCTATCCTCCCAGGAGTATGCTGCGCACTCATTTAGGATTGGCGCCGCAACCACGGCTGCGCACCTGGGGTTACTGGCGGACAGGATCAAAGAAATGGGCCGGTGGAAATCCAATGCTTATAAGTCTTATATTCGCTAGTACGCGACCTGATGCTTTACCCTACTTACCTGCCTTTTCCTTTCTGTCTTTTACCCCCAGCTATGCTCAGAAGAAGCGTGTGGATTTGCGGCCACAGTATAGTGCATTGGGCCCGCATACGAGCGGTGAGCTGCGGCCTGGCACCCAGTCTTGGCTTTCCACATGGTGTTCGAGTTTCCTGGTTTTCGAGAAGAGGCATGCCTTGGGAGGAGCTTATGCCATTGCTGTGGGAGAAAGTAGCCAAGTGCGGCCCTCCCGACATCCTTGTGATTCATTTGAGGGAGAATGACCTCGCTAACAGAAGGAGTGTGGACTTGTTGTGGAGCATAAAAAGAGACTTGAATGCATTTGCAGCCTTCTGTCCCAGAACGATGGTGTTCTGGTCCTCCTTCCTGAAAAGAACTGTTTGGCGCGGTGCGCAAAGCTGTATGGCCATTGAAAGAACCAGGAAACTCGTAAATCGGGCGGTAGCCCGTTGGGTGCGCTTTATGTATGGCCGAGTCATTTATCATGACCGTATCCGGATCGGCGACCAAGCTTTATATCGGAATGACGGTGTCCACCTATCGGATCTGGGGAACGACATTTGGTTAGCTAGTGTCAGCAAAAGCATCTGGGATTGGTTGCAGCTTTGAAGGTATTGGCGGCGAGCCTTTGGCTCAGGTGGCGGTTAGGCATTGGAATAATGTGTTGTGGTGTGTCGAAGTGCTAGGTGTGGCCATCGCCTATGCCTTCAATTTTAGGGGTATTCCGTTAAAGGAATCTGGGGGTCGTGTATTCCGTCCGATGCCTGCTTGGCGGGAGGCCATGGCACGACCCTCGGTGACATCTGGGGTGAGCCTATAGTTGGATTAGCATCAACAGGTGATGAACCCCTGGTGAATAAACCCACTTGTTTCGCGATCCAATGCCTAAGCCAATACCTTTTCATTGCTGTAATCAATAAAGTTGTGGCCTTTTCTAGCCCATCAACCTTATATCACGTGTCCTTGTGTCTTCATTTCACTTCGCGGTGGTCGGGTCCTCGAACCACAATGATGATTACACCTATTCCAATATTCAGTTTTCCTATAAGCAAACTCTGTACCATTCTGTTTGAGAGAGGTCTGCAGGGGTTTGTTTTGTATTTCCATGTTATTCATTACTAGCATCCTGATATGTATAATGAAATCCTAGATGTGTTCTGTGGTGTACTTTACATCATTTAAAAGAAAAAGAAAAAGAAAGAAAGAAAAGTATAGGAAAAGTATAGGATAGGCTGCAATTTGCTTACTTCAAATAAATCTAAATGAGTACAGTTGGACTTACTTTGCAGTGGTAGCTTCTCAAAAAAGCACTTGAAAGACAAATAAGTCTGTGACAGCAGCAAAGACCTATTCTCCCAACTCATTTAAGACTCAGTGCCAAGTTATCCAACCATCTTCTTGGTAGAAAGGATGGCTGCCAATTCAAGGCTACAACAGGAGGTCTCAGACTCACAATTAGTGCTTGGCCTTTGCTTCCCATCAGATTCAAGTGGCTCTCTGTAACTTCTTTGTAGCACAGACAGGATCAATATAATTTCTAATATGCATCAATCTTGCATGTTTTATTAAGATAAAAAATAATGCAATATAATAATAAATAGTAGATCTGTAGAATTTGACGGGAACCCAAGGGACCTCTAGTCCAACTGTCTGCAAATTCAGGGATCGCAGTTCATCCCTGGTCATCCAACCTCTGTTAAAAAACCTCCAACAAAAGAGAGTCCACTAACCTCCAGGGTAGTCCATTCCACTGCTGAACAACTCTTACCATCAGAAAGTTCTTATATTTAGTCAGAATCTGCTTTCCCGTAATTTAAATTCATTAGTTTCAATCCCACCCTTTGGAGCAGCAGAAAACAAGCTTGCTCCATCTTCCATATGACAGCCTTTTAGATAGTTGAAATTGGGTATCATATCACCTATCATCAATTAGTCTTCTCTTTTCCAGGCTAAACATACTCAACTCCTTCAACTGTTCTTCGTAAGGCTTGGTTTCCAGACCCTTTATCATCATGGTCTTCCCCCTCTACACATGTTCTAGTTTGTAAATATTCTTCTTAAATTGGTATTCTTCTTAAACTGGTTTCTAACTAAGCTTTCAGGATTCTGCATCTCAGCTATTATAAGTATAGTAAATTATCACCCAATTCCAGCACCTTCTTGCCTGCTTGCTGTGTCTGAAGCCCTGGAACAAATGGAAAGAACTAGTGTTTCATGCAGCAGAAATGTCAAATTTGGTCACATCACTTGAACTGGTCAGACCTGTTTGCGTGACATGAATCTTCTTTCTGTGAGCATGACTTAGAGTCGACTTTGAAGTTTATAAATGGAACAGCCACTAAATTAAGCAGAACAAAGAAGCAACTGATAGCTGAAGTACTGGACCCAAATGTACTCATTAGCTTGTTCAGATTTGCTCGCACTTTTCTTTTAGGGCTATATACTTCTTTAGTTTTCTGAATTTAATAAGCATATGAAGGAACTTTTTCAAGAAAAGAATAGGAAAGGAAAATTATTTACACTTCCATCACTCCAGCATGCAATGCCACCTATTACATTCAGCTGACAAACTTCTATACACATTTGATATCTCTTTATCATCATAGGTAACTGATCAGATTAAATATCCAAGATGAAAGCATAAATACAATGCAATTTAAAGAAACTTTCTCGACAACTGAAGATTTATTATAATATTTTCTTTAAACATGACCAACTGTTTAAGCTTGATGTTTTAACCATGTGATAAAACGGTCCACTGGACATCAATTGTATGGGCAGTGCATTTTCATTGTTACTCTATTCCATTTGCCCAGAAAGGCTAAACAGTGAAAGCCATCGATCAACCAATGTTCACCTGCTGTTCAGTGACCAGTCACTTGGAACAACCCCTACCAGCTTGTCGCCCAATTACCCAGCATAGCTTGAACCCTGGAGAATCCAAAATATATTGTTGCTGCCTGGCCTAACTGGAAAACAAGCATTTCATTTCTCATTTAGCAAGGTTAAAAATAATGCTTTTCATTGTTTTTCTTCCTAAAATCAACCTTCAGAAAAGAATCATCCCTGTTGCCTTAGATTAAATTACTATTTCTGCAAATTTTCTGACCAAAGTTTCTGGCATGCTATTAATATAAATGGTCCTCTTTTCGACCTGCTTTCAAAAGCTTTGCCTACACCTTATGGTGGGTGCCAGGCATGTAGAAGCCCAGTTATTGATACCTTATGACCTCTCTGGGCAAAATTCTATTCTTGATGACATTCACAAGTCTTCACTGTAATTTACCGATATAACTGTTTACAACTATCCTTTCTTGTAGCAGTTGCCATGAGGGCAAGGGAACACTTACATTTCTATAATTTCTTCTAAAGAGTAATGACTGTTAACTGTACCATGTCTTTTTTGCATTATGTCACCAAGTAGGCTTCAACTGTTAAAAAAAATTGTGATGGAAAGAACATAAAAATCAAATTAAATGCTCACAAGCATTTTGCAGTACATGTACACAAGTGTTTTGCTTTTGACACAACAAATGGTTAGGTTCTAAATGCTATGTCTGTAGAAGTGTTGATCTATTACCCTGATTAGTAGTTAACTTTCATTTCTTTTCTAGCTTTGCCCCTGGATAAGCTCAAGTATTCCCAAGAAGAAGCCCTGATCAAGTACATTTGTCATGCGAACAACTATAATAAGGTAATTTATCATACTCTGTCAAGAGTTTTATTCCAGAAAGACTGCTGCATTTTTATCCTTACCAAAAATTTTGCTGTCACTCTTACTGAAAAATTTGGTAGACATTTTGGACATGTTTAATAGCCATTCCAAACTGATAGTGGCAGATAATTAAGTTATCTGCTATCAAAATATCTTTTGTTCTCTAAAATGCTTATGATGAAATGAACCCTCAGGGTGACTTAATATGGCCTGTTCACAGAGTGTAATTGTTTGTACCTTTTACTTTTCTCCATCTAAGTCAATAACCAGTGTAGAAGCCTTTTTTAATTTTCCTTGTTGGTCTCCAATCAGTTGCATCAATGGAGACTTTTCATTTGTTAAAACAACTATCAATAACTTCAGGTGGGAGCAGACTCTAGGTTACTGGATGATGACAATAATCACAGTGACATATACAAATCCTTAATTGATCCATATTTGAAAAGTAGTGCATAGTAGCAATTTTTCCATAGTTTTCATCTGAGACTCTTTCAACATTGTTTGGGAATGAACAAGGATTACCACCCCACATCTGTAGCATGAATTTAAGGGGGGGGGGAGTTTAACAAGTTAATTGACATTGTAAGGCTCAATCTTCCTTGTACTGCAGTTTTTAAAGTCATATGAATTCTGGTGTTCATAATGTAGCTACTCTAGAGCAGGCTCTATATTGTCATTCCTTGCCTTTCCCAGTTTTTAATGTGATAACCCTTTTAACCATGTTATTTTAATGGCTAATTAGCTATAATAGATCAAAAGTCTGCTTTGCCCCTGCCCTATCATTAAATGAAATGAAAAAAGAATACTATGCCTTTCAACCTTTCCTCTGAACGTGCTTCCTCTCTCTAGAACTCATGTTCTAATCCAACATAGCAAGTGCTCATATTATTCCTTAGATAGTATAGGATTTGGTAGTGTATCCTGCTGAACAAGCCCAACCTCTATAATAGAGCTGGTGCCTCTTAGTAAAGAAGGGATTCACCATTACGGCACCACTAGAACACTGAATGCATGCATTCATACACACCCCAAAAACCAAGGAAGAACTTTATCTATCCTATGTTTGTGTTGTGTTAATGCATGCAAAAACATTTACAAATGAAGTTAAAACTTTTATAAGGAAAGCGCCTTAAATATAGTTAGAATACAACTCCCATCATCCCTAGCTAACAGGACCAGTGGTCAGGGATGATGGGAATCATAGTCCCAAAACAGCTGGAAGGCCAAGTCTGGCCATGCCTGGATTAGCTTAAATGGTTTGGTTTTGTGGGCTGCTTGCAGCTCACTTGCTGACCGTTAGCCATTCCTATTTTAGGTTGAACTAGTCCTACCCATCTCTCAATTTAAAAACAGATTTGAGTTTTATTAATAGATCTTCCTTTCAAAGCAACAGAAGTAATCCAGTACACTTCAGCATGTTCAGTCAGAGCCTTAGACATGACTAAAGGCACTATTTTGAATAATTTGCATCTTATTGTCAAAGTAACTTACTGTACAGCCCTATGTATGTCTATTCAGAAGTAAGTCCCATTGAGTTAAATGGGAATTACTACTAAATAAACATGTACAGGATTTCAGCCTCAGAGACTATTGTACGAACGGAAGTTCAGTATGATAGATTTTTAAATGGTCACAATATTTTATTAGCAAAACCACTGTATGCAGGCAACTATAAGAGGCTTCCCAGTGAGAAGCTAAGCACTTGACCTCTTCACCAGAAACCAATAAATCAGGGTGCTAAACCAGCACAGCCCTGTCAAACTGCCTGTTCAGAATTTAAGTCAAAAGCACTTAGTTCTGTCTCCAGGTACAGTTTTCTGTACTAGGTTTGTAGAATTCTTACTGCTTTTTACACTATAATTCTCTTTAATTATGCCTGACATTTTGTCTATCACATAACTCAATAGAGAGAAATAACATGATCTCAGAGGAAAAGAGGGAAAAAGATCTAATATAATAGGATACCAAAAATAATTACACCACATGGTCTTATGAACTTTAAACTCCAATCAGCAGTGTACTATTAAAACTCCTACAATTACTAGTTGGAATACAAAAATAGTTTAATTAGCCTATAAAAACTAACTAATGCAATCATAAATGTGAAGCTTTGATTTCAATACCTTATACTCATCGCAGAATTAATGTCTCTTGCAAATATAATCATTAGGCACTTAGATTTGTTATGAAAACGGAAACTGAGGGTTGCCTCTGATGCTTATCCATGATTAATCATTATATAACTTCTTTACGGGGAGTGAGGGAGGGAAAAAAAGTTTATCTAAAAGAAGCTTAGCAGCATGAAAATTGTATGTTAAATACTTCAAAAGTTACATAGCTTTACACACCAATCCCTTCAGTGCAACTGCTTTAAAATGCTAATGAGTGTATCTGTTTCTCTGTTATTGGAGAAAACTGCCTAAGATCTATAAATGGGGGATGGGGGTGGGTGGAACTCTCCATTATTTTTTTTACAACTGCAAATTAGACCTGAGCTAAAATGGAACCCAACCTTTTTCTGATTTGGGTGCTGTGGAAGAGGACCTGCCTTTCTAAGATTGGATGAAGTCTTCAGCCATCCTCCTCGTGACTGAGTGCAGGTAGAAATCACTTGCCCCAGCTATATGAAGTTATTACAAAGCCAGTTCAGAATGTAGACTGGCATTCTCTTGGATGCCATGCAATGGGAACAAAAAAAATTGGCTTTGAAACAAGGCAGTTCAAATAAGAAGTAAAGGGAAAAGAAAGTAAGCATAGTCTTCATGAAAGCTGTCACACCCATGTCCTTCTGCCATGCTTCATGTCCATCTGAAAGTAGCCAGTATAGTCCTACTATTTATTAAGAATAACAACAAAACAAATGGTTATATTTATTTATAGCATTGCTTCTCATTTTCACACTTTTGAAGTGAAAAGTTGAATTTCAAGAAGTGGGGAAAAGATTAGTAATCAGTTTCCCATGTGTATGTGCTCATTCATGTACAAACACACACAACTACACACACACACGACACCCCCCCCTCTTTGCATCTCTAATTGATTATATACCAGCTTTAGGATTCTTTCTTTTTAACTGTGTGATTACAGCCAATCAAGGATTGAATATGATGCTATCATTTTACTATTTAACTGATTACCTTTGGCTATTTTTTCTTACTTGACAACATTTGTGAGCGCTAATAAAGACTTCAAAATGCATCTCTCATGCAGTTCTAGTACATATGCAGCCTGGGATAAAGACTCACAAACAACTAAGAGTTGGCTTATTTTTGTTACAAGGAAACCACCAGAATGGAGGAATGGTGACTCGGAGCAGGCTGCTGTGACTTTATGCTAATTGTACATAAATATATTTATTAAAAGAAACTTCAATGGCTGTTTTTGATGGATAATGGATAACTCCTGAAGCCCTGCACTTATCCATGTAAATTTCTGTAGGAATCTTGCTCAATAATACCTCCTAATTTCGTACAAAAATACGTAGTTCAAAAAACTAGGTGGCAAGGCACTGAAAACTTTTTTAAGTGTTCCAACTTTAAATATGCCTAGCACATACATATACCTAGCACCAGTGCTTTTCTTCTGGGGGGTACGAAGGGGTATGCATACCCCTAAACATTTTGTGAATCTAAGTTTCACTTCATAGAGGGGTAGTATTTCAGTATGAGTAGGAAAATGACAGTACCCATAGACATTTTTTTAGAAAAAAAACACACTGCCTAACACACACAGAGGGAGGTAGGGAGGTAGGGAGAAATTTGTTTGAAATATGGCAGGCATATTTCAATGGCTGTGTCCATTTTCACAAATTCTATTATTATTATTTTTAAAAAATGTCTAAGTTTCCAATCTCTTCCAACATAGTTTGGACAATGGTCTTTAGAATTTTTGTTTAGAAAAAATTTGCTCTTACTGCTTACTTGCTACCTACAAACTTCTTCAGAGCTCTTGCAATATGTGTTTCAGTAGAATAGCACCAGAAAATTACTTTATTCCCCAGTGGGATCCAATTACCCTCTATATCATGAATTGGTTATTATACCACCACTCTGTTGCTGCTGAGCTTATTTTAATTAAAGGCTATAGGAGCATACATTTGGTACAATTATTTTTAAGGAAGAATTAAAAGTAATTCAGTGTGTAAACTAGAGTTAACAATGTAGACAACTACTGAAGCTGCAATCCTATACCCTGCTTCCTTAAAGTACACATTGAACTCTATGGGACTTGATTTTTTAGTAGAGATGTGTAGGATTGCTCTTTTACTTTATCACATTGTTTAAACTGCCTTGGTTCCAGTAGTAGATAGGTAGCCGTGTTGGTCTGCCATAGTCAAAATAAAAAAATTCCTTCCAGTAGCACCTTAAAGACCAACTAAGTTAGTTCTTGGTATGAGCTTTCGTGTGCATGCACACTTCTTCAGATACACAGTGTGGAAGGAATTTTTTTATTTAAACTGCCTGTACAATTTGCTATCTTTAGTCATTTATTCATTATTTTAAAAGTTTTCCGATTTGAAGGGTAATAAAGTAAGAAGCTCCATTACATAACATACATGCATTATATAGCAGTGGATGGAGTCACTTTTGATGACTAGAAAACTTATGGTACATGTTCATAGAAGTCATGCACAGAGACTCTCTTTATATACTTTAACATATTCATCATGTCAGTAAGCACACCTTATAAACATATTGCTATCAAGTAAATGTGCATGAAATTGTGGCTAAAATGTTTGGTTCTAAATTCTCACATCCTAATTGCTAAGGATATGAACAAGAGTTCATGACTACTTATACCTTAAATGGGTAGAATATTTAATCTATTATAACTGGAAGGTGGGATAGTTGTTGTTTTCATAGGAAAAGTACCATGAGTGGAAATATGAATCAGAATCAGGGACAACTAATATGAACTAATATGAGATAATTGTGATTTCCATGACTTAATATTATGATAAAGTATATTTAGGTTATAGGAAAAACAGAATAATTATCATTTAGCATCTCATCCTATTTGCTCTGCTTACCTATTACTAAGGTAAAGAACCATCTTAAGATTTACTACCATCTTATTACCACCTTAAGATGCATCACTTTCTCTGACTGACCCTCCTTTCCCCATTCAATTCCACTTTTTAATAAATCCTATCTTTATCCCGACTATAAACCTGCAGAAGTATCTTAAAAAGTACAGTGTGCAGCTATTATTAGCACTTTATAAACAATAAACACTATAAATAAATATATTAATTTAAAAAATGTCCAGTAGCACCTTAGAGACCAACAAAGTTTGTTCTGGATATAAGCTTTCAAGAATCTGGAGGAGGTACTCAGGATAAAGGCAACCTGATCCCTAGTCCCTTAAGCCTATGTAAAAAAAAAGAAAGAAAGAAAAAGGAAACAGTCATCTCATTGTACTGGGTAACAGGGCAAGGAAGTGCTGAAAGCAAGAATTCTCACCGGTGGCTCCCATACAAACATGCACAAGTCACTGTAGGAGGCAGAAGCATCACCCCGACACCACATCTGCACGAAGCCCCATAAACCCTTTGGGTTTATGACCTGCAGAGATAGTCATGCGGGGAAGGTGTGCTGAAGGCACCCCTTGCCCAGAGATCTGTTTATCCTAGGGCCATATGTACTTGGGAGTAAGTTTCATGGGATTGTGTTGTTATTTGCTGATACAGTAAGCCTTAGCATCTGACCACTATACCTCTTTGTTTAAGGTGGATTCATTAGTATTCTCACTTGTAAAGCTATTGCCACATTTTAATGCTTTTGAATAATTTCCCAATACTGTTGAATGTAATATTTATGTAAATAAAATCAGGATACATTTGAATTTATATGAGTAATCTGCAAAACATTTCCATAACCTGCTATTTTTACATTTATTTGCCTCCTAACAACTCTTCAGGTTACAAAAAACTAATACTTTATTTGTGCAAATAACAGACACATGGCTATAAATAATAATTATGGCATCATTTCTTCTTTCTAATTCTTATGTGTCACGGTATATTGCTTTTGGCAAAAGTATTTTCAAAATAAAAACTTGCAGTGTTGTATATATATACACAATTCCTAAGATATATTGAGTTTTTAACACATATTTATGCTACATATTAGTTAAAAAATGACATCTTGTGAGCATCCATACCTCTAACTAACTTGATTATAAGCTCTCTGTAGTGATACAGTATAGTAAATTCAGTTCGAGAGTTTGACCATTTTATAGTGTTCAAAGAAGCACCATTATTTTTTAAACTTATTTTAAATTTAATTATACTTTGTCCTAGGAGATTTCACTTTCTGAAGTAAAATTAAAAGCAGATAGAAAGCTGTTCAGCTGTTATCGTGATACACATAAATACAGACAGAAAGCACTTCTATGGCACTTAATTTTTCTTTCCAAAATTTATTTTTTTCTAAATAAGACATGTTAAGTTATTACAATGAAAAGCAAATACAGGTGTTTAAGATTTCTTATATTCATCAGCAAATCTTTGACTTTTATGGAGAAAATGGAATTATGCTCCTAATGGTGTAAAAGGTAAAGGTACCCCTGACCGTTAGGTCCAGTCGCGGATGACTCTGGGGTTGTGGCGCTCATCTTGCTTTACTGGCCAAGGGAGCTGGCATTTGTCCGCAGACAGCTTCCGGGTCATGTGGCCAGCATGACTAAACCACTTCTGGAAAACCAGAGCAGCACACGGAAACGCCGTTTACCTTCCCTCCGGAGCGGTACCTATTTATCTACTTGTACTTTGACGTCCTTTCGAACTGCTAGGTTGGCAGGAGCAGGGACCGAGCAACGGGAGCTCACCCTGTCACAAGGATTCAAACTGTCGACCTTCTGATCGGCAAGCCCTAGTCTCTGTGGTTTAAACCACAGCGCGACCTGTGTTCCATCCTAATAGTGTAGGGGTATTAATTTAAATGGAAATATTAATAGTACAATCCTATACGTGTATTGGAGTAGGGACTGACAAGCCACTCCAGTATCCCTGCCAAGAAAACTCCATGGACAAAGACAACAGGCATGAGTGCTTGGCGTGCTCTAGTCCATGGGGTCACGAAGAGTCGGACACGACTAAACAATAACAACAACATACATTTATATTCCCAAAGTTAGTCCCACTGGCTTACTTCCAGATAAGTGTGTATACATGTTCAGCCTACCTCTTGTAAAATGAAATGCTAAACATATATTTAATAAACACAAAGAACACTTCTACTTGATGTCTCCCTTCAACTCTGTCCTTTGGAAAGTACAAACTGGTCACCATCAACAGTTGTTTTACTTCCTGGATTTTCCCTGGAAAGAGTACCATAAATGTGAATTTAATGAGGAGAATATATGGTTTGGCATTTTGATGCCAAAGATGCCATGTGGACACTGCAAAAAACACCACCACCATTGCATGAGAAGAATTGATCACACAATCAACACCCATACAGAAGCACCCTAGATCCCATACTCTGAAGCAGCCTTGCTATATGATACTAATGACATAGAGAGGAAAATGCATTAAATGATGATTTTTTTTAAAGCAACAACAGAGGAATCAAACTATATTTTCTTTCATTGTCTGCACTGAATAAAAAGAATCAGGTACCTTTTAGATATTACAATAATGGTAAGAGAACTGTTCTTCTATGGGATCATCTCAGAATATTGCTATAGCATTTAAGGGCATGCTACCATACCAGTGAGGCCAAGCTCATAAATCCTTAGTATTTAATTGGATCTATCCTGGTTGTGGAAAAGCCATAGAAAAGCAGCTACATAACAATCACCTAACTTAACACCTTAATTTGAAAGATGCTGAATGTGTGCAGAGTAGGTTATACTCAATGTAGCATTATGTAGATTTCTCCTTGCCCAACAGAACAATGTCCCCTACCCCACAGGGCTTTTGCATCACTTCTGCCAAGAGACCAACTGCTTTTGGCCTGCACTAAGCTGTCATCAAATGGCAGCCATTCCATTAGGATATCTGAACTGTTCCAACCCAGATGGCCATCACTGAAAATGGTAATGGTAATTAAGAGTTTTGGAGCATGGTGCTATCAGTACACTGATGACACACAGCTCTTTTTCTCCATAACATCATGAGAGGGTGTGTAAGCCCTGGACCAGTGCCTTCAGGCAATGGTGGTTTGGATGACGGACAATAAACTGAGCTTGGATCCTATGAATATAGAGGCTCTGTAGGTAGGTGGTTCCTATGTATAGAAGCTAGCCATTTGCCCAAGTGAAATCTGGTGCCTGTTACTACATGATGCATAAACAGACTTTTCTAGGCTTTGTTGATGTTTTTACTGAAAAACAATGTTGGATCCTATGATTGGAAGGAGAGAAAGAGGTGTTGCTTCATCCTATTTTAATCCTCTTGCTGCCATTTTACAGCTCAAAATCAACCACTTTCTCACCCCATCAGGTAGAATATACAGGTTCTTTCACTTTGTAGGCAGAAAAGAAGCTTGCAGAGGGCAATTTTGAACAGACATATGGCACCATGGCAGGGGTGAGCAACCTTCCAGGAGCCAAATGCCAGTAGCGGGTGGAGCCTGAGGCAATTCATGGGCAGATCCAAAGGCAAAAAGTGGGTAGAACAATGGGTGTCGCTCTTACCTGTGTATAGTAGGCAATATTCCATGCAATAGTCATAGGTCTCTACATACAAACAAACATACTTCTCTCCATCCAGGCAAGAAAGAGATATTATCACAGTTGAGGAAGACATACCAGATGGGCAAAAGTGCTTGAAAAGAGGGTAAAGAAGGACAGTGAGTGGGGTGACCTGAGGAGAGTCCCACTGACCAGAAAGAGTGTGTCAGGGGCCACATTCAGTTTCTGGGGCTAAGATTCCCCATCTCTCTACTAGCGAATATGGATAAGCAGTTTCTTCTCTTCACCAAATTTGCAGTCTCCAATGGTACTTCCCAGCTTCTGCTTCTTTTTAAAAAAATAATTTCAGGAGAGCATTTCCCCATCTCCCATGAACCATCTAATTTGACCCTGAGATTAGCTTGCCTGGAGCTGACTTTAAGAACTATTTTTAATAAGTGAAGTAGATAAAGGTACTTCCAGACTTAAATAAGGAATACAATTAGACATAAGAATTTGGGCTGTGATCCAAGAGACCTTGTTCCCACAGGGCCCTATTTCACATCTCTTGAAAATTTAATGAGACACAGAGTAGCTAGGGAAGAGAGGGATTGGCAAATGCAAATATTCAGAAATCTGGGCAAGAGAAAAAGCAGGTCAGGCTATGCTAGGTGGCAAGTTCATTAGCATTTCAAAGACACAGAAACACAAAATTTATTAGTTTGAGGCAAATTTCAGTCAGTGATATAGTCAGGTGCAGAGGTGTCAGCTTGGGAGTATAATCTTCTTAAACTATATTTATTTTTGACTACTTTCACCTTAGTCATATTATACAATCTTTCCTCTGGCCAAAGGGGAAAGAAAGAGAGAGGTAGAAGTCAAAGCAGTGATATGATGTATGCTTCTTTCCCTTCCTTTTCTTGCCAGAGACAGCTTGCATTAAATGCCTGAAACAGCCTATTAGGTGGTGGTGGTTATTATTGTTATTGTTGTTGTTGTTGTTGTTGTTGTTGTTGTTGTTGTTATTATTATTATTATTATTATTATTATTATTATTATTATTATTTTGTAAAAGATTCGGATAAGGGCAACCAAAATGAGCAAGGTGTGGAGCGACTCCTCCATGAAGAGAGATGCAGAGTTTGGGACTTTTTAGTTTAGAGAAAAGGTGAGTAAGAGGTAACATGATAAAGTTTATAAAATAATTGTGGCACAGTGAAAATGCATAAAGTAAAGTTTTTCTCCCTCTCTCATAATACTAAAACTCATGGGCTGAATGAAGCTGAATGTTGAAAGATTTAGGATAGATACTTCAGGTACAGTACTTCTCCATGCAGTGCATAGTCAAACTATGGAACTCACTCCTGCAGGAGGTATTAAGAGCCACCAGCAAGGATGGCTTTAAAAGAGGATTCATTAGACAAATTCATGGAGGAGTGGGCTACCCATAGCTACTAGCCATGATGGCTGTGCTCTACATCCACAGCTGGGGGAAGCAATGCTTACAAATACCAGTTGCTGGAAACCATGGGAGGGGAAAGTGCTTTTGTGCTTATGTTCTGCTCCCTGGTTTCCCATAGGCATCTGGTTGGCCACTGTGAGAACAGGAGGCTGGACTAGATGGGCCATTGGCCTGATCCAGCAGTCTATTCTTATGTTCTTATTACATAGATAGATAGATAGATAGATAGATAGATAGATAGATAGATAGATATTGCCTAACAGAAACATAACCCGTTTTTCCCCTTAAATGCAAAACACAAAAGGTTGGATACAGCTCAGAATGCAAGAGTTCTAACCTGGTGTCAGATGGTTGCATGAACCAGTCATATTTCCCCCCTCCAGATAGGTAGATAGGAAGAAGATAGAATACACACACAAACACACACATTTTACCAATAAAAAAAACACACCAAACAAATCCTGATCTCCCTCTTTATTCTACCTCTAGTTAGGACCACAGATTAGCTGGCAATTACTGGAGGTGATGTGGGAGGAAAATCTAAGATCCTACTCCACTTTCACACACAACCCATCTTCCAGTTGCTAGTAGTTATTAAAAGGTTGGATTCTTTGGCACTCCTGTCTTATAAGGGATTCCCTCCCAGAAGCATGCTTGAACACAAGAGTTGGAAACCTGTAGCCCTCCAGGGTTTAGGATTCCAAAGGAAATAAAATAAACAGGGCTTTGGGGACTAGCTTTCTTAAAAGAAATCTAGCAATTTTTAGAGCCATATTCAAGTGGGAATTCTATGCTTTATTATACACATTTCCAAGAATCTCAAGTTGTTCCATATTGTCTAGCATGCCTCCTATTTCTTTTTCTCTTTCTGCGAAGCACAGCATTTGCACATTAAATGACTGTTGTAAAGTAAGTTTAAGGTCAGACACCATTTGGTTGTAAATCTTCCATATGTTTCCAGAATACATTAAACACATAAATTCCAAAGCTCAGCTATTCTTAGCAGCTTCACAAACCTATTTCTAACACCTAACACATACCTTATAATCATTATGCAGAAGATTTTATTGCCTAGCGAAATACTATGAAGACTAGGGCTGGAAGCTAAAAGGACACAACAGCTAAAAGGACACAAAGGGCATAATTTGTAGGTAAATGTGTTAAGTAAGGATATTCTCAGGCACGCGGGTGGCGCTGTAAAACCTCAGTGCCTAGGACTTGCCGATCGCATGGTCGGCGGTTCGAATCCCCGCAGCGGGGTGAGCTCCCGTCGTTCGGTCCCAGCTTCTGCCCACCTAGCAGTTCGAAAGCACCCCTAAGTGCAAGTAGATAAATAGGTACCGCTTTATAGCGGGAAGGTAACGGCGTTTCCGTGCACTGCGGCTGGTGCAGGCTCGCCAGAGCAGCGATGTCACACTGGCCACATGACCCGGAAGTGTCTTCGGACAGCGCTGGCTCCCGGCCTCTTAAGCGAGATGAGCACGCAACCCCAGAGTCGGACACGACTGGCCCTGTCGGGCAGGGGTACCTTTACCTTTAAGGATATTCTATATAATAAATGTTTCATTCATATAATGATAAATATTCACAGTATGAGGGTTGCAACATCTGTGTTCTACTCCCCCCGCTTCCAAGTCAGATGGTGGAGAAACTGAAGATCTATGCCTGGCTCTTGATATGAAACCATACAACATTGGAAGCCTTGAACATTGAAAGCAGCAGAATATGGTAGAACAGACAGGAAAACCCTGCTCAACCCAAACCACCTTCCTCAGCCATATCAGCTGCTCCTCCAGACCCGGTTGCAGATTAAAAGAAGCCCTGCCAAATCAGACAAAGGGGCCATCTAAAAAAGAATTATTTTTGCAACAGTTGCAAGTTCCAAGGCCCTGGGAAGTTTATAAGCAAAGCATGAAAACACTATCCTTTCCTGTTTATCACTAGCATATCTGAGGTGCAATGCCTCTAGATCCGTAATGGCTAATGTATGGTGAAAATGCTGTCAACTCTGAATTAGCTTCAATCTTTCTAAAGCCACTTTAAACAGATTTTTAAGAAATACCACCATTGCCCACCCAATTGCATCATCCACCCAAAAGAGGAGCACCATTACCTCCTTGGCACTGCATTTTAAAATATATCTGCTTCAGAAACTGACACAAACTTTTTCAAGCAACACTAGTCACCAGGGATAAAATGTGCAACAAATGTCTTGCAGGTCCTACTGTACTCAGAATACAGTAATGCTGAGCCAAAAATGCTCTTTCACAGTTTTTGCAGGCTAAATAGAAGTGGTTTTTAAAGCATTCTTCACAGGAGTGGGGGGGAGCAGGGGGCTGGAAACTGATCAATTTCAGGGTTGGGTAGGGTACTTATTAAAAGACACAGCAGAAGGTTCTCTCTCTGTTTCATTCATATATATATATATATATATATATATATATATATATATATATAGCTTAACCACTGCTTCAAATGCAGAGTTGCAATCACCACTCTAGTAGCGTTTCTCTTTGTCACAAAATGGCCCAATGGGAACAACACTACAATTTTTATGTAGCATTGTGCCTAGTAACAGCTAGGAGGAGGAGGAAATGAGAAAGAGGGAAAGGAAATAGTCTTGACTATTCAGCTGCATATCTGACCTTAGGCAGGAGTGAAATTTTCTGTATTGGCCAGCATTTTTTCATTCTTTTCCACCCTGCGCTCTAAGTAACTTCACACCTAGTATCTAGGGTTTTCATATATTGAGGCTAATCACTGAGAAAACCTGGAACCAAATATGGCCACCTCATATTCTTTCTTTTTGCTAGTTTTAGCAAACCTTGGCATCACCAGCACCATGCTTTCCATGGTGGTCCTTGTTTGTGGAATGCCCTCCTAGCCATGTCAGCCTTGAAATTAGTGACTGTGAGGGTATGTGGTTGCTTTTAGATGCTTTTTATTGCTTTTTTAAACATGTTTTTATTTCATTTTTAAAAATTGCATGATCTTAACGTAGACCCTGGGCTACCTTGAGAAGAATGGCAGGATATAAATGTAATGCATACCAATAGGTAAAGGGTAAAAAGGGACGCAGGTGGCGCTGTGGTCTAAACCACTGAGTCTCAGGTTGGCGGTTCGAATCTGTGCGATGGGGTGAGCTCCCATTGCTCTGTCCCAGTTCCTGCTAACCTAGCAGTTCGAAAGCACACCAGTGCAAGTAGATAAATAGGTATCGCTGTGGCAGGAAGGTAAACAACATTTCCATGCACTCTGGCTTCCATCATGGTGTTCCATTGTGCCAGTAGCAGTTTAGTCATGCTGGCCACAAGACCCAGAAAGCTGTCTGTGGATAAACGCCAGCTCCCTCGGCCTGAAGCAAGATGAGTGTCACACCCCATAATCGCCTTTGACTGGACTTAACCTTCCATGGATCCTTTACCTTTTTTACCTTTACACACCAATACAAATAATATTGCTGCCTCCCCTTTTTCCTGTAAGCTTAGTATACCCTTGGAAAGGCAACAGAAGAGCAGTGAAGGCAACAGGTGCTTGTGTTTTGTAAATGATATTTTAGACTGCATCCAAGACATCATTCCTTTGTGTTCTGCTTACTTGGAGCATGGAGAAAGGATTAGAGCCTTTTGGGGGGCAAGGACAGAGATGTTCATGCATCCCTAATATTCACTACAAATATCTAACACTTCTGGTGGTGGGGAGGTCAGTGACAAATCAGCACTGGCAGGGAAGTTGCCTGAAACACAGCTTGTCCCTCATCATCCATCTACTCTTGCTATGTACAGCCATAAATAGATTTGGACATGCTCTGGTAAGTGCAGTGTGCTAATAAAAAAAAATTGTTTCATTTGAAACAGAAACTAAGTAAACAAATTAGAAGTTTTTTTAAAAAAAGCTAGGCTTGAGTGGCACTTAGAAAAGGTGAAAGGGATGTGAACACTGGAGCTTTCTTAGCAATATATTCAAATTATTTTTATTCTGGTCTTCATTTTAAAGGACAAAGTACTAGAAGTCTAGGCAAGAGGAAGCAGTTTGTAATAATGACAAGATGCACTTAGGCAATCAGATGATTACCTACTGCATCCTTTAACCGAAACCATCAGCAGGAAGTTAGATGTTGTGTGGTAGATGACTGCTGAGAAGCACCCCCATGAAAAGTCCCTTCCCCTAGTACTGTATACTGAAGAATGTAAACATTATTTCTAGTGTGTATGTATCAACACAGTTTGCAGATTTGTACAAAAGCAGTTTAAAGGGAATTCCTTGCATGGTACTGGATTTCCAATAGTGGCTGTGTCCTTTGCTTTAAAATGCTCCCATGCCTAATCCCCAAACAGTTTTTTTGAATTTAGATAATTTTATGGAGCAGTCTGGAGACTTGGTGGGGATGAGTTCTGAACAGAAAAAAATGTGGGTGAATACCTTACGGGTTATATTTTGAATCATGTACAATATGTAGATTTCTTGTTTGCATTATCAGAGTTCCAGTGTTAGATTGTACACAATGCTAACACAACTCTGTATAAACCTATGCAAAAAACAAACAAACCATGCAATGTGTAATGTCCATTTTACACTTAGGAGTAATCATTGCTCTGGAACACTGTGCCTATTAAAATACGGTAAGCACTAGGCACCTTCTTTGCACTATTTCAACACCTACGGTACTTTTCGTTTGTTTTATCATGTACTTTTATCATGTATGCATGTTTTCAAATTCTACCCAGCTCTATTTTTGATAACTCAGTTGTCTATTTAACTTTTTAAAATAAATACTATTTTATCTGATTTTTGTAAACCACTCTATCATCTATCTATCTATCTATCTATCTATCTATCTCTCTATCATCTATCTATCATCTATCTATACTGTATATATGTTTATGAAGCAGTCTATACATTATGTTAAATAAATATATGGCTACAATAATCAAATTACAATTGTTATTACAATCCCCAATGGGTTATCAGTTTTGTCTGTGCTCTGCAATTATTATGTGCATTGCATGAGAATGAATTCCAGGGACTTCAAATTCATCTGAGAATATTGCCATATCCTCCAACATTGGACAGCTGAAAAGAGAAATGATTTACTGCAACAGTGGCAACCCTTTTCTCACACTAAGTACCCTATTCTCATACCTTCCATTTCGTCTTCTTCCTTGCTTCTTGTGCATTATATTCATTATACTATTTTCTGTAATAATCTGTCCTCTACTGAGATCTAAAATAGAATGTGTGAGTAAACTGAAACCCATGTTACGTTGTCTTATGAAATGAAAAGAATGCTCAAATATTATATTATTAATAATAATAAATTACATCCTGCCCTTCCTCCCAAAGGAGCCCAGAGTGACAAACTGTCAAGGCAGGAGTCGGGAGCAGGTCAGCAATAATTTACAGGGTGTCAATGAAGTTAACTCTTTATTCAAAGAAACAAAACAGCTCATGCCTAGTTGAGCACAGTAACTCTTCAGAGTTTCCCAGAAGCTCTTGTCCAATGAGGCGGTTGTGAGGACTGAAGATCCCCACCTTCCCACAGCTGTCTAAGTCTCTTCTTCCCCCAGGTCCCTCCCAAGCAACCTAAGATTTTCTCACCTTGTCTGTCTTTGTTCCACCCTCTTAATACCACTTTGTGTTCTGGGAGACAAGTGGGGGGGGGTGAGCTGGTCACAGCAGGAGTGGGAGACTCCCTGGCTTCTTCAGCAGCCAGCCTCATCTATGCTTCCTGGCTCCCCTCCACTTCAGCCTCTGATTCTGATTCTCAAGTGCTCTCTGCCACATGTTCTCCCTGCTCGCTGAACCCTGTTCCTCTTTTGCTTTTCACACCTGCTCCTCCCAGTTTGCTCCCTACTCTTCCTTTGACCACTCATCATGGTTCCACCATCAGTCCCCTGGCCCTGAGCCTTCTTCCCTTGGGCCTTCCCCAGATAGTGCCTCCCACCACTCCTCTGTATCCAGCCAAAACATGACACAAACACACACATGAGAAAACAAAACATCTGAAAACTATCTAAAAGCAACCCAAGTAAAGCCCTAGATAGTCTTATTACACAATAGCTGCAAATCAAGTTCCGCAACATTTACTATTTCAACAGGATGCTAGTAGGGGGGACTCAAGGGGGGACTCTGGTAATATGGCACTCTCCCCGCCCCCCGTTCTATGCAAGCTCTCCAGTGCACTATGTCATAGTTGCAGCAACTCAATCACCTGTGTGTCTGGAACCTAACTTTGAGTAGGTACATGTATAAACATTGTTGTTGTTGTTTATGCTCCCTTGGCACTGCACCCAATGTAGGGGAACTGCTTGCACTGCCCTAAATACGGCACCGGTGGCATAGATGGAAGGGAGGAAATGCTTCTGGAGGCAACATCTTCCATCTTAAATACGTTCAACATATTTTATATCACAAATTGCTTGATCCTGAACCTCTTAAAGCACAAGCATGCCCATATGGACAAAGGTGTGCCCAATATTAACAGAGGTAGAGCAAAGGAAAGTCTGCTAAGTAATGGTGCTCACTATCAATCTACTTTTGGAATCAGACAGAGTAAATAAAATGGGAAAGAGTCTTATAGCTTGTGACTGACATTTAGTCTCAGCCAAGCACTGAATGAACACAGTAGGATAATATAACAATGCTATATTGCCTGAGTGGATGCAGTGACATGGTTCCTTTGTGATCGAGGCAGGGCAGCCTCTGCTGAGAAAAGGGAGTACACAGGGATGAAAATATTGTCTCACCGCAGCATGCCACAAGCAAAATAGATTGGGGACTACACTCACAAAGAATGTAGAATGGACAGCATGTCCTGGTTGCTGACTTGTTAGTCATTCAAGATATACACAGTCACCTGGTAGTTTCCTCTGGCTATTACTGTGATCTTGACCTGAACTAAGCAGGAAATCAGTGGCACTGCTGTTGATGAAATGCCACAGAATAGATAGCCAATAAAGAGGGGGGAAACAATATCATGTCCTCCCATATTTCATTCCTTTGCCATTTTTACTGTTCTGAAAATAATTAGCCCCACTACAAAAGGACCCAAAGAGTGGTTATTCCAAAGACCCTCCAACCCTCCAGCCAAGAATAGGCTAGTTTTTGTCTGAAGGAGGGAGTACCAACATACCTACAATGCAAATACTTCGAGAAATTAAATGCAAATACATTATGCAATCTAAGAGATAGGCAGGAGAAAGGAAGGATAAGGCAATCCCTAAGTCATATTATGTTGACATCTGATTGGGGAAGCAGAGTATGTAAATCTAAGGATTGCCGCATTATGGTTTGATGTTATATGTGAATCAACCCATAGTTTGTAGCTAGAATTCTTTTCTCACAGTGCCTTTGTCAGCATTGAGCTTCATCAAAACAATTAAAATATCTTCCAACTTGGGCTATTACCCCATTTACATGTTATTCACCTTCATTCAAAAAACCAGAATTCTACAGTAACATAAGCCAAGTATTAAGGCAGGGCAGAAGTCCAAATATCTGAGGACCCCAAAAATAATATAACCATAACAAGTGATACATGGCATACATTGCAAAAAATGAATACAAGCAACAACAAAAAGCTTCAAAAAGACATTGGGAGGCAATGAGGTAATTTATTTTTAATGAATCATAGTACTCAGATCCCACTGTATTTGCCACTCAATCTCAAAGCCTGATCTATACTGCTAGAGTGAGTTGGGATAAAGCAGAGGTGACCTCCTGCCTCTATGGAGCTCAGCCCCTGTGCCCAGTGTGGTGGGAAGGTACCACTACTGGTAGCCTGTTGGAAAACTCCAGAGACCCCCTAAGGCAGGCATAGGCAAACTTGGCCCTCCAGCTGTTTTGGGACTACAATTCCCATCATCCCTGCCCACTGGTCCTGTTAGCTAGGGATCATGGGAGCTGTAGTCCCAAAACACCTGGAGGGCCGAGTTTGCCTATGCCTGCCCTAAGGGGTCTACTGTAATGTTCAGCTTCCTCTAGAGTTGCTGCAGCAAAACAAAAAATGCCCATCCACCTTCTACCCTGGCTGGTGCAAGAAACTGGGGACTTTGGGTCCACTGGGTTCCATACTGGAACCAGTATGGCCTCCTGCTCTCTAGAAAGGGCTTATGGTTGTTATGTTATCTTTTAAAAATATGTACAGGTATGTACCGGTACGTAAGAGCAAAACCAACCAACCAACCAACCAACCAAACTTAAAAACTTAAAAATGGTAGTGGAGTATATAAATGCCTATCACATTTCAATGTAAGAATTCCATTTGTTGGATTATTCTAGTAGATGAATAGTAGAGGTGTATCCATCATGAAACAGGTGGAATATCTTGATGTGCATATTCAGGTGGATAAACAGATTCCTCCTGGGATGTAAATATATAGCAAGAAGATGTAAAGGAGAGATTAAACCCAAATGCAACAATTATGTGACTGTTTTACAATCTGTAAGGATTAAAAATCTGTACATTTATCCATTTCAAGTTACATTTCCCTTTAAACTTCTTCGTAAGGCTGCTTTATTCAACATTTGCTACATTTAGGTGACTTGCTGAAGGAGTCTGATAAATGAAGCACAATTAGGAGGAACTCATTCAAACCTTTTGCCCATGTTAGCTATGACCTGCACAAAGTGACATTAATAATCACTAAAAAGATTGTGATTCCTTCAAGATGCATTTTGAGGTCAATAATACATTAAAGCACTGATGTGAAATGGGTGGGGAAAGCATCATAGAGATAATAAGGTAGGAATAAAATTACTAAATCAATAAAGAATATCTAGAATGTCTAAGGAGATAAATTGCACTGCATCCAGTATGTGTACCAGTATATTGTCAGTCTCTATCTTTAGACCAGATACAGCTCTTGCAAAATATTAATGATCCTGAAAATATTCCTCCTAGCAAATCATTATATTATTCAGAACATTTTTCAAAATGGATGTATTTTACATGCCAAATTCTTTTCCTCACCCCAGACAAAAATATCAGTTTGGATTCATTTTGCTACTCTTTTGCTAAGGGGGAAAACAATCCCCCCCTTCACAAAGTTCATGTCCTAAGGGATTGAGATTGATTGCTTCACACAATACACAGTGACAAAAAGATTTACCGTTTTTGATCAGAGCTGCTGGTACAGGCACAGGCGTCCTGTGGTATTACTTCAAAGCCAGTGCACATTTTAAGATGAATTGGTCCTGAGGAAGACCTCTGGTGAGCTACCAAGCTCAAACTGTAAAGTCACAATTTGTTCTGACATTTTATTTCATTGCCTCAGCCTGTCTTTCCATTTCATACATTTAATAACAAGCTGATAGATATTTTTTTACATTAGACACGTCAGGATTTTATTGAGAAAAAGTATTATAGTGTAGCCCACAAATAAACAGACACTGAATAATACCTAGCATGATATGTAAATGAATGCATAAATTAAAAACCCAAAATAATAGCAGTTGCTTTCTTAGAGCTGTATGTGAATGAATAATAAACCTAAAATGAGCTTCACAAGTTATGAAATATCTAGAAAGTATTTACAGGAGGAAAAACATTTTGTACAGGACATATGTGTTATTTCTTTAGAAATATATTTCATTGTTTATTTGCTTTCGTTTCATTGTTTATTTGTGTCTATTAAATACATTGTGTTTTTGTTTTGTTTTTTGCATGTCCATTTGATTTAAAACATTTTATCTAGCCAAAGTTTTTTGATATTTAAGATGCAACAATTCTACAAGAAACGTGTACCATGGGACAAATAAGAGTAGCTCTCCTATATGATCACATGCTGGAGAGAAGAATGAAGTCACGCCCCCCTCCCCTGAAATGCTTACTGATCAGAGGTGGTGGTGGTGCAGGGAGAGGATGTTGGAAAAAATCCTACTCTGCAGCTCTGCATTATATACTCATTTGTTGTGCATATTACTGATGTATCATAGTCCTAATAGAACGTTAAATATTATTCCTCCTCCTAACAAAAACTGATTTCTACATTATTAAAACAATAAGGAGTCTTGTGCCACATTAAACACTAAACTGATTATAGCATAAACTATTGTGGACTATGATCCACTGAATCAGATGCATGAAGTAGTATCTTGAGTTGTTTGTGTGTGAGAGAGAGAGAGAGAAAGAAAGAGGTGGGTTATATAAGGACATCTCTAGAAAGTTTATTAAAAACAAGCAAACAACCCTTATACACAAATGACTCAAATATACAAGAAAACCATCACACCAAAACTACCAAAAATTAACATGAAATTCAACTAAAAATACTGCATCATAGGATACCAAGGAATAAGGTTCAGTTTTAATGATGAGAAAACACTTGAGCAAAAAGAGATATCTTCAAGATGTCTAACACAAATGGCAGGTGTTACTTGTAATATGATGCATGTATGAACAGAGTTGGGGTGTGGGTGTGGGTGCAATCATAAATAGTGAAGCCAGAGAAAGAGAGAAAATAGAGAAGTTTAAGACACTGATAATTACACTATTAGCAGTGGCCAGTGGCCAGTGGCGGAGTAAGAGGAGTGGGGGGGGGGAGCGCACCGCCCCCGGCAGTGCAATCCTGGTTGGGTGCCATCGCAGTTGGCCCCCCACCTGCGCTGGGCGCCACGCCCCTGTGGGTGGCCCACTACGCCCCAGGTGGCATGCCCTGCCCCTGCAGGCGGCGCACCATGCCCCCAGGACGCCCACCACGCCCGCCTGCACTCCGCCTCCCGGTGCCAGAGCATGAAGCTCCACCACTGGCAGTGGCTATTCACAAAAGAGTTGAAGTTGATAACAGAGACATCCTGGCATTTGTAAGCTGATCAACACATTGGTGTGATTAAAAAAAACAAACCCACACAACTTTGCCAGTTGAAACCCCATGTGATACAATTGAACCTTTTGATGAATTGTAATTCCTCAATTTCACATTCCACTCTCCCTTTGTTCAAACATGCCCACCTGAAGGTCAGTTAGACTTTTCACCTACTGCTATTTGTGATGTGAGATGTACATCCAATTATTATTATTATTATTATTATTATTATTATTATTATTATTGCATAGAGACTGGGCGGTTTGTCCTATGTGGGATGCAGAATGGCACTGCTGGCAGGTGATATACCACATTAAAACATGGGCAAGCAAATGAAGCCCTGACGTTGCAGATGACTGTAAAAGTGCTGCCAGAGTTGATATGGTGTCAGAGTTGGCATCTGCACCTGCAAGCAGGACCTGGTATCTGTTGTATGGCTTGTTGCTACTAATAAATAGCTGTTTCAGGTTGGCAGGCTGTCTGTAAACAAATAATAGAATAGTAGAGTTTCAAGGGAAGCCTGAGGATGATCTAGCCCAACCCTCTGCAATGGAGGAATCTCAACTAAAGTATCCATGACAGATGGCCACCCATCTGCTTAAAAACCGACAATGAAAGAAAGTCCCCCACCCTCTGAAGGAATCCAGTCTACTGTTGAACAGCTCTTACCATCAGAAAGTTCTTCCTGATGTATAGGTGGATGTATAGCAACTGGTTTGGGTCCTACCCTCCAGAGCAGGAGATAACAAGTTTGTTCCATCCTCCATGTGACAGCCCTTTAGATATTTGAATTTCACTCCTCTGATGCTGCAGATGAGATTGCTGTACAGTGGTACCTCAGGTTAAGTACTTAATTCGTTCTGGAGGTCCATACTTAACCTGAAACTGTTTTTAACCTGAAGCACCACTTTAGCTAATGGGGCCTCTCGCTGCCGCTGCGCCGCCAGAGCACCATTTCTGTTCTCATCCTGAAGCAAAGTTCATAACCTGAAGCACTATTTCTGGGTTAGCGGATGCTGTAACCTGAAGCGTATGTAACCCGAGGTACCACTGTAAATCACATGCCTGTCTGGGACGAGTCTGGAAATGGAAGAGAGTCTTATCTCTTCCACTGTGGGTACTATTACACTGTACTTTTGCTTTTATTTCATTCTGTTTGTTCTTTCGGGAGCTGGAGAGAATGGACACCATTATGCTTTTGTCTGTACATAGCGTGTAAATAAATAGTAGATTAGTTCTACAATGTCTCACTCTTCTTGCTGTGTTATGCCAGAAGATTAGTGTGCATATACCAGCTGGTATATGTTGCTAGGATGTGCACTGGAAGAGAAGGGAGATGCCTTTTCCAGAGCTGCGTGTATCAGAGGATACTTTCGGGGGCTTGCAGGCAGCCCCAGGGCGTTTTTCCAACAATCTCCTCTCATTCTCCTTTTTACCAGGCTAAACATACAACCTCAAACATTCCTCATAAGGCTTGGTTTCCAGACCCTTGATCATCTTGGGTCGCTCTTCTTTGCAAATGTTCCAACTTGTCAATATCCTTCTTAAATTATGGTGCTCAGATCTGGACACAGTACTCCAGGTGTAGTCTGACCAAGGCAGAAAAGAGCAGTACTTTTACTTTCCTTGATCTGGACACTATACTTCTGTTGATGCAGCCTAGAATAGCACTAGCTTTTTTTCTTTTTCTTTTTGCTGCTTAAAATACAAGGAAACAATGGCTGTGTCCTTGCCCATGATGGTTACTGATGATATGTGTGATTGGTTTCAGCTGGAAACTGTGACAACAAGTGGTCTTCTGCAATTTTTGTTTTCAAGATTTGTTCTGTAGACGATTACTCCTCACTATCAGCCCGGTCTAGTTGATTCAGTTTTTAACTTCATTGAGTGGGTATGCTAGTCTAAGCCATGCCTGATGTATTATTATTTTTTGTCCAATATGTAAACAGATGCAACTGTATCATAGATCTTGGCTGTAGATAATGGCTTTGTGTTCTACTTGGAAGCTAGAAGCATGTAAGTATGTGTATTGCCAGTCAGATGCTTATATGCCCATTGTTCAGTGATGAAGCTGTTTTCAGATGCTGAACCTTTTGCTTGGGCTGGTCTCAGAATGATGGTCTATTACACCAAATGATAAAAGATGAGAGGGGCTTTGGGGGACAGATGATAAAGGATTGTTCTAAGTCAGAGTATTCTAGAATACTGTGGCATACTGTGAAGCTATGTGAGTGCCCATGGCAGTGCCCTTGATCTGAAGAGACATTTGTTTATTTATTTAATGCATTTTTACCCTGTTCTTCAGCCAAAAAATGATTCACAGAGCAGCTCACTCCCTGAAAATGGAAAATAGGTTCAGACATGTGTTAGGAACAACTGTCTCCAAGAAAAGCATGGCAACACACTTTATACACTTTCAGGGAGTGGTTCTGTATGCATATTTTATTTAGTTATACAGAAATTTCTATCATGCCCTTCTTGCTTCTATGAATTTCTCAGGGTCACAATTTCAATTCACAGTCTTATGTAAAACATAACAATACATTTTAACATTACAGGAATAACAACACCAAGTAAAGACCAGAGATAAAGTAACGTCTTTAAATAAAACAGCAGAAAAAGTGCACCAGAATAAAAATCTATTTACCAAATGGCAAAAAGCCAGAGAGAGGAAAAACCACACTTCACAAAACAAGATGTCCCAAAATATTGTTGTAGCTATTAAGGTGGCTCTATCTCTTGCCGCCATCAGCCATTCCCCACTCTAGGTAGGACACAGAGAGGAATATATCTTTCTTGCCTTAGGAAGAAAGCATAAAAGCATGGATGGAGGTGAACTCTAAAGCATCCTTCACCCAAACTGTTCAAGACTTTAAAGGTAATTTGCAATTACAGGCTTATGGGATGATTTACAGAGGACTCCATCTATGGATTTACCTTATCAACAGGACCTTTTTGGTAGCAGTTCCCTGTTTGTGGAATCCACTCCCTTGCAAGATGTGCCTGTTTTTCTCATTATTAATATTCAAGGCAAATCTAAAAACATTTCTGCTCACCAAGGCATCATATGGTTGAAATAAACTGTTCCTTGAAATTATTGCAAGGGATGGGGAAAGGACCGTATTAAAGTGGTCCTAATTTGTTTTTGAATGATTTAACATTTTTGTTTTATTTTCAGTTTTATTGTTTTACTTCTTCACTATTTGCAGCCTTTGGCTCCTTTGGGAGGAGGAAGGGTGGGAGAGAAAGGTAACAAACAAACAGATAAGTTTCCAGATCTTGATCAATTCTCCTTTCTTTCCATGCTTGAACACTTCTCTAAATTCCCCCCTGTACATTTCCTTCTTATGTCCAAGATGTGGACGGGGAAACATAAACAAAATATGGAGGCAACAACTGAAAGAACACAAGCAGACATTTTGAGAATAGGAAAAGCAAAAACCAAACACAGAAGAATATAATGGATCAGTTCCATCATATATTACGCATTTATATTAAAGCTTCCATTAGCAAAACCAAATGAGAATAACCACTGAGGCTGGCAAAGGTAACAGGAACAATAGACAGATATTTACCAAACACCAATGGATTGTGATCATGTATATTAATATTTTTCTATTAGTAACACAATGGGTTTAAAACAACAACAACAATCAAACACTTCCTACATTTCCGAGGTTTTGCAAGGAGAAGAAACTTTCTTCTACTGGGAAATGCTGTAGCCATATGTTTCAGGACTCTTTAATCTCACATCTTTCCTGATATCCTGTCATCTGTCCCGACTGTCATTTTACTGTGTAGATGTTACAGATGCATGCATTTTCATGTATACCAGATGTCTTAACAATTCTCAGTGCTACAAAGCAAATCTCTGTATTTGAGTGTATTTCTGTCTCACTTTTATTATATAAAAATCTACTTGCATTTTTATGCAATTATTGATATTGTCTATTATGCATCATGATTTGCCTTTTTCAGACAGGATTCTCATACAGTACCTCTAATTTGGTTTCTACATGGCTAGAAAATCTATAATTCATACCTTTATTAATTTATAACTGCATTTCCTATAATATTTTATTTTCTAAGTTATTTTCTATTTTTGCTGTACAGTATATTATAATGAATGCGTATCACTAGCTTATGAATTACATGAGCACCACTTTTAACTTAACTTTCAAAGGTATTACCAGTCTGATGCAAATATTTTCTTAAGACAGAATTGTGAAATAGAAGTTTATGAAAAAGATCTGAAGATATTCCTAGATTATTAATTTTTTTGAAAAGTAGATTTCTAGCAGTAATTTGCTTATTTATTCAGCTCAGCTGAGCACCCTACTAGAACATGCCTGGTATAGACAGGGTATTTCATAGTGTGAGCTATCAGTGACAGTAGACAGTTCAAGAACCAGCTGGGCAAATCCCAGTTCAAGCTATATCTAATAAACCTCAGCTTTCAGATTTGACAGCCTGAAGAGCAGAGATACAAAACACAGCTTCATAAGCTAAGACACAAGTGCCCTTTAGTTGACAATCATCTTGTTTAAACAAATTTCTTTTCTTTTCTTTTTATACTGTCAGAGAGATTATGAGGCTAGTAAGTTCTGATGAACAGAAAACAGAGCTATACCAGGGTTGGGCTACATAAAAAGTGGTCTACAACAAAAATTATGCCCTGTTCATTTATTACCATCAGAAATAAAACAAACAGGGTGAGGGGATTCCCCTATGAAGAAATGTTGTAATTTGTGGGACTTCTTATCTCAGAAAAACATAAGTAAGGGAGGAAATGATACAGGGATATAAAAGCATGCATTGAGTGGAGATGGTGGGTTCAGAGAAGGTTTTCTTGTTCTCTTTTAATACTAGAACCCAGGGCCATCCAATCATACTGAATGGTAGGATTTTCCAGATGAGAGGAAAGGAAGTACTTCTTCACATAGCACATAGTTAATCTTTAAATTTGCCTCCACAAGATGTGATACCCACCAAAATCATTGTGTGAATTAATGGAGGAAAAGGCTATCAATGGTTGCCAGTCATAGTGCCCATATATCTGCTCCAGCATCAGTGTGTTACCTAAAGGAAGAGGGGCAGTAGGCTGCTGAACACAAGCTTCAGGGGCAAACAGCAGGAAAAGACTATTGCCCACATGTCCTGCTTGTGGGCTTCCCATAGGTATCTGATTGGCCACTGTGGGAAACAGAGTGCTGGATTAGATGGGCCTTTCAACTCATATAGCAAGATTCTTACATTTTCATGACACTAAACAACGAGACAGTTTAACACCAATAAGCAACTATGTATATAGGACAAATATACATAGGATAAAATGTCTAGGCCTGCTCACTTTTGGAAACATTGGATGACTTTTGCACTGGCCTGTACAACTCAAGGTTAAGTTTTTTTTTTTTGGGGGGGGGGTTAATAGGTTTTAGGAACTCTTCCTTTGTTTTGCTAAGTTTACCTCAACCCTACACAGCATGGAAAAATTATTTTATAAATTTTAACTGTCAGTTATGTGCATATTTCAGAAGAGTCTCCTTCAAATACCTAAACTTAAAAACAAATAAAAAACAACTCTTATTTAAATACCGCATGCAGTCTTGAGCTATGTTCTGTTTACAACAAATCCTAATAAGTACATTTTCAAGCCACTGAAAAAAAATATAAGAACAAGCTAAACTGTGAAACTTAAAAGACAGAAAGAAGACATTGATCCCTGATTGATGAGGCCACTAAGCTGCTGATACATTATCACTCACTGCCCATGGTTAAATTGTCATATCTCTGCAGTGTGCACAACTGACACTAAAGCAGCCACTGGCAGTAACTTGTCGAACCTAGGTTTACTTACATCCAGATTTCTAAATCTTGCTGACTGTTTCAGAAGCAGCTGGTGACGCAATTAAAATTCTTCCTGCTAATTTGCATGCATAGATTTCATTGGTAAGAAGTATTCTGTACAAAACCTATATAACACAAGTCTCTACTGAAGAACATCCTGAAGGAAATGCTCAAATAAAGTCTACTGATAAAAATAAAATTCCCCTGTTGCCTTTCCCACAACACAACAATAGTTCAATTAATCTCATTTAACTAGAACAGTTTACCTGAGTATGTTTCTATGTGAAACCAATATAAATGTTCTGGTATTACCTATGAATTTAAATCAGAGCTCATCAACTTCTGTTGGCAAGGTGAAATATAAAAGTTACATAAAGGTCCTTTCCAGTCTCTGTCGCTAATGATAAACAGCATTAACTGCTTTTGCAGACACTAATGCTGCTATCTAGGGAACACAGGCAGTCACCACAAGAACTTTACAGCTGCACTAATCATACTCTTGTTTGTCATAGAACATCAAACAAAATCTGAACAAGAAAAACAATAAATATTAACATTTATTACCAAAGGAAGGTCATACAAACATGTAGATCTGAAAATACAAGACGCTTTCTTCCTTAAACAAATACCTTGCTCATTAATAGGAGCAACTTGGGATACCGAAGGTTTCGCATACTGCTGCTGCTGCTGTTTTGTGTTTGCAGAACAAATTTATTTTCTAAAAAGCTGAAGCTTGACTAGACACTATCAACTTTAAAAGAATGCAAATATCCAAGATATCTGCCTAGCCAAACTATTACAGGCATTTTAGTACACTGAGACATAATTCAAGTTTTTAAGGACACAATCTTGTAAAAGTCAATGCAAAAACTATAGAGTTGATCAATTTCTGATGCCCATATTGGATAGTATTCTCATACTGTATTAAAAACTGAGGGTATGTGCACTCTGGTATAGCTACCAGAGATTTAGTTTCTGCCATGTGGGCTGCTCCATATGAGTGTGGCTTCATATAAAGTTATGGTATATAACACAAGATGATAACAGTGATGCTTGAGATGCTGTTTCTTCTTCTTCTTCTTCTTCTTCTTCTTCTTCTTCTTCTTCTTCTTCTTCTTCTTCTTCTTCTCCTCCTCCTCCTCCTCCTCCTCCTCCTCCTCCTCCTCCTCTTAGTGCACACACATTATTCAGTTACATTTATGTAGGAACATTTAGAAACAAAACAAGGAAATGCAACTCTATATTTCCACAAGAACTGCCATCAACAAGAAACTTAACTCTTTTTCTTTTCTTAATATGAATAACAGAAAATGGATCCCTATAGCCATACCTATTAACCATACTTAAGATTTGTAAACTAGATTAAAATCAACAAATGGCTTGAAAACATTACATTTATTTTAATTCTTCCCAGTAAACAAGGGTTGTGGGAAATCTGGCTTCAGTATGCTAACCTAACTGCCAAGTGAAGTCAGTTTCATCATTTTATGCTTCAGGGTTAACTGGCTGAGAGAAATCTGCTGAGGTCAGCACATTTATTTGACATAACCTGTACACAATTAAGAGTAGTTTTGCCACATATGGTGTACCTACCCAGACACCATTTTGCAAGCTGGTAGCACAACCTGCTCTGCATCATATCATCTTGCACCGTTTAGAGCTCTACTTGTTTTTACACAAAATATTTTATTTTATGAATTAAATGCAACACTTCCTGCCATTGGTTTGAATCAATGTTGTGTTCTGTTTCTAAGCCATTATCTTTATTGTTTGGATTTTTCAGTTCAACAACTTGTGCAGGCATAAGAAACAAATACCTCACCCCAAGTCCAATGAGACTTACTACTAAGTAATTGTGCATAGGATTGCAGTTTTATTATATTTTATGAATCCAGGAGCCCATTGAACATAGTTAATGGTTTGTGCTAGCAGTAATTTATTTTAGAGAAATCCACCTAACTACTTCAGATTTCCAAGCTGCGACTCCTTCGTGACTCTTTCTCCATGTGTCCATGAACTTTACATATAGGCCTGGTTCACAAACTGGTTTTATGAGATTGTTCAAATGTGTGGTTTCTCCAAGACAGAACTACTTTGCTTCTCCCCAATCCTTTTTACTGCCACACTGTACCAAGCTAAACCACCAAGAACAAGTTGTTGCCAATCTCATAGTGCGAAGAGAGCATAAACATGACTCCCACTTCAGAAAACACACCAAGCCCAACCTTTGCATAGTTCAGTGTGACAGTACAATAAAAGGGAAGGGGCAAAGTAGTTGTGAGTTCTTCTCCAAGAGACAGCACATTCACACAGTCCCATTAAACCAAGGGAAGCTTTGTCTATCATGGGAATCACATCATGTTCTTGCCAAAACTATGCATGTGTAATTGAATTGTCTTAGAAAGCAATATGTTAAGTATGTTCTTTTCTTCTTCTTCTTTTTAAAAAGGCAGCACTCTTTTAATAAACAGTACAGTGGACCCTCTGGATACGAATGTAATTCATTCCAGGAGTCTGTATGTACCCCTAAAAATCAGCAAGTAGAGGCACCACTTCTGCACATGCACATGGCGTGATAGAGTGCTTCTGCGTATGCGCATGGCAAACCCCGGAAGAGTATACTTCCAGGTTTGCCGTGTTCACAACCCAAAAGTTACATTACCTTCAGGTCCACTGTATTCTTTATATAGCTATCCATGGTATATGGAAGATTTCATTTTATAAGTGGTATGCATGGCAACCTCCTGAATATCTGCTTTATAAGAAGTTGGCCTCATTGAATCTGTGTTCATGAAAGGACAGGGAAGATCTTCCTAAATGCCAGGTTAAGGTGAGCTAATAATGAGGTCTGCAAGCACATATCATTATCCAACATTGAGAAAGGCAAGGAGAAAAATAGGCGTGTTAACTAAGCCAGCATTCAGAAATCAAAACTAGTAGGCGTATTCTCAGCACTCCTAAAGCCACTTTATTGTCCATGTACTATGACAGATTTCATTTGCAAAACATTGCCTTTTCCCTCCATCTCAACTGGTAAATTAAAATCGCAAAATTAAAATTATTACTTTGTTATTTGTGAGGCACTGTTTAAAATTTTAAATCTCTTCCCCTAAACGTTATATGTAATAAATTATAACAAATTGCTACCCTAACAAACACTCTAAACTGTATTGTCATATTTATTACATAAAACATGCAGTTCACTGCATTTTTGGCATTTTGTACAAGTGATACTGACAGTGATTAACATGGTTTGAGCTTCCGATTCTGTACCCAAGAGAAATAAAACACCAAAATCTCAGCAGGTGTGTAATGGGCCAGAGATTCACAATCTGTTCTGCAAAGTCAGACTTCAAAGACTTCAGAAACAAAAATACTAAACTTGGCACTGCTGCTGCAAATACTCTTATTTCTCATTTATCATATTTCAAGGAATTTACTTTCAATATTTCCATCAACCGTTTTATTCTCTAAAGTACAGATACAAGATACTAACAATTGTATTTGAAAAGTTGTTTTCTCAGACATACGTTCCAAAAAAGAGAGAGGCAATATTTGCATTTGCCTCATGACACACATACTAAACTTTCCAGAGACCTTTTGCTTGAAACACATTGAAAAATTGACCTGGATCAAAAAAGAAGATAAAAGAGTTGCTGTAATCTCAAACCAGCACTTAACATCAGTCATAGTCAAGGGTTCATTATGAAATAGCAAAAAGCCCATCGTTATGATGAACTACAGAAAGTGTGTCTGAAAAGCAGGAACTATTGCAAGAAAATTACTATGTATTGCTTACCTCTCTGTGTACTCACTGCATGTGCATTTCACACACATATAATAAGGCCTGTGCAGAAACTAAGCCATCTGCTGTTTGGCTAAAGTGCACATTTTGCTACCACTGGAAGCCATTTTGAGGAACCATTTACTTATTCGATAGACCATAGACCATAAACTATAAATGCCAAATTATGAAAAGTTTTCAGTATAAATTATTTAGAAATAAAATTATGTGTCTGCAGGCAGGCAACAAGATTGTCAGTAGACATATGGGGAAAATAAATGGTCTGAATCCAAGCCCTGCCCTCTTTCTGCTGACCTCAAGGAAGAGGCAGAACGTGGGAGGGACGATCTGGTCCTGGGAGCACAAAAGCCTTTTGCAACCTCTCTTGAAACACATTGTATGCTAATTGCAGAAATGTGTGTATTCATTGTGCATTGTTTAATTTTGTGTAAACATCCCACTTTTTTAGATAAACAGATTAGAATTCAAGCTGCACATTCAGCCTTGTTTTCCCCAAGAGAATGATGTCAATAACAATGCCTTGATTCTGATTAAAACCTACAAGGACATCACTCATTTGTGAATCATTTTGATCTGCTTCACATAAGCTTCATATTTTCTTTTACAATCTACTGAAAGTACAGGAATTTTGAATTTATAATCTGCCTTTAAAAGCTATTTTAGAAAAATTAAGAGATTACAGTTTTACAGTTTAATAAAGATAAAAATGGAAAATATATCAAAGGCCACATCTTCCCAACCTGGACCCTGGATTCCTGTGGTGTAGTGGGACAGTGAACCTGGCTGTTAATTGGAAGGTTGGTAGTTCGAGCTCACCAGCTATGGGCAGGATTCCTGCACTGCAGAGGTTTGGACCAGATGACTCCTGGGGTCCTTTCCAATTCTATGATTCTATTATTATCACCTGAGACATTTCTTTGTATGCTTCGCCCACAAGAGATTTGGAAGCTGCAACACAAGAATGGGCCTTTTCTTTGGAGGCTCTGTTTGTGGAACGCTCTCCCCAAGGAGGCTCACCTGGCGCCTTCGTTACATATCTTTAGGCACCAGGCCAAAGCATATCTCTGCTCTCAGGCCTTGTATAGCCTTTTAAATTGTGAGGGGGGGTGTGGCGTTTGCCCATTCTTTGGGGATATGTTTGTATTGGGGAGAGAAAGGATTAACAGGTTGACCGATAAGAAAGCCCAGGGGTGGAGCCTACCTGATTTTGAGGCTCAGCCCAGAGGTTTTGACAGTTAGTTCAATTGGTTTTTTTGTGGGGGAGATAGCGGAGTCAGAGTGTGTTAGAGACAGGACAAGACTGAGAGGGAATAGAGGGACAGTGTTTCAAATATATTTTGAAACAAACAAAACCTACACCCACTGTGGCGTTCAAACAGAGCCCCTGGTTGTTTCATGGACTTGTGTTTGAAATAAACTTTAATATTCATTGTTAACTCTACCTGACTGAGACTCAACACTTCACAGGGGAACCCTGGGTTTTTTCCACAAAATTGGTGGCAGCGGAAGAATAAGTAATGGCGTACAGGTTAATAGTCCGAGAAACAACCAGGGGCTCTGTTTGAACGCCACAGTGGGCGTAGGTTTTGTTTGTTCCATGTTATGTATTTTTGTATTTTTATATTGTAAACCACTGTAAAACCCTCGGATGAAGGGTGGTATATTAAATAAATAATAAATAAATAAATGTTAGTGTCCACCCAATGATTACATTTGCCACAATGTCAGGGTGAAAAGCCCTGGTACATTCAGCAGAATGCTTTGTCATAGACCTAGGACTTTATTGTGTCAGGTTACAGTCGCAGGTAACCTGACACAATAATCTACTACTGTGGGCAAGAAACCCGTAAAAGAAATGGAGTGACCCTCATAGTCAACAAAAGAGTGGCGAAAGCTGTACTGGGATGCAGTCTCAAAAATGATAGAATGATCTTGATACGAATCCAAGGCAGACCTTTTAACATCACAGTAATCCAAGTTTATGCACCAACTACTGGTGCTGAAGAAACTGAAATTGACCAATTCTATGAAGAATTACAAGACCTTATAGAAGTGACACCAAAGAAGGATGTTCTGCTCATTATAGGGGATTGGAATGCTAAAGTAGGGAATCAAGAGATAAAAGGAACAACTGGCAAGTTTGGCCTTGGAGATCAAAACGAAGCAGGGCAAAGGCTAATAGAGTTCTGCCAAGAGAACAAGCTGGTCATCACAAACACGCTTTTCCAACAACACAAGAGACGACTCTACACATGGACATCCCCAGATGGGCAACATCGAAATCAGATTGATTATATTCTCTGCAGCCAAAGATGGAGAAGCTCTATACAGTCAGCAAAAACAAGACCTGGAGCTGACTGTGGCTCAGATCATCAGTTTCTTATAGCAAAATTCAAGCTTAAACTGAAGAAAGTAGGAAAAACCACTGGACAGGTAAGATACAATCTAAACCAAATCCCTTATGAATACACAGTGGAAGTGAGGAACAGGTTTAAGGATTTAGATTTGCTGGACAGAGTGCCTGAAGAACTATGGGTGGAGGCTCGCAACATTATACAGGAGGCAGCAACTAAAACCATCCCAATGAAAAAGAAATGCAAGAAAGCAAAGTGGCTGTCCAATGAGGTCTTACAAATAGCGGGGGAGAGAAGGCAAGCAAATTCGAGGGAGATAATGAAAGATACAAGAAATTGAATGCAGATTTCCAAAGAATAGCAAGGAGAGACAAGAAGGCCTTCTTAAACGAGCAATGCAAAGAAATAGAGGAAAGCAACAGAATGGGAAGAACCAGAGATCTGTTCAAGAAAATCGGAAATATGAAAGGAACATTTCGTACAAAGATTACCATAATAAAGGACAAAAGTGGTAAAGACCTAACTGAAGCAGAAGACATCAAGAAGAGGTGGCAAGAATACACAGAGGAATTATACCAGAAAGATATGGATGTCTCGTACACCCCAGGTAGTGTGGTTGCTGACCTTGAGCCAGACATCCTGGAGAGTGAAGTCAAATGGGCCTTAGAAAGCACTGCAAATAACAAGGCCAGTGGAAGTGATGGTATTCCAGCTGAACTGTTTAAAATTTTAAAAGATGATGCTGTTAAGGTGCTACACTCAATATGCCAACAAGTTTGGAAAACTCAGCAGTGGCCAGAGGATTGGAGAAGATCAGTCTACATCCCAATCCCAAAGAAAGGCAGTGCCAAAGAATGCTCCAACTACCGCACAATTGCACTCATTTCACAAGCTAGCAAGGTTATGCTTAAAATTCTACAAGGAAGGCTCAAGCAGTATGTGGACCGAGAACTCCCAGAAGTGCAAGCTGGATTTAGAAGAGGCAGAGGAACCAGAGACCAAATTGCAAACATGTGCTGGATTATGGAGAAAGCTAGAGAGTTCCAGAAAGACATCTACTTCTGCTTCATTGACTATGCAAAAGCCTTTGACTGTGTTGACCACAGCAAACTATGGCAAGTTCTTAAAGAAATGGGAGTGCCTGATCACCTCATCTGTCTCCTGAGAAATCTCTATGTGGGACAAGAAGCTACAGTTAGAACTGGATATGGAACAACTGATTGGTTCCAAATTGGGAAAGGAGTACGGCAAGGCTGTATATTGTCTCCCTGCTTATTTAACTTATATGCAGAATTCATCATGCGAAAGGCTGGGCTGGATGAATCCCAAGCCGGAATTAAGATTGCCGGAAGAAATATCAACAACCTCAGATATGCAGATGACACAACCTTGATGGCAGAAAGTGAAGAGGAATTAAAGAACCTTTTAATGAGGGTGAAAGAGGAGAGCGCAAAATATGGTCTGAAGCTCAACATCAAAAAAACGAAGATCATGGCCACTGGGCCCATCACCTCCTGGCAAATAGAAGGGGAAGAAATGGAGGCAGTGAGAGATTTTACCTTCTTGGGCTCCATGATCAGTGCAGATGGTGACAGCAGTCACGAAATTAAAAGACGCCTGCTCCTTGGGAGAAAGGCGATGGCAAACCTAGACAACATCTTAAAAAGCAGAGACATCACCTTGCCAACAAAGGTCCGTATAGTAAAAGCCATGGTTTTCCCAGTAGTGATGTATGGAAGTGAGAGCTGGACCATAAAGAAGGCTGATCGCCGAAGAATTGATGCTTTTGAATTATGGTGCTGGAGGAGACTCTTGAGAGTCCCATGGACTGCAAGAAGATCAAACCTCTCCATTCTTAAGGAAACCAGCCCTGAGTGCTCACTGGAAGGACAGATCCTGAAGCTGAGGTTCCAATACTTTGGCCACCTCATGAGAAGAGAAGACTCCCTGGAAAAGACCCTGATGTTGGGAAAGATGGAGGGCACAAGGAGAAGGGGACGACAGAGAATGAGATGGTTGGATGGTGTTCTTGAAGCTACCAGCATGAGTTTGATCAAACTGCGGGAGGAAGTGGAGGACAGAAGTGCCTGGCGTGCTCTGGTCCATGGGGTCACGAAGAGTCGGACACGACTAAACGACTAAACAACAACAGTCACAGGATTGCATCTTTGAAGGTTTCCCCTTGTAGATATTTGTAGAAAACCAGTACTTTGGAAATAGGACAGGATGGAATCCCTGTCCCCTCCCCCCCACCCATGAACCAATTTTCAAATTTCAATGATTTCCTATACTCTACTTGGGGCTGGAATTGGGGGTTTACATTGTCAGGCATTTGTCAAAGCCAATTCACTAGTAGAGCAGACATCTCCAATGCACTGAATTCTACTGTTGCTCATCCTCATTAGTGGTACCAGTTCATTTTTTATAAGTGAGGAAATACAGAACAAAGAAGAACAATAACTCTCAAACATCTTGTCATCTCTGGTGATGATTAGGCTCAGAGACTGTGGCAATTGGTGATGAAGTAGTGTATGCCTCTTAGGAAAGGACCCCAGCATCCAGAAGTGCTCCTCAAGTCCTGGAATTGGTTCTGCCCCAACCCTCAGTCTGAAGTGGTGCAATCAAAGAAATACGTTGTCATGTTATTTTGATAAATGTGTAGCTTAGCTCTCATCCAAAGAGTTTTGCTAAGGATCAAAAGATATTCTAGTGATTCATATCAAAGATCTATCTAGCTCAGTATAATTTAACATGCATAGCATTGCAGTAAGCCTTAAACCAAACTCTCCAGGTTCTTTCATTCAGATATTGCTCTCAAACCTCATAAGATCCCTTACAGGAGATAAAACTAAGGAAAATCATAATTTTATTAGTAAGTTATAAATTTGTCTTGGAGCAAATTTTTTTGGTCCAAGTCTCTTATAACTCCATACAGCTTGACCTAAATGTCTGCAAGGCTGCTTGGCTACCACAAGGAATAAGGAAATAAATCATACCTATTTGCATTACAAAATGCAGTCCTCTTTGGAGGACCTGCGGGGGGGGGGGGGGAGCGTAAGGAGGAATGACTACCTCGGTCTCTTTTGCCTGTTGTTTGGTTGTCTTAGCTGTATCTTGTTTTGAAATTGTTTTGTATATATATATATATTTGAATTACAAAATAATTTGAAGTTTGAAAACATACTAAACTGTGAGTTTGGCATATGTCTGTGTATAAGCTTAAAAAGAACATCTTTATTATTTAAAATAATAATAGCCCACCTTTGCTTTAAAAGCTGAAGGTGACAAACAAAAAGTTTTAAAAAGACAACATTGTGATATTACTAAAAGCAACAGAAACCAAAAGAAACAAGAAATCATTAAAGCAATGAGACACCCTCAAGCAATGAAAGCAATTCAGTGCAACATAAACAGCGCATTCTTTCTGCCTAAAAAAATCTCAACAACTTTGACCTGAACCCCCTAAAAATGGGGTTTTTCTTCATCAGAAAAGGTCAACAGCCTTGACCTGAACCCCCCCCCCAAAAAAACAGGGGTAGATCACTGTGATTTTTTAATTTTGTGAGTAGACTACAGTCTCTTGGGAGTTGGCCACCCCTGACTATATAGTTTGGAAAAACGTCTGCACAATAACCATAAGCAGTGTATGATACAAAAACAATATAATACATATGTGGATGACAAGGTGGAGGGCACATTTGCTTTTGGAAGAAAACTTCCAGCCTTTTTATGCTAGGGATCTCAGAGGTGCATATGCCTGGGGAATGATGCTCACAACAATTATCCACAACCATGAGAACAAATCAGCCATTCCAAACCTGAAACTATTACAGAAATGACTGTCATGGGCTGCATCATCAGCATTACTGGTGTACCATGAAGGAGAGAAATGAAGCACAAATATTAGAAATGAAAGGAAAGTAACCAAGAAACATGTTAGCCTAGTGCAGCAGATTTCCCATTGCCACTTTCTATATGTAAGACAATTATGCAGTTATTCACATTTATTGATGTTAGCAATTAAAACTGCTATATAATGCAGTATCAATTGCATTATATCAATACATATTATTATGTATCAATAATAAGTGAATAAATTAAGTGTAGTGCTCCTCATAATGTCTACAATGCATGAAGGACAGTATGGCTAAACTAGCAGTGGCTGATGGTCGGGATCCATACTGCCCCTCCCACCACAAGCCTGATGGGCATGGTCACTCACCCATCAATCATATGATATCACAATGCTGTCCTGTGACCCATCCCCCCCCCTTGATTGTTGGGGCATACAAAGCTCCACACATCGAGCTATTCAAGCTACAACAATCAGCTGATTGCTCCAACCACAGACTGACAATCACTTGGTTGTCAATGCTTGCAAAGTGCTTTGCACAGGAGAAATTAAAAAAGAATGGGAAAGGAAAGGTGGTGTGGCAATATCTAACTTCCATAAGCCTTTGGTTGGGTTTTTTAACATTTATCACTCAGATCCTTTCTCCATTATCATTTTTTAGTGTAATGAATTCATTTTTATGGGTGGGATTTAATAGCCAAGTCAGTGATTAGATCAAGCAGCATGAATGATGGAAGATGACCTAATCTTCTTAAGTAAATACTACTTTGAAGCCCAAATACATATAGAGATTCTTTGTTACATAACAGAGAAACACATGTAAGCAATAATACAATATCAGTAAAGTGCTTTAATCCCATAGATTTTCTGGCTGCTAAAGCAGTGTTTAGACATGAATGATATGGATATTTGGCATTTGTAACTGTCCCAAAATTGTCTGCCTAGAATCAAAACTCAAATTGTTATAATAATGTTCAGCAGTTTTAGATAATAGCCAAACAAATGAGGCATGTAATCACCATTGTCTAAAGCACTTAGTATTATTAAATAAATATTCAATAGTATTTGCAAGTAATGTAATGAAGTTTTGCTTGGTACACTGCCTCTTCAACAAGCTTAACATTCCCCTGGGAAAGGTAAAAAAAGGTAAAGGTAAAGGACCCCTGACAGTTAAGTCCAGTCGCGAACGACTCTGGAGTTGCAGCGCTCATCTTGCTTTACTGGCTGAGGGAGCCGATGTTTGACCCCAGACAGTTTTTCCAAGTCATGTGGCCAGCATGACTAGCCACTTCTGGTGAAACCAGAGCAGTGCACGGAAATGCCATTTACCTTCCAGCCAGAGCGGTACCTATTTATCTACTTGCACTTTGATGTGCTTTCGAACTGCTAGGTTGGCAGAGCAATGGGAGCTCATGGGAGCAATGGGAGCAATGGGAGCTCACCCGTCACGGGGATTCAAACTGCCGACCTTCCGATTGGCAAGCTCTAGGCTCACTGGTTTAGATCACAGCAGTCAATAAAAACAGCACAATGCAACCATACCTAAGTGATCTCTTTGCTATATTTTTATCAATACCAGCAGTATATTTATAGGACCAAATAATATAAACTACCAAATCTGAGTCTATTACACCTAAATTTCAAGTATGCTACGTAGAGAACTTGCTAAGACATTTAGAGGCAAAGTTAGCTAAACAGGAGCACATTTCAGAAAACAAGCCAATCTTACAAAACAGAAATAAAGAAATGGTGCCACTAATCACTTTAAGTTTTCTTTAAATTTGGGAATGACCTCAACAGGTATTCATACAAATAGCTAATTGTATAATAAAGTGCCCAACTGATGGGCCATGTGTCCATCAATTCCCCCAATTATAAATCTTGTGTGAACTGTTTATCATTACATAATTTGTAACATAGGTTGCTATCCCTTTACAAATGAGGATTTTTGAGAGTAAACATTTTTCGTCATTACAACCTTGGCTTCTTGCTTTCACAGCTGCAAAAGTTTTGCATATGAAGAAAGAGACTGTAACCTATGAAAGCTTATGATTATAGGTTAGTTAATAAATGACCCTATATGAGTCATACAAGCTGCACAAATACAGTCACTTTCCCTGAACCTCTACAACCAGAAAAGTTTATTAGAAGAAAAAAGTTGCAGCCAAAATGCTACTATCACCTGCTTTAAATAGATAGTGCTAGTACTATGGGGGGGGGGAAGAGATTTTCAATATTTATGAAAATATAGGAAAAATGTATAGTATTTATTGTATTTTTACCTACTAAGAGTCTGTAACCTTTATTCATTATTTGTTTAAAGGGATAGCATCCTAAAAACTCTAGTTTTTCTATGTCATTTGATAAATGTTTTTAGTGAAGATTATTTATTACCTTTGTTTCCTCTATTGACTGCACTTTATCACACCAATATTTGGATTTTTAATTAGTCCATACTTTAAACGTATTATTGTAGCAATCTGTTATGCAGGAATGGTATACTGAAGAATGCTACTCTTACTAAAAACAGAACTAATGTCCAGCATGCATCACTGATCATTATCTGAATCATCATCAGGCAGAGAAGTCCTGATAATGAATAGCTATTATTTAGCAGGGTACACACACAATCAATAGACCAGCTAGTGCCAATTGGAGAAAAGTAATAAGGGCAGAAGAAGCTAAGTGCAATAGTGCTTCAAGAAGTTCCCTATTAATTTCAGTTTCACATTATGTTTATAATGGTTTATTGTAAGTGCAACTGAATTAATTGATCTCCAAGGAATTGTAACCTGCCTGGGATGCAATATAGGGAGAAAATGTGTGGGAGGTGGTGGAAATCCATAAAGAAAGTAATTCTGATTGTAGGTAAATGTGTGCATCACTATTTTAAAGATGATACTTTGGGGGGGTGGGGAGTTTGTAGCCGATGTAACAAATACTAAAGAATCAATGCAAATCCCTAAAGAGTTGCCCTGCTAGAAGCTGCCTGCAAAGGCTGCAAGTGAACACAGGACTCACCCTAAATGCTTTCAGACTTAAAGAAAAAAACTATGGCACCTTGTTAAGCTAAAAAGGTGAATGAAACACTTCCCCAACCCACCAGGTCTTAATTTACACCACCTCCAGTCTTTTCAAAGCAATATCTGCTTCCTTCCAGCACTCCCTTGAATGGTTGGGGGGGGGGAATGTTATGAAAAAATTCAGCAAAGTAGTAGAAATCTGACTAAGGAAGAACTGGCAGATAAAGCTAAAGTATAAGTTAACGTATTACAGGAGACTGGGAACTGAGAAACTCCCCACCCATCCTCCATATTATTAGAATCATAGAATTGTAGGGTTTGAATGGACCCGGAGGATCATGTAGTTCAGACATGTACAACACATCGACTGCAATTGACCAGTAGATCCTGGCATGAATTCTGGTTGATCTCCACCCGCCTTCCACTGGAGACGTGCCTGAGCAGCCGCTGCCTCTCCCTGAGCTCCTCTCGCAGGAGGGGCTGTTTTGACACTGCGTGCATGCCCACCCTGCCCCCACTGCTGCCCTGTCAGGGGAAGCAGCCAGCGTCGGGGAAGCAGCCAGCGCGCGTGCACCCATCCCTGGGTGGTAGATCACTGCCAGTTTTTATAATGGATTGTGGATCACAGTCAACTTCAAGTTGGACATGGCTGATCTAGTTCAACTCCCTGCAATGCAGAGATATGCTACGGTCCCATACAACACCTTGGTATTATCAGCACCTGCTCTAACAAACTGAGCTATCCAGGTTATGCAGGATTGGCCTTTAATACTTTTCAAAAACTTTAATTCAGAATACATAAGAAAGAAAGTTAAATTCTGCTGATATATTTAAATTGTGGTAAGAGAGAATGAAACCTTTGTTCCACCTCTCAGTGTTTATTCTCATGCTCAGTTCCATGCTCAATGTTTTGAGAGGGGGAATGGGGATTTTTTCTTATTTCTCAAGGATTCATGAATTCAGCCAGCACAGCCTTCTCTTCTAAATGTATGGTTTTATATGAAACATATGCAGTAACATAGCATCATTAGGAGAAAGCTTCGTCTGAAGCTGCCTTTCAATTATGCCATGATATAAGTAGGAAACTACTGACTGTGTAATCCCTGCAGGAAGTTATTTGTGAGCTTTGCATTTTAGTTTATTGCAAAGCCAAGTTCACAAAAAGCAGGATTTCATAGAGCTGACACACACAGGCACACACAGGTGTGTGTGTGCGCGCGCGCACACACACACACACACACACTATCTTGGCTAGTCCCATGTAAGTGCTAATTTAAACAGTCATCTAGTTGCCTATTTGTTTCCCTGGCCAAGAAGCAAATAATGTTCCTTACTTATACTGTAGAATAAAACACTGCATTCTGCTGTTATACAAGGTGACAAATTCAAGTGAACAGAGAAAGGGTGGAAAACACACAGAAAGATATATATCAATAAATTATAACAGCTCTTATTCCACTGAAACAGCATTTAGTTATAATGTGCTGTGATAAGAAATAAAAGCAATCTTTAAGAAACAAAATATGCTCTAATATGGGCTGACTCTCTTACTTTAAAAGTCCAGGAGTGAAACACAGACATACATATGCTATTCACTAGAGAATTGTATTAGAAAGTTTCAAACCCACAGAAGAAAGAAAGAAAGAAAGAAAGAAAGAAAGAAAGAAAGAAAGAAAGAAATTTTTATTCTTCAGGCCTTGAGATAATTAAAATTGTATTCATCTGCTGCTCTTAATGCCCTCCAGATGAAGATTGTTTTAGCTCTGAGCATGTCAAAATCCAAATTTTTCTGTTAAAAAGATACCCGATACCCACTTTGGGACCACTCTTCTGGTTTATTTGATTGTAATGTGCAGAAATGTCATTATTGTGATATAGAAGCAAAAATGTATTTGCTATATTTGAAATTATCAGGACACAGTGTAGGCAACCAATGTATATTTTTAACTATAGTGTAAGCCAGTTCAACCAATTTCAGAGCAATCCATACTGGGGTCAGGGAAGATTGGAGAAAGAGAGCCCTTGACACATCCTAACCCCTGTTGGCATCTGCTGTTCAGGGTGCAAGGTGGAGAGGGGCATCTTTGCCTGCTTGTTTCCTTGCTAGCTCTTTTTTTACCATTTTTGTTGTACCTTCTCCAGGGCCTGATGAAATTTCGCCATTTATCCTGTATCTTTAGCGCAAATGTTTAGTGTCCATATTTTTTAAAAAAACAACAACAACAACAGTTGCTTGAATTATGTTTCCCAGCCCCACAACCTGACACCAAAATAACATTATTGGGGGGGGGGATTATATAGTCTGGGTGGTGCCCATTTCCCTCTTACTTCCTATCTTACCAAAGTGGTTTCCAAGGGAAAAAAGGTTATTTTTCTCATTAAAGTATTGCAGCATTTAAAGATATTTCATTCCTGATTTCCATAGCTTAGCTCAGCATCTATTCTTAGCTCTCTTTTCTACATCCCCATCTAATCATTTTACAGGGTTGGCTGAGCAGAAAGTTCATTCAGCTGCCTTTATTGCTCAGCTTACCCCTCTCCCTGCTCCTTCCATGTATTTTGTGACAGAGCAGAAAGTCAACTTCAGATACATTCCAGTCAGCAAAACCATTTCCCCAGTATTCAGTGCTCTCTTGGATTTCATTTCATTTCATTTTTAGGGTGGGGTGGTGAGTCAGAAATATTTTTTAAAGAAGATGGTTCCTCCATGACTTAGGGGTCTTTCTGACTTTTGGGACCTACTTCTGGCCTCACACTCCTGCTGTTTTTTCCAACCTATCAATACAGAATTTATATTCTATCATTCTAAAATGATATTAGCATATTGTTTTTTATATAGCACATATAACCACATCCTTCACATAGAAGCACAGAATTCTAAAGTTGGAAGGAACCACGATGGTCATCTAATCCAACCCCCTGCAAAGCAGGAATCTTTTGCCAAATGTGGGACTCAAACCCGTGAGTCTGATGCTTAATTTGTTCCCCCACTCTTGTTACTCCTCTAGCCCACTGAACGGCATCCAATGACAGAAAGGCAAGAGACTCCAAGTTGAAAAGAAGACCCCATAACTTTAGTGTAAAGGAGAAAGCTTCCAAAAACAAATTCTAATCAGAAAATACTAAACTACAGTGGTACCTCAGGTTACATACGCTTCAGGTTACAGACTCCGCTAACCCAGAAATAGTACCTCAGGTTAAGAACTTTGCTTCAGGATGAGAACAGAAATTGTGCTCTGGCACCCGCTCTGGCACGCGGGTGGCGCTGTGGGTAAAACCTCAGCGCCTAGGACTTGCCGATCGCATGGTCAGCAGTTTGAATCTCTGCGGCGGGGTGCGCTCCCGTCGTTCGGTCCCAGCGCCTGCCAACCTAGCAGTTCGAAAGCACCCCCGGGTGCAAGTAGATAAATAGGGACCGCTTACCAGCGGGAAGGTAAACGGCATTCCGTGTGCTGCGCTGGCTCGCCAGATGCAGCTTGTCACGCTGGCCACGTGACCCGGAAGTGTCTGCAGACAGCGCTGGCTCCCGGCCTATAGAGTGAGATGAGCGCACAACCCTAGAGTCTGTCAAGACTGGCCCGTACGGGCAGGGGTACCTTTACCTTTAGCGTGGCGGCAGCAGGAGGCCCCATTAGCTAAAGTGGTGCTTCAGGTTAAGAACAGTTTCAGGTTAAGAACAGACCTCCGGAATGAATTAAGTACTTAACCCGAGGTACCACTGTACAAGGAAGAGGAGAAGCCTACAAAACAGGTAGTTCAGATTTATTAGTTGTTAACACTGTCCTCATTATCACTGTTGGTGAAGTTCAAGAGTCCATAGTTAGAAGAGTAAGAACAGGGATAACTAGAAACCTCATCAAAACATGAGTCAGTTGGTGATAGATCTAAAAGGAGCAGGCTCCGAGAGTCTCTTCGCCTGCCTACCTCTCTCTCCTAGAGCGCACCCCTCTTTAAGGATTGCAGCTTTAGTGCTATACTACATGATATCATATAGTTCAACTCCTTGCTTGTATAGTTACTTGACATTGGAATTGCCGTGTATTTGTGTCCTTGGAAATAATAATAAAAAAAGTTTATCTACATTATGTTTTATTTAACATTTCTCAGCCTGGTAGTTTTCTGCCCTAGGCTTCATTTCCCTTATTCCTGAAAGACACATCATTCCTTATTCATGCACTGCCTGATCAAAGGCTTATATTTAGCACAACTTATATTAGAAAACTGATTTTTGGATGGATTTCTTTCAACGAAGAGAGAATGCAGCCCATCTCATGGAATATGTATGAGGTCATGTTGTTTTCATAATCTGTACACTAATTTATTTAGTAAAACCTACAAGAAATGCAAATGAAACAAAAAGGGTTATGAAACACACAAAGGGGTTTATAAAAGATGGGTGATATTTGCCAATAAAAAATAAATTGTGACATTCATAAATAATAGCCTGATGCTAGATTTCAGATAACTTTATACCAATGTGTACCAAAGTTATTGGACATGGGAAGGAAATAACACAAACTTCCAACTGCAGGTATCTGCTGTAGAAAAGATTATTGGATACATACAAAAAGCATCACTATTACATGGGCAGCAGTTCATATTTGATCAAAATCCTGTGCTTTTCTAACCAAGACTCCTCTGTGGATTACAAGACATCCATGTACACAAATGAGCAGAGCAACTTTAAATCATTCTCAAATCATTCTCTCAGCACGTTCACACTTAACAGGTAACTTCAAACAACTTCACTGAAAAGGTGAAATTGACAAGGAATTTCCAAACTCCTTGTTAATTTTACCTCTAATGGGAAGGGATTCCCTCCCAGTGGTGAAAAATCTTGCCAGATTCAGTATGCTCTTTTTAGCCTTTCCACAGGCACTAGATAACTGTCATAACAACATCAGAATTGTTCGGGGCTGTACACATTTTATATGCAAGCTATTGCACAACCAGGCATGGCAAAGGGGAAACTGGAAAACAACTTTTTCGAAAGAAAGAATGCACACACATCATGGAGTCTGTTATGTTATGAACTAGAACAACAGGGGGAAACTGTGGTCATAAAACTGCAAGTTTTTTCTTCCTTAAATGAGAAATTTATACATATGTATTATAAATAGCCTATGGATGCTTTGCCTCCAGTTTCTCCACTACCCTCTCTTCTTATTTTTTTTGGAACAAACATTGCCACACATTTTAGAATCATATGCAAATTTTATTAGCATGATGCTAATTTCCCTTTCCAAATCATTAATAAAGATGTTAAACAAAAGTGGCTGTAACAGCAATCCCTGTGCTATCCCTCTAGACACCCTCTGTTTATGTTCCTTTAGCCAGATTGTAATCCATGTAACAATGTTCCCATCCAAGTCAATTTGAGTTAATTTTTGATGACTAGAAAAGGAATAGCAAACGTTTTGTTACACACCAAATATATCTACCACTTTCCCACCCTAATGCTTCATTTTAAGTGACCATGTTTTATTCTTATTTATATTTATATATGGCTGATATTTATTGGTGCCAAAACAGAAATTGATACTTTTTATCTAGTTTCATTGAGCTCTCAACTTGATGGCCTATCAGTCTTCCTCAGTAAAAGGCAGCTTCTTATATTTCTTCCCAAATCATAAAATAAAAATCCATTTCAAAGTATCTCTCACCCCCACAGTTGCACCTGCACAGCTGGAGTGATAGCATTAATCTTCAGTTTCCCATGCACAAGAAGGAGACAGGCATAAAACATTTAGTAAACCCTCCCCCCCAAAAAAATCCATAAAAAAGAGAGGCTAAAGCACAACTAGGCTCGTCCTGGTCCATGGGGGGAGGGGAGGGGGGACATCCACTAAAAGAAGGGCATAACTGTGGAAGCTCCTAGCTTAGAGTGCTAAGATAAGGAATCAGGAGGTGGAAGGGAATGAGGGATTTGTGGGAAGGAAAGAGATACAAAGAGATGTGAAATAGATAGGCAGAATGAGTTTAGGAGAGGAGAGGGAAAGGACAACAGAGGCTAAAACAAGAAGAGACTGCAGGGGGGGGAAAGGTAAACAATAAAACTAGCAAGTACAGGATGGGAAAGGAGAAGCCAAGAGATTAAAATTTCACAAAAACTGACAGAGCAGAGAGTAGGTAGGGAAATAAGAGGTGTGAAATGGGTAACACAACAAGATAAATCATCTACAAAATCAGATCACAAATTTTCCTTTTAAAGTGGAACAACATTCAAAAATCTGCAGTGATGGGTATTCCCTGTAAGCTGTTAAGAAAAATATAATTAATTATATTTATATAAAAATCATATGAACACTAGCTGCCAGCTCAAAAATCTAGTGTAGCAGGAAACCTCCAGCATTTCACTAAGTGTCCCAAGAGTCAAGTAGCAATGCTTTGCTTGTTATGCTGCCAGGGGTGCTGGCTGGATGCAATACAGTGGTACCTCAGGTTACAAACACTTCGGGTTACAGACTCCACTAACCCGGAAGTAGTACCTCGGGTTAAGAACTTTACCTCAGGATGAGAACAGAAATTGTGCAGTGGCGGCGCGGTGGGCCCCATTAGCTAAAGTGGTACCTCAGGTTAAGAATGGTTTCAGGTTAAGAATGGACCTCCGGAACGAATTAAGTTTGTAACCAGAGGTACCACTGTATAAAACAGTGTATGGATGCAACATACCACATTTCACTGACCTGACTGCAATGGAAAAGAAGGCTGGAAAAGATTGATTCATACACTTGCCCTTATCTCTTATATATACATTAACTCAGTGCTTTCCTCCCCCCCCAAAAAAATATTTAGGGGTACTCTCATTTTCCTACTCATATTGAAATAGTGCCCCTCAATGAGGCCAAACGTAGATTCACAAAATGTTTAGGGGTATGCATATGCATCCCCCCAGAAAAAAGCACTGTATTAACTGTCTCACATTTACTATCCGGGTGTAACTGAAATATTCTTGGGGGGAATTCTGTGCACATTTTCTTCAGATAGACTATATCCCATTACACTAACTGGCATTTCTTTAGGTGCAACCATGCACAGAACCCAGATGAAAGGTTCTTAAAAAGTGAAATATTCCCTTACTGTGATGATTTTAAACAGCCACTGAACCACACTTGCTTTTTATTTCAGATGAATGCACCAGGTTAAAAAATGTTGCTAAGAGTTCGGGCAACATTTTTAGTTAAATTATAAATTCTGTACTAAATACATTTACAGTACTGGATCTTAAAATTAACAAGCAGTTTCTGTATGTACATGTTTCTTAAAGTGCCCTTTGGGTGGGAGCAGCCATTTCAATTTTTTCAGTTCTGCTGATTACAGTGGCGTAGGAAGAGGGGGCGGAAGGGGCAGTCCGCCGCGGGTGCCACTCTGGGAAGGGTGACAAGATGGCCCCGCCTCCCCCCAGCTGTAGAGCGGCCGAGGGCGCCTGCAGTCCGTATGGGTGCCACTCGTGTGGCGTCCGTACGGGCTGACGGTTGCCACGCGTGAGCAGGAGCCCGTAAGGACTGCGCATGTGCAGCATTCAATATGGAGTGCACACATGCAGGATGTCGCACATGCGAAGTCTATACGGCATGCCACACATGCGAAGTCCGTACAGGCTACACAGTCCATACGGGCTGTGCCGACCCGGGTGCCGGAGAGGGTTCCTCCGCCACTGGCTGATTATACTCTTGTGTTCCTTGTAAAAGTCATGATGCAGTTCTGTTAGACAGTAGCTGCTTTGCACAGTGCGTGTGATAAAGAGTTCATTTCACTTTTTACACACAAAAAGCTTCATTATCAGTCTCCACACATACATTACGGCTGCCTCAGCTCAAGGCAGTTTTTAGCATGTAAGCCCAATGCTATAGCAAACAATATTCAATTAAAAACCAAAAATATCATAAAATATAATTTATCTAGACAAACATTATCTTATATATGGTTCTCTATTCTATGCTGCAAGGGCACCATAGAACAAGAAAAGATGCATTTAAAGTCAGGAAATGTAAAGTGACATGCTTATTTAGTTGCACAAAAGAATTATAGTAATGAATACTAACACCTACAAATGCCTGGTTTAAATAAAATACTGTGAGGGCAGCAAAACAACAACAACAACAAGAGATACCACTAGTCATGGTATCACTGGTGATGTATGGGGTTGTTGGGTGGGGTTTTTTGTAATATTTGGGTTTGCTTGTTTTTTGTTAATTTAAGCAGAGACAACCAGCTTAAGCTGCAGACTGCAAATTGTTCCCTTGAGTCAAATTCCAAGGAAGAGAAGGGCTTTAAAGTGATTTCAAGGCCTGGAGTGGAGGGGGAGCTGGATAAGTTTACATGTGGGCCTTTTCCTTCCTTTTCCTCCTGGCTGCACATTATTCTCTGCAAGGGTGTGAAGCACTTGGTGGGGTGGGGAGGACCTTACCCCCAGAAACACCTGCCCAGAAACACCTGCCCAGACTTTAGCTGATTTGGTTGCATTGGTTGAATCTGACTGGTTAATTGTTGTAGCAGATCAAGTTGTTATATTTAACAAATATAACCTATTTATCCACATTTGGTTGTCTTGACTCTTCCTGGTGTGCTGGCAAACCCTCTTTTCATAATCACTGATCTCTAAGGAGCATAAACCAGCCATTAAAATTAAATTGTCTGGCAAAGGCATGGCAATTCATGACAATCCTCTTGCTCCTGAAGAATGTTTGCTTCTGACACTGTATTTATAAAACAAATGAGTGCATATGTCACAACCTGTGTTTATCTCATCATTTAGTGCCAACAGGAAAGAAGGGAACAGGTCTTTTAATAGTTTTTACACATGGTCCCTGAATACACAGCTACCTTGGCTAGCATTACATAATAGCATCTGTTGTGAAAGGTGTGGGGCATATGACCTCAAGTGGCAACTGTGTTGCTCTCACCTTATATAAAGTGGGGGGCGGGAAGGAGTTTGGCTTCCAACCTCTTAAATATTTTGTTTATTTAACTTATATGCCAGCCTTCCTCCCAAAGGGGCCCAGGACAGCAAGGAAATGAGCTTTCTCCCCCCCCCCCATGTCAAAATCCAAGGTTGGGGAAAGGAAGCATTTCTGAGGCAAGAGCACTGCTTTCTGGTAAGTTACAAGCCCACTCTGCAAATAAAGGGAGACGTATGAGCAGAATAGGGACTCGGGTGGCGCTGTGGGTTAAACACACAGAGCCTAGGACTTGTCGATCGGAAGGTTGGCGGTTCGAATCCCCGTGACGGGGTGAGCTCCTGTTGTTTGGTCCCTGCTCCTCCCAACCTAGCAGTTTGAAAGCATGTAAAAGTGCAAGTAGATAAATAGGTACCACTCGGGCGGGAAGGTAAATGATGTTTCCGTGCACTGCTCTGGTTCGCCAGAAGCGGCTTAGTCATGCTGGCCACATGACCCGGAAGCTGTACGCCAGCTCCCTCAGCCAATAAAGTGAGATGAGCGCCGCAACCCCAGAGTCGGTCACGACTGGACCTAATGGTCAGGGGTCCCTTTACCTATGAGCAGAATGGGGCAGGGCATTTTGGCACCTGCTTTTTGCCATGCAAGCATTTGGAATGAGGTGTCCATAAGACTATGAAATACATCCACTGAGTGGTATTTCTATCTACTATAGCAGCCATGGAGATTGTCGCTGAAACAACTCCATTTCCCAATCCATTCCCAATTTTTGGTACTGTGCTATGAGTTCCATTTAGTTTATAATAAAAACTTCAGAATGTTATTGGTTATTCTGTCCATATTATTGTATGCACTTTGCTTTAGGAATTTGTTAAAGTGCAAATCTTTTAATCTAAAGTACCAAGAAGAACAAAACTTATGTAAATTGGTGTTTTATCAATCCATCCTTCTGTTGCAAACAAAACATGATATTTCCCCTTTGTGTCTTGGCAGTATCTTCCTATCTGCTTCAGTCCAACTTCACTGCTTCCCATTAAATACCACCTTATTTCAGCAGTCTTATACTTCATTTCCTTCCCTTAGCTGATCATCTTGCGTTTGGAAGGGGAAGCGATGAGTTTTGTTATGCAAGGGAGTCTGTAAACCTTTCCATGGAGATTTATGAGGTGTTATGAATTATTGCTGAGATTCTGATGCCATCACAGATATGCATTTCTGCCTTGGTAAATAGCCTTCGAATCCTTTTCATCAAACCTCATTTCATTACCACTGTTTCTCATTTGAGAAAAGTCCAGGGTCACACACTTGTTATTAGATATTTCAATTTTTAAAATATGTAAAAGTAACATGCAGCAAAATCAAATGAACGGAGTTGCTTTGAATGTGCTTTTTTTATCCTGTTGCAACTCTTTGCTTTACCAGTACCTAACACACTGGCAGGATATGCTAATCAACACTGAAGATATGCACACCTTTTTATATTCCTTTATGCTCTTATCATCCCAATCAAATGGATGGCATATGGAGCAGACAGAGCTACTCCCACAGAGCCATTTTAAAAGCTAAGAAACTGATTGGGTGTTTGGTTGTCAAAACCTTCATATTCTTTCCCCACCAATCACTTGGATTTTAATTTGCTTGCAGCCCCAACTGTTGAATTGAAGAGAACCATGCAGGCAGTTATAAGTCATCCCACAAAATACCTTAACTGTCAAACGCAAGAGTAAAGAAGTGCATCTTTATAGGAAACCCAGCCAAATGAGTGGGGTATACAGTAATTATGATGATGATGATGATGATGATGATGATGATGATGCTGGATGCAACTCTAAACCATGCAAATTCAAGATCTATTTTTATTACCCAGACCCATTAGAAAAGCTGCCTGTCTGTAGTGTGTAGTGTGTGTTTGCAGTATACACTCTCTCTGGGAGAAGACAATGACCTGGAGGATGAAAGGAAGAAGTAAGAAGAAGTTTCAGGTTAAGAACGGACCTCCAGAACGAATTAAGTTCTTAACCGGAGGTAAGTACCACTGTAGTTTAAGATGTGCTACCAGACTGCAAACTTGTATGTGTAGTACAGTTTTGCAAGGCTTCCTTTTTAATTGTACAGTTAAAGAAGGCAAGTGAAATTTAACACAATGTTGCATTGGTCACATGGGAACTGTAGGGACTGCTGCGAGGACAAAGACTGAATTTGTAAATATCTCTGTGCAGTTGAGAATGCATGGAGCATTTTAAACATGTCCCTTTTAAAACATGTCTCAGACCACCCAAGACACTTGCTCATCTGGATGGATTTATCCAACACAAACTGAAGTTCATAAATATGTTTGCCTAACACAAAGACACTATGAGCAGGTTTATGTTATTTGAAGAAGCACCTACTTAGATTTTCAGTACTGCACAAACAATAATCAAGAATATGCTGGAGTTATTCTACTACAGCCCATCTAAACTCCATTTTAACTACATTAAAATCCTGCTAAGGAAAAATGAAATAGATAATAAAATAAATGCACATTTCTGGATAACCACAACACATTAAAATCAGACAAACCAGAAAGTACAAATTGTAAGACAAAAACCAAACAGCAGAAGTTTTCTGAAATAAAGTATTCAGCCCACATCTGAACATCTGAACAAGCATAATGAACTGGTAGATCTCTACAAGGGAGACCATAAACTATGTACCATCACTGAAAAGAAAGAAGTACACCAATCATAGGCCTCAAATGTCCATGTAGATAGTTTTTTTCCTCAGAGAAAACAAGCTGAAAGGTATCCATTACAGCACAACCAAATGGTGCCATAGTAGTTCACTTCTAGTGTGGAAGCTGAGATGGAGAGTCAAAGTTGGAATGAATCTGAGTGATTTTCTCTGCAAAATATTTCACAAATTGATCACAGTGGGCTACTTGTTCCACCAGCTTTTTTTGATGGCCAGAATAAAATAGATCTCACTCTAACAGAAATCGCTCTGCAGGTCAACAATTTGTAAATACAGTAGTAGAGAAGAATGAAGATTTCTTCACCACTACAGAGCAGGCTCTAAGATGGACTCTGGACTATGTTTAGTCAGATTCATCTCAAGTCTTTGCCACCTGTGCTCTAGCTATTACCCCAACTGTTTCATTGCCCTAAGCTCCTCAGAAAGCCAAAAAAACCTAGTTAGGCTTTGTGATTTAGAAAAGGGCCCTTAAAAACCGTGTTTACAGCCCCGGCTATTTACCCATTCTAAAGGTCAAACAGAGCATCACAAGAGCACTGGATGTATCAGCATGAAAGTGTCAAGAAATATCTGGAAACTATTTTGGTCCTTTTGAGTTCAGGGACAGATGATCCCTAACATTATTCTCATGTCATTTTCTTATTATCACGGCTATTCTTATTATGTTTTATTAATATTCTGCAGTTTTAACACTTTTAGAATGGCTGCTTTATTTGTGCTCTGGCCAAGGGTGGAGGAAGGGAGGTGCGGTGGGAGTGGGCCGTCCCGGGTGTCATCACTGAGGGGGGTGACACAATGCTGGGTGGCACTCACTGCGGGGCCTGCGGTGCGCCCGAGCCACGCGTCTCTTCTGGGAGTGACGTGGTGGCTTGGGTGCCCGCAGGCTCTCCACTGCCCCAAATGGTCCACCCACTACCTTGCCCCCATCTGTAGGGTGGCTGAGTGGGAGGAGGCAGGCAGACTCCTCGGAGGCCCCGCGGAGCATTCTGCCCTGGCTCTCCCTGCCCCATGGGCAACTGGCCCCGCCCCTGGGTGCAGGGCACACGCACCACCCCAGGCGCCAGATCAGCTTGCTTCGCAGCTGGCTCTGGCTTCCGCCACAGTGTTCCGTTGCACCAGCAGTGGTTTAGTCATATTGGTCACATGACCCTGAAAGCTTCTGTGGACAAATGCCAGCTCCCTCGGCCTGAAGCAAGATGAGTGTCGCACCCCATAGTTGCCTTTGACTGGACTTAACTGTCCAGGAGTCCTTTACCTTTTACTTCTTATCTGCACTGGAGGAGGAAGATTATATGCCACTGGTAGTGCTCTTTCCATGACATCAGAGCAATTACAGATGCATACACATGTATCGCCCTCTACCTACTCCAGCTAAAACTCGAAGATGCCTTGCAGAATATGTTATATCAGATTTCAGCTAGAATAGTTCTATGGTCATCATGGAGCACGAATCATTTGGATGCACAGACAAGCTAGCCTGTTTATGAATTGAAAATCCTCAGGACAATATAGCATGAGACCACCACTGTCAACTCATGCAAGAAGAGTGTTAGGCTAAACGCAGGTTAGCACTGTTTTCTGAAGACCTACTTAGAGTAATGTACACTGAGCTTCCAATACACAAATTCATGGGGGAGAATACTGCTGTAACACAAAGGTATAATTTATATAAGGAAAATTCACATTTGTTTGCAACACAAAGATTGGTGTACATGCAGCAAACACATTTGCCACATGAGGCAGCCCCTAGATATAGAATCCGTGTTTGTACTGGTACCATCACGATGACCTACATTAGTTCAATGAATATTTTAGTGATTACTTTGCGTACCAAGTGCTAACATTTTATTATTTGACCTCCTCTATTCAGTATAAATTCTGATCTAAGCCTCAAGCACAAAGGCAATCAATGCTGATAAATGACTAAAATATTATGTTTTTATTCCAGTTCTCACCAAATAGGAAGTTTCCATTATTTCATTCCATATCTTCACTCTATCAATTTGACAGGGGCATGTGGTTCTACACTTCACTGCCTTCACTACGGAACGATGTGGCTTATCTGTCTGTTGATAATATGAATGACAAAATGATGGAGTCAGGAACAAACTTCGTTTTAACACAAAATTTCATCCTTCATTTTGTTAACTCATTTGCATTTGTTCTGTATTACCTTCAGCATATGTATCATACCCACAATATTAGGCCCAATTGAGCTCCTATAGCGTCTGTAGAAAAAGTATCTCATTTAACCAAAGAAGCACAGCTTTGGTCAAGTGAAAGTACGATTCCTTTCAGATCAAGTCTGAAAGGGATCCAGTCTGAATAGCAGAAAAGACTGTGAAAGGTGAACTGTGGACAGGACAGCTCAGCCTGCTGTCCAGGTGTGAAGCGTGAGTAGGCAACTTAAGTGGTTCACGCTTTCCTTTTTATGAATCTTTATCTTTAAACCAGACTTTGAGCAGACAGTCCTTTAAATATAGTATTCCTTCACACCCGAGAGCCCTGTGATATATGGAGAAGACAGTTTCTACCACATAGTTTTTCTTATAGTTTCATGGTCCCTATGATAAACCATAATGATTATGAGTCAAATGTAAAGTTGAAATATGATTCAATGTTTTTAAGCAACACAAATACTACATTACTTTCAGGAAATTATAGAAAATAAATATGCTTTTAATGAAAACATAGTGATTACAGTTCCTATCCTCTGAATCAATATTTTGAAGAATAGCTTTACAGCAATGAAGCAGGTCTGTTCCAAACTATTTTGTTTTTCTTTCAGATAGCAACATTTTGAAACAAGCCAAAACCTCAAACATATTTCATCCAACTGTTCAGAAACTTGATTCTTTTATGTTATAGGTTCTTAGTTTCCTTGAAAATATATGTTATTACTGCAACAATCACGGTGCACTGAGCTCTCTCCTCCTTCCTCTATCATGCCTTGCCCATCCCCAGAAAAGGAGTGAAGCTTGATCTTACCATATGAAAAAAAATCTATAATATTGACCTATGCTAGGAATTATATTTCCAAAGCAACAAAAACAGTGGAAATAAGGTGAGATAACTTCTAAGAAGAGTCAAGTTTGAGACTTTTGAGAGTCTCTTTGATGAAATATGTTTTGCTGTTGTAGAAAGGAAGAAAGAGGGCTTTGTAAAAGTTTTAACAAAAGCTCGCTTTTGTGCAAGTGTAATTCTGCCCTGCAAGTTACCATATCATAAGAACAGAAGTCATTAACACCAGGAGGAATCTTTCAACACCTTACACCTATATCTATTATAACACATCATTCTTTCCAAAAAGTTTTTAAAAATCTGCCTGGGGATGAGGCGGGGGGGGTGCACAAAAACTTTTTGTCATGCTTCTTCAGATCCTGATGATTAGGAAGTTTGCCTTGTCTCTACTGAAATGAGGAATTTATTCCTCCCCTTCTTTTCTTCAACTTGTCAGCTACAGGAAGTCCTAGACAATCTGTTAGAAAAGTGCAGGGGGCAGGGGCGGAACAACACAGAAAGCAAATGTTGCTAACTGGACACTGCAGGGGAAACTAAAGCTTCTGGAGTGTAACAGCAGAGATATGGAAGGCATCTAACTGGGAAGTTCAAACCGAAAATCTCAGCTATAAGGGAGACTAAATTAGCAAATAATTTCAGGAGGGACTATACTCGCCTTTGGAACTAGGTGTTGTGCATGCCTTAGAATTACTACTTGCATCATCCCCATCATCAGTATTTCTTCACCATCCTTTCTCCCAAAGAAGCTCAGGGCAGTTTACAGTATAATGCAACCAGTCACAATACTATTAAAACTTACGTAAAAAACATCACAATGCAGCAGGTGAATAATATGAACTATTGAACTCTGCGTCACATTTATGTTCAAAATTAAGTTCTATGCAAATACATATAGCTGCCAAACCTCTATGAGTATAAACAAGACACAGTTATAACACATCATGTGCAATTGCATTTAACTTACACAATATGGCCAGTTATGCCATTTTAATAAAACTCTGCAGAAGCAAGGGGGGGGGGGAGTGCTGCAATTAAATGTAATGTTGTGTGACATTTAACATGAAGTTCCAAAGATTCACAGAAGCACCAACAGCTTTCATAAATCTTAAAGCTTCAGAAGTCAGAAGGAAATAAAAAGTACTAAAGTACTTAAAGTATGTTAAGACTGAAAAATCTGGGAAAATAAAATAAAAGTACCGTATTTTTCGCCCCATAGGGAGCACCGGCCCATAAGATGCACCTAGGTTTTTTGGGGGGAAATAAAGAAAAATAATTTTATTTCTCCCCGAAGGCGCTAGGCTGGGGTGGGGGAAGCCCGAGCTTCCCCCGACCCCAGCCCCCAGAACAGGCTGCTCTCCGCAAGCCGCCCTCCCACGGCTTGCACAGAGCTACCCGAAGCCCCGGCGCGACTGCTGGTCACTGGTCACTGGTCCATTAAGGGTCACTGGTCCATTAAGGCAAATATGAAAGGAATGTTTCCCTACAATTCCAAAGCCACATTTTCCCCTGTCCCATTCATACTCATATCCTTCTATATTAATTAAGAGATATTTAATGAGACCTTGCTTGATGGTTCAACACTGACTGACACCCATGGAACCTGATGATGTCATCTTCACGATGTCATCTACACAAACCATTATGATAGCTCAATACATTAGAGATCTCCCTGGGTGACTTAAACAACTTCAGTCTCCAGACATTTGAGGAATAAGCTCTTCATTAATATAGAACCTGTGCACAGAAAGGCTGCTTAAATCCCACTGTCAGCAATGAGACTTAAGGAACCAATGTGTGAGATTGCAGCCTGAGTCAATATAATATAAAAACTGCCTATTCTATTTGTAGACTCTGAAGGATTAAGTGATAGCTCAACTAAATTGTTAAACGTCCTGAACTGTAAATCATGAATATCTTCTCCCTGCATTCAAAATAATGTTCTCTTATTTCTTTTATATATTTTGTAGCAATTTAGGCAGCAGGGATTAGGAAAAGCTGTATTCAATAAAACGATACAGTACTAATAAATCACATTAATAATAGATAATGTCATTTTGTGGCAATATTGAATTTTATCTTGGTTTAGATGGGTTTACTACAAGTTGACAATGAAATTAGATCACCTAAACAAATAATTAACATACATTAATAGTAAATAGGATGATGATGATGATGATTAAACCCCACCCATCTGGCTGGGATGTATATAAAAAGGTAAAGGGACCCCTGACCATTAGGTCCAGTTGCGGACGACTCTGGGGTTGTGGCACTCATCTCGCTTTACTGGCCGAGGGAGCCGATGTACAGCTTTCAGGTCATGGGGCCAGCATGACTAAGCCGCTTCTGGAGAACCAGAGCAGCGCACGGAAACGCCGTTTACCTTCCCGCCAGAGTGGTACCTATTTATCTACTTGCACTTTGACGTGCTTTCAAACTGCTAGGTTGGCAGGAGCAGGTTGTATATATATGAGGTCAAACATACCCCAACATTATTATTATTATTATTATTATTATTATTATTATTATTATTATTATTATATGCATCAGTCTTCTGCAACTCTACATACTCTGCCATCCACAACCATGAAAAGGTGTGAAAGCCATGTGTTGTTTCATAGTTTCTCAATGTAGTAAAAAATTTGCTGGTTTTATAGCATTGGTAGTCAATTCAATGCTATCAAAATGACCAAGAAAACATGCACACAATAAAAGGCATGATCAAGATTCACCGTCCCCACCTTGCAAATGGTGTCATGCCTGATAACTGCTACTAGGTATTTTATTTTTCTGCATTTCTTGGGGTACCGTTGACCCCAATGGAAAAGTGAAATGGTCAATTGTTCTACCAATGAAAGATTATGTTCCATAAGCTTATACCTGAATTGGGGATAGGGAAAGAGAATGAGGTTTTTATGTACTATGTATTGGATATACTGGGCCACTTCTAGCAACCTGAGTGTCATTTTAGTAATTTTCTGGAGATTATTCTCTTCTCTTCTTTTCAGTCATAATGAAGTAAGGACTCGTCTGTGGTCATCTATGTCACCACGCTCCAGTTAACCGTATCCATTTCTCTTGCTCAGTATTCAGCTTCCCACTATCTCCTATAGATCCTACTTATATTGCCATTGGCAGGTCATGGTTTCAAGAAGAACTTGGTTAAAGTATAAATAATGTTTTCATGGCTATCACAAGATTCTCTGATGTATTTATATAAGCTGTCATTTTCATTGCTTATTCAACTCAGCACTTAGTGTTACTATTCTTTTAAGCCTTTCTTTAACACAGAAATAATGTATCTAGTATAAATGAAAAATACATTTTCAAAGTGTCAAATAAAAGAAACTCTCAAGACACTTTTGTTTCATGTTCACTAATAACTGATAGCATTAGAGCCAATGTTAGTTATAATCACCCTGGACCCAGTGATATCAATGGACTTAAGTAGCACCCAACAACTTATTAAAACTTTTAATAGTGGATCCAAAACATATATACTCAGAAGTAAGCCCCATTCATTTCAATTCAGCTTGTTCCTAGGTATGTAGGTATAGGACTACATCATTCCACTCCAAATATTCTTTAAAACATAGCTTGTAACTGACTAAAATACTGAGGAACACTTGGGCCTCGTATTCTCCAAATGATCAATTTTCACCTTGATGAGTATAGTTTAAAAAACTCAGTGAATAGGGTGAGCAATTAAGTACAGTTCTTTAACTTATTGCCTCTTGGAGCAGACTATGAATAAGAAATCATATCTAGATGGCAACAACCCAGCTAGACTTATTTCCTTACAATTTTCTATTTATAACTAGTACATGAAAATATGAACCTAGTTAACAAATTGAGATGTATTGATAGTATGCTTTTGAAAGATTAATATGTGCACATAATATTTAAAGCCGGTCCTCCTTTCAGTGAGTCAGAGAGCCTCTCGTTCATCCTTAAAAATCAAAAGATATTATTTATTTAAAGGAGTAAAAACATGTCAGCATTTCCATTAGAAACTCACAATACAATTATCTTATATCTTCCAACTTCCTTTCTAAAATAAGACTCTTTAATGCCTTATGTCAAACACATAAGCAATCCAATTAACGCCCCTGTCGTCTCCTGCCCCATTGGCAGTCTTGCTATTACTTTAAGGCATGTCTTTTAGCTTTGGTGAGAATATGTTGTTTCTTTAATCATACTTGATCAAGGCATCCATTGTACTCTTGTGTGCTACAAGAAACAAATTTCTACTCTGGGCATCAATTTTTATATGACGAACACAACTTATACAACACAGGAGGCATGCAGCCAAAGTTTAGGATGACTAAGTCATCAAGGGGTGAAACTTACTTTTTCAAAATTCTTTGGAGTACAGCAGTCTCCAAGCTTTCCTGCTGCCCAAGTTTTTTCACATTGCATTTCATATCAAACTGCCTTCCTTCACATAAATAGCATGCGCTTTCTGTTGCCAAAAGCTTCATTTTAAATTGAGTAATACTGACATTCAGCCACCCAAAACTGAGCAATAACAGGCCTGTGATGCCCTTACAACAGCCTGTGGCTGTTCACACAATTTATTTATATCATTGTTTATTATTATTACCACAGTTATCATTACCACGCACCCTTCACCAGAAAGTTCAGAATTAAAAATAGTTAAAAGGACTATGGTAGGTCCTGAAAGCACACACCTCAGATGTCAAAGGCCAGGGTAAAGAGACGTTCCTCTGAGTACCAGTAGCTGGGAACTGCAAGCTGTTGCACTAAGGTCCTGCTTGTAGGCTTCCCATAGGTATCTGTTTGGCTACTGTGAGAACAGAGTGCTGGACTAAATGAGCTCTGCTGAATTGAGCCAAGGACTTTCTAAAGTGGTGATTTATGTGTATGAGCCACCCCAGATCCAATTCTAAAGACTTCATTTCACTTCACATCAAACAATACATTTTCCTAAATAGCTAGTTGTTAAAAATAGTCCTAGTTAACAGATTAATACCACAAAACAGACTCAGGGCCAAACCAGATGCATGTGTGCAATTCCTAAATATGTGTGACCTGGTTTCATTATAAAGTGGAGGGTTGATAGTTATTTGTATAACTAAAGTGCAGGGGTGGAAGTAAAATCTGCCCCATCCTTTCTAATTTTCCTGGGCAGTGATCTGCTGCTTTAATACCACCCCTTTGGGGCTGGATCTGATATCAGAAATGAACAGGCGGTGGGAGAAATCTCTAATCTGTGCAATGAAAATAAGAAGGGAGTGGGGTTTGCTGCTGTCTCTTGCTTGACAGTCAAACAGGTGAAGTTGAGCTCTGAGACTGTACATCTGACCTTGCATTACATTCCCAGGAAAATACACACAAGTATTTAAAGACTATGGTGGAAAGTCAACTTCACCTTGGAGCTTTAAGAATGTATCTTTTCCTATATCCAATCACTGTATAGACAATTTTGAAATTTGTAAGACAGCAAATATTAGTTGTTTTAGATCACATTTTTGGGAGGAGAGGTGAGAAGAAGAAGAAGAAGAAGAAGAAGAAGAAGAAGAAGAAGAAGAAGAAGAGGAGGAGGAGGAGGAGGAGGAGGAGGAGGAGGAGGAGGAGGAGGAGGAGGAGGAGGAGGAGGGATTTGCATGGCAGACCTGAAAAAAATGCATATCATGCCATGGAGTAATAAAAAGAGATTTTATTAGGAATCCAATTTGCTACAGATTTTAAAAACCACCTTATATAACTAGGAATTAAAATGCTAGCAACAAACTGCAACAACTGGAGTGGAGAGATTCTTGCATGCAATACAGAAATACAACAAGAATTTTTAAAAACCTACAAACCCTAGGCACCATAGATCAAGCATATAAGAACACACTTGTATGTCATTCAAGTAAAAGGGGGAAACCCTCAATATACAATTAATACTGCACATCTGGGTTATGACAACAACAGTGTCACAAAACAAATTTCTAGATTCCAGGAGTATATAATCAGTCAATTACAAACATATAGTACAAGTGGGGGGGGGCTTTTTAAGTGTATTTTGGATAGCTTACAAACTCCAGTTTTTCAGATGCTCCCAAAACATCTCATAGAATTGTAGGGTTGAAAAGGACCCTGAATGTCATCTACTTCAAACCCATGCAATGCAGGAATCTCAGCTAAAGCACCCAGGACAGAGGGCCATCCAACCTTTGCTTTAAAACCTCCAATGAAGGAGAGTCCACTACCATCTGGAAAGTCCCTTTTCACAGTTCAAAAGCTTTTACAGACAGAAAGTTCTTCCTGATGTTTAGTCAAAATCTCTTGTACCTTGAATCTATTGGTTCAGGTCCTACCCTTCAGAGCTGAACGTGGGCGGGGAGGGCTCTTTCTATATCTTCCATGTGACAACCCTTATCTCACCCCTTGAAGTGCAGCTGGGGCTACAGTGAGCCTATAACCAGCTTGTTGAATATTCTCAGTCCTCCACTGCACTCGCAGTGATAACAGAGACCCACCAAACTTTTTATTTTAGCAAATGTAGTCCATGCCATCATAGTGGCTGTTGTAAACAACAACGTTAAGGCACAAAGCTAGAGGTGCTGAGAGATAAAGCTATAGTGATTCCAGAAAATAAATACATGCTTATACAAAGAAGCTGTACCTTATTATATTGCTTTACAATGCAATCCTAAACATGTATAATCAGAAGCAGGCCCCAGTGTTTCCAAAGGGACTTACTTCCAGGGAATAGTTGCATGCTGATTTTCATTGCATTAAAAAGTTCCATGTATTTCTAGTGAATCTCAGATCCTTTAAAGTACAAATCTTACCCTCCCAAGGTGTCTGCATGACCAAAACAAACAAACAAACAAACAAATATCTAGTTATCAAGTCTAGTACCCTTTATTATTATTATTTTAAACTGAATTAAATAACAGGCTCACCGATGACTTTCTAATAGTAGAGAAATCTATCTTTTTGAACAAAAAAGTTTGTGTTGTTCAAGATACTCGTACTTCATCAAACTTATTAAAAACAGAAACAAGTCTTTCTAACAGAAAGAGTATTACTGTATTGCACAAATGTTACAAAACTATAAATGTTATAGTCTATGTAGCAATCATGATCAAGAGGTTGCAGATGGCACAGAACACAGTGGCTAAATTGTTTGTGGGGGCAAACTACTTGGAAATATAAGATCTTGCTTTCAAGGGCTGCAAGTCTGCTACTGGGTCAAGTTCAAGGTGTTGGTTGTGACACAGGGTCAATTATTTGAGAGACTGCGTTATACCTCATGTCTCTAGTAAATCACTGCAGTTTGAAAGATTCTCCTACAAGTTCCAGAGATCTCAGAATTCAGCTCCATAATAGCTTAGAGCAGCAAGCATTTATCCCCCCCCCCCAAAAAAAAGAATTCCAGATGGATAAATTGGTCTTTCCCATGAGTGCCTATTTCATATTGTTTTGAATGTATCTGCTTTTGTCTAAATTTTCAACCACTTTTTCCTGTTTTACTGTAATTGCCATGAGAAGATTGTGTGGAAGGTATTATTATTATTAGAAAGGGTTTTTTGCCTAATCAATGTACATTGTACTTGCAACAATAAACGCAATACTAACAGTGGATAGAACTGGTTTTGACAGCAAAGCAGCAGACGCCTTTATTCAATCCATTTTGCTGGCAGAAAGCAAAGGTATGCATGGTCCTAGCAATCTATACCTAAGGATACACCTAAGGCAGGCTATGATACAAAAGCTGAGTTTTTCCTAGAGAAGGAATTCCTTCATCTCCTGAGGATACATCTCAAAGGGCATTCAATCTGCCTATCTGCTCAGCTTTTAGAAATAACAAATAATTGCTATTGGGAAGAAGAATTATAACTCCTTTTATGCATGCTTAGAAGCAAGTTCAATTAAACACACTGGGTCTGACTATAAGTAAACATACACAGCACCAGGATGTGTTAATTATTTGTTTTTAAATAGTCTATAGTACACCATATTTTTCTTCCACACAACGCATAATTCAGTTATGGAAGTCACTGCTGCAAAATGTGATGATATCCATTGGCATGCATTACAGCAGATATTTAGGCATAACAAACATTCAAGTTCTGAATATTTGGTACACAAAAGAGGTGAGGGAGAACTAGTACTTTCATTGTGTAATTCTGAGCTTCTGTAGAAAATTGTATGGAATTTTTAGAAGACAGATTGCAAGAACGAAGATGGATCTTTCTTGACTCAGCAAAGCAAGTCTTATGTCACACCCAGAGAAGCATAAACACATTGAAATGTTAGAAACTGGAATTTTTAAAGGAGTTAAACATTACTGCTGAATTGTTGGCCATGTTGTAGCTTGACAACATCAAATAATTGGGAAAACGTCAATTATAGTACAGTGGTACCTTGGGTTACATATGCTTCAGGTTACATACGCTTCAGGTTACAGACTCCGCTAACCCAGAAATAGTACCTAGGGTTAAGAACTTTGCTTCAGGATGAGAACAGAAATCATGCTCTGGCGGCGTGGTGGCAGCAGGAGGCCCCCATTAGCTAAAGTGGTGCTTCAGGTTAAGAACAGTTTCAGGTTAAGAACAGACCTCCAGAACAAATTAAGTACTTAACCCAAGGTACCACTGTATCAACAATTTGGATCCAAATAATTTCATTTGCGCATTTCTGGCCGGACTTTGTAAAACATCTTTCTTTGAACAGCAGGCACACAACATTAGTAAATTAATACAATGGTTTAAATGTTACTCAAATAGTATATGAAAATTTCAAGCTATCATTAAAATAGGTCAAATGATTGAGTTCTTTTGAACAGATAATGGGCCACATATCAGTATGCACAATGCACACAACATTGCAGCTCATGGTGTCATGAGACAAAGGTTCTTGAGAGCAGAAGCAGTAAGGCCTACAAGGCCTACACAATCATTCAAGATGGTAACTGCTAACTGTTAACAGCAAACTGCTAAGTCACTGTGACTTGTGACTCATCTTGAGTGATGACTCATTCTCACTATAAAAACGTAGCCAGCCAGTGTGTGTCTCAGCCAGTGTGCGTGTTGTGTTTTTGCAGACAGAGTGGCTCCAGGACTCTAGTAAATCACTAAGACTGTGTCTCTGTGATGAGTCAGATAGCTGCTATGAGCACTCTGTGTATGCCCTTTAACTATGCTGTTGCTGAACAAGTTTATTTTCTTCAGTAAAGTTTTATGTTGTTTATGAAGAAGACTCTGTGTGATTAATTTACCCGCTGTGCGACACATTGCATATGCCCCTATATATCATGACTCTACTGTTGCTACTCTACCCAATTGGTCAATGGAACAAGAGGTGTATAATGGGAGCTAATTTCCCCCATTATGCTTACCTTTTATCAACCTGTATTGACCATGGAGGTGTAAGTTAGTTGTGTAACCACTTCACAAGGGATCCAGCTCCTGTCAATCATCTGAATGTTTACTCAGAAGTAATTCCCATTACTCCCTGTTAAGTGCATACAGAATTCCAGCCTTAAAGTTACAGTGTGAATGTAAAGATAGCTACAGATAACAAATGGTTCATTTTAAAAACATGTTCAACTAGCTATATTTCAGAACAACAGTATTTCCTTAGTATATTTTTAAACTGCTGTAACCTGGCGTAGGACATTATGATGAAGGGCAGGTAAGAAATCAAATAAATAGTTAAGTATCTGTTCTAAACTAAGTAGGGTTTTTAAAATAGAAAACATGCAGTAGTTTTTCTTTTTCTTTTTACTTACCAACCACTGACTACAGGATACCATAAAGCATATCGACAAATCTGATTTTAATGTTCAGTTACTCACCTGAGGAAACCAAAAGAAAAAGATTATTATTAGTACTTTCCTCTAAGGTATCCAAACATTCTGGTTTATATGGCAAAACATGGATTTATAGTTTTACTATGTATCAATTGCTGCCACAGAACTAGCAGCTAGACATACAGAGTAAGGAACAAGTTTAATAACCTTCAAGTGGATAAAAGATCCAAGTTTTTATTACCAAGATTAGAACAGCTCAAAGGGCACTGAACAATAACAAGAACAGCCACTTATGTGTCCTTATGTATCAACATACAATCAAAAGTGTACAATACTTAATGTATTTTTATTCAGGTTTCAAGGTGCAACCGAAAAACAGTTCATTGTGTCAACTCTGAAGAAAATCCTACCAAGTTCAGTGGGAATAAATTCCAAGTACCCCTGTATAGGATTGCAGCCTAAACGAGTAGTTATAAAAACCTAGACATCCTCTAAATTATGAAAAATGCTATCTTTGGGCATTGTAAGTCCCAGACTGTCATCTTTTACCAAGCAGAAAGAGCAATTAAGAGAACTTTATGGCTTTGGTCTCTATGGAAACAAGATATTTTCATCAGGCATGTTTGCAAGAGGGCTACATTAATGGAAATATTGAATCATAATGTCTGAGATACAAAGTAAACATTTCAGAAGCTTACATGTAATGAAATGTAAAACATCATAACCTGTCCCTGATAACTGCAGTCATCCTTTGGTGACACAAATGACTAGAATCAGTTTAGCAATAATCACAGCTCCCCTTCAAAACAAACAATTGCCTTTGAGTGGGAGTCAATGAGACACAAGCCTATTGCTGGGTGACTATCCCAATGGATATAAGAATTTCTCTTCACCCTTGTTTCCCATTATGATCAGATACACAGCCTAAACCTTCATTTTTACTACTGAATATGAGACCACAATTAGACAGAAAACTATTAAATATTTCTCAACAAAAAGACTGCTGAAAAGTATGATCAAACTTCTCTTCAAAATTTTCTAGAGCATAAGACAAACTCTGCATATACAGGTAGATGAGCAGAAGAAAGAGTTTAGGCACAAGACTACTTGTCACACCTGGTAGCCCATGTGTCAATACTGAGTATTTTTCACTGAACACAGTAAATAAATTACAAACCAATTATGAGTATTTTTATATTTTGATTTTCCAGAAAGGTTATTCTGTTGTGGAATTTCTTTTTTTCAAACACAATGAATTCACTAGAAGCAATCTATAACTACCGTATTTTGCGCCCCATAAGACGCTCCGGCCCATAAGACGCACCTAGTTTTTTGGGGGGGAAATAAAGGGAAAAAATTATTTCCCCCCCAGGCGCGGGGCTGGGGCAGCCCGAGCTTCCCCCGACCCCAGCCCCCAAACAGGCAGCTCTCTGCAAGCCGTGGGAGCCCAGCGGTGGTTCCCGCTGCTTGAGGAGAGATCCGCGAAGCCTGCACGTGCTGGGATCAGCGCTTGCAGGCTTCGGGATGCCTGCAACTCTCCCCAAGCAGTGGGAACGTTCCCGCTGCTTGGGGAGAGATCCGCGAAGCCTGCGCGTGCTGGGATCAGCGCGCGCAGGCTTCGGGATGCCTGCAACTCTCCCCAAGCAGTGGGAACGTTCCCGCTGCTTGGGGAGAGATCCGCGAAGCCTGCGCGTGCTGGGATCAGCGCGCGCAGGCTTTGGGATGCCTGCAACTCTCCCCAAGCAGTGGGAACGTTCCCGCTGCTTGGGGAGAGATCCGCGAAGCCTGCACGTGCTGGGATCAGCGCTTGCAGGCTTCGGGATGCCGGCAACTCTCCCCAAGCAGTGGGAACGTTCCCGCTGCTTGGGGGGAGATCCGCGAAGCCTGCGCGTGCTGGGATCAGCGCGCGCAGGCTTCGGGATGCCTGCAACTCTCCCCAAGCAGTGGGAACGTTCCCGCTGCTTGGGGAGAGATCCGCGAAGCCTGCACGTGCTGGGATCAGCGCTTGCAGGCTTCGGGATGCCGGCAACTCTCCCCAAGCAGTGGGAACGTTCCCGCTGCTTGGGGAGAGATCCGCGAAGCCTGCGCGTGCTGGGATCAGCGCGCGCAGGCTTCGGGATGCCTGCAACTCTCCCCAAGCAGTGGGAACGTTCCCGCTGCTTGGGGAGAGATCCGCGAAGCCTGCACGTGCTGGGATCAGCGCGCGCAGGCTTCGGGATGCCGGCAACTCTCCCCAAGCAGTGGGAACGTTCCCGCTGCTTGGGGAGAGATCCGCGAAGCCTGCGCGTGCTGGGATCAGCGCGCGCAGGCTTCGGGATGCCTGCAACTCTCCCCAAGCAGTGGGAACGTTCCCGCTGCTTGGGGAGAGATCCGCGAAGCCTGCGCGTGCTGGGATCAGCGCGCGCAGGCTTCGGGATGCCTGCAACTCTCCCCAAGCAGTGGGAACGTTCCCGCTGCTTGGGGAGAGATCCGCGAAGCCTGCACGTGCTGGGATCAGCGCTTGCAGGCTTCGGGATGCCGGCAACTCTCCCCAAGCAGTGGGAACGTTCCCGCTGCTTGGGGAGAGATCCGCGAAGCCTGCACGTGCTGGGATCAGCGCTTGCAGGCTTCGGGATGCCGGCAACTCTCCCCAAGCAGTGGGAACGTTCCCGCTGCTTGGGGAGAGATCCGCGAAGCCTGCACGTGCTGGGATCAGCGCTTGCAGGCTTCGGGATGCCGGCAACTCTCCCCAAGCAGTGGGAACGTTCCCGCTGCTTGAGGAGAGGTCCGCGAAGCCTGGAGAGCGAGAGGGGTCGGTGCGCACCTACCGCTCTCGCTCTCCAGGCTTCAGCGAAAGCCTGCATTCGCCCCATAAGACGCACCCACATTTCCCCTTCATTTTTGGAGGGGAAAAAGTGCGTCTTATAGGGCGAAAAATACGGTACTCTGAAAACAAATAGCATAAATTTAAATACTGAATAAAGTATCAAGAACATAATGTACCACATTTCGGTATACAGTTGTACCTCGGGTTCAGAACTTTATTCGTTCCGGAGGTCCGTTCTTAACCTGAAACTGTTCTTAACCTGAGACACCACTTTAGCTAATGGGGCCTTCCGCTGCCGCCGCACCGCCAAAGCACAATTTCTGTTCTCATCCTGAAGCAAAGTTCTTAGCCCGAGGTACTATTTCTGGGTTAGCGGAGTCTGTAACCTGAAGCGTCTGTAACCTGAAGCATCTGTAACCTGAGGTACCACTGTACAAACAAATACAGTGGTGCCCCACAAGACGAATGCCTCACAAGACGGAAAACTCGCTAGACGAAAGGGTTTTCCGTTTTTGAGCTGCTTCGCAAGACGAATTTCCCTATGGGCTTGCTTCGCAAGACGAAAACGTCTTGCAAGTTTGTTTCCTTTTTCTTAACACCATTAATACAGTTGTGACTTGACTTCGAGGAGCAACTCATAGAACACAGTGTACATAGTAGCCTTTTTTGAGGTTTTTAAAGACTTTGGTGATTTTTGAAGCTTTTCCAAAACTTCTTTTGCAGCCATTTGGTAAGTTAAGCTTTTAAAACTTTTTTTGGGGGGTTTGGATTTTGGGTTGGGGTGTTTGGAATTCAAGGACTTGGTGTTGGGAAGGGGTTTGCAAGAATCTGGAAGCTTGTGTGTTTTTTTCTGCATTTTTATGATTTTCTGTGACCATTGGGCCACTCTGCTGTTTTTTTTAAAAAAAAATTCTGGATGGGAATTTCTGTGCGCTGGGTGGCTGAGGGAACAGTTGGGGAGGGGTTTGCAAGAATCTGGAAGCTTGTCTTTTTTCCTGCATTTTTATGATTTTCTGTGACCATTGGGCCACTCTGCTGTTTTTTAAAAAAATTCTGGGTTTGAATTTTGAAATGCTCTTTACAGTATGTGTGACTTTAAAGAGCACTTAATAAACTCTTGTTGTACCAAATTTGGCTTTGTTTGGACTTTTTTTGACCATAGGAACGCATTAATTGATTTTCAATGCATTCCTATGGGAAACCGTGCTTCGCAAGACGAAAAATTCGCTAGATGAAAAAATTCACGGAACGAATTAATTTCGTCTTGCGAGGCACCACTGTATCAGTGTAAACTCAGTGGACGAACATGTGCATTGTTGTTCAAACGTCCCAGACACAAAACCTGGGACTCTTCAGTTATAGCAGTGGCTCTTAATCTTGTTTGGATCATAGACCTCTTTGAGAATCTGATGAAAGCTATGGACCCCCACCAGAAAAATGGATATAAATCAGGCATAGGCAACCTCAGGCCTCCAGATGTTTTGGGACTATAACTCCCATGATCCCTAGCTAACAGGACCAGTGGTCAGGGATGATGGGAATTGCAGTCCCAAAACATCTGGAGGGCTGAGGTTGCCTATGCCTGATATAAATGGATACACACAAAATTTATTTTCTTGCATGGGGGGTGGAATCCTTTTTTGCACCTATTTAGTGGATCCCTTCAAGATTCTCCATGAACTACCAGGGATCTATATACCACCAGGTAAGAACCCTGGAATTATAATATTTCAGTTGCTGGGAAAGCCCTCTGCCTGAAACCATGAAGACCTACCATCAAGGTAAACGATGCTGATATGGGTAGTCTTGCTTAGTACAGTGGTACCCCGCAAGACGAATGCCTCGCAAGACGGAAAACCCGCAAGACGAAAGGGTTTTCTGTTTTGGAGGCGCTTCGCAAGACGAATTTCCCTATGGGCTTGCATCGCAAGACGAAAGCCCATAGGGAAATGCTGGCGGTCGGGAGCAAAGACTTTCGCCCACAGCCGGCCTTCAGAAGAGGACCTCTTCTGAAGGACGGCGGGGGGCAAAAGTCTTTGCTCCCCCCCCCGCCTGCCTCCCCCCCGCCTGCCCCGGGTGATCTTAAAATGCTGGCGGGCGGGAGCGAAGCGTTCGCTGCCGACCCCCAGCATTTTAAAATCTCCAAGGGACAGCAGAGAAGTCTCTGTCCCGGGGAGATTTTAAAATGCTGGGGGTCGGGAGCGAAGCGCTGCCGACCCACAGCATTTTAAAATCTCCCCGTGTCCTGGGAAGATTTTAAAATGCTGGCGGGCGGGAGCGAAGCGTTCGCTGCCGACCCCCAGCATTTTAAAATCTCAAAGGGACAGCAGAGAAGTCTCTGTCCCGGGGAGATTTTAAAATGCTGGGGGTCGGGAGCGAAGCGCTGCCGACCCACAGCATTTTAAAATCTCCCCGTGTCCTGGGAAGATTTTAAAATGCTGGCGGGCGGGAGCGAAGCGTTCGCTGCCGACCCCCAGCATTTTAAAACGCTGTTCCGAAGGGGGGAGGTGGGGCGGGAACAGCTGCCCCATCCGCCCCGCTTCGGAACGATGTTCCGAAGTGGGGAGGTGGGGCGGGAACAGCTGCCCCATCCGCCCCCCTTCGGAACGATGTTCCGAAGGGGGGAGGTGGGGCGGGAACAGCTGCCCCAGCCGCCCCACTTCGGAACGATGTTCCGAAGGGGGGAGGTGGGGCGGGAACAGCTGCCCCATCCGCCCCACTTCGGAACAATGTTCCGAAGGGGGGAGGTGGGGCGGGAACAGCTGCCGCCGCCGCCCCACTTCGGAACGATGTTCCGAAGGGGGGAGGTGGGGCGGGAACAGCTGCCCCAGCCGCCCCACTTCGGAACGATGTTCCGAAGGGGGGAGGTGGGGCGGGAACAGCTGCCCCATCCGCCCCACTTCGGAACGATGTTCCGAAGGGGGGAGGTGGGGCGGGAACAGCTGCCCCAGCCGCCCCACTTCGGAACGATGTTCCGAAGGGGGGAGGTGGGGCGGGAACAGCTGCCCCATCCGCCCCACTTCGGAACGATGTTCCGAAGGGGGGAGGTGGGGCGGGAACAGCTGCCGCCGCCGCCCCACTTCGGAACGATGTTCCGAAGGGGGGAGGTGGGGCGGGAACAGCTGCCCCATCCGCCCCACTTCGGAACGATGTTCCGAAGGGGGGAGGTGGGGCGGGAACAGCTGCCCCAGCCGCCCCACTTCGGAACGATGTTCCGAAGGGGGGAGGTGGGGCGGGAACAGCTGCCGCCGCCGCCCCACTTCGGAACAGCTTTCCGAAGTGGGGCGGGGGGGCGGGGACACCTGCCGCCGCCGCCGCCCCACTTCAGAAAGCTGTTCCGAAGTGGGGCGGGGGGCGGGGACACCTACCGCCGCCGCCCCACTTCGGAACAGCTTTCCGAAGTGGGGCGGGGGGGCCGGGGACACCTGTCCCATCCGCCCCACTTCGGAAAGCTGTTCCGAAGTGGGGCGGGGGGGCGGGGACACCTGCCGCCGCCCCACTTCGGAACAGCTTTCCGAAGTGGGGCGGGGGGGCGGGGACACCTGCCGCCGCCGCCCCACTTCGGAAAGCTGTTCCGAAGTGGGGCGGGGGGCGGGGACACCTTCTGAAGGCGGGCAGGGGGCGAAAGTCTTTGTCCCCCCTGCCTGCCTTCCCAGGGGCTTTTAAATCGCCCCGGACAGCGGAGAAGTCCTCCGCTGTCCCGGGGCGATTTTAAAATGCCGCCCGCCAGCATTTTAAGATAGCCCCGCACAGCGGAGAAGTCCTCCGCTGTCCCAGGGTTTTTTAAAATGCTGGGGGTGGGAAGAAAAGCCCTTGTTCCCCCCCCCCAGCCTTCAGAAGAGGTCCGGGGACAGACTGTCCCCGGACCTGGCCTGAAGGTGGTTTCCCTAGGAACGCATTAATTGATTTTCAATGCATTCCTATGGGAAACCGTGCATCGCAAGACGAAAAACCCGCAAGACGAAGAGAATTGCGGAACGAATTAATTTCGTCTTGCGAGGCACCACTGTATAAGGCAGCTTGTAAGATTTTTATGCATGTAGGGGTGTGAAATATTAACAATGCTATACCTATTAGCGGAATCAATTAAATATAATATGAAGGATTGTAGTTCAGTGGGAAAGCAGCAGAATGGAATGAAGAGAACAAATGAGAAAAACAACAAAGGACTACAGTGGTGAGTATCTTCACAATCCCAGCAGGAAGGCCTTTATAAACATGCAGATGTTACATAGGTAGCATTATGGGTTCAGACTTCCCAACTCCCCACAAATGGAAAAAATATTATTCTTTTCTATACTCATAACTGATAATTTGACATACTGAACTCTCTCTGAGTGTGTGCGTGTGCGTGTGTGCATGTGTGCATGTGCACACACACACACACACACACACACACTCTGAAAATTTAGGAACTCATACATATATTATATACTCAAAACTATTTCCTTTCAGAAGTTCTAACATCTTTCAAGTGAGCATTTGTGGACTCTGAATTAAATCAAGCGGCAGAAGGTGGCATTTGTTTCCAACTGGGATTAACAGCATTCCTTTTGTAGAATGACACAAACAGACGCAGATGTAGGATATTCTTAAATGCTGGGGATATTGATGTTACTGCTTTTTTTAGCATCTGGGAAAATCTACAGCTGAAGAGACCGAACAATTTAAAAATAACCGATTTGCATCTTATTTGTATTATAATCACCTGTATTTAATATTAGCCATATTTAGACAAACTGTCTGTTTCACTTTCCAGTCACTCCTTCCCCTTGTCATTTCACAGGCTGACATATTTCACTTCTCAGGATGCAGATTTCTTCCAACCCTGGCTGACTTGTCATTAAATCTGTCACAAACTGTAATTATTTAAGTATACCCATTTATTAAACTGGCAAAATAGTTACCCCCCACTGGCAATATCTTTACTCTGTCAATGTCAGTACAACTGGGTTGTTGTTGCTTTTTATTCTCTGTTGATTTGCTACTCCTTTGTGTAAACCAAATCACTCTTTCTTTTCCACTCTATTATAACTAAGCAGGCCCGGACATGTGAAATGTTCCCCTTTGAATTAAGGAGAAATGCCTTAGAAATCTATGTCCATTAAAACCAAGCCAAAAATGTAACGGCTTGCATCATTTAAGTCCCCGTAACTCATTGCTGCAAATTAATGCTTTGAGCAATAAGCCCTCAATAAAGTCCATGAAATGGAGATAGTCACATATTTTTCTGTTTTAATCACCTATTTATGAATAGTGGAAACCCCACCATCCCTAGATGGTGCATGCACTTGCTAGAACAAACTTGGTAAATTTTGAGTTTATTATTTCCTACAGTTGCAGAGATGTAAATAAATTTTACTATCTTGTTCCCCTTGACCAGCTGAGTTACCCAAAAGATTGTATATTATGGGGCTGCCATATTTTGAAGAGCAAAAAAGAGGACACATCACAATGATGACTCTCACTTTAGACATCCATGAAAAAGAGAACGTGTCCTGGAAAAAGAGGACATATGGCAACACCATGCTTAGTTAGGTGAAAATGGGTTTGGAGGTACTTTAGATGCAGGGGTAGCCCTTCCTAACAGGAAGCTGTCACTCCACCCTGCCCCGCCTCCATAGCCTCGCAGCAGCAGCTTCCAGTTAAATATTTTGGAGCTCTTGCAAGAGTTACATGAGGTCTCACTGAACATGCCACCATGCAACCCCAGGGACAGGGCACCTGTGGGGGTGCTGCTCTGTGGGATTTTGCTGTTAGACAAAGGCCAATCAAGGGTTATTTGGAGTTTGTTTAACTTGACCAAATGATTTCAACATTCCTCTTGTCATACTAAATAAATAATTAAATCTTGCCATTTTTAAGTAAAAACTTGCTTATTTTCAGTGGTATGTTTAACAACATAAATAAAATCTGTGACACCATGTTCATGCATAGGAATTTCAGATTTTCCGTTTACCTGATCTTTTTTCTCACGTTAATTTATTATGATTAGATAGAACCATTTCTTCATGTTCTTGAACATCCTAAATATCTGATAGGAGTGTCTTTCCAAGGAATTAGACAATCTTGACCAAGGGTAGGCGACCTAAGGCCTGGGAGCCGGATGCGGCCCATTCGCCTTCTCAATCCGGCCCGTGGATGGTCCGGGAATCAGTGTGTTTTTACATGAGTAGAATGTGTCCTTTTATTTAAAACACATCTCTGGGTTATTTGTGGAGCATAGGAATTCGTTTGTGGGTTTGTTTGTTTTTTCAAAATATAGTCCGGCCCACCACATGGTCTGAGGGACGGTGGACTGGCCCACAGCTGAAAAAGGTTGCTGACCCCTGATCATGACTGTGAGTCCAGGAAGACCAGCTCACTGCCTTGCAGGCCATTTTCCCACCTAGCCTGGGAGGGTAGATGGGTCCCTGACTTGACTCCAACTACAAAAAAAATGAGCTTCTGAAGAGGCCAGAGACCATATTGGCTGTCTTTTAGTGCAGATCCAGGTCATTGAACATGTGCTTCCACAGCCACCACTGTGGCAGCAACAGCAGCAGATATATTACATTACATTAGGGTCATCAAGGGTTTAGTAGACAGATAGCTAAGAAATCTTGTTGCTGAAGCCTTGGATGTTGCCTTCTCTCTTCCCCAAAGCCATGCATTTTCTCATAAAACCTAGCCAATCAACTGGGTGATTAATGATAATTTAAGTACAGTTCAAAGAGAAACTATCATTATGAGATTAACTGCATAAATTCTGCATAATCCACCGGAGCCTAAGAAATTAAGTTTCTCATTTTGTGTGTAGTTTTTCTTCCTTTTTCTCTCTCAAAAGCCCTTCCACATAGCCATTTCCTGGTGGTGCTAATACATTTTTATGTTAGTTGCTGTCCTTCCACCAAAGGAACACACATAAAATGGAGCAATATGGAATCATTTAGAACTTCTGTTGATTAGATATTTCAGTAGTTAAGGGGAAAACAGAATATCAGGTGACTATTGAAATCAAATGAACACACTCCGACACATGATCTATAATTCGAGCAGTTTGGTTGTTCCCACATTGTCCCATTTTCTGAAGTGACATGCTCCTGTGAGTCTAAGGAGCAACATGATCTCCACACACACACAAAAAAGTGGCTTAATAGTCTTCTGCTTATATAGGACTTAGGTTAATCAGAAGTTTGAAAGGATTGTGTTGTGCACCTGTGTTTTTTCTCATCTAAATTCTTTTATCTCTTCCCTCAATTTGATGTGGGTAGAGAAACACATGCTTGTCTTTGATAATGCTAGATGGATTTGCAGTGTTTTCTGTTAAGTGGACATTTATTTCAGAGTTCCACATAAACGAAATAAAACGAAACATAAGCCTCCGTAATAATGCAAAAGTAGTATCAGAAAGATGTGCCTCAGTAGAAAATTCATAGTGAAGTACCCATGCAAGAATATTGCCAAGTTACAGGTCCCCAAAAAACAAAAACAAAACACATACCAAAATAAGAAGACTAGAAGTTATAATAAGAATAGTGCTTCTTTTATGAATCACTTAATAAAAAAATTGTCTGGATGACGAACAAAGTATAAAAAGGCCAAATTAAAACATAAAATTTAATTTAAAAATAACAAATGGCTGCTTATATGGGCCTTATAAATAATATGACTTTGTACAGCAGCTAAAATATGCACAGTAGCTTTTGGAGAAGACAGAGGGTTTGGAGCTCTGCTGACCCTGATCACGGTGGGTCAAATTAAACTGAATAGGACTACCCAGAGAATAGTAGTAATTGGCATGTTTGACAGTGATGCAAAGAATAGGGCAGTAAGGGCTGTCAGGAAAGCTTTATTTGGTCTGCATAAGGTGTCCTGGGACCAGATAGACTGGGAAGGAATGAGCCTAGTGCTCTGTCAAGGATGTGCATAAACTTTACTTGGTTTTTAATTTAAGAAGCACTGGATGTCTGCGACCCTTCACTATGCTGTAAGCAGATTATCTCTTGCTAGGTATTACAACACATTGGTTTTCTTAAAGCATAATTTATTTACAATTTATTTTTCATATCAAATTGAAAATTTGAGCCTTGGTAGTGGTAAGCTTTTTCTTTCAGTAAGGCAGAAAAGGACTTGCCAGCTCTAGGCCCAAAGCCTAAGCATATAGCTTTAAATCCACATACATACATACATTTTGAAAAATGGCTTTCTAAATAAACTTTACTTCAAAGCTGCAGCACTGTTGGTAAATTTGAGCCTTTATCTCTTTATCTACAACTTAATGATGAACATCTGTGTTAATATTGTGAAACTGGCTCAGGAAAAAAAACCATATTCTATTATTATTTTTAATAAATCAAAGGTTAATCATAGGCATTTTAATAGTTCGTGAATATTAAGAACTTGCTACACAAGTCATCAGAGCATCTGATATTATTCTAAGATCTGCATAAAAATAAGTTCTGTGTTGTCTTAACAGGGAGGTGTGATGATAGGGTTTAGGTTAAAAAGGTAAAGGTACCCCTGCCCGTACGGGCCAGTCTTGCCAGACTCTAGGGTTGTGCGCTCATCTCACTCTATAGGCCAGGAGCCAGCGCTGTCCGCAGACACTTCCGGGTCACGTGGCCAGCGTGACAAAGCTGCATCTGGCGAGCCAGCGCAGCACACGGAACGCTGTTTACCTTCCCGCTGGTAAGCGGTCCCTATTTATCTACTTGCACCCGGAGGTGCTTTCAAACTGCTAGGTTGGCAGGCGCTGGGACCGAACGACGGGAGCGCACTCCGCGCACCCCGCCGCGGGGATTCAAACTGCCGACCATGCGATCGGCAAGTCCTAGGTACTGAGGTTTTACCTACAGCGCCACCCGCATCCCAGGGTTTAGGCTACCATGCATTTAATAATAAATTGTCTATTTCAATGGCATATAAGTATCAACTCCAAAGTTAATTGTTCTCTCAGGAAAAGCCTGTCAAACGAAGATGTGCTGCTGCTTTGATACAGTTAGACATTTTGGAAACATACTTTTCCTGCACCTCTACACAATGTGCTCATGAAATCTTACAACTAGGTTAGGAAATGGTTAAAGTTCAGGATGATTCAATTTTGGGGAGTATTTATTAATTTCATTTCAAAAATGTAGATGCTACCTTTCAGGACAAAGTTCTTCCAAGGCATCTTACATCAAAACCCTCATATTCAAGACAGTTTGTTTTTAAGCATCATAATAAGCTTTGTTTTAAAGTTATTTAATTGTCTTATTGCTTCTAACCTTTCTAATCATCATCATCAAGGCAGCTTACAAATTAAGCAATAAGACAATTAAATAACTTTAAAACAAAGCTTATTATGATGCTTAAAAACATCAGCAGTCACAACCTCATCAGAAATGATATTCTTTAAAAAAAATATTAAAGATTTTCTTGGTTTACAAAACTACATGTCTTGTCTCTTTTTTCAGGTTGTACAGTCTTTCTTACAAATCAGTTACTTTTGTTGTAGAAAGGTTGATTAGATGATTAGAAAGGTTAGACATTAGTTTTGAGTACAGTATAAGGTGGGGGAGGAGGGCTGGGGGGTTGAGGCTTATATTCTTTTCTATAGTGTACGTGTAGGGATTTGTGTCAGCGTCAACCGGATAGGTTCTCTTTTTATTTGTTTATTACATTTCCTTGGTAGTGAGAGGTAAAGCAGATAGATTTGTATGCTCTCGGTGGATTCTTGTCTTGTTCGGCTGGGTATGTGATAAAGGGGAGCCATACTGGGGTGAAGGCATCCTCTTCTATTTGTCCCTGTGTCAGTTTCAGTTTATTAGTTAGCTTTTCTAGTAAGGCCATTTCCCATTCAATTTGATACCACTGGTCCATGTTTACTCCTGACAGGTCCCTCCAATGTCTGGCTATGAGGCTTCTGGCTGCTGAGAGTAGGTGGGAGTTTGGTCGTTTTGCTGTGTTTTATCTGATTCGGTAGTTTCCTAATGGGGTCTGTTATGTTGCGACCAGGGACAAAGCCTGCCTGGTCCAGGGCGATTAGTTTGTGTAGGAAGATTTTTAGGCGGTTGGCCAGGATTGATGTGAATATCTTGTAGTCTTGGTTTATCAATAAGATTGGGCAGTATGATTCTATTTTGAGGCTATCTTTGAGTGGTTTTGGGATAGAGACTATTTTGGAAGAGGTACAGGTTTCTGGGAGGGGCCCCATTTTATGATGTTGTTAAATAGGTGGGTCATGTAAGGCATCAGGGGTTCTTTGAATTTCTTGTAGAATTCTCCTGTAAAGTCACCCAGTCCTGGGGCCTTGTGTGGTTTCAGGTTTTTGAGCACCGTCTCTATTTCCTCTGCAGTCATAGGGCTGTCCCTGAATTCTTGTTCCTCCTCAGTTAAGATTGGCATGGTCAGCCCTGTTAGGAATCTTCTGATTTCCTGTTTAGGTGGATTGTGGGAGGTGTACAGTATAGATTGGCATAAAATCCAGCAAATTCTGAGGTTATTTCTTTGGTGGAGGATGTTAAGTTACCATCTTTTTTTTAGTGACACAGTGTATTCTTGTTCTGAGTGATTTTTTTTACTGTATCTACTTGCTAAGAGTCTGGAGTTCTTCCCTCAATATTCGTAAAAGCATTGTTTAGAGTTGTCAGGGAACAGCCATCAGCTCAGGGGCGAGAGAGGAAAGGCCGGATGGATTACAGAGAGCCCCCAAAGATCGTGGGAAGCAGCACTTCCTCAGCGGAGGAAGGAAGCCATGCCTCTAGTGGAGAGGAGATGGAGGGCTTGGAGGAGGCAAGGCGATGCCAGGACACCTTGCCTGAGCAAAGCGGGGAGGAAGGAGGTCCTCCTTTACCCAAGCCGTCCATGTGCAGTAGGCTTCCGCACAGAGAGGGGAAGCGCAGACTGGGGGTCAAGAAACTACTCTGCTGGGGAAGATTTAAGCACTGCCCACTCTCAGATTCTGCCAGTGAATGAGCAAATAAGAAAGCTTTAGAACAGACTATTGAGGCATATTGCCCTGATTGCTCTCGAGCAACCAACCGATACATCTAACAAGAGTATAGGAATCAGAAATTATATTTTGAAAAAGCTAAATGAAATCTTCACCATTTGCCTAAAAGCAATTATAGTGCCAAGTCTTGTGGCCTACTATTCCAAATCCTGGGGGGCACAACAATTATATTGTTATTCTGTTTGTGGATGGAAACAGCAAAGGGGGATATACATTGTTCAATATTCAATACATGTTACATTGGAACTACCTTTCCATATGGATTTGCCTAGTCAAGAGGAAAGTCTACACCAGAAACCACATGTTCCTAAAGGTCAGTGGCTTTGGAATAGAATCAAGCAAACCCAGTTTATCTGTAATAGAAACAAATTTCCTATTTCCCAGACCTTGCATAGAGCTGATTTCATGAAAAACAATATTGTTTGTCGGGATCACAATATCTCATTTGGCCCAAGCATCCTCTTGGACATTAAAAAAGAAACATACCCAGACTGCACACAGCAATCCAAAAGACACCAATTTGAAGAATCATGAACGAACCTTCAGCTCACACAAAAATGTTTGTATGCCACATAAATACTCTATAAAGGTATAATTCCTTTATATATGAAAATGTTAGCTACCAAATAAAGAACAGCTGCTGAACTGATGTACAAGCTTAAAAAAAAAATCTTTTGAAAATTCTCATATTTCTGGTTCTGTTAAAAAATTAAGTCAATTTAATACATCATAGAATCCACAGTATGTAGACAAAATGTATTTAAAAATGAAAATGTGTTTTACGGCAGCAATCATCTCCATTCATCTTTAATATCCAACAATTTAAATATGCTCATGAATGAATTAAGAGAGCATAAATTTGAAAATGTCCATTAAATACTGTCCAATTCAGACTTTTCACAAGATAGGGTTTTTTAAGTAAATAAAAAAATCATGGGCCTGTCAACAAAGCAAGCTTTATTCCAACTAAAGAGTTAATGGAAGCTGCAGTTTAAGAAATGCAGATCAGCAGTGTAGAGAAAACCAGCTGTGCTTCATAACATCTGCTAATCATAGAAATAGGGCAATTATGTCTTCAACATTTCAAATACTCTCCTTATGAGACTACTTATTTTATATGGCAAATAAAAATTCACATTCACAAGTTTGGTTTTTCTTTTTTTTAAAAGAAAGATTGCTCATTAAGGCAAAAGGTTCATCATTTTCACCCCTGTTTTGGAAAGGGCACACCCATATGACCATTTGTATTTATAAAATCTAAGTCAATAGCAAAGTTACTAATTTTAAAAAACCCTACTTAAAATCGTTTATGAACTCCTATTTCTGGAATACAAGAGGTGACAAGCTTCATGAAGACCATTTACTAACGAGAGCATTATAATAAGCAGTTTTCCTGGACTATTACTGATCAGCAGTTGCTTGAATATCTACAGAAGCACCTTTCTTGAACTGGAAGAATTTAAAGTAATACCTTGAGGACAATAAGGGTTTGGAAGCTATGGAATACGAAGCTGCAAGACCAGCTGGATGTTACGGAGTTCATCAGTGTCACAAAAACTGGTAGGCCAACCATGCCACTCATTAGGGAGGATCTACTGTACCTTACAGTCATTCTATCTGAGCAAATGCCAGGGTAAAATAATGAAATGTAGCTTCTGCATTGCCCATAAAGCTTCTTCTATGTTCTCCTGTCTCCTTCACTTGATTAGTCCTGAGAAAAATGAATTTCAGTTAGTTAGCCAAAATTCAAAGCACTACTTTTGACCTATAAAGCCTTAAATGGCTGAGGACTGCTATACCTCAAGGACCACCTGTCTCCATATGAACCTACCTGGACCTGAGATAATCTGCCATGGCCCTTATTCATGTGACATCTCCACAATATGTCTGATGGGTGGCAGTGGCTCCCCATTTGTGGAGTGCTCTCCCCAGTGAGGTTTGGCTGGCACCTTCATTACATATCTTTAGGCGCCAGGTGAAAATGTTCCTCTTCTCACAGGCCTTTAGGTGACTGACATCCAATGCCCTTTTAAATGTTTTGTGGGGGAAAGGATAACTGGTTTGTTTGTCATTCTTATTTTTATTATGCATTTTGTGATATTTGTGTGTGTATAGTTAGCTGCCCTGAGATCTACAGATGTAGGGTTGTATACAAATTTACTATAGAATCATAAAATCATTGTGAAGTCAGATGAGTTTTTGACCAATTTCCCATTCATCTGCAGAAAGCTAAACAGTGTCACATTGCTCAATGAATAGGTGATAGTTTCGTAGTTTTGCCACACTGCAACCATCACCTACTTGACATTTCCTGTGGAGACTTCAGTACCTTGGTGATCCATTCAGTTTGGGTGATGGGCTGGAGAGGTTCACAGAGTAGCTGACAGAAGTGCTTTTTACCAAAGCCAGGCAGATAAAATTATAGGGAGTTTTGAAAGAGATGCTTATCCAGCTGTAATGTGTTCTTAAAGTAGTGCCAGGATGATTGTTAAGAACATTCTTCAGAACAATGACTTTTCAAAAAATGCCACCAATTTTAACCAGCTTCTCACTTTTGGTCTCCACTCAAGTACCATTGCACCACATTAACTACATTAATCTGTTCCATATATTGTGACAATATAGCAAGATTTGGAGGAAATTTTTCATGACCTTTAGAAAGCAGTAAAAGTGCTGAAGGCATGAAGAAAAGTCCAAGCCTGTAAGTGGAACAGTGCAGTCATCCAATTATGCAGATGCCACATGGACAAACCTACAGCACCATTCTTAAAAACATTGGTACTCGTAAAAAAAACACCGTATTTTATGAAGCATGTTAAATATACTTATTTAATTTATACCAAAGTACCCTGTATTGCCTGTTTCTTAGGAGCCAAAAAACATTAAATATGTTTTAAACTCCTTTTGATCACACTTTTCAAAGAGATGAATTCAAACCAGAAAAAAGTATTTGAAGACTGCTGACACAGGAAAAGCATCTTCACCAGTTTACATGCTTTGCAAGCTAACAACACAGAACTCACCTAAAGCAACTTCAAGGAGAAGTGCAACCTATGCAAAATCCTAGATCAGCACAAAATACCAGATAATGTCAAAGGCAGGAGTACGCAGAAGGCCACAGATTTTTTTAAAGGGATAAAATGTGTGAAAAGGGAGATTTCAAAAAAGTGGTTTGTTTAATAACTCCAATGTCAATACAAAAAGTTGACCCAAAATTACAATCACTGCCATCTCTATTTGCTTAGGACCACTAATCTTACTTGGCTTTTTAAACCTTCTGCTACTGATTCAAATTGCCATTATCTTACCTATGGGCTAAAATATTTTGCTAAATTCCAAAATAATGCTTCAGCTCAAAAACATGAAGTCCCACAAACAGAGACCTATGGTAACATCAGTCTATTCGAGAGTGTTGGGAACCAATAACCAGAGGAGCTGCTGTCATCCAGGGAGAGAGGGAGCATTGTTCAAAACAGGTAAAAATCAAATACCAGGGATAGCACACCAAGGTCTGCAGGCACAAAACTATACGTATAATCAGAAGAAAATTGTGCTTTGATTAGGATCTGACACAGAGGTTCACAGCCTCTGACTAGCCTTTGTAGTCAAGCAGTACAATACTACAATAATATTATATTGTATTGTTTGCATTTTAAGAAGAGATAGCCTATGCATATTTAAAGTAAGATTCACTCTGACTGAAGCTATTCATTTGTAATTCAGGTGATATAGATATAGATAAACGGTATAGATATAGATACAGATATAATTAGAGTTTAATTTTATAACTTTTGGCTGTTTGTTTTGAAACTGAGGCTGATATTTTTTCTGCCTTTTGCATATATTTATTAAACGCTCCATGATTATACATATTTATATTTGCTGGTAGACCCAAAAGGTGGGGGATGTCTGGGCTTGAGCCATTTAGATGCTTGTTTGGAAATGAAAGGCTCACCTTACCAGCCAATTTCCATACTTCCCTTTTTGAGTTTACTGCAAAAGTGATTGGGCTTTTGAGAAGCAGGAATCCTGCAGCACCTTCAACTAATAACATTTGTAGCATGAGTCTTCATAAGCAAGACCTATTTCTCAAACACAGGGATTTGGAATTTATTTGTTATTTGGGATTCATGGTGGAACGAGAGTTTTAGCCTCAATGACCCATCATTTATTGCTCTCAGAATTTTTTTTTAAAAGATTATATAAAAGAGAAGGGAGAAAATATACCAGCTGTTCCACAAACCAAGACTGCAATCTTATTCATGGACATAACTTTCACTGGAACTTACTTCTGAGTAAGCATACATCAGATCACCTACCTGGTTGCCCTTGAGCTCATCACAACCAAGACTATTTATTTTGCAGCAGGATTTTAAAGATACTGTTATGTAGAGTATATTTCAGATACTGTGTTAGGAATTTAATCATTAACTTAAGGCGGGTTCAGAAATCGACCATAACACATAAACATCCAAAGGGTGGACAAGGGCAGGGGCAAACATGCTAACCCCACCACCCACATCCTCACGTGTCTCATCCTCCCAGTCCCCAATCATCCATGTGTTGAGTGGCAATGGGTCTGCAGCAGGTGTCTACTAATGCTCATTTGACTAGGTCATAATTGGGTCAGATGTCAGCCATGCTCTCAAAGTGCCTGCTTCTGTAATGGCAAGGCTGCAGATCTCAGGACACCCTCCTTGCTGGAAAAGGGGCACCAGAAAGCTCTTGCAAATATGTATCAAAGCAGCATTCTACTACAGAAGGGGGAGCCCTGAAGACAGCCTAATAGCATTGAAGTTAGCACTGAATTAATCATGGGTCTGCAGGCATGTGGTGTGTGTGTGTGTGTGTGTGTGTGAGAGAGAGAGAGAGAGAGAGAGAGAGAGAGAGAGAGAGAGAGAGAGAGAGAAGGGGAAAGGCTAATCCCATTCCACTCCCTACTGCAGGAGCCTAAAGCTTATCCCTACTCAGATTGGGTCTCACACCCATATTAACCACTGTATGTCTTCATGATCTCTGATAACACAAGCAACTGGCCTAGCACAACCCCAAAACATTATTTGGTCCCTTTGGTTTGCCTCATAGCCTGAAATTGTTGGTGCTAATATAACTGCCAGCATTCTCAATCCTGGTCTTCAAATTTGTACTCCTGAAGTAGCTTGGTGTACATTTTGTAGCCTGAGATAAAAGGCCTCAACAACTCCATTAGCACCAGTTTTTCTGAATTCCAACCTGTCCTACCATGAGTTCTTCCTGGAGTTTGTTCCTAGTGTCTCTTTTCCCGCTATTATGGAGTCTTCCATTACTCCTAGCATTCCTGGCTCCCCAACTTGTTCTCTGACAGAACCCAAATGGAAGAACTGCTTCCTTCCTTTTCTTTAAAAAAAATGTTCATTCTTTTTTAAAGTCATGCTGCAAATTTACTATCATCTGAAGCCATGAGCTGCAGCCACTCAGTGTGATATTCAGGACACTCCTCCTCCCTCCCTCCCTCTTTTTCTCAGAAGCCTCTGTTTAACCATTTAATTCCTACCTTGTTATATATTTTTTCTCAATAAAAAGTCCATTTCTGAAAAGCTCTGACTTGCTCCCCAAGTACCTTATGAGGGCACTTCTATACCCATAATAAATTATCTTAACAGGACACAGTGCACAATCAAAAACAGCTTCAGTATATTCAACAAAAGTAATGCCACACGAATCTCATTTCCCTTATGATAGATTTACAGCCTTGGTGGATCAGGACGAATGCAGTAGGTATAGTGTATCTGGATTTTAGTAAGGCCTTTGACAAAGTCACCCATGATATTCTTGTGGAAAAGCTGGTAAAATGTGGGGTGGATGAGGTAACTGTTAGGTGGATATGTAGCTGCTTGATTGACTGAACCCACAGACCGCTCACTAATGGTTCCTGGTCATCCTGGGGAAAAGTGGCAAGTGGGGTCCCATTGTTGTTCAACATCTTTATAAATGATTCGGATGAAGGAATTGAAGGGATTGAGAGGCGATATGATAACCATCTTCAAATATCTAAAGAGCAAAATATTTTTCCATCTATGGACACACCGTTAAGACCATATTCATGGAAGACAATCTTACTCGGCTACACATGATTGCCAAAGAGAGAAGAGAAAGACATCTAAAGGGCTGTCACATGGAAGATGGAGCAAGCGTGTTTTCTCCTGCTCTGGAGGGTAGGACACATATCAATGGATTCAAATTACAAGAAAGGACATTCCATCTAAACACCAGGAAGAAAATTTTCTGACAGTAAAAGCTGTTTGACAATGGAACAGATTTCCAAGGGAGGTAGTGGGTTCTCCTTCCTTGGAAGTTTTGAAGCAGAAGTTGGGTGGCCCTCTGTCACGGATGCATTGCAGGGAATTGGACTAGATGACCCTTGGAGTCGACATTAAGCCCCATTAAGATTTACTTCTCATAAACATGCATAAGATTCTACTTCACTGTTATCTTAAGGAAGAAACAACCTGTATTGAAAGGTTATATCCAACACAGCTAAGTGTGCTTAAGCTGATTTAAGTAAGTGGATTTGAGTGCATCTAATTCTATCTGGATTGTGTAGTATTATGCCTTCACTTGGACTTATTTTCCTCTTTAAATTTTTTTCTGGGACATCTATCTGAAAGAAGAAAGCTGTGCATTTTAGTGTCCTATATACAGTGGTACCTCGGATTACAAATGCTTCGGGTTACATGTCTTCAGGTTGCAGACCATGGGAAACCCAGAAGTACCGGAAAGGGTTACTTCCAGGTTTCGCCGATCGTGCATGCACAGAAGTGCTAAATCATGCTTTGTGCATGCGCAGAAGTGCCAAATCACGTCACATGCGTGCACAGATGCGGTGCAGCAGGTTACGAACACTGCAAGTTGCAGATGTGCTTCCATCACGGATTACGTCTGCAACCCAAGGCCTTCCACTGTACTGCACCATTCTCTCTATTTCTGTTGTTCAGGGGTGAGTGTGTTTGCTTATGTAGCCAAAGAAACACCATCCATTCAAAAGAGAAAGGTATCAGGAGGCTTGGTTAAAACTCAAGCTTTACAGAAGTGTCAAGAGAAATCATGTAAAAAGCTTAAGAGGAACCTCCAAACAGCTGAATGAGGACTGAGAATGTTCAGTGGCCATGGGATGTTGAGTGATTATTGGGGCAAAAATTAAAAAAAGTAGACAGTAGGGAGAATGGAATGAAGTATCATGGAGAAGGGCATGGCTGGCTGGCTGGCTGGTTGGCTGGCAGTAGAGGCTGGTTCAGTATGATTACTGGGCACACCCCTACCAAATGAAATTTCAAGATTATTTTTTTTTTAAAAAAAATCCATAATATCTCAAATCCATACACTTTTACACCACCACCCCACACTCATATCCTGCTATTTGATCTTAAAATCTTCCTGGAGATATTTCTGTCCATCTCCCATTCTCTATCAATCTGCTGTCTGCCTCACACAGCCAATCCTAATTTTAAAGAACTGTTATGGTCAGGAGGACCCTGCCATCTCTCTGCAGGTGTTTTTAAAATTAACGTAAGAAATCTGCAGGCTCCTTTAAGACTAATGAATTCATGCCAAAATCTTGTACATACTTATAAGTGAGCAGTCACCATGGAATTAGGGCTTACTTCTGAGTAATTAACTCACACTAGAATTTGAGACAGCAATTGTGAACCAAGGTAAAACACTTAGTATTTATACAATGGCAGCATTTAAGTGTCCACTGTTTCTTTGCAAATGAGGGTAGGCAGAAAACTAGAAAAGAGGGTGCCCCACAACCTTTCTCGCAGCATAGAAGCAAGTGTAACAGCAGTGACCACTTCTGAACCAGAAACACTTTTCTGTTTAGTTAGGTGCTAAGTGTTTGTACAAATGCAATGCTAAAGTCTCCAGAGTAGCTTTGCAAAGAAGGAACATGGGGAGAAAGCCAGAACAATGAGGCCATGCCTCCATGACCTTCTATCAACCCTGCCAGGTCCACTGACCACCAGCTGCCACTGCTGGCTGGCACACTGAGCAGAAGCACTGCACATTACAATGTTTTGCTGCAGGCTCCACTTGTGAATAATTTATCTCAGTTAAGGTATTATTTCATTGTCCTTTTAGATTCTTTTGTAATAAACCAACACACTTGCTACCTGGATTTAATCTTCACTCCTATCTTTGCGGGCACTGTTAGTGAAGGATAATTGTTAAAGAGCTTGAATGATGAGTTAGGAAGTGGACTGAGACTACTGGCTTATTTCATGTAGGCAATGGAACAGATGGTCACAACCTTCAATCATTACCAGTCTCCTGCAGACTCAGACTTGTGATCAAGAGGTAAAAAGCCTTGTATCTCATTAGCAATCCCCTGAGCCATCTGGCATTCCTAAATTCATGTACTGCAAGGACAACTCTAAGCACTTTCAATATTTTCTTAAAATTGGGAAAAACCAGAATTGACCACTTTTCTAATTGCTTACTAATCTATTTGTCCAATGACCTTTCTGCACTTTACCAACTCAGTTGGCATTTGTTGCTGCAACAAACACTGAACATAAAATCCTGATTTATATGACATGAAGAAAAAATCACAATACAAAGGAACAATTCATTTACAGAAAAATTCTGATTAAATGTTGATGAAGCTTTCCTACACTACATAAATGTACAGTTTGGAGATACAACGTCCCTTCAGAAAGTCAATTTCAAATTGTCACAATTGCACTGTAATCTGAGGCATATTTACTCAGAAGTATCACCATGTCAATGTGGCTTACTCTCAGGAAAGCATCCATAAAAATTCAGCCTTGCAGATCAGTCCTGTGAACGTCTACTCAGAAGTCAAATCCCACTGAATTCAATAGGGTTTGTTCTGAGAGAAATCTATAAAATTGTTCTGTAAATGAACCTGGTAGTAACATGGGGATAATATATTGGGGGGAAAGCCTCTGAAGTATCCATATGCCTAAGGATGAGCTAGAATTCAAATCAATTAACTGGACTGAGCTTCAGTTTATTGGATCTCATCCAATAAGCAGTCCAAACTATCCACTGCCACACCTGTAGATGTAAAGGTGAAGCTGTGTGTCATCAGCATATTACTTGCAAACTTTCTCCAAAACTCCAGGTGACCTCACTCAGCAGTTTCATGTAGATGTTAAACAGCGTAGGGGATAAAATCAAACCCTGAGGAACCCGACACTGAAGGCTCCACAGGGCCAGAGAACTCTCCCTAAGGATCACCCTCTGGAAACATCCATCCAAGTAGAACAGGAACCAACTCAAAGCAGTACCACCCACCCCTAACTCGGACAGTCACTCCAGAAGGATACCATGGTCAATGGTACCAAAAACCACTAAGAGATCAAGGAGAAATAATAGGAATGTGTTTTTCATGTCTCTTGCCCAACAGGAGTCATCATACAGGGTGACGAAATCTGTTTCTGTGCAAAACTGGGCCTAAACCCTGATTGAAATGGATCTAGAAAATCAGTTGATTTGTGCCTGTCCATTGCCCTTAACTCACAAATTACACAATCAACTTACAAATCACAATTATTTTTAGGTTCCTCCAAATTGATATTAAAGTTCTAATGATGCTGACTGATTTGCAATGACAAGCATAATTGGTATAAAGAATGAAACAGCTACTGCTCATTTAATAGACAATTTAAAGAGGAAATTCCAGCATTTCTGGAACACCTTTCTTTCCCTTTCATGAGAAACTGTACCTTCTCTACCTAACCACTAAAAGGTGCAGGTATCAGTTTTACTGTAATTTAAACTTTTGATAAGCAATCCTGGGATTCTTTTGAATTGTGTGATATGATTCCAATTTTAAAAATAAATAAAACTGCTTTTAAAGAAAAGTCAATATGCAGACAGTTACTAAATTATTGCTGAAGTACCTGCTGGATTATGGCTTAAATAAGTGCTCTCATGTTCTCAAACATTCACTGTTTTGGGTTTGATTTATTCTTTGAACCAAACAGACTTCATAAAACTTAGGGAAGTGCTGGGTGAGATCCCATGGACAGTAATACTAAAAGGAAAGGGAGTTCATGATGGCTGGGAGTTTGTTAAGAGGGAGATAGGCAACGTCAGGCAATACCAATGAGACGGAAACATGGAAGGTGCCTAAAGAAGCCAGGGTGGCTATCTAAAGCACTTTTAACTGAGTTAAGATTAAAAAAGGATGTGTACAAAAAATGGAAAAGGGGGGAAACCACCAAAGAGGAATTCAAACAAATAGCCAGCACGTGTAGACACAAAGTCAGAAAAGCTAAAGCACAGAATGAACTCAGGCTTGCTAGAGAGGTTAAAAGCAACAAAAAAGGCTTTTATGGGTATGTTCGTAGCAAAAGGAAGAACAAAGAAACAGTGGGGTCACTCAGAGGAGAAGATGGTGAAATGCAAACAGGGGACACAGAAAGGGCTGAACTCCTCAATGCCTTCTTTGCCTCAGTCTTCTCCGATAAAGAAAACAATGCCCGACCTGAAGAATTTGGAGCAAATGATTCAGCAGAGGAAACACAGCCCAGAATAACTAAGGAGATAGTACAAGAATACTTGGCTAGTTTAGATGTATTCAAGTCTCCAGGGCCAGATGAACTGCATCCAAGAGTATTAAAAGAACTGGCAGATGTGATCTCAGAACCACTGGCAGTCATCTTTGAGAATTCCTGGAGAACAGGTGAAGTCCCGGCAGACAGGAGGAGGGCAAATGTTGTCCCTATTTTCAAAAAGGGGAAAAGAGAGGACCCAAATAATTACTGCCCAGTCAGTCTGACATCAATACCAGGGAAGATTCTGGAGCAGATCATTAAGCAAACAGTCTGTGAACACCTAGAAAGGAATGCTGTGATCACCAATAGTCAGCATGGATTTCTGAAAAATAAGTCATGTCAGACTAACCTGATCTCGTTTTTTGACAGAATTACAAGCCTGGTAGATGAAGGGAACGCAGTGGATGTAGCCTACCTTGATTTCAGCAAGGCATTTGACAAGGTGCCCCATGATATTCTTGTAAAGAAGCTGGTAAAATGCGGTCTTGACTATGCTACCACTCAGTGGATTTGTAACTGGCTGACTGTTGGCTCATGTCAAGTTTGTGGTCAACCAAGACTCCTAGATCCTTTTCACATGTACTGCTCTCAAGCCAGGTGTCACCCATCTTGTATTTGTGCCTCTCATTTTTTTTGCCCAAGTGCAATACTTTACATTTCTCCCTGTTAAAATTCATCTTGTTTGTTTTTGCCCAGTTCTCTAATCTGTCAAGGTCATTTTGAAGTGTGATCCTGTCCTGTTTTGAAGTGTGAGCCAACAGTGTGACGCGGCAGCTAAAATAGCCAATGCAATTCTGGGCTGCATCAATCGGAGTATAGCATCTAGATCAAGGGAAATAATAGTGCCACTGTATTCTGCTCTGGTCAGACCTCACCTGGAGTACTGTGTCCAGTTCTGGGCACCACAATTCAAGAAGTACACCGACAAACTGGAACGTGTCCAGAGGAGGGCAACCAAAATGGTCAAAGGCCTGGAAACGATGCCTTATGAGGAACGGCTAAGGGAGCTGGGCATGTTTAGCCTGGAGAAGAGGAGGTTAAGGGGTGATATGATAGCCATGTTCAAATATATAAAAGGATGTCACATAGAGGAGGGAGAAAGGTTGTTTTCTGCTGCTCCAGAGAAGCAGACACGGAGCAATGGATCCAAACTACAAGAAAGAAGATTCCACCTAAACATTAGGAAGAACTTCCTGACAGTAAGAGCTGTTCGACAGTGGAATTTGCTGCCAAGGAGTGTGGTGGAGTCTCCTTTTTTGGAGGTCTTTAAGCAGAGGCTTGACATCCATATGTCAGGAGTGCTCTGATGGTGTTTCCTGCTTGGCAGGGGGTTGGACTCGATGGCCCTTGTGGTCTCTTCCAACTCTATGATTCTATGATTCTATGTGAGTAGGAAGAAAGCTATTACTAGTGCTTGGGTTGAAACAAGACTGTTATTTAAAATATGACATTTCAAGAGATTATATTTTCCATCTTTTATCTCTTTCATCATTAATTTTGATCAACAATAGAGGAATTGCCATACAGTGGCATTCCTAGAACTGAAGAATAAAATGTGAGATGACAGTGACTGGGGACAAAAAAGTGTGGTGTTTAAGATAAAAATGGCTTTTCTTTCAAAAGTTTCAATGTTTAAATTTGTAAGATGAAAAAAGCAAAAATGTTTGGTTTAGAAAATAGTAACCACAAAAGTATTATTTGAATTCTGCTTCATGCTGGTAACTGAATGCTAGTCAGTGAATGCTAACAATTGCTATAAATTATCTTGAGGCAGCACATACCCAGGCAAAAAGGTTGAATGCATGTGGAAGAAAAACAAATGAGCAGAAATATATATCTTGTTCCAGCATCTTATTTCTTTGAACAGCAAGAGGTTTAGAAAAAGGTGTAATTTTAACTAACAAGAGCTATTTAGAACCGAACGGACCTCAAGGAGCGATTCACTGGCCACTGCCATTATCATAATCTTATTCACTGCAAATATACGAGAGTTCTAGTATGATCATTATGTAATTAAGTAGCAAGAAGTCCACCCAATTCCAGGCTTGTTTATGGATACAACTGAGTGGGCAGTGAAGAATCAGATCAAGCTCACTTTCATATTTTCTCTTTGCCCCTGCTTACTTTAGTTTATTAGCCCTCCTGCATCTTCCACTGTGTTGTGGAATGAAAGTAAATAGCTGGTAGATTTGCATCCATTGAAAACTCACCTTTGCTATTGACTTCTTCCTGTTGATTTATCCAACAGCAGCAGCAGCAGCAACAACAACGTATCTGATTGCCAGATATGATTCTATATGATTCTCTGCTAAATTAACATACCAATTATTTTTATGTCAATTTTGATCTATTTATCCTTGGCAGTTTAGGCTGCAATCCTAACTTCTGTCTGGGAGCAGAAAGAGGTTTGGAAACACTGACACATCTAAAGCCTTTCAACTGGCCAGGACAGGTGGTGGTCAGCGAAAGTTCCTGCATCAGCCCCAGGTTCAGGGTAGTGTTGCAGAGAGGCCCAGATCAGCTCCATTATCAGTAGCTGGTCCAACTTAGGACACAGTGAATCCTTTGCTAGTCGAGCTCTGTTCCTGCCTCAGAAACACCCCACTTCAAAGTTCCAGCCACTACCAGTTCTAACTTCCACCAACCATGCTTGTGGTACACCCAGTGGAGATCTCCATAGTGGCAGAGACCACCCACTGACACAGCCCAGGAGAACTGAATGGAGCCAACTGGATGGAAACCTCCACTGCATCCTATTCCTTCTAGTACAGTTGATTTCTCAACAGTACTGCAGTTTCCCAACAGTCTTCAAAGCAGCCAAGCATACACACAATGCACTGCAGCAATCCAGCAATTATGCCTGAGTGATGCCTAACCCTAAACTTCATCCCAGCTAACTCCCCTAGAATGACACAAAGGAAAAGATGGACTTCTCCCTCAGATTATTAGAATGACTCAGGATAGAGCAGTCGATCAAGAACATATAGCTGGAGATAGTTTAGAAACTGATACTCTTTTTCTGGTAGACTTGTTTCTAGTCAGGAATTTGAGTACCAGAAGGCAGCCAAGAAAATACCACAGTGGCCTCCTTTGAAACCTTCCTGTTTCCTGATGCCAACTGCCTAGTTACGTGACTGTGGCTAAAAGGTATCCTGAGAAACTGTCTCCAAAGTCTCTTTCCTTGCTGGCTCTCACAGCTTCTGCAATCTCAGTTTGGCTTCTCAATCTTAGTCTCTTCTTTTGCTGATTTGAACCACCAAACCATGCATCACTCCTTCCTTAAACAATGTTATAATACAGTTTCAGTCAGTACCCTCTGATTAATGACCTACAGTCACACCAACGTCTGTTAATACCATGTGATGATTTTCAGGTCCCACATCCCTCAGAACTAGGAAGGTTTCTCCTTGTTTCCCTTGGGAGAACCAACTACATACAAGAACATATAAAGAATTCACTGGATCTGGCGAAAGGGTATCTAGCCCTGCATCTTGTTCTCACAGCAGCCACCCAGATGCCTGTGGGAAGCACACAAGCAAGACCTGAGTGCAACACCATTCTCCCCTCCTGCAGTTTCCGGCAACTGGTATTCAGAACACATACTGTGGGAGCAAATTCCATAAGACACACTTCCTTCTCTGTCTTCCTATCAGACAACTGGATCAATGACACCCAACAGAATATTCATAAATGGTCTATCAAAACCTAGCCTTTTGAATCCTCCTGTCCAATAAATAAACTGGCTAGACTGTAAACTTATAACAGCTTATAATAGCTTTCTTACAACAAATAGCAGCTGCAGCCCATCTGCAGCAAATTTAGTATACAGAGTATCAGTTAGGCTTCAGGTAAAGCTGAACTTTTCACCTGTAACTGTTAGTGTTGCATTATCTTTCAAAACACACTGTTACTTTTATATTAGCAATATATTTTAACCACATTTTACCTCGGACTGTAATTTTCCACAGAAGCATTTATGACTTCCTGGACTCATCCATCAGCCAATTCGTGCTTAATGTTATGAGGAAGAAAAAGCAAGGCTGAAGCAAGCAAGTGGTAGGCTGCACTCCTCCGAACACCCTGTTCGTGTCCTCAAACCACAATAGCATACTTGACAAAACCATCAATTCTGGCTATCAAATCTGGAAGATAAAATTTTGATACCTGGATATGGTACGAGTTCAAAGCCCACATAAAGGAGTACAGATATTTCCGATCTGTGATGTATTCTATATGTTTTGTGGGATGCAATTCTATTGCTGTCCACTGCCATATTTTTCCTGCTGCTCTTATTTCCTGCTCTGAAAGCTGGAGCAGGCAGGTGGGCACTCTGAGATTCCTGCACTGGTCGTCAGAGGGCTCAGGAAAGAGAGAGACCAATTAGCAGAGCAGGACTTTTCTTGGTAGTTGGGCAGACTACAGTGTCTTGTCACTGATTTGAGAAAACTATCCTGTCATTGTAACTTTTCACCATCATCACTGCCTATCCCCTTTTGCCACTACCACGACAACCCAAAACAGACTCCTCCTCATTGGCGTTTGAGTCCAGGCCAGGCCAAATACTTTGTACAGGCTGCAGGAATGGCAAGTCAAATTTCTTTCAGTTCCACATGCATATATTTTTTAATTACATTTATTTATTTAGCAGATTTGCACCATGTTTCAATGATACAATTTAAAAGTATCCGAATTCAGAAGTATCCAATTTCTAAACTTCTCTGGTAACTGGAATGTCTTGCACTACATGAGGACCAAATGTCAGCATAGATACATTAAATTTTGCTAACCTTATCAGTGACTGTTCAAGTGATCACATATTGACTTAATAAGCCAAGATTCATATAAAATAGTTGGTCTCTAAGGTACTATTGGACAATTATATATATATGCGCCAAGATATGGAAAACCTTTTGAGCCTACATGCAATATCTCTGGTTCAAGCCATTGACCTAGGCAGTTTCTCACTAATCATGGTTTCCCATTTCATCAGAACCCAGAAACTATGTTTAGCAACACTCCCCCCCCCAAAAGCCCGGATATTAAACCATTGTTTGAAGTTGGTTTAATAGCCTACCCAGTTCTGAAAAATGGTGACTTTAACTTTGGGCTACATCACACAAAAAATTCACAAGATATTGCACATTCACAAGATCTCACACAATTCCAGCTGATACTGGTGCCATTTCTGCACCAGCAACAGAGATGATGGGGTTCCTGCCACCTGAGGCAGCTGCCTCAATGTGCCTAATGGCAGAGTCGGCTTTGTAATCATGTATATTTAGAAGTCAAATCAAAGCACAGTGGACTACCAGAGAAGAATGCCTAGGATGGTAGCCACATAAAAGAAAGCTATCACAAGTAGTTGCATAGTCAAAGAATCTAGCTAACAGATATTTCTATGGGTGATTATCAAACAACTTTTTCAAGGAAACATTTCAATCCTAAAAAAGTATTAATAATTCTAACTAAGTTTCTAGATACATTTATAACCTGATTTACCCAGTGAACCTAATTTTTCACTTCTACATAAATTGTTGTTGTTGTTGTTGTTGTTGGCTATTAATTACAAAAAAAACCATGCAAATTGGGGACATGTGTGTTTGTGTGGACATTTGAAGCTGTAAGGTTGTATGGCATTCCACTATTGGAGAAGGGGTATGTGTTTTCATTTTACAGTATAAATTTAACATTTCTTTTTACCCTATAAATTGAACAGTAAAAACTTCAATGAAGGGACCAAACAAAATTATTCATTTTGTCATTTGCTAGTGGGTAGGAAGTTTTCTTCCCCTGGACATACAATTTGCCATTCTTTTCAAGATAACAGAGGGTGGAAAATAATAGATTTTCAATACTTACTGCAGATTCATCTTTTTATTACATAATGCTTGAAATTATAAGCTATGACATAGGCAGTGAAGAAGCATACATCTTCTCAGGAAATCTGGTTGCATGTCAAGTCACAGCTGGTAAAACATACAATCTACAAAGATATCACTCTCTGGAGATATTCTCTCCAAACTGTATACTAAATTTCCTGTTACCCATAAAAGGTTGCATTGCATGAGCTTCTGCCACAAACAGAGTTTAGCAGAATCCTGTTCATTGGTATAATTTGAAGACCTAGGTTGTTGGGATATTCCCTCATTTCTACATCTTCTTAGAACCATAGAATTTTAAGAGTTGGAAAGGACCCTGGGGATCATCTAGTCCAGTGATGGCCAAACTTGGACCTCCAGCTGTTTTGGGACTACAATTCCCATCATCCCTGACTGGTCCTGTTAGCTAGGGATAATGGTAGTTGTAGTCCCAAAACAGCTGCAGGGCCATGTTTGGCTATCACTGATCTATCCAACAGCCTGCAATGCAGGAAAATGCAGCTGTCCCATACAGGGATCAAGGGTGCAAACTTGGCGTTATCAGCACCATGTTTTAACTAATGGAGTGGTCCAGGTGTTGCCATTTTGCTGGCATTAGGGTTGTCTTGCACTCTTCATAAACAAAACTCTGATTACAGGAAAAAGCAAGCATTTATTATTTTCTTTATTGACTGTATTTACCTATATCCCACCTTAGTCTCCAAGGAGTGAAGGGTGATATCCATGGTTCTCTCCTTCCACATTTAATGCCCACAACAATTATGTGAGGTAGGTTAGACTGAGAGGCAGTGACTGGCCCTTAGTCAATGGATGAATGGGGGATTTGAACCGTGGTCTTCCAGTTCCTAGTCTAACCAAATCTTGACACAGCTGGTTGTCAGCATTGGGAATCATAGAATTGTAAAGTTGGAAGGGACCCAAGGGCTATCTAGTCCAACCCCCTGCAATGCAGGAATCCTGCCCACAGCTGTCCTTGGGTAGGATTGAACCATAAACCTTCTGGTTAGCTGCCAGGTGCACTGACCCAATGCACCACAGGAGGCATAAATATCTGGGCTGAAGTTTAGCTGGACTAAGAAAGAGTTTGAGATGAAATTGAGAAATCCCCAGTACTTATGCAAGAATCTTTCTTCTAATATTAAGGCAGTTATTTGATTATTTTGTTTAAATAGTATTTTTATGTTGAAACATGCCTGGGGATTAAATAAAAAACAAAATATTCCCATTCAACAATTGCATGGTCAGCAATATGTTATTTTGGTTACTATTGGGCCTACTTTTGCTTCACCAGTCTTGATTTTCATTTATTTTTAACAAAATACATTTGACTTTTGTTTTTGTTAAAAAGAAAATAAAGGTGCTCATGAAATCATTGAATATAAGCTCAAGTTTATATTTTCCACTTATATGCATTCTTCCTTCAATATGAAAACAGACCTTCACAATAGTTTGGCACTATCGCAAACCTCAATCTCATTTATTAATAAATAAAGCTTCAGTATAAGGCTCCTCTCAAAATTTACCACTTCAGCAAACCCATGATTAATCATGGGTTTGTGGTCAATAAATAAAGGACTCAATTTAATATTCAGCATTTTTTGTTTCTTGATATTAAGTAGTCTGGGTTCACTGCTAAATTTGTTTGTCCTTTTCTTTCTTTTTCAGGCAGAGTTGAGAAAAACTGCTTATGCTATTCAGTACATCTGAAAACAAGCAGGAAAATTTTTCACCATTTATAATGCAGCACAAATTCATTTTTCATGTCTGGAAAAATGTAATTATATGGTTTTGTAATATAAAAGACATTACTGAATACACTTAACATACATTTTGCAAGTTCAACCTAATTAAAACATGTGTTAAGTAGTGAAATGGTGACATTACATAAATTAAATGTTCAAGAACAAGACAATTTTTATCTTTCCTTATTTTATCACTTTTGTTTGTAAACAGTTTCTACTCTGTCAGACACTCTTCAGATTATCAGAACAAAACGTAACAGACTCAAAAGAATGCACTATGAAATAATGTGTTACAATGAATTATCCCAATACAATTTAAGCACACAGCATGTGATTAAGCAAATACTCAAGCATTATTTGCAAGTTGCATCCATTGGACTGTCAGGGAGAGAGAACAGGGCTAAAATTCCTGTTCGCACAATTGAATACCTGTTCCTTCTCTTTCCAAACTTAGCATCTCTAAAGGATAGGGTGTGCTTCATGAGTTTGGATGCCCCCTGAGACTGGGAACACTAATCATGCATCACTCCCAATTATACAGCAAGCTCTCCTTTACAAATCACTCGCAGACACACTGTATGGATGATTGGGGCAAGGGCAGTACTACTCTCTCCCACCTTCATGCCTGTGTAGGGAATGCTGCACAGAAACTAAGATTTCAAAATCTGATATTCAAGGCAATTTTACAGCAGCAGTTGCTTCAAACTTCCTTCCATGCTTCTGTGTGATGAATGCATGCCAAAGCCTGATGGTTATTTATCTGACTTATTTATCTGCTGCACTTGCATACATTGCTTTCAAAAGCTTCAGATGATCATTATACAATTACTAAGGGCAAACACTGCATATGTGGGGATGAAACAGTCGACAGTGTTCCTATTATCATAACTTAAAAAGGGTTAATTGCATTACTGCACAGGAGTGAAAGTGGCAGCTCCCAGCCTAATTTTATGTTGGCTCTGTCTAATTTCCAAAGTCCTGCAAGTGTGCAGCTCAGATCTCTGAGAATGGCAATCTGTCCCCCTCCCAGAAGTCTGCAGAGTGAGAAGGGAGAAGAAAAAGGAGAGAGAGAAGCAAGTCCATATGTAGCCCCAGAAATAAAAATAGGAACAACAACAAAGCACAAACCAATACCTCTCTCCTGCCACCCCCCCCCCACAAAACATTGATCACGGTATAGGGTGTTAATCAGCCAAGGGCCTGGTTGAAGAGGAACATTTCTGCCTGGTGCCTAAAGGTACCCAATGAAGGCACCAGCCTAACACTCCTGGGGTATTCCACAAATGGGGAGCCTCTACAAAAAAGGACCATTCTTGTGTTGTCACACTTCAGATTCCTTGTGGAGAAGGCACAAGAAGAAGGTTCTCAGATTGTGATTGCAGAGTCTGGGTTGGTTCACTAATAAGCAGCCAGTGCAGTTGGGCCAGGATTGATGTAATATGCCCAAATCATCTTGCCCCAGTGAGCAATCTGGCCACCAAATTCCGTATCATCTGAAGTTTCCAAACTGTCTTCAAAGGCAGAGTTATGTATAACACGTTTAGCCTAGCGGTTACCAGAGCATAGCAGTAGTTAGGCTATCCCTATCCAGACAGGGGTGCAGCTGAGTCACCAGCCAAAGCTGATGGAAGGTACTCCACGTTATTGAGGCCACCTGAATTATATGGTTAAAATTTACAAATAAATGTGACAGTTACTGGACAGTTTAAAGAAAAATGTATTTCCTCTTATGTTCCAGGTCAGACATAACAGTTTAGGACATTATGGTTTATTAGACTGAGACTGAGCTTTGTGTCCAAACACGTCCTCTTCTGCTTCTCTTCCCTTACACACTGTAATGCAAAACATTTTGGTGTTCGTTAAACCACAGTCTCCCCATTACTTCCAAGCTGTGAAACTGTGGTGGGGACTATCCAGGATATAAAGCCATGATTAGATTTAATAGGCAAAGCTGGTTATAACTAAATGTAGCAGTATCTGTTGCCAAGGTACTGTGGATGACTTGCCATACCACTCATTGCAGTAGCGTTTTATAATTTAAACACTTGGATCATCTGTTGCTCAGAAAGCACCACTAATTAACTCAAGGAAAGGGTGGTCGCCAATTCATCAATAAAGATAGAAATGTTTTGAAATATTATTTCATGCTCTCTTTCAGAGTCAAAGGAGGACCAAGATTGGCCATATCAGCAGCTGCTACTATAATTAATTGTAGCAGCCTTACTCCATGGTATAATTTTTGTATTTTTATCTTTTGTTAGAATAAATCATTGTCCTAATAATAACCATATAAACCTGAATACAGACATTCTGCCACTGTGTAAAATATGCAATACTGATGCCTATTTCTGTCATCTGTCAAAAGATGGGAACTGTTCTCAAGAGAATAAAACCCACTCTAGGGATAAAAGCTATAGCGCTATCAATCCCCCCCCCTTAAAACTCCTCAGAGACTGAATGCCAATTATGCATGAAATGCTACTGTACTTCTTCAGCAAGGACTGAATATATTTCCTTGTGAAGGAAAACAAACGTTGGCACACAGAATCTAAAGAAATCACATCTCAACAACATAGGACAAAATAATATCCCTACAGAGAAATAAGAAAAACTTTCACCAACTTCTACAGCTAGGTTTAAGTACAAAAACCACTGTGACCAATGGACCTTTCAGTTGTAACAAACAGGAATTCAAGCTACTCCAATGGCCATAGTAATTCATTGTAAGGGCCTTGCTACGGGTATGTCCTATATGGAGAAATTTATACAAATCAGGAAAATCAAGAAGTAAAACCTATCCTGGTGTGTACCATTTCAAGATGGAGAAGAAGAGCTGTATACAATTTTCTATTGCACAAAAAATAATAATAATGTGAAATGGAAAATAGGTGTCTAGGACAAAAAGTCTAAACACTTATAAGCAGCAGCAGCACCTACCACCACTACTGTCATAAGACTACCCTCAAATGGCAGCCTGAAGTCAGAGTTCAAGAAAAAGATTTACTATTCAATTCTGATGACTATGCTATAAAAAATGATTCCTGTGCTCTTTGGCACTAATGTATGCTACTGAACACAGCTGGATATTTTACATTCTACAGGTGACAGTTCTTGTATTACTTTGCCATTTAAGTACAAAACTATGTACTGTATACAAATCCATGCAAAACCTTTTCCATCTGACTATTTTGGTCCTGATGTACATGACAGAAAGCTGGTCTTTACCTCAACTTCCCCATCAGATTATTTGGAGAGAGAGAGAAAAAATCTCAATAAATTATTTAGCTACACATTTTGTGTTGTTGTTATAATAAAAATATGATTCTGTGCACTAGAAAGTATCATGAAGGTCTGTTGGGGGAGAGGTAGAAATTCAAAAAGTATTATACACACAGAGAGAGACAGCAGAAAAAACACAAGTTTTAAAAAACAGTTTCTGAAATCAGTAATACAATTATTTCAAAATATAGACATTTATGATTAAGAAAATTTCTGGATTATTTTTTAAAGTTTATAAACACAAAGCAGCCATACATTCATTCCTGATCCCATATAAGCCACTCACATACTTCCCCCATCACAGTAGTTTAGGTTTTGAACCATTATTCCTCCTGCCACTGTAACAGCCATCTTTTTAAAGCACTGCACACATATTACCAATAACAATCCTGCAAGGTAGGCCAGCATGATTCCTACATTATGATTGAGGGTTGAAGAGAGGGGTTTGTTGCCACACCGCAATAAATGTGACTTCCTAATAAACATACTCTAGGTAGCACTGTGCTGTATATTTCCTGTACTGCAGAATGTTGTGTTTACACCCTTCAGCATAACTCTAAATGCAAGTTGCTGGGGCATCACAAAGAAAAGAGTGCTACTGCACTCATGTCCTGGTTGTGGCTTTCCCATAGGCATTTGTTTGACCACTGTAAGAACAGAATCCTGGACAATATGAGCATTTGGTCATAAGAAGCTGCCCCGCACCAAGTCTGAACATTGCACTGGCAGCAGTTCTCTGAGGCTTCAGGCAGCACTCCGGGGCCAGCTCTACCTGATTCCAGGGGGTGAAGCTGGGACCTTTGGCATGCAAAGTGGATGCTATACCATCAGTGGCGTAGCGTGGGTTGTCAGTACCCGGGGCAAGGCAAGTAATTTGCGCCCACTAACCCGTGGATTTGCGCCCCCTAACCCTAACCCCCAGATGTTGCGCCCGGTGCTGCCGGCCCCCCCTGCACCCCCCACGCTACACCACTGTATTCCATGGAGCTACTGCCCTTCACCTGATCCAGGACTCTACTTATGTTCTGGAACAGCTATTTTTGGAGGGTTTTTTCTGGTCTGTTATAGCCCACTTAGCTCACTTATCAAGTTCTACTAGTTTAATCTTCCGCTTGCCTTTCTTAGATATAATGTCTATTTTTGCAAATACTAACATAAAATCATTATGGTCATAGAAGCAAATGATATTGTAAAAAAATAAATTAAATATCCCTATGCACGGGAAATTTAAAAAAAAGATGAAAGGAACTGATTTATATACAGAACATCAAAGGCTGCTGGAAAATAAAACATTGTTTAGTGTTTTATCTATTGAATTACTGAAAATATATCAATGGGGAAATACCCAGAGACACACAAAAATCAATACAACCGAAAGAAGTGCTGAAATACAGCATTGCATTAAACCTGAAAAGCCAACAATGAAACTCCTCTAAAGAGAAGAAATAAGCAACAATAATCTAACTTTTCCACAGTTTCAGACAGGATTCCTTCACAGCTCTAGCTGGAGGGATTGAAATAGCAACTTCTTCTTCTTTGCAAAGGATGTGCTCTGCCACTGAGCTATGGCTCTTATAAGTCCAAGTGAATATGTGATTTACTTATTCAGTAGTCAGATCCAACCACTATGGTAAAAATCAAAACCACTTGTTGGGAATATGCAATGCCAAACCCTCCATGTGTCCCTATTTTCCATGGACAGGCCCAGAATTTTGAAAGCCATCCTGGCTTCTATGTCCCCTGCCAGTGCCACCACCAAGCCTGGTTCTGAACAATTTTAGATATTCCTGATTTAAAACCAGATTTAAAATCTTAAACTTATTGCTTTTCCCCAAATAATGCAAAGGAAAACTTCAATGGAAATTAGGAAGGGTCAGATAAGTGGGAGCTACAACAAAATGTGTCAGTGTGAAATACTCAAGTTTTGTACATGCAATTACCTCAGTGAACAAATTTATAAACGGCCAAGTAAACTGCTATGAGTCTAAGCATATTCTGTAATGTAGTTCACATTTCATGATACCGGAAGATTATTTTTACAAACTGGCACCTGTTTCATCACTTTTTCTCAATAGATAAATATCAGAGGGGAGTATAGAGACAGCCATCACCCTAACTAACCCCTGATGCCACTTGTAACATTTGCAGGTTTGGAAATTCCACAACCTATGCACTACATTCAAACAGCCAAATTGTCTGTTTCTTAGGAAGTAAAGATCCTAGCATGCACCCTTGGACTATTACCAAAAGGATACCACAGTTTTAGTAGGCAGCTGAATGAAATCCATAGACTGAACTGCAAGTGTTTTAAAAGATGAGTAAAAATTGCAATTTTGGGTACAAATGTGACAGCACAACTTGAGAACTACTTTTAAAAAGCAATAAGAACTAGAGGGGGCTGTACATCTGCATTGCCTGGGCTTCTGTGTGCAAACAAGAAGATCCCACCTAAACATTAGGAAGAACTTCCTGACAGTAAGAGCTGTTCGACAGTGGAATTTGCTGCCAAGGAGTGTGGTGGAGTCTCCTTCTTTGGAGGTTTTTAAGCAGAGGCTTGACAACCATATGTCAGGAGTGCTCTGATGGTGTTTCCTGCTTGGCAGGGGGTTGGACTCGATGGCCCTTGTGGTCTCTTCCAACTCTATGATTCAAACATAACCAGCAGACATCATGGTTGTGTCCCTTTCCTCCTTAAGATCTTTTATTAGTTAAGATACTTATAGAAGTGTCACACAGATATTTCTAGAGCACAATCAATAAACGTGAAACTCATTTTTAAAGTAAGAAATACTGCTTGTTGCCACCACTAGTTTAGAATCATAAACTCATTGAATTGTAGAATTGGAAGAGACCCTGTCACTCATCGCATCCAATGCCCTGCAGTGCAAAGTAAAAAAGGAAAAGGACCCCTGACAGTTAAGTCCAGTCGTGAACGACTCTGGGGTTGTGGCGCTCATCTCGCTTTACTGGCCAAGGGAGCCCACCTTTGTCCACAGATAGTTTTTCCGGGTCATGTGGCCAGCGAAACCAGAGCAGCACATAGAAATGCTGTTTACCTTCCCGCCGGAGCAGTACCTATTTATCTACTTGCACTTGACGTGCTTTCGAACTGGTAGGTTGGCAGGAGATGGGACCAAACAACAGGAGCTCACCCCATTGCAGGGATTTGAACTGCCGACCTTCCAATCGCCAAGCCCAAAAGTCAGTGGTTTACACCACAGTGCCACCCACGTTCCCTATTGCAGTGTAAGAATCTCACATAATCATCCATGAAAGATGGCCATCCAACCTCTACTGAAAAATGCACAGTGAAGGTTAAGTCCATACCAGGGCTTCTTTTCAGCCAGAACTCACCAGAACTCAGTTCCAGCACCTCTCAGGTGGGTTCCAGCACCTCTCCATTGCCATTTTAAGAGAAAGGGGGAGGTGTTCATGGTGCATTCCAGCACCTCTTTTTCTAGAAAAATAGCACTAGTCCATTCCACTGTCAAACAGCTGTTACCATAAGTAAGTTCTTCTGATATTTAGTCAGAATCCCCTTTATTCTAACCTAAAGCAATTGGTTCAGGTCTGACCCTCTGGAACAGGAGAAACAAGCTTGCTACATCTTCTGTGTGACAGCCTTTTATATATTTGAAGATGGTAAACATATCTCCTCTTAGTTTCCTCTTTTCCGGACTAAACATCAATCGTTTCTCAAGTCAAGGACTGGCAGGGCTCCGAAGAAAGTATGGTGGAGGCAGGGGCCAGGAATATGGCCCAGGAGAGCAGGCCAGCAATTTATGGGGCTTGGTACCACCTGCAAGAGTAACAGAAGCACCAGTTGGATTAAAAAGGAATCATGTTTCACTTCTTCCAACAGCAATAGGGACAGATGCATAGGAAAGGAGCTTTGACAGGACAGTAAGGAATGAGGCTGTTATGGCCATGAGAAGGGGCTTCAGTCAAATAAATCTATGCCTCTTGCCACATTCCTACATGAGGAAAGTAGACTGTAAACTATTGATCCTTAGCTGATCAAGATGGTGCCACAGAACATGAACAGAAAGAATCAATTTACACCTGCAAATCCTTGTCTCTGCTATTTTCCTTGATCCCAGTTGAAATCTTAAGCCAGGGTAACTCTGTTGTGTCTTGTTGTTGATAAACTATGTTTACTTATTTCTTAATGTTAATCAATCTTGGATTAATGAATATGGAAATTTAAATGATTAACAGTGCAATCTCATACATGTCTACTCAGAAGCCCTGCTGAGTTTAATGTGTCTTACTCCCAGGTAAATGTATACAGGATTGTAGAACATTTCAGTGAAGTGACATCCCTAGTAATTATACAACTAAGCATAACTAATTTCAAGGTGTAAAATACACAGTGTTCTTTCCAACTTCAACTGCATTCCCCCTCACCATGCCAGCTGTTATTTACATGTAGTGTATGTAAAAGGCAGAAAGCTGAAAGAAAACTATTGTTAAAAGATACCAATTACTTATGCCAAACAACAACAAAAAAGACAATGTAGCCAAATTCTTTGTTGGAAAAGAAAGTGATGTTCAGAAATAAGCCAGAAGAATTCAGCTAAGATACAAAGATGAAAGAACAGCACCACCTAGTTCCCTACCTAAAAGTTTCCAAATATATTACAGTGACAGGCTTTTACTTCTGCAAACTCGTTTCAAGAGCCTAGATATTATTGCTTGTTTTATGTCTAAATAATATACTGTAACATCCAATAGCAAGCTTGCCACTCTTTAGCAAATAGTGTATATAAAACAGATCCAGAAAATACTGTTAAAATGAAATGAGGCACAACCTTTAGCTACAAATTCATCTTTGTGTGTGCATAAGGCAGGGTTACTATATTTCCCTTTTTCTGTAAATTAGGCTTTCAATATGCATGTTTAAAAGGGGGAAATGCTTCTTAAAAAACCCATGCTGTACCTTATAAAACCAATACTATCTTCCAATGCAGACATTTTGAAAACAAGCAGATGCAAAATAGCTTTTCAGAGCCTCACAAATCTTCCAAGAATACTGAAAATATCCAAAGTATATAAAGAAGAACATGATTGTTTTATGCATTTTTGAAATGTACTTAGGTATGCCCTTTGACTTAGAGCACAAATTTGCACTATCATAATGTTGTGCCCTTATAATTAAAACTTATTCCAGAGTGAAAGTCTTCAGCTTGTACAGATTTTTGTAGAGTCGTCCTCTTATGCTCTCATAGGTCCCAAATAAAACAATGTGTGTGCACCTATATATTTTCTTGTGAGAGGTGGACTGTGGCAAAGACATATGAATTCCTGAATCCTGTAGCATTTTGTACTCATACAGAGGATCTAGTACTGAAGTTGACAAACCTTTTAGGCCAATGGGAACATCTACTGACAGTCACAAAATATCTGTCACAAGGGTGTGACATTCTGTGGGGCAGTGTATGAGAGGCCTAGCCAGTGCAAGCAGCTCTCATGGATTGTGGATCTTTGAGGGGATATTTATTGTTGTGGATGTGGTGGTGGTGGTGGGGAGTTTTAAAAAAATGTTCCTGGCAGACTGGGAATATACCCTCACCCACCCAAGTTTAGGATGTAACTAAGTTTTAATAATAAAGAAAACTGTAACAAAATATCTTAATGAGAGAAACTAAATACAGTAACATGAGGCAAGTCTGAGGCAAGAAGAGGCAGTTGATCCCTCTTAACTGACATTCTTAACTAAACACACACACTGAAGGGAGAGGCAGGTTCCGGAGCAAAACACACAAGCCCCGCCCACCAGATACCAAGCACTCTACTATTCAAATTAGGCCCCAGTGTTTTTCTTACATTACTGAGACCTGTTTCATGTGCAATAAATAGGAGGTAGTAGTGGACACAATGGTGCCTGGAGCTACTGCACTGGCAAACCCTGCAGTCTGTTCATTCATTCAAATATGAATAATTCAGTTTTCACCCTCCATTGAACTCTCAATAGAGCACACAATAAGATTCCCCATCAAATATAAATCATTAGAATCCAAAACAGTAGACTCAAAATCATTCAAACAGCAATAATACCACCACAACAGAATAATTAGCTCTCTCTCTTCCACTGATCACTGAAAGCCATTTTAAAACAGCAGGATTTTTAACTTAAATATAGGTCAGGGAAAAAAAACACATTTTAGTTTTCAGAGAGCATATCAATGACATGGTGTTCCACAACTAAAGCAAACCTACATCTTACTGCCATTGTCTGGACAATCCAAATTGATGGTCCATGTGTATGTTTGTCCCTCAGGAGATTTAAGAATCCCCCTTCCAGGAGGGAATAATGGAGGCAACATATCAGACTATATCTTAGGCAGCCATTTCTAGCACTTTCTCACATTCCAACCAGAAAAGTATAGTTTCCATTAAATTGAGCAACTGTCCTGTTAATTCCACTACTGCTTTTATTTCACAATAATTGCTTAGAATACATAACATTTTTTCTCACTCACAAGGCTAAAGTTTATTTCCCCTTTAATGTTGCCTTAACAACTTCATAATTCACAGAAGCTCTTCCATTTTTCAGCAATATTTTGGTCACCGTTTTGTTTTTGGTATTAGTTTGATAATTTATCAGCTATACTACTAATATATAGTTATGTTTTCATAGTCATTAGTGCCATTACATACTGCTGTTAACTTTGCACATAAGAATATAAACTGTTGTTCCTTAAGCAGCAAATAAAGAATGCCATGCAATGCCTTTAGCCTTCTATTTTTATTTTTTTTAGTGAAATTCAGCTGTAGTACCATTAAAAGTAATCTCACATTTATGTTGTTACTAGTATGTATTTGTTTTTCTTGAGTCTAGTAAATATAACCAAAGTATGTGGTATTAAAAATGGGAAGAACAACATGGCTTTTATGGCGGCTTTGAGATTTTGTTTCATCATAAAGAGGAAAACAAATCTGAACTATTATTACACTATAGTAGTACAATAGCTAGCAATACAACACACCAGAAATGTAAATGCATGATATGGTCATTTTCACCTGAAACTATGCAAAGTTCAACAGGATTTCACTTAAGTAGTACATTAAAAACAACAAGCGCAAATAGCTCTTAGGTGTTTCTATTAAGCTTTTTACAGTGCATATAGCAGGTGCAAACAACTTGTGTTCCAAGAGCTGCGTCTAGTCCTAACTGCATGTGACCCTTTGACAAATTTCAAAAGCTCTCTGCCTGTGATCAGTTTAGACCTCTGATAAGGGGCAGCTGAGCTGTCCCATTCTCAATGGGGGAAAGAGGGAAAGAGAGAAAAGTAGCACTCTCACCTACTTCTTACTATGGACACGGCTGCCTTTAGTCCCACTCACAGCCTCCCTTTTCAAGCTCACATATAATGTAGTAGACTGAAAGCACAAGGACCATTCACCACACCCCAAGGCCATCAGAGAATCCCAGGTATAAATCACTCATGGACCACGCTATTTTGAGCAAATCAAGACCAGGCTAACATTAAATGAGTGAGGCTTGGGATGCTGCAATGAGGGGAAGAGCAACTGCCCAACTTCCCCGTATAAGGGCCAGCTGCACTGAGGGAAAAGAGAGTGGTGATGATTCATTGAAACTTACAGGGATTAAGGCCAGGCTGACAGGCTTTAATCTCTTCTGCTCTTCACTGTTGTTACCGCAGAGAGTCCCGGAATGTAGGATGCCCAGCTGCAACCAATCAAGATTCCCTGGCAGTCCTCTGCATTCTGGATGATACTAATCCTTCCATTTAGTATAAGTGGGATCTGCAATAAAATTTTGCTGTGTATACTTCTGTCCTAGCATCCAAGCTCATGTTCAGGGTTCTAGCCAGACATTCCCTCTTGTCCCTGCTTCATTTTCCATTTTTCTTTTTCAACCAACACAACATTCCCTAGCTAGTGAACAGCTCCAGTTCTTACTGCTCTGGGTTCTTTCTTTGTTGGGGGTGGGGTGGGGAGGAGTATTTTTATTATTACTATTTTTTATTTATTCCTGTAAACTGTAGGATTCCCTTGAGCATACTGATACCTTCCTCTTGTGTTTCAGTAGCCTTGTTTTGGTTACAATGCCATGAGCAGTCACCACCTCAATTTGTTATTAGAGGGAATGATTACCATTTGTAAAGTGCCCCTGCGCCCCGTTAGACTGACTTTACTTCCACAGCTTGTAATAACTGGATCACAATGGCTATTACAATAGAAAAAAACTTTTTGGTTAGACTTTCAGCTGTCATAAAATAACAAAAACTTAATACCATGAACAAAAAGGTTTTTGGTGCAGCAGATGAATATTCAGATGAATTACATCTAATTCAGAAACTCATTTCTTATGTTCCCAACTAATTAGTCTGGTCTTTTCCTAGTTAGGAAATAATCACAGCAGTCTCTTGCCATATTGTGTGGCAGGAATAGAAACAGGTCCACTAACACACTGATAATCCAGCAGATGTAGGTCAGTTTGGTATTTTCCATTTGTTCAGATATTTATCCCTAAGCATCTACTGCAACTGACACTGTGAGGTAATTTGTCCTTAAAAATTCTCAGAGCTGTCAGACATTTTTAAGCTCTGGGACACAGAGCTTTGCTAAGTAGAAGTAGACTTCAGGCTCACAAAATATTGTTTTATAAAACAATGTATTCTTGAGATAAATCATGGCCTGAAAGCACTTTGTCTATAGAAAGAACTATATTAAAATGGTATGGGGTAATAAAAAAAATCATTAAAACTATTAATGAGTGGGAGCATCAAATATACCACCTTTATGTTTGAATTAGAAGTTACAGAAACTTTTCTATGCACAGTATATAAACTATGGCACTCTAATGTACTCAAGGATATTTTGGTTTTCCACTTGGGAAAATAGGAGGAAATATAAAGTTTTTAAATATAAAGGTTTTAAATACAAACTAGCCACATTAAGGAAATACTTATTATCTGCTCTTAGAATTTTTTGTAGATCTTGGTGCTATCACATAGTAACAGAATATATTATTTTTGGCATACTAACTTAGAATTATTCATTCCTGTAACGTAATTAAATTATGGTAATAAGTTCAGATAATTATATATATAGATATATATATATTATTATCCAATGTCATTCATTCATTCTACCCAACAAATATTTTACAGGGCAATGCTATACATGTCTACTAAAAATCATTCCCATTGAATTCAACACAATTTACTAGATAAATATGTACAAGATAGCAACCTTAGTAACTATAGACAAATGTATCATCTGTCTCAATTTTATTTATATCCTTGCTCTATTCCAGTAAATATATCATTGAAAATAATACCATAATTCAATGTAATTTTCTAAATCCATGTTGGCAAGAACTATAGCTTCATACTCATGAACTTTCACTTTGGGTTTCATGCACTTCAAAAAACTGAAGGTTTACATAAATTGAAAGAAGTTTCAACCCCTTTTACTTCCTTGTTTCTTGATTTACTCTGCATGTATTTACAAAGTCAGTTCCTTTCCCTTGATGCAGAAGACACAGAAATATGAGGCAAATAAGCAGCAAAGGGATTTAAATGTTATGTTGCAAAAAGGTCTTCCTACCATGAAACAGAACACACTTGGCAGATACCCAGGTTTGATCAAATACCTCAAGATTTTCTGGCGCATGTAATATTTTTAAATACTTCTTTTCAATATTAAATCCTAACATTTATGGTTGATTAGTAATCCAAAAACAGTAGTGATGCTATCATAACTAATACAGTTGTGTTAGACTCTTATAATATTCACAGCTATTATTTCAGAAGCAAGTCAAAACAATCTTCTTAGTTTAAGGTCAGGTTTTTTTAACAAAAAAAATATCTCAATAAACTTATTTTGTTTTCTTTCATCTGTGCACACAAAAAATCTATTTCTCACCTATGTCCTAAAAATAGAAGTCTACAAAAGACCACTGAATATTGGTTTTAAAGCACCATGGGGACAGTTTAATGCATTAAATCAGGCTAAAGTGAATTTAAGGAGGCTCATTTATTTGATATTTTGATTTATAGGGTATTTTTTTCTGCCCAAAGCCCCTTCCTCACCCTCAGAGTGGCTTAAAATCCAATGGCATATGGACACAGATGGCTTCCCAATGTCACCTAGGAATTTTCTGGCCGATATGATAAGAGGTGTACTCACCAGTTTCTGCTAACTGAAACATGTACAGTGGTACCTTGGGTTAAGTACTTAATTTGTTCTGGAGGTCTGTTCATAACCTGAAACTGTTCTTAACCTGAAGCACCACTTTAGCTAATGGAGCCTCCTGCTTCCGCTGCGCCGCCGCTGCACAATTTCTGTTCTCAACCTAAAGCAAAGTTCTTAACCCAAGGTAATATTTCTGGGTTAGCGGAGTCTGTAACCTGAAGGGTATGTAACCTGAAGCTTATGTAACGCAAGGTACCACTGTAGGTGGTTTGATATACTTTCTGTATGACTACATAGATGGCTGAGGGCAGGACTACCATAGGGTGGTTTCCAGTTATTCAAGGTGAAGTGCAAGCTCTCCTGTGAAACTTCCATGAAGTTGCCAGATAATCTAAGGGGTTGTCTAGCAACCTTGGTCTTACAGATCAAAAGTGCCTCTGAACGTTGGCTGGGTTCTCTGAAGTCGGAAAAAGAAATCAGTTGAGGAAGCTTTTTGTATATCTCTGCATAAACCTTTTTCCATTCAGATGCATACATATAAAAAGAAAGTAGCATGTACTGTAAAATATACTTCTCCCCTTACAGTTGATTCACAGCTCCTATTAATTTAGGCCAGGGGTGGGGAATCTTTGGTCTCCAGATGCTGCTGAACTACAACTCTTGTCAGCCCAGAAAACATGGCTAGGATGATGGGAGCTGTAGTTCAGCAATATCTGGAGGGCCAAAGTTTCCTGCTCCTGATTAAGGCCAACGATGCTTTTGTATAGTATGGTCATTCTGTAGTGACCAGAGAATCCCTGAAATATCATTTGGTTCAACAATGTTTTCCAAGAAAGATGAAGGCACCAAACACAAATAGTACCTTCATTTTACCCTATCTAAATCACTGCTCTGTTCTGTCTCACGTCCAAGTGCTGCTCATAGAGAGAGGGTACCAAAGAGGTGACACTTTGAATGTGGACAAATAAGCAGAACTCAGTGTGTGTCATTTATGAACAAGAATAATACAGTACAGAGACTATATATGTACAAGAAGGAGTTATTTTGGGGGTAATGCACTTGGTAGTTTAATACAGGAACACCTCAGTGTTCCTGTATATAATAGAGACATGGTCCTCTCCTTCAGCTTACCCCATGGAAACCAACCAAAAATTGACACTTCTGCCCCAGCCAAAATGATAATGAGCAACTCAGCTTTTATCATGGCAAAGACAGCACCTGCATGTCCTCAAAGGGATGCAACATTATAAAAACCTAACTGTAAACCTACAATTTTTGCCTTCACTGGCTACAATCTCATTTACTAAAAGTCTTTATGGATATTTCAGGGAGCTAATAGTCAAAGAGGCAGAAGTTGAATCAACTTCCTTTCACACTTTACTTCCTTCAGGGAGGAAAGTAACAGATAGCCTAGATTCTGACATTAGCTGAGACCAAATTTTCAACTTGCAAATGAAAATAAATAAGCATAGTGCCCGAGGTATGACCATAGTACAGACATAACCTTTAGAAGTCAACATTGTAACCAGTAGCCCAGAAGTCCTTGGGGGATACATTTGGAAAGCCATGAACTATGTTGTTCTTAATGCTCCCTTTTCAAAAAGAAGTTATCATTGCAAATGAGGAAAACTCTAGATATCTCAACAGGATAACCGATCTCTTCCAGCATGCCAACTAATCCTAAGAATTCATCCCTCATATTATAGCAATGGGATATAAAAAGGAGGTGGTCATAAGAACGAAAGTTAACATGCAAACAAGAAACATTTCTCACATTTTTCTGACAAACTACTTCAGGATTTAATAACAACACAAATTTTCACAGTGTTCAACGTTAGTGATTCAGAACTTATTCTGTTGCATTTACCATCAAAAGGACAACATATTTAGGAACTTTTTATTCTACAAAAACTTCAACAACATAAGTTGTGCAGCAAAATTCCAAGTTATCATTATACTATTCAAGTCAATGTGATAATAAATGCTTTTTCTTTTTTCTAAATTACTTGCTAAAATTTTCAAAAGGAATGAGATTATTGCTGGGGTGTTTTGCATTTGAGAGATGAAAAGTAACTCCAAACCCAGAGCTGGTAATTTTTATGTGTAGACGCGATAACGATAAGAGTCACATTTCAACAAGGAGATACAGCTTTAGTGAACTGAATGGAACTTACTTTAGCCAATAAAATTTCACCTGAAAGTTCAGGGTTGAAAAAAAGGGTAGGCAAAGCAGGAGTTCAAAAATATAAACTGCAAACACTATGAAAAGAAACAACCACTGAATAAAAATACCCAAAAGAGACATATTTGATGGCTAGTTATATTAGTTCTAACAAATCTGTAAAAGAAAATAAGTTTTTTCGCTTATGACATGAGAGTGTACTCTTGCTAATTTACGTCACTGGTAGTGCTGTAATGATTGTTCTCTGTACATATATTTTATTCTAATAAATATTCTTCAAGTTAATAATTGTTCTCTTGTATGTCTGTACACTACCTTAAATATATCCTCTTACTTGGAAGTACCCCTTGAAATCTGAGCTAACTTTCAAGTAAACGTGCAATACTGTATAAGACGTTCCTTCCATTTTTTCAAAAAAATTACAAATCCAGAGTTGTTGCTTTAAATTTCAAATACTTTTATTTTTCATTGATATTAAATGCATGCAGGAAAAACTGTACCTTTTCCATATATAGAATACAAAAAAAAGGATTTTGTTTGTTTGTTTGTTTATGGAATATAAAAACCAACAAATGTAACACATACAATTAATGCTAAAGGACAACTGATGTTATTTTACACCTTCTATTTAGAAAGAAACAAAATGGAATTCATGCAGGGAGGGGGATGTTTAGCTCTAACATCACATTAAAATATGCTGCCATATATTTGGCAAATTTTGCTTCATACAAAAGTACTAGAAACAGATCAAATAAGTTTAAATATTGCCTACTTCAGGATATTGTGAAGTTATAACACAGTTATTTTAAGGCACAATATTGTGTGTAGAGTGCATTAAAGCCAATTCATTGTTCCTGCTTATTTTTAAGCAGAAGAAAAAATATGTTTCTGATTTTACAGACTCATCAGCAAGATGTTTTGAAAAGACATATCACGATCAACCTCAAACACGATTATTAGCTAGTCATCTACTGACAATCATTCAGTGAAAATTTCACTTCAATCACACATTTTCTCAAGGAACTGTAGGAATTGCTCTGAAATATTTACTCAGTGCCAGTGAAGTATTGAGTGTAACAGCTTCTGCATCTAATACAGTGCTATCCAGCTCTCACAAAAGCACAGCACATTAAAGCATTAGATGCCATTTGCATTATCACACAGCAGGGGGCTACAGCAGCTACAATTCTAGCACTTCTGTACATATGAAGTACAGTAAAATATATTTACTGCTGCAATTTCATAGTATATATTATGCAATACACCGCTTATGGAAATATGCTACTTACCTAACGACTGGTTTTAGTTTATGCAAGTGAGCTTATGGTTTATTTTATAGAGTTGGTAAAATATCTAGCAATTCCAATGATTTTGCTTTGCAAATTTATAAAACCAAAATAATATATGCTAAGCTTAAGTGTCACCATGGGGAAAATAAAACTTAGGCTGTAGAATGGTTAGGTTGAGATATGTGGGTGGGGCTACACTCACATAATCATGAATATTCACTGCAATTATGGGGGAAGAAACTATCTACACATTCATATTAAAATCTAGGAAAGAAAGAATGCTTCCCCTAGCTTCACCAACAAAAACCATACTGTCATATTTTTTTTATCCATACCAATATCATTAACTGATGTGATGAAGTTATTTAAGTACGTATTTTATACTTTCTACAAATGCTACCTGTCACTTAAAAGGCTTTGTCAGTCTTTCCAGAAGCTGAGCACCCATTATCTCCTCATAGTGTTGACTGATTGTCATAGCTGGCCTCATGGTTAAGAGAGGTGGTTCTAATAAAACCAGATTTCCACATTGACCACCTTGATTTTGCAGCCCCAAATCAAAATCAAGATTATACCAGTACACTACACATTTCTAAAAGTATAATAATAATAATAATAATAATAATAATAATAATAATACAGATTTACCGCACATTTCCAAAGATTTGGATTTCAGATGGGGGGGGTGAACTGTTTTAGTAGGCATCTACTAGCAAAATTAGATTTGGGGTAGATTTGAGTTGTTTCACTCTTTATATAGAAAACACATCCTCCAGAACAGCTACTATAGTGGGGTGGCAAAACGCACGAAGGAAAGGCCAATGGAACTTTCAACTGATAAAATGGAAAGTTTAGAAAGCAAATAATCTGGCAGAATTAGCTGTATTTTCTATACAAGAATAATAGCGTCCACAGTACATTAGCCAAACCTGATGTTAATGTCAAACTAGTTGTGGGGGAGACAGACTATGGAGTTATCAGCATAATAGGAAGTGTCTAAAAATGCACCTGCTGGATGTACTATACTGTCCTTATCAATGTGCATTTATTTCCTGTGTCATCATTGTTTGACTTCAATCCTACAAAGGAGGGCTCAAAACAGGGCACACTACTCAGTCCCTTACATATGCAGAAATATTCAGTTGCATAAAGAGGAAGGCCAGGCAAAGTGTTTTTAAAAGCAGCCTTCTCAGCTACAGTTTGTAAGACTGAATGTTTGAGCTGCTGTTCTTCTTGCCAGCTGTTGCTGAAAATAAAAAAGAGAAGGTTTACCCAAAAATGAGAACACCCCACATTTTTTAAATATAGGGAAAGTACCATGTAGGTGATGTAACAAGAAATATGACATTCTCTATCCTATATGAAAAGGCCCAGCTTGGTTACCTTCATGCACACAACCAAAAATGCATGGCATTTTTCTGTTACCTGATGCTGCCTGCAGTGGTGCAATCTTTTTCCTGGCACAACCACTGAACTGCTCTGTTATTTTAAAAAATGGACAAATCTAGGCAGAAAAATAAGATTTTACACTGACTGTTTATTATTAAACACATGGTGCACTGAATGCAGCAGACAGCATCCTAAAAATATCAAGTTTTCCTTCAACAGTAGCAACCATAATCATAATGATAAGAAAAATCAATAAAGGGAGCTTCCCCGCTTTGCAGCAAAGAGAATCAACAATTCACATGGAAATTTAACAGTAAGAGAGGCAACCCTCTACATGTGCCACCTGCCAGATTCCCCAATAAATAATCCCACACAGTAGCACCACAGCAGCTCCTTGTACTATGCCAGTCCCAGCAGCTCACACAGATCGGTAAGGAAAGCAAATAGCCAACCGTATAAAATCATTGCAGCCACCAAATGAAATCATTCCACCTCCTTTCAGCACTGCTTTTTAAAAATCCTGCTTGCTCAGAAGATGAAGCAGGGGTTGCAGGCTTCAAAATACAACAGTCACAGACTCACTTAAAAGGTTACCTCTCCTTTCGGAGGTGGGGTGGGTAGGAAGAAAAAGCTTCCCCTGCCTGTTCTGAGACCTCATCTCATGCTACTGCAAGTGCACGGAGGCATGAAATACAATAAACTTTATAACACTGCTACTGAAGAAGACGGTGGGGGCAATGCCACAAGGTCACACTTGGCTCTTTCTGAATTCCCTATACACAGAACGATTGAGACAATTCTTTGCCCCCGGCCATCCTGATGGGGTGGGGAAGCCAACCATCCTGAGAAAAACATGGGGAAGTTGCTGGTGCTTGCTGACCTCATTTACAGCCTCCAAAAGCTGTCTAGATGATTCTTAAGACTCTGGAGTCCTTCGTCCTGACACATTTGGGTATCTAGCTACCCCATCCTCCCCTGCCCGTGGGAAAGGGAAGGGGGTAGCAATAGCATCTCTCCCCCCACCCTCCAATACTCAAACACTGCAGCCATAAAGGCACACATACACACTCACTCTCTCTCTCTCTCTCTCACACACACACAGGCACGCACATCCATTACCCTCATTGCACATTCCAGCACCATGACCACATTCTCTTAACAGCATCAGGAACAACGGAATCTCTAGGCTGGCTCCCTTACACACATTGCTGATTTAATTTGATTTTCAAGGTGGTGGGTGGTGAGGGAGATGGTGATGGGAGCTGGAAATAAACCACCACCTACTTTACATCCCCATATTTCCACAACCATCCATTTGCATAACGACAGTCGCTTGTACATCCCCCCCCCCTTTGCGCGCCACTACAATTGTTACATTTCACTTGTGAGGCATAGGATTAGAGCCATTGGTGCAGACATAAGGAACAAGGGGACAAATATAATCCAGCCTCAAAGGGGACTGTGAGGATGCATTCCATATTGGAGGTTATGCCGAGGTGGGGTGCGCGCGGGGGGTGGGGGGTGGGCAGAGATAAAGAATAAAGGTTTATGAGACCTAGCTCTGCACATCTTTAAGTCTCCAGTAAGCCACGCATGTACAGCCTTCTTCGAGCCTCCTCTTTACCAGTGCTCAGCTTTCAAGCATTTTACTCTCTCTCCCCCCCCCCCACGGGATGGTGTTGCAGTGCCCACGTTGTTCCTCTCGCTGCATCGCCCTTCTCACTTTTATAGACATAGGCGATGGGGTGAAAAAGAGTGGCTGGAGGGAAAGGGTACGAGGAGTTGAAACCGAGGTGGAGGGGGGGGTGCTGCAAGACTCTCAGGGGACGGGAGGGAAGGACTTTCAGGAGCGGGCAGGGAAGGATTAATGTTTGTGCAGCACTTTAAGGATGGCAGGCTCTGTACAAGTGGCGGGGCTGGAGGCTAGGAGGTGCTGGTGGAAGAGGAGGAGGAGGAGAGAGAGAGCGCCGAAGGGTGATGGATAGACGAAAGACGGCGGGGGAGGGGGGCGCACGGGAGAGGAGGGATGGGAAGCCAGGAGGAAGCGAAGGGAAGAGATAAAGGGGGAAGGAAGCCCAGGATTAGAGAACCCAGACGAGAGGGAAAGGAGCTTGCGGGCGGGCAAGGGGGGGAGGGGGAGCCGAGAGATGCGAAGACAAATGAGGGGCAGGCTGGGGGCAAGTCTCCAGGGAGTGGGGGGGGGGAGGAGAGGAGGCGCAGGAGGAGGGAATGAGGTCGAGCGAGGAGTCTTTCCAAGGCGGCGAGGAAAGAGCACAGGGTGCCCCTCCGGCCCCACGACGACCCCACCTCAGCCTTGGCACGCACGTCGCAGCCAGAAGTTGGGCGCGAGCGGGGGGCCGAGAGGCGGCGGCGGCGAAGTGGGCACGGGCGGGGGTGGTACCTTGTATGAGGATCCCGCAGAGGCTGTATAAGCGCAAGACGACGCTCGGTTTCAGCCGCATCCTGGGGGTTTCCCTCGGGCTGGTTGGGCGCGAGGCAGAGAATCCCGCAGCAGCTACTGCTGCTGCGACCGCTGTTCCCTCTCTCTTCTTCCTCTTCTTCTTCTTCTCCTCTTCCTCCTCCTCCTCCTCCTCTCGCCGGGCTCGTCCTCCCCCCAGCAGGAGCCGCCTCCGCCGCCGCCTCCGCCGCCGCAGTGTCTCCCTCAGCCTATCCAGCGGGGTGAAGAGGAGGACCAGGGTCGCGCGGGGGTGCAATGGGGGCGAGCGGCGGCAAAAGCGGCGGCGGCTGGCTTCGCCCTCCTCCTCAGTTCGCCCCCCAAGCCCGTCCTTCCCTCGGTGGGGAGCACGCGGCTGCACACTTCCTCCCTCGCTTCTTCCTCGCCAGGAGTCGGCTGCCCCTTTCTGGAAACACCGGCCAAAGCTCCCTTCTTCGGCCGCCCCTTCTCCGGCCGGTCCGGCTGCTGAGGAGAGACGGGCGGGCAGCTGCGGCGCTCGCCTTCCTGCTGCTTCGCACGCTGCCTCTCACCTCAGCTCGCAGGGAGACTGCTCCGCTACACCAGCCGCTTTCCCAGCTCTAGACACAAGGGCAATCTCAGCGCGCGCACCTCCTCCTCCTCCCTCCCCCCCGCCACAATGACCCCTCCTTTCTCCTACAGGACTCCGCCCCCTTCCCCGGCACGTTTCCCTCTCTCTGAATAGCCGCGCCTCTAACTTGCCAGGCCACGCCCCCTCGCTGGGCTTTGGACCTACCCCCCGGCACATTTTTTTATTTTTTTGCACAGCCACGCTCTCTTTAGCGTCCTCCCCCTTTCGCAGCCAGAGCCTGACAGGCAGCTGTGGCTCTCCAATAGGAGAGGGTCTATCCTGAGCTGCTAACCTGTCAGTGGGCAGCACCGATGCAAGAGGAAAGCTGATGAGTGAGTTCTGGGGACGGCGGGGGGGGGAGGGGGGTGTCCGCGTGTGAAGGGGACTTATTGCTTTGCAGTGCCCGCCCTCTTTGTCTCAACTTTGGACTGGCATTTGCCTGAGCCTATGAGGAATGCAAGCGGGGTGTTTCCTTGCCAGCCAATGAGCGGTTTAGGGAAAAGAATAAAAAGGTGTGGGGAGGTGGAAAGAGGGAAGTCGCTGTCCAAAGGTAGTTCTGAAAGTGGCCGCTTCTCTCGACTTGCGAGCACCCGGCGGGCTGAAGACGGCGCCCGCTTGAAAGCAGCGGTGGCGGCGAGAGCGTGCGTGCGAGAGAGCGCTTGGGAAAATGGGTCACAACTCAGGCAGCCAGCAGCGGCAGCAGCAGCCGATTCTTACAAGGATAATTCGCTATGTGCGTAGCTAAAGAGAGGGACGGGCAGAAGACTACGGGCACTGCTGATCGGCAGACGGGATCCAATCAGCTCTGGGGAGGTACGGGGCGGGGCAGTGGATGACAGATTGCCAAACAAGTAAGAGGCACGTGTGGAAGAACCAGAGAGCAGCAGAAATGCCAGGAGCGGACATGAACTGCGCAGGGACGGACCCCGGAAGAAAGCACAGCACTTGCACTCCGCCGATCCTTTCCTTCTCACGCCGCGCTGCTGATCCTTTCCTCGCGTGCTAACTTCGCCTGTATCCCCCATCCCGCTTCTCACGCCCATGTAGGTATGAAGACGTGGACTTGCTGTCAAAGTTACATTTCTGCGATGCTCTTGCTACTTCTCCGGAACTTCACCGTGGAGACATAATTTGGATTTACACTGGCGTGAAGGATTTAAAGAGGTGCAGTCTGGTCCACTGGGACAAATGGAGGACGCCCCCCCCCCAACGTCAGGTTGGCTTCTGTCTGCTCCCACCTGCCTCCCTTCTGATTTACACGCAGCTCAGGAGGGGGCCCTGGATTTCAGCTCCTCCTTCGTCTCACGTTTGCTCTTGTATAACTCAGCAGGCCAGGGACAAAACTAGGCTCCACTGTCATGCTTTGCTGTTGCCGATTATTGAATCTGGCTCCAGCTACAGTGGGCTTCACTATCTTCTTCCAGTATCACTGGGCACTGTTGATTTCATAGAAATCATTTTGTATCCATTTTTTTTCTTCATTCTGCTTAATCAGAAGAATCTCTAAATACTGCATAAATTTATTAAATTTGTATCTTGGTGTTCAAGACAACTGACAGTAAACTAAAAATAGCAATCCAAATGTAAAAATAGGTGCCTAATTCATCAATAAAATAAACATTCACCAACAAACACAAAAAAGCAACAACTGTGGAATGTGTTGTCCATCCCTCAAGTGGATATATGAAGCCAATTGCACATATTATACTGACATTTAGGGAATGTTCCCACACACAAAATAATTGTTTTGAAGCTTATGCCTTCTTCTCAACATTATTCTTCCTCATGATCATAGTTGCTGTGAGATTTCTTGGGACACTAAAAACGGTATTGATACAGTAGTGTGGAGATCCTATTGTCTGCTACTGCACTTTCCTGCCATTTTAATGCTCAGAGATGAACATCAATGATATTGGAATCCCAGTATATCAGATAGCTATGGCTGTCCATAATGGAATGGCAGAGTGCAAATTAACATGATGTATCTGAAGTGCATGCAGAATAGTTTGACAGTAGAAACACAAGCAACACAATCTGCACAAGAGATATGCACCTATAAGCACATTTTCATTGTCACTGTGGGTGCATGTCTGGATGCACAGTGTCAGGAAGATTTTGAGCAACACATGGCATAACAGAGTCTCAAACAAAGATGCTCTCACCCAAGCCAACATCTCTCTCCTGTCTCAGTGATGTCTATGCTGGCTTCGTCATGCCCACAGAATCGAAGATGGCAAAATTCACAAGGACATGCTCTGCCAGAAACATTGCCTGGAGACAGTCAGGTGCATCCAAAGCTGTGACAAGAGTAGCAATGACCACCGGGAGGAGCACAGAGTGAAGGAATGCTGTAGTGCACCAGCAGCACAACTGGATGCCTTCATCTGCCCCAGCTGCCACAAAACATGTCTTCCTGTATCAGTTTCTACAGACCCAGCAGGCACTGTAACCTCCAACAGCTTGACCTCACCCAAAGGTGCACTCCTTCATTGTCTTGGGATAAATGGATGCCAATGATATTTGAGTACAAACTAACATGAGAACCAGCCCAAAGTTGTAGCATATCTCAAAACATATGAACACAAGGGTTTTTATAGCAAGGGTTTTCAAGCTTTTTGAGTCCATGGCACCCTTAACACCTCTCATTCCAATGCTCTCCCTGCAAGCCCAATGTAAGGGGGATCTCTCTGTAAATAATACTCTGCCTATGCTGCTGACAAGAGAATTCCATTCTATAACATTAGAATCCTCCATATATTTCTTTGTTCTTATTTTAGTAATGGCACCTAGTATATCCTGTTCTACTTTTTCTATGTAGCAATATGGACAGAGGTAAAAGATGTTTAATAACATGGTGACTTTTCCACACCTACTGTTCAGCTTGAATAGCATCCTTTCCAGGCGCAAAGCAGTCATTGCAAAACAGTCTTTGGTGCATCACTGTTCAGGATGCTCCATACTGAACAAATTTATTGTATGCAAATCTAGCAGTTCATTGACTGCTTTCTGAGAGTCTCAAAAATATACAACTCACTGTATCATTCTGCTCACAACATGAACCACTTTATTTTTTTTTGTTTTATCCTATTGGATTCTCTGTGTAAGATGTAGTTTGGCTGGCTCATTATCTAGTTGCCTTCTGAACGGCATGCTTTGTTGATTTAAGTTCTACAACCATTTCTGGAGTTGGATTAATGTAGCTTTTTAAATAGACTTCATTCTTTGTCTCACTAGCATAATTTCATTTTAGTAAGCCTCAGGCCAGTAATTCTTGAAAGCCATCTTCTTGCTAAAGGTAGTTGTGGATCCTCACAGATGATTCTTTTCAAAATGCCCATACATTCCCTGGCAGGCTTATTTTTAATATTCTCTGTTCAATAATCTCAGCATATTGTAGCTATATTGTAGCTTGATTTTTTATGGTCCAAGTCCTGATATGTGGCAGACTTCTTTTCTACCTTACTGAAATAGTGTAGCAATCAGCACTAAGCAGTAGGTGTGAGGTACATTGGATAGGTCACATCTTCTGTTAATTATTGATGCCAGTGTATGTATCTTGGACATTGACAAGTGTTTGCCTTGAAATAATCACCTGATAATACAAGACTGCTCCTGTGTGCACAATACAGGTAAACCATTGTTATTGGCCTTGTCCTTGTCTGAACCATTCTACATTGCCCATGACTTTTGATTTTATTTAGTTCATGCATTAAGGGCACCAAAGACTTTTTTTTTAATGAAACCTTACTCTCCCCCTGCTTTCTCACATGCATGCACACAAACAATTAAAGTCATGCATTAAAGTGCATCTTATAAAGTGCTTAATCATTTTTTTTTATAAAATTTTTATTGGTTTTACAGAATTTTAAAAAACAAACAAACACTTAAAAAGACATACAAACACGTATAATTTCGTAACGTTTTTTCATAGACCTCTTTTCTGAGACTCCCCCATACCCCCCCTTTCTGCATCCCAATGTCCATAATTTTATAGCAACTCCCAATTGTTACTTTCCGACCTCTGTCATCTTAGTCATCTCTATATTCTGACCTTATATCACTGTATCCCTTTGTTCCTAAAAACCACAACACTCTAACATTCTTCAAGTTTATAATAGTCCTTAAGATAACTTTTGAATTTTCTCCATTCTTCTTCCGCCGTCTCTTTTCCTTGGTCACGGATTCTGCCTGTCATCTCAGCCAGTGTCATATAGTCCATCACTTTCATCTGCCATTCTTCCAGAGTGGGTAGATCTTGTGTCTTCCAATATTTTGCGATGAGTATTCTTGCTGCTGTTGTGGCATACATAAAAAAAGTTCTATCCCTCTTTGACACCAATTGGCCGACAATGCCCAAGAGAAAGGCCTCTGGTTTTTTAAGGAAAGTACATTTAAGTACCTTTTTCATTTCATTATAGATCATTTCCCAGAAAGCCTTAATCTTCGGGCATGTCCACCAAAGGTGATAGAAGGTACCTTCGGTCTCTTTACATTTCCAACATTTGTTATCGGGCAAATGATAAATTTTTGCCAGCTTGACTGGGGTCATGTACCACCTATAGACCATTTTCATAATGTTTTCCTTTAAGGCATTACATGCCGTGAATTTAATACCGGTGTTCCATAACCATTCCCAGTCAGCTGACATGATGTTATGTCCAACATCCTGTGCCCACTTAATCATAGCCGATTTAACTGTTTCATCCTGTGTATTCCATTTCAGCAGCAAGTTATACATTCTCGATAAATTCTTAGTATTGGGTTCTAACAGTTCAGTCTCTAGTTTGGATTTTTCCACCTGAAAGCCAATTTTCCTGTCCTGTTTGAAAAACTCCATTATTTGATGATATTGAAACCAATTTTGTACTTTATGTTTCATTTTCTCATGACTTTGTAATTTCAATTTATCTCCCTCCTGTTCCAAAATTTCCCAATACTTCGGCCATCCGACCTCCATATTGAGTTTCTTCACTGCCTTAGCCTCCACTGGTGACACCCATTTGGGGGTTTTGTTTTCCAACAGATCTTTGTATCTTATCCAATGCTTTGTATCTTAAACAATGCTTTTCTAACAATGTGATTTTTAAAGGCACTATGCAGCTTGATTTTGTCATACCATAGATATGCATGCCAACCAAAAGCATTATTGAAACCTTCCAGATCCAAAATGTCTGTGTTCTCGAGGAGCATCCACTCTTTCAGCCAGCAAAAAGCTGCTGCCTCATAGTACAATTTTAAAACCAGACCGGATATAAAGTGCTTAATCAATAGGCTGTGAACCTGTCATACAGTAAAATCCATGTAAAATCCATGGGCTTCACAAAATGAAGTAACACCACTATCGTGTGGTAAAGAGATGTCTAATGATTAAATTGTGTTACTATTTGGCTTCTGCAGATTCCCCCGTGCCCCCCAAAAATCTAGATTTCTTTTAAAAACAGATTACTAGGAAGATAAGGAATGGGATAAAAGATCAGAAATTGATAAGGATAGGGAATAAGAACAAGAAATAGTAAGGAGGGGATGAATGCATATTATTATTATTATTACTATTACTATTATTATTATCATCATCATCATCATCATCATTATCAACTTCATTTTTACTTCAGTCTTCCAAACCTTCCCAGGATCTTCTTAATCTTTGCCATCTTGCGCAAAGGGCCAAACTACACTTGATGCTAAGTAAGTGAATGTTTTTCTAACTGTTAATAGTCACTGTGTGTGTGCCAAGGTGGTGGTGGTTCTCCAAAACCACGGCATGTGGGGAAGAGAAACCAGCTGCCTCCTCCCACTTGAACCCTCATGTTTCTGATAAATATTGCATCCTCAAGCTTGCTGTTCATCCTGGAAATGAAGCATCTATTGGTAACAATGGTAGATTCACCCTGAATAAGAATAACAGCCTCAGAAGCATTTATGTGTCAGATCCAGGGTAGGGGAGAACAGTGTTAGCCATGTGGTCCATAGTCCCAGGGAAATGGAGCAGGGTGCCATGGCTATTTATAGTTGTAGAAGGTGCACATCACTTGGTGTGATGCATTTGGCATCATTATATTGAGAGAATAGGAGAATCTCTTTCGTTTATGTATCTGGGACAAAGAATACAGTAAGTTTCTCTCTCTCTCTCTCTCTCTCTCTCTCTCTCTGGTCATTCCTTGCTTCCCATGTGAGTGACATCCATATCATGTCCCCTTGACTTTTATTTTGCTGCTTGGTAAACATGCACTCATTCCAGTGATCCATTAAAAATAAATTTTAACTTGACTACAGGAAGAAAACTGTCATTTATCCTTGGCCCAGTGACCAATGCGTTCACCTGCCACAGCTCTGGAATGTAAATAGAATCAGGAAAAGTAGCTTTGTATGAAAAGTTTGGCATAAGAGCTGAGGAGGAGTAAGGTGCACTTCCTCAAGTTCAAGGTTAATGGAGACCAACAACTCTCTGGTAGGTAGACAGAATCAGTTATTGTGGCAGCAATCCTAGGCATCCTTACCTATAAGTGAGCCCTGAGTAAAATCAGTGGGACCTCTGTAGGTAAACATGCATAGGATTAGGGTACAGGGCTGTTACATGATAAAATGGTGTAAATAGTCATGGTATTTCACACATGCAGCAAAGGACACAGGTTATAGTGTTGGGAAAACAACTCAGGGCACCACAAATGCATCAGTGCAACTGCACTGGTTTAGCCTCACTGAACATAGCTAATATGTTTCAATAGCAGTAAATGCAATATTCTGCACTTAGACAGGAATCACCGCCTGCACAAATAGAAGATGGGAGGCACATGGCTTTCCAGTAGTACATGTGAAAAGGATCCACTGGTCTTAATAGACCAGAAGATTAACATGAGTCAATGGTGTGATGCTGCAGCAAAAGAAAAGCTAATTTGATTCTATTCTGCCTTGGTCAGACCACACTGGAAATACTTTGTCCAGTTCTGGGCACTACAATTTAAGAAGGACAAGAGATTGACACACTGAAACATGTGCAGAGGAGGGTGACTAAGATGATCAAGGGTCTGGAAACCAAACTGCATGAGGAACAGTTGAGGGAGTTGGGTATGTGTTGGCTGGATAAGAGGAAACTGAAAGAAGGTATGATAGCCATCTTCAAATATCTAAAGAAAAGTCACATGGAAGATGAAGAAATTTGTTTTTTCCTGCTCCAGAGGCTAGGACCAAAACCAATGGCTTCAAGTATCAAGAAAGGAGATTCTGACTAAACATCAGGAATAACTTTCTAATGGTAAGAGCTGTTCATAAGTGGAACAGACTCCCTCAGAAGGTGGTGGACTTTCCTTCCTTTGAGGTTTCTAAGCAGAGGTCGAATGGCTATCTGTCATGGGTGCTTTAGCTGAGATTCCTGCATTTCAGGGGGTTAGACTAGATATAACCTCAGGGTCTCCTCCCATTCTACAATTCTATGATTCAAATATAAATTTGGATGTGTGTCACAGAGTCAGGGCAATGCAGATCATACAGTCCATACCTACTGAATGTCTGTAGGAGTAGAGCAGTTCTTCTCATTATTAATAATAGGACTGTGAATCCTTCCATTGTGCACAGCTTTGCACCTGCAAAATGTGAACATAAATAGGTTGCATGCAAACACAGACCATTAATATGGATATACATACAAACAAACAAACACAAATACACAAATACAAACACTGTGAAATGCTGAGTAGCAGTAGGACGCCAACCAGTCTACATCCACCCAGCAGTGTTCTCACAAGGCTGGTTGCCAGCTATGACAGTTTCGGCTCTTATTTTGGTGTGTGTAGTGTTTAAAGAAAGGTTCTCTGACAATCAATGTACAGGACCAGCAAATTACCTGTTTGTGTGGGGAGAATCACATCTCATGGAAGCTATCTTTCCAGTGATGGATCAATAGAGGTGATCCATCAGGGTGACCAAGACAGCTTCAGTTCCAAATCTGGGTCCAAAATCAGATTAAAATGGGTCTAGATACTCAGTTTCCTCCAGAAATCCTGCAGCTGTATCTCCACAACTCTGTCTAGTACCTTGCCCCAAAAGGCAGTGGCGGAGTTAGTGGCGTGGGTGCCCAGAGCAGCCCAGAGCAGGGTCGGTGGAGAAAGCCCCCCGTGGTGTGCCTTTTCGTCACCCCCCTCATGGATGACACCCGGGGCAGATCATCCTCCACCCCCCCTTCCTACGCCCCTGCCAAAAGGGGATGTTTCCAACATCATGTCTAATGATGTTGGGAAAAAGCACCAAGGCAAAAGCCAGCTCCAGATTGCTGGAATGCAAAACAGGATGTTGTGGTTTGCTGCTGTACTGCTGGGGAAAAGGTGGAGCCTATTCTCTGTACTGAGCACCGGATGTTAGCTCAGAGTGTCATGTGACCTGTGCTGGAAGTACAGGGGAGGAGTTGAGTCTCTTCTGATGGAGACTGAAGGGTGCAGTCACATTTCTATGTACTGTTGAGTGACAGGAATAAACATGTAGAAAGGACTCCTGTCTGTCTCATTTCTCCTCCCTGGGAGAATGCAGGGAGGGAGAGAGAAGCAGAGAAGCAGAGGGTGTGTTCTATCTCACGTCTAATGAGAAGAATCGCCGGGTTTGTTTACCTAGCCTGCCGGGAGGTCGCAGACGGAAGGTAAACACAGTATCTCACTCAATTGCCTCGGGGGAGGCCAGGTACCTCTGCCTGTGAGCGAAGATACTAACAATGCCCCCCCCCCAGTGGCTGTACAATTGCCTCTGGATAGAAAAGCTTTAAATAATAAATAGGAGCAGGGCCTTGGGCATGATCCTGGCCTGAACCCTCTGCACATTCATTCTCCCACAGTGGTGGTTTATATCTTTTTCAGATTTATTTGTCATATGTATATTGCTTATTACATTAGCATATTATTAATCATCATGGCAATACCTTCTGTGGGTATAATTTCTCTTCTTCCTCCTATGCCAAGAAGTGGAAGAAACACTTTCTCTTGCTTTTAATAAAACCATACTTTATATTTATTTAGAAGGTGACAGAAATCCTTCCTGCTACATCTGTAACAAAGAAAGCTGCTTTTAAAAGCAGCAGCATTAAAATAACAACTGCCATCCTTGTGAAATAAACAAGCAACAAGTTTGTGCTTATCCTATGCCTAAGATACTTGACGCTGATGGAAACAAGCACACTAGTTTCTCATTAAATTCATTTCACCAATTAATAGTGCTATTTTGAATGAACTATAAATTAAGTAATCGGGAAACCAGGATAGGTCAGCCTAGATGGTGTTCTCCTCCCCTTCCCAAACATTCCTCTACCCAAACACTAGTTGCAAGGCACAATCCTAATAATAATTACTTATTTGCAATGTAAAACGCAAGAATGTATGGAATCTTAATCTACAGTAATTTTGTTCAGTGCTTGCTGGTTTGTAATACATAACCTCTAATCTTGAAAAGCGAGTGTTAGGGTTTGCATTCGGATCTCACAAAGCTTTAATGCAGAAGGCTTCCAGCCAGCCATGAGAAAGCTGACAGTGACTCTTTTGATCATTAGCCAGCCTTTTCTTTCTGAAATCCTTTTATTTATGGTACAATTCAGATTGTGTTCAGAGACTGTGTTTCTGGCCTGTCCCCCCCCCCCAGTTGTGATAAGGACAAAAAAACAAACAATGATAGCATGCCTACATGCCCTTTTGTAGTTATATGTAAGAAACATAAGTCAGTATATCGTATACATGGCTGCTTGTCGCCATAAGTAGTGCTTTCTCAATCTTGTTTCCTGTCCTGGCCAAGTCTGATCTGCCTCATGAAGTAATAGTTATCGCATTTCAAAGAGAGTGAAGTAGGTTAATTAAATAATTATAAATCTTCACAATAGCTGTTTATTAAGAGAAAGGTAATTTGAGTAGAACAAAGACATTGGAATATCTTCTTTTACTCAGCCTCACACAAGTTCAGCTGGTACGTAATGTGGATAACTTGTCAATAATACATGCTTTGCAATGGAATTCTGAGCTCTGTACTTCTATGTGTCTCAGACGGCATTGAAATACACAAAACGGTGTCCAGTAGCATTGTGATGCTAAAGAATGCCAGACCCATTTTCCTTTAAGATTTCTACATTATAATCAGCCATGCTATTCTATCACCACTTGTATTTATTTATTTTTTAGTTGTGCCATTTGAACAAGAAAAGTACGGTACTCTCATAAATTAACAATCCCAGCACATAGTAAAAGAAGAAGGAGAAAGCACCACACCAAAAGAAAAGCAAAAAAAGCAAGAGCTCATTATTAGGTAACATAAATCAATAAAAGTGGAGCATTCCTTCAAAGATCCTTTGAAAAAGCTATGCTACCCAAGCATCAACAGAGAGGGTATGAAAATAACTTCTCCAGGGATAGAGTGTCCCAGTTTGGGCAGAAACTGTGATCCATTTAAGAAAGCACTGCTACTGCTGTGCTATTGTATTCATCAGCTGTTAGGCGGGGAGGCTGAGCAGCCTAAACAAAGTCTGCTGTCTCTTCAGGGCTTCCTCCGCCCTCACTGATGTCCTCTTTGGGCTCCAGGGAGGGTCTCCTTGCAAGCCACAAGGACTCTCCAGCTCTCTTCCACCATTTCCTGATTCAAATCAGTTTACTTATTTATTTCCTGGTGCCATGCATATACCTGACCACATGTGGGTCAATTGTGCATAAGTGGGGGGACGCCTGTACATGTGTCTATAGAGCCCTCTGACTTTTGTTTGGCTGAAATGTAACCTCCACAAAGCTGAGTTACACCAGTTGCTCTACCCATGTTTCCCTCTGGCCATAGCCACCACTGGAATGCAGCCCCCAGGTGGGTTGTGCAAAGTAATGAGGCCCTCTGGCCTCTTGCTATAGGGTAGGTGTTTGAAACTTTTGGCGCTCCAGATTACCCGCAGGAAGCATTGTCAATAGCCAGGGATGATGGATACTGTAGTTCATCATCATTTGAAGGACCAAATATTTTCCACACCTGTTGTAAGATATTACCATTTTAGTCCATGTTGATAACTTTGCTGGAAAGTGAACTGCTTATAACTGTCATTAGATTACTTCTGGTGGTAGGTGGGGTTAGACCCTAGGAACCTAGTAGTCAATATGCTATTAATAAATAGATAAGTTACTTGCAATTATTTCCAAGTGTCAGTCCCGCTGTTAGCCTTGAAAAAAGGGACAATGGAATTGCTCAACTATTTTATTGGATCAACAGTAATAAATAATTAGATAATTAAAGTAGTTTAAGAGTAGTTTTAAAAGTTTTGTACATCTTAAACTACATCTTAGTTTGCCCCAATATATAATCTCACTGATAATATATCTTTATAGCAATTACTGGGAAACTAACACAGTGAGAGCTAATGTCAAATAATTTCGAAGAGTGGGATGTAAGAATGCAGGAAGTGTAAATTAGATGTAAAATGCTTAGATGAATAAATTAGATGGCATTGTTTGAAATCAATATTCTTCTGCAAGTATCACTTCATTCTTATATAAAAGTATTTAAAACAAAGATTGGAGTTATTGTTCTGTATAACTTTGATGAAAGTTTATGATATTTTTGGTACCATGGCAGCTATAGTTTCAAATCTCAAATTCTGTAGTTTCATTATACTTTCACTGGCCTTGCATCTTCTCTTCATACTCCTCAAATCAGCTAAATTCTACCCCTGTATTGATTTTTAAACTTCACTAGCAGTTATGGGTGCCCTTGTACCTCAAATCCCTGTTAGTTACCCCAGATCTGTAACAGTATTTAGATGTAGCTAGATAGCTAGATAAAGGTAAAGGTAAAGGTAAAGGTAAAGGTAAAGGTAAAGGTAAAGGGACCCCTGACCATTAGGTCCAGTCGTGGCTGACTCTCGGGTTGTGGTGCTCATCTTGCTTTATTGGCCAAGGGAGCCAGCGTACAGCTTCTGGGTCATGTGGCCAGCATGACTAAGCTGCTTCTGGCGAACCAGAGTAGCGCATGGAAATGCTGTTTACCTTTCCACCAGAGTGGTACCTATTTATCTATTTGTACTTTAATATACTTTCGAACTGCTAGGTTGGCAGGAAGATAGCTAGATAGACAGTCATAAATTAAAGTAAAAGCCTACAATATCCAATGAAACAATAGAATCACAGAAGAAGAAGAAGAAGAAGAAGAAGAAGAAGAAGAAGAAGAAGAAGAAGAAGAAGAAGACGACGACGACGACATAGTGGCATACTTCAGAGTCAGGTACTGTATATGACTCAGTAGCCTGGGATACTGCTCATTTATATTCCACCTTTACACCAAGCAACTTGAAGAGGCATACATTTTAGTGTCCTAAAAACCCAGTAAGTTATGCTATGCTAAGATAGTGACTTGCATTATAGCCAGCAATTTGTCCTGGGGATTCCAAAGTCAACTTCAACACTGTTGGCCAAGGATGGGAAACGTGACCCTCCAGATGTTGTTGGACTCCAACTCCAATAATTATTGATAGTTTGCCATTCTGACAGGGACTGATGGGAGTTTGCATTCAGCAACATCTATGGAGAAAGATTCCCCACCTTTGCACCACATTAATGTGGTTCTGGTAATAGTCAAAGGTCTGATGAATTTTTTAAAAAACATTTTTTGCTATGAGCGAACAGTTTCCCACTAATTCAAGGAGAGAATGTAACAATTAAATAAACCTAAGATGATGGAAAGGATAAAAGTGTAGTTTACTACTTGGTGAAAAGGGAACAAGCAAAATACTGTATTAATGGCAATTTGTGTGGAACCACAGCAATGTTGTTTCTTCAGGGCAAGCTGGACTTCTTGCTTCAAAGGATTACTTTCACTCTAATGAAAAACTTTTTAAGAACAAAAGCATCTGCATTCAGTACGCAACTTTGTCAATGAGCCCAGCTTCCCTCCACTGCTGTTAGCTATTTTGAGTGCAAAAAATGCCTTGTTTTTAAACTCCTGCCACCCTACTCTGCTGAATGCTAATAAGGAAACAAAAACACATGCTTTTATATGGTGTACTTAACTCAAAATTGTCAATGGAATCAGCAATGTTGGGAGTGAGAGTTCTCTGCAAAGACCATGGTCTTGTTGTATTTGTTGCATCTATTGCATCTTCATGTGGTTAGGAATGTGGTGATATGCTTAGCATACAAAGTCAACTATAACTCAACATCAACTCTGATGATAGTTAATGTTGCTTAATGCTTCCTATTCACAGTCTGCTGATTGTATTGCTGCCTTCTTTAACCACAAAAGTTGAATTGTCTACTGCCTTAGCTAGGTTTTGTCAGGCTGAAGTTTTTATCATTAAAATATCCACCTATTAATGTAAACTGGGCTTGAGGACAATGTGATGTCCATAATCAGTGTTTGAAACTCCCATTGTTCTAGGCACATTTTGTGACAGGGAATTTCATCACAGCGAGCAGTTTCTGAGCTCTGGCGCAGTACTGCGCCTAAGATTTCAGATTAAAACTGCAGAGTGGAAGGAAAGGAGGACCTTTTTTGGCCTCCCCACTTCTAGCTACTCTCTGGAGAAGAGACCATCTTAAGACTATTAGGCGGGTGGGCAGGGGAAAGATTAGACCCTGTGAAAAAGGAACATAATATTTTGGCCATAGTTGATTCATTTTCACCTTTGTATTATTGTTATAAGGGACGCGGGTGGCGCTGTGGGTTAAACTACAGAGCCTAGGACTTGCTGATCAGAAGGTTGGCGGTTCGGATCCCCGCAACGGGGTGAGCTCCCATTGCTCGGTCCCTGCTCCTGCCAACATAGCAGTTCAAAAGCACCTCAAAGTGCAAGTAGATAAATAGGTACTGCTCCGGAGGGAAGGGAAACGGCATTTCCGTGCGCTGCTCTGGTTCGCCAGAAGTGGCTTAGTCATGCTGGCCACATGACCCGGAAGCTGTACACCGGCTTCCTCGGCCAATAAAGCGAGATGAGCGCCACAACCCGAGTCGTTCACGACTGGACTTAACTGTTCAGGGGTCCCTTTACCTTTACTTTATTCTTGTTATAAAAAACGCGCCTAGACTTTCCATTGTTGTGCCCATAACCTAGTTTTAAGGTGGCATTTAGCTCCTATCTTTCATATCTCAGTTTCTGACACTGCCCACAATATAAACCAAATGCAGCCCTACTGCTTATTGCAAACTAATTATTGATATTCCTAAGAAGGCTCATTCACATTAATTTCAGAGGCTTCTGATTTACAACTATGGTTGGATTGTTAGAAAAAGCTCAGCATCAATGTTTTCAAAAGATGTCAGGACACTAGACGCACATAAACAGGAAGAATGAATGAAATTTATGTTCCCTATGCATTTTCTTTGATAATAAGGAATTTTAAGATTAGAAGAGATCCAAAGATAAACAAAGCTGATATCCCTCCCCTCAATATGAAAAATAATTTTTCCAGTTCATATACCTGTGAAAATAACTGCACGTTATTTTTAAAGTAATATTTTTTTCTAATCCTAGGCCCCAGTTAATGCTACTTTGCTCTTCTATAGGCCCCAACTTACTAAATCTGAATTTCCACAACAGAAAAGCTTCATTGACAATATTGTATTAGTGTTGTTTCACTGGGATACAGGCACTAGTAACCTGTGTTCTGTGGAAGGAAAGACATTGTGTGATAAAATCCACATTTCCAATATAAATGAAGCTCTATGGAGGAACAGAAAAGGTTAAAGAAAGTTTGTTTTAATGAGTTGCAATTTTTAGATATTTGGTGGGAGTTTATATGCTGTGTAAATCATCTAGAGTTAATTTTACAAGTAGGAAGGTTGATTGTTCACTGCCTCACTCCTACTAAGATCCTTTGTACTTCTCTAATGTGGTTGCAAAATCCTACTGTTCTGATTAGATAACACTTTTCATCCAGTTTGCACACACTTAGCGATGGAGTAATTGAGGAAAATAGGGGAAAGGCACTGGTGAGCTGAGTCCAAAGCATTTTAGGATTAGTGAATTGATTTCTTTAAAGTGAATATGTTTATTTCGTACCTGTAAGTCTTCTCTATGCTTTTTACATTGATATGGATAGACACAAACACCCAGAAATAGCCTAATTAACATATGAATGAAGTACGAATCAAATTTGACAGATCAGCCCTATAGAGGAGAAATAGTGCTTCAGAGCATCAAGGAGCTTTGTATGAATAAATTAGCTATTTGATAAAGCTAATTATGATATCCCACACTGCCTGATGATCCAAGTAAGTTTTGGAACTGTATAAATGTATCAGATATAGATGATTGCAGTGAGTGTCTCAGAAAATGTTTAGTGTGTGAAATACACACCAAATCATTCAGGAATCCACCCCCACCTCCTGTACTAATGACAATCTGAATCACAATCCATCTCTTCCATTTAATTCTAGAAACCATAAAAAACCATGCAATTATGTTATGGGAGAAATGTTAATATCATTTTACTGCCTCTTGGCTAACAAGTGTCATGCTGTAACTCCCTCACATGATAACAATGGTGTTTCCAATTGTGGTTTTGTGCTAGCAGGGAGTCCTTCTGTCCACACAAAGCATGTCATTCACTTTACACTAATCTACACCTTCGATACTTGATGTCAAATCCCATGCTGTTCAATATTGTCTCCCAGTCCTCAGAACAGCTTTGGGGAGGCACAAAGGGGTCACACTGTACAAGGTTATCAGCAAAAATTGGGGCGTCCTGCCTTTTCCCTAGTGCAAGACACCATTGACCATTGGATACTAAATTATAATTATTATTATTATGCCATCAGTATGCATTGTGCTTTACAGTATATAAGAAAACAGGCCTTAGGCCTCCTTTAGGAGAAAGGGTGAGATATAAATTGAATAAATAATATTTTGTTTGATTAATAGAATCATTGAGTTGGAAGGAACCATGAGGGTCATGTAGTCCAACCCCTTACAATGTAGGAATCTTTTGCCCAACGTGGGGCTCAAGCTCAAGACCTTGAGATTAAGAGTCTTAGGCTTTACCAACTTGAGCTATCCAAGCCTTGGTTACAGTCTTGCTTACAATAGGGCATAGGAACCAGGGTGTTGAGCCAAAGGCTTCCTGGATGAGGTAGGTTTTGAAGAAGAAACTGAAAAAGTAAGAGAGGTATTCCAGAAGGCAAGTTCCAAAGTACATGTGGCAACTTACCAGAGTAGTGTGGGAAAGAACTATGAGAACTGCAATGATGGGACTTTCATAAGTCAGAAATCCCATGTTATATAACATTTCTGTGAGGAATGGACTATTCTTAGTATGGCGAAAAATAGGATTGGGAGACTGAAGTAGATGAAGATAAACTGGAAATCTCATTGTGCAAGTAGATCCCCACAGCACAAGTGAGTGGACATTGTTGCGCATTACTCGCTTTCAATTAGGTAATACGTGAGCATTATATGGGGTTAAGTAGTTGAATGTATCCCCTTCCACATAAAGGTTATGCCCCGTGTAAAAGTCCTAGTAAATTTTGGTGTGGGGTGTAATTTTCATGCGGAGTGGCTTTTGAACAAGAGGATCCCCTAACACACATGGAAATTGAGATGTTATAGCTGTGTGAGTGATAATCATATCAGCAAAATGACTGAATGTTTCAATCAGCTCACAGAGTTCCTGAGGCAACTTATAGGACATGTGCATACATCACAAGAATATGCTGAAACAGTTTCTGCTATATAAATTGACCAATAGCTATGTGGAGAGTTCATAGATTACCAGAACTCCCGAATTATTCACCACAATCTATGATCCTTCAACCATGCAGTTCCTGAAGGAAATGAATGCATTAAAACTGGTGTTTTCATCCAGGTTCCATTCTTTTCATATGTGGGAAATCATTGACTCTCCCTATTATGGTGATTAATTCTTGAATCCTAATTCACATTTTTCTCAGTGTAACAAGCTGCTCAGTATAGTTTACTAAACCTGCACACAATGTTACAAACATACACTCTCCATTTCAGTTCAGAACTGCAGTGGAGTTTTCTACTGCTTTATATGTGATACATTCGTTGATGCACTCCAGAACTTGGTGTACATTCCAATTTCTCAAGACTTGTATTCTGAAAGGTTTTAAAAATGTATACACTGTTGCCCGGGAACCTTCTTTTGATTAGTGCTTTGGAACACATTACTGTTGAGGGTACAATATATTCCCCTTTCATATTTCCATTATTTATTTAGTTATTGTCACTGAGCTTATTACCTTACATTCTCAGCACCAAATTGCATAAACTGGTTACCTGCCCTTGCTCATACACTTTCCAAGGCTTTCTAAATTGTATTGTATCCTCTTTTTATGTTGACTGACCCTTCCCATACCCCATTTTGTATATTGTGCCATCAGCAAATTTCATCAGCGTCCCTCTCGATACTATATCAATTGGACAAAATTGGCTGTAGTACCCTCGTGGCATGCCTGTAGTCACCTCTCTTCAATCCAAACAGCTCCCTCAATATATATTCATTCAAATTCTGCACACCTCCAACAATACAATCTCCTGAAGCAAAACAAAGTCTGAGATATATTCTGCATTCAGGAGTGGGGGTGGGGGTGGGGGAGGTATTGCTTGAACTGTATCAGAAAAAAGCACTCTGTCATTTCCTTCCAAATTGCTTCTACTAGTAAGCAGTGTAGGCTGAAGTTGTGATCCACAGATCGCTTAAGCTGGCATGTTTGTATTTAACCTAGCACAGTCCTGCTACCTCCATTGCACAAAGCTAGCACAGGAAGAACCAGTGAGGAGTTTTGAGTTAAATTTTTATTTTTCAGTTCATATGTAATGAAATAATTGTTTCTCAAAGTTACTCAGGGCCTGTTGTCCTAATAGCACTGGCAGTTACTATGTTCCTTTGGGAGATTCTCCTAAGAGATACTTGGAGAATTTGTACCCTCCAGATGTTATAACCTTCCAGAGTGTCTGGGGAAACCCAGCCAGATGGGCGGGATATAAATAAAATATATTATTATTATTATTATTATTATTATTATTATTATTATTATTATTATTATTATTAGCGCCCCTGAAGATTAGCCATGCTGGCTGGTGCCAATGGATTCTGATACTTATAGAGGCCAGATTAAGTGCAGCTTCAGAAAGTTTAGGCGTCTCACGCTTGGACTTGCATTTTCAGCCAGTTTTGTTTTGCCATTATGGAATTCCAAAATTTTGATGATGCTAATGCTGCCTGTTGCTTCTTTCGTCTTCAGAGAAATGTTCTTTTCTAAGCTAAACATTTCCTCCTCACTCATACCATTCACAAATTATTCGTTTTACACTGAGGCCATAAAATACCTAAGGAAATATTGTGGAAATGTAAACGAATTTTATAAAGATTGGGCAAGGATATGAAAAGTAAGCCAGCTGTACTCATGAAGGCCTTCCACGTGATTGAGAGCCCTGTGAGATTAGGCTACCAACTACATGAAGAAGTCTGCATGAATTAGGGCTGCCATAAGTCTGGAATTTTCAAGATATAGCCAGGATTTTTCTGTCAAAAATGGCATCCAGGCAGAATTTTCAGAAATCATCTGAAATGTCCAGATTTCACTTTTTGAAATATGGAAACCCTAGCATGGATACAACTGGTTCCTTCTCCGGACCATTGTAGACTGTATGAAACTCAAGGGGACAGAGCCAGGCCGGTGTGATGTTAGGAGTGGGGCCAGTGGCAAGACCCGCTGTGCCTTGCTAATGATTTTCACAGCCAACGTGAAACAGGACTAGACCCGAGTCCCTTTTAAAAAACCATGCATACAGTGGTACCTCGTGTTGCATAACCTCCAGGTTACGGAATCTTCAGGTTAAGGCCACAGCAAACCTGGAAGTTTTGTGCCGCTTGTGCATGTGCAGAAGTGCTCTGCACGCCGTGCGCATGTGCAGAAGCAGCGCGTCTAGTTACGGATTTTTCAGGGTGCGCACGGCACCCCAAAATGAACTAAATCCATAACTAGAGGTACCACTGTACTTGCAAAATCCCCTCTAGGTAGTAACCATGAAAGTAGTCAAAGTCACAAAACAGATTATTAAGTATGATCACAAATGTGGCACACTGCTACTCCTTTTTTTACTGCAATAACTTTTTCATCTCATATTTTCAAAATAAAAACAAAATTATTGCCAGGAAACAGCAAGCTGTCCTAATACCTATGTACAATTTCCCTTTTAAGAGATAATATGGCATTAGGTAAAGATTTTCTTTTTCTTTTTAAAAAGAAATGATCTGCTTAATTCCATTCTCTCTGTGGAACAAATGGGCAGAAAATCAGTGGGCACAATAAGATACCACCATTAAGCAAATTAGGTCAATTGCGTAATTATAACATCATATTCATCATTTGTAAAGAACCTAAAGGTTTCTAGACACTATATAGAGGTTAAAAATAAACACAATTTGCTAGGCTTATGGTCTAATAGCAAAAGGACTGGAGGACAGAACAGCAAAAGAAGCACTCCCAAGCACCTGTTCTTCATGGTTACATGAATATTTAGTGATCAGATGGAATGGCCACTGAGGGAGAAAGTTCTGGGAGACGAAGAAGCAAATGGCAGTAGGTCCCAGCTGAGTTGAAGAGTGGTCTATGCTGTCTCCTCTTTCCCTCTGCTGTGGCCAAGTTGCCAGCTAATTTTAAGTTTAGAAATATGTGATGTAGAATGCTGTGGAGTGACGGAAGGGAAATTGAAAGATCTAACATCCTGGAGTAGCAGAGACATGCTACTGCATGGATATGCGTACATCTGTTAAAAAACAACAACAGCCCACCACCCCAGTGTGGTTTCTCAGTTTAGCATAAACGATTATGATGCCACAAACACACACTGATGTGATCCAGTCTGATTACACCTGGGGCTTCTGGTAGTTTTCTTCACCGGCAGCTCCCAGCTGGCTCTTATATTTTGTCTGCTTTTCATCCTGTGAATATGAGACAGCTGAGAGCTGCTACCAGGACACGTGTGTGTGTGTGTGTGTGTGTGTGTGTGTGTGTGTGTGTGTGTGTGTTGCATGAAAGTGCTGCAGAAAACCTAGAGTGCACGTGCGGTTCTTTTCCACATGTTCCCCAGGATGATTTGCCTTTAGGTTCAAGATTTTACTTTATTTGATGGTGTACTGTTAATGAAATAAATATATAGGGAAACAGTCTCTTGTGGAAAGAAGCGTCTAGACAAATGCCATAAGAATATTAAGCAATATTTGCTGTGGTAGCATTTAGTGTACATCCACATTAGATTGATCCTTTCCACCATTATCAGCGGTCTTCTTGAAGTCTCAGGAAGTATGGCAGTACTACAGGTATGTGCTGAGTGGTGAGTACTTTAAATATTAATGTGTTAGGCTCTTTACAGCAAATATTCCAGCATTAATGGGAACATATCACAGACCCATTTTAGTTTCAATGGAGGCTCCAGCTAGCCTATACACTATTTGCTGCCAATGTACAGGATGCTTGTACATAGAATCCTGCATAAATATTTTACTTGCTCATCACTCAGCAAACACCTAGCATTTAGGGAACAAGCTGCATCAATGGTAAAAGAAAAAGGGTGCTGGAGGTGAGGACTTTAACTTTTCCTGAAAGTTACTGGATAGCAGTAGGTGAAGAAAATATATAATAAACAAAAAGATTGATTCACAATAGTGTTTCGGAAGACCAATGGATGAAAACTGAGTGAGGGAAGATCCACTTGTCGAAGGGGCACACTGGTGATGAGAGATGCATGGATCTGATATACCTGATGCATCCCTTCCCCCAGACCTGTCACAGTTTCTGCTAGACTTCAGACAAGGATGAGGTCTATTGTCCTCCAAGGCAACAAGTTTCCCACCATTCTAGGAAGACATTGTTGATATCTCACACAGATAGTAAAGATGGGAAAATGCCTGATTCTTTAGAAAGAAGTATCTTTGAGAGGAGACTGAGATGAAAACAGTAGCAATGAGATTTAAAAACTCAAAACTTTAGAAACAGAGCTAGCAGTCTCAGTGCTGTTCATTCATCCTGCAAAAGAATAAGAATTTCAATGCAACAGGAATTTCTGAATTTTGATCAGCTTCTTGATAGAATGTGAGCAAGTGAAGGAAATCGGTTTCCACCTCCTTGAAAAATCAGTTTGCAAGACCTGCCTTGAGCATGCGTTTTCCAGAATGAACCAGACAAACTGACAGGGGAAACCACTGCCTTATCAACTTCCTAGAGTTCAAACTATGAGGGATGGATCAGTTAATTTTAGATTCAAGCCAAGTTTAGCCATATTTTCCATCCCATGCTGCACAAAGGTTCACATTTAAATTATATAGATTTCCTCCAAAATATGCATTTTTGTACGCAGTTCCCTCTAAAATGCACTTTTTGTACAGATTGCCCCCTAAAATGTGGATTTTTGAGATGAGAATTGCATTGCAATTTTAAAAAACACCTGTGCAATATGAAGAGAAACTGTTTTCAAATCTTGAATTGCAAATTGCTTAAAAATGTGAACTGAACAAAATTCTGAGGCCAGCCCTCAATGTAAAATGGGAGCTCTATGCTATTACAGTGGTACCTCGGGTTAAGTACTTTATTCGTTCCGGAGGTCCGTACTTAACCTGAAACTGTTCTTAACCTGAAGCACCACTTTAGTTAATGGGGCCTCCTGCTGCTGCCGCACCGCCAGAGCACAATTTCTGTTCTCATCCTGAAGCAAAGTTCTTAACACAAGGTAATATTTCTGGGTTAGCAAAGTCTGTAACCTGAAGCGTATGTAACCTGAAGCATTTGTAACCCGAGGTACCACTGTACTCAACTTCAAATATCTTTTTTTTTTACTTTATTATATTGGTATGAAGTTGCGCCCCCTCTCCACTCCAACCACTGATAAGTTGTGCATGAGAACCCCAGTGGTTCCAGGCACTCACCCAGGGTTGTGTTTCCATTGAGAATCAAGACATGGCAAAGGCTGTAGTGTCTTTAAGAAATATGGTTTAATTACACATCTTTACACCTGAGTTTAGATGAAGGGGGTGCAGATATTATACCACTGTCATCTCAAGAGCAGCTTGTTCTTCATAGCAGCCCAGCATTGCAGAGAGTCATCCTAAACACCATCCATTTGTTCCTGCTTCCCAGACAGCTCTAATGACTGGTGCATGGTGTTCTCTCTCTCTTTCTTCGCCTTCTCCTTCCCACAACACCTAGCCAACACAAGACCTCTCCTTCAGTCTGCTGGCCCCCACTTTTCTAAGCCTTGAGTAAAAAGGGCAAATTTTCCTGTGTGGCACCAGGTCCCTCTCCATCACTTCGGCAACCCCTGTTTCGCACAGACCCAAACACCTTCTTTGATGTGTAGATAGATACCTGGCCAATGTTTCATGATGGCTTACATTCAATCAGCCCAGCCAGGCTTGTTTGCATAGGCCAGGAGTTTCCCAGTTCAGTTCCAGAAACCCAGGAATTTCCGTGTTTGGCACAGTTCAGGGGAACTGCTGCAGCCTGTCTCTTCCCTTCAATACCCCAAATATTATCTAAATCCTAGCACTTATTAATTAATAAGATTGACAAACAGACTATACCAAGATGAATATAGGTGCAGGGGAGGTAGGTTAGATTGTGGCATCAAGATTGGCTGTTAGCCTTTTTCTCCACCCTGTTTGATATCAACTGATATTCTGCGGTTTCTTTCGCTGGGGAAAAAAGAAGGAGAAGACAGTTACTTGCATTTGCTGCACTGCAGGGCTAATAGAAACTTTTAGAGGGGTGTGCAGGTCCATTAGAAGAATGGTGTCAGGTAAAGTTATGAATATTATTATTTATTTATGAAACAATTTGTGTGCAACTTTCAGCCCTACATGGGGCCCAAGGTGACTCACAACTACAAATTAAAAGCACAGTGTAATCTAACAACAGCAAGAGCCCTCCCTATTACTGCTGCCCTGATCTAATCTCCTTTTCCTACTGCTCCTTTTATGTAAAGAATGAGACACATAGTGCATACATGCCTCCTCAAAACTAAACCCCAATGAATTAATTGTGGATAGGATTTGGCAATGGAAAGACTGGATCAAAGAGCTCCTGTATTACCTACGGGCTACAGTTCCACACACCCTTGAGAGTAAGTCCCACAGAACTCCATGAACTTTACTTCTGGCAAGAGATGCTTGCAACTGTAGGGTACATAATTTAAGATGCAAAGAACGCTACCTTTTAAGCAGTTCTGCAATTATGTGTGGACAACTCCAGCATCAAAATGCTAATTTAAAATTAAGATTTAAGAAATTAATTTTATTTATTTCAGCAACTTGAATACTGCTTAACACTCTAGTGGGTTTTTTTATCTAAAAAAATTCAAAGATTTAAAGAATCTCCTACTAAACACAACGGTGCAACAAGTCTATAATTGCTCATGAGCAAAAGAACAAAACAAAACAGACCCTACTCAGGGGGCTTGATGGCAACCAGCTCCTTTCAGAGTTGCCAACTTATTAAGAAAACAAAAGAAACCGGTGTGGCCGCTTAATTGCCCTTCATCAAAAGATTTTAGAGTGGTGGACAAAAGTGTGAATAAAAACTAATTCACACAAAGCGTAGAAATTATAAATTCAATTTAGAAACCAACAATGTAACAAAGGACAAACGGATGAAAGAAAATCCACCCCCTTCAAAAAACAAAAAAAACAAAAAACTTAAAAAGCAGAGTAGAGCAAACAATTTTTTTTAACAAGCTAAAAGGCTTGTGGAAAGACCCTTCTACAAGCTTAAAGGCTTGTGGAAGAGCATAGGCTTCACCTGGCACTGAAAATCACATGCTGGCACCAGGCGCATCTGCTTGGGAAGGACATTCCAAAATTGGGATCTCACTGCAGAAAAGGCCACCACCTTAGTAGTAACATAGTGTACCTCTACTAAAGTTTATACTTGAAGCAGCAGCTCTGCTAAGCATTTTAGACAAGATCCAATGGCATGATCCAATAGAAATGGGCTGACTTTGGATCCAGGGGATCCATTGCTGGTGCTGCTTTGCCCCTGCACTGCCCTCCCCCCAATTTTGTTTCCGGGCCTTACAACTATTCCCAGTGAGTGTGTCTTATGGAGGGCTACTAATGCAGAATAATAACACTCTGCAGAAGCATGGATCAGGTGGTTAGTATGGGCCAATAATTTCCTGTCCATTCTGCCAAACGAAAGGTTCTCTGAAATTTTAAAGTTTGCATAAACGTCTATAATCCCATAATGTTCTAATACTCTCTCTCTCTCTCTCTCTCTCTCTCTCTCTCTCTCTCTCTCTCTTATTTTGTAGCAATTCAGTTGTTCTGAATGACTAGTGTTAACTTCTTGCCAATTAAGAATTATTCGAACAAAAATCCCAACAAATTACAGGGAAAAGTTACAAATGAAGAGGAATCACTTATCAGGCTAAAATCTTAGAAAAGAGTAATGATAACTCAGGGAAAGCAAGCATCAGATGCTCACTATTTTACAGATGTAGATTTCCTCACAGATGTTAATTGAAAGGCCATTCCTGTATACAATGGGAATTTTAGGAAATGCTAATAGTAACAATGGAAGTTTTATAAAATATTGAAAAGTCAGGACATTCTGCTCCAAAATAGGGGATGTTTTCAAGCATAACCTGCAGATGTGAAGGGAGAAAGGCAAGCTGGCTTTCTTTTTTTCTGGGAGATTTTTCTCTTCCAATTTTTTCCTTCATTAAAATTTAGTAAGTAGATTTTAGCTTCCACCTGAGATTTTCACTGCTAGTGTAGCTGAAATAAAGAGTCATGCTGCTTGACAGGCTGACCCATACAGCAGTGTCACAACATGAACCAGAGCAGAGAGCAATAAAGGTTCTAAATAGCTAACACATATTCTGGTGAATAAATATACCTGTGGTGACATTTATAAGTAGACTACATTCAGTGTGAACAACTTCCAACTAAGTTAATAATAAGGCTAGCAAAACTTTTTCAAAGTTTAAAGCATACATATAAATATTATATGTATTAATTTCCTAAGACCTAAGTCATTCAGGGTTTCCCCCCCCCCTCATCCTGTAGCCTATTATTAGAAATACTGTAATTACTGTTACACACAAATGGTTTCCTTTTTTGCTGTGTATATGTCACCACAGCATATTTGTTACTAGATAACAAAAGCCCAATACTAACATTCATCAACAGATCATTTATTTTCTCATTCATTACATTGAATAACTAAGATTTATGTCACAATGAGGGAGAATACAATAATTTATATCTCTTTAATTGTGTACAGTAACATCATCTAATTTAAGAGCAACATTCAGGGTTTCAATACTCATGGCTATCAAACTGGTATAGGGGCCATATAAAATGTACAGACTAGATCCACCCTTTAGATATCAACAAAAATACCATCTTAGTCCCAGCCAATGGCTAATTGTTGTCAGTATGACTCACACAATTGTGAATATATGTGCTTAAGGTTCCTCTATGGCAATGGAACAATGGTCAACCAAACGCCGGTAGGGCTAATAGTCTTCCTGCATCTTGTGTAGGACAAAAATGAAGACAAAAATCTACATATCTTAGCCTACCTTTTGGTGGTTTCTGTTTTTTACCTCGAAATAATGGGTTGTGTGTCAATTATTTCCCAAGTGTCATGCAAATGACAAAAAAATTGTATTCCTGAGGTTCAAGAGCAGGTGATTTAGAGCTTCCAAGAAATGTCATATGATGATGACAAAATAAATGGGGGAAAGTATCCTTATTGACAAAACCCTCACAAAATAAAACCTGCATAGAGCCTGACATTCAGAACTAGCATCTAGCACAAATTGAGTATGCTCTCAGCTTCCAATGGGAAACAAATGATATGGGACAAGAAAGTAAGGTAAAGGTAAAGGACCCCTGGACAATTAAGTCCAGTCAAAGGCGACTATGGGGTGTGGCTTTCAGGCCGAGGGAGCCAATGTTTGTTCACAGACAGCTTTCCAGGTCATGTGGCCAGCATGACTAAACAGCTTCTGGCACAATGGAACACCATTACGGAAACCAGAGCGCATGGAAACGTTGTTTACATTCCCACTGCAGTGGTACCTATTTGTCTACTTGCACTGGTGTGCCTTCGAACTGCTAGGTTGGTTGGAGCTGGGACAGAGCAACGGGGAGCTCACCCCGTCACACGGATTTGAACCACTGACCTTCCAATCAGCAAGCCCAACAGGCTCAGTGGTTTAGACCACAGTGCCATTGCATCCCTACAAGAAAGCAACTGCAGTCTCACACATGTTCAAAGAGAAAGAAATGGTGAAGAGAAACATGCACATATTCTTGAGAGGGGGAATAGGTTTCCCAACATAAGTAAGTGTGGGTGTGTAAGATAAATTTTGTTTTGTATCTATCTGTGCTTGTGTTAATGGGTGTGTGATAGGCAGTATGAGTGAATATTTGTGAGACACAACTGTGAAACACGTGTATAAATGTCCATACATTAGTGGAAAGGCAGAAGTTCAAAAAGCCCTTAAGATATTCTTATTTCAAAGAACTTTTTTATTAATTAATGCGTCTTTTTAAGACCTGCAGTGTGAAATTTGATTTTATTTTGTATGGTTTTTTATGTCCACTGCATAGCCATTTTGTATATCCACTTGAGAGGGCAATTGCCCTGAAAGGTAGCTTGTTAGTTTCAAAACAAATAAAAATCCCATAATAAACTAATAAATAGCTTCGCTGCATATTGAGTGATACTTGTGTTCCTAAATCATTTAGGCCCTCTTTACTGAAGGGTCTTACATTGCTTATATGTGCTACTGATGGCACAGTTCCAAGAAGCCTGTTTCTGTTTGTGGCTTGTTTTTTTTTTTAAGAAAGCAAAGTAATTAATAGCTAGTGTTTGTGCAGCATTATGAACACATGACTCATTAGCTGCATTCTAAGGGTGAAATCCCATTCCCATTAAAATCAATGAAAGCTGGTCATTTACTTCCCTAGAGCCAAGACTGCATCCAAAGTATTTTTTTATTAAGATGATAATGATGCAATGGGCATGTGCCATGCCTGGGAACTACTTGGCTGTATTTTTTCCTCCAATAATCTTTGGATCTTTTCTGAGGCAAAGAATGCTGAATTGTTGAGCCATTTTCTTTGTTTTCTTTTGTTCTATCTTGATACAAATTACTTTATTTCAAAATGCCCAATTTGATCTAGCCCTAATTGATTTCCCTCCCCCCCCCTGAATTAATCTTCGCGTGGTACTTACAGCATCTTTCCTAATCATATTTTTGTCATGCTGTTTTTTTATAGCACTATAAATTGGAATATCTTCAGTTATGACACCCACTCTGTGCAAGCTTTCTAGCTCCTCATGTGCTTTCTTTGGAAAAACTCTTGTGCAAATGAGATCCCAAAAGGCATTTGCAAGAACCACCATCTGCCAAATGACATGCTGAAAGCTGGCAAGTTGTTCCCTTCCACATCCAGTTTCATTTGCCAGTGCCTCAACTGGGCATCCACACAGCATGAATGAATACAGAAGCAGATACGCCTATGTACAGTATATAATCCACTGCACTCACTGCATTTTTTTCTACTTGCCACCTTGTTAAGTCTTAGAGCTATACAAATTAAGGATACAATCTTTTTTCAAAAAAATTCTGATTGTAAGTCACTTTGAGTCAGTTCTTAGGAAAGCAACTAACAAATACTGATAATAATAGTAATAATGGCAGTAATAACAATGCTTAAATCAATAGGACACAATTTTTTATCAATTTTGACTGGATCATGTCCCTTTTTTAAAAAAACAACCACCAACAACCGTAGTTTTATTGCTCGCAGCTCAGCTCGTGCTACTCACTAATGCTTAAACTTTGTAAATAGATCTTCAATGGTAATATCCTTCAATGATCATTTTTAAGAAATGCTCTATTGGCACATCCATTTTGACTTAATTAAAACCCATTCTTTGTGGGCTACAAAGACAGTCAATATAATAATCATTAAAATGGTCATCTCAATAAAAGTTTTTGTTGCTATAACCCTATTTTGCTTGTTATACTGTGCAATAATCTGGGGGCAGCTCTAGCAGAGATGAACAGGATATAATATAAAATAAGTTTTGATTTGCACTACTTGGAGTCCTACATATTATATCTTGTGCAGTACTTAACTGAAGAAGGTCTTCCTTCTTTAAAAGCACTGTGTTTTAAGACCTGCAGAATAGTGAAAGCTGTGTGCAGTTTTGTAACTGCTTGATGTCCAGTTTTCAGTTCCCCTTGTAATGTCATATCAAGACATTTCATATTGTAAGATCCATGATGTGATTTTAAATATAAGCTCTGAATATATGAAAAATACTTAGTCTTCGGTTTCAGATAGGACTGATTATCTGGGGGAATTACTCCCACCCATCCCTGTCAACATGAATTTACTAAACTAAACTAAAATTTCAAAGTATGTCCAATGAATATTTTTCTGGAAAATTCTTTAGCAGGCCATCTTTGCATATGCTGACCTTCCAGATTTTCTAAAGGATCAATCAGGTTGTTTCAAAATTAGATAGCTGCTGGCTGATGTGAGTTGATTATCTAACCTAAGAGTAGCTTTATTGTCATGAAGTGACAGGACAATGGGGAGGAGGAAGAGGATCCCAGTGAGGGGTCTATCTGGGACTGGGACACACTGGGACAGGTTGGGGATGGGGAAAGAAAGGTTGGTGTAGGAAGTACTCACTGGGTGACAGAGGATGGCGAGGGGATGGGGGTGGGGTCAGTGCACAGAAACCAGAGCAGCAGGGCCCATTGCCAGAGCCAGAGGGACTCCTGTCTCCATGAACATGGCAGGCTCTGAGGCATAGGGAGCAGCTGGTGGGGTGCTCCAGGAGGCTGAGGCAGGCAAGGGCTGACAGCTCAGCCCACTAGCTGTCCAGGTGGGGCTCGCTAGCTCTGGGGGAAAGTGTGTGATTCCTCAGCTGTAGTAGGCTAGGAACTAGTAAGGGTCACATGCCCCATCAAGCCCAGAGGCTGCGAAAAGCATGCAAAGTATAAAAGGGAAGCAGAGCTAAGATGTTGTATCTGCTCAACTGCCCATGTGAATGGAACTCAGCTTGGATGCTCCAGGATCTCCATGGGACTGTCCTTCAGTTTGGACTTTGGACATGTGGAATGGCCCTAGGCTGGGGACCTGCTGCCAGCTAGGCCAGGGATTTAGGACACCTATATATGCTAGCAGTAAGAAAGTTACAGGCTACTTTTGTGGACCCTATACATAATGACTCTCAATGGGATTTTTAAATTTTAAATTATTTGGTGAACTTGCAATTTCAAGTTTTGACAACATGCGTTTCTTTTAAAAAATGCACGCTTGACTAACTTTTGGCTTGTCTTAATTGTGGTGTGTGTGCTTCTAATTATATCATAATGGTAATCGGCTACAAGCAATAAAAATCTGACTAATACCTTTTTTGTTAGAGATTGTATTGTTTTCCCTCTGGAAATTAAACAATGGATGAGATTGGTAGCACAATAAATATGAAGAACTTGCCATTTTGAATTTGCATGTAAATTATCCAAATGGCCCAATGTTTTAATAGAGTGCACTTTGGGTTTGGTTAAGCCCAAACTTTACTCCTCTTGACAAAACTCAAAGAAAGGGCATAAATTCCTTCTTTGTGGGTGTGTTTGTGTGTTTGCATGTGTTTACCTGTAAATTTCTGAATGGTCCAGGCTACACTCCCTCCTCAACCACACACTCTGCCTAGGTCACACCTCTCACTGATCTTCCTTGTTTCACACCGTCTTTTAGTGTTTTTGCCTGGCAGCTGTGTCTTTGAGGTCTGATCATGATTCTTGCTTGCCTGGATGAAAGACGGAGAGGTGTGTGTGTGAACCTACAGGACAAAGGCAAAATTTCCATTCATTGCTTAGAACATTTTTGCCTCTGCCCCCCCCCCAGTCCATCACTGGGTTGTGCCCCTGGGTGGCTGTCCAAGAGGGAAGGCATCCTTTGAGCTGTAGGAGGCCTCTACCCAGCCCCCCAGCCCTGCCAGTTAATGTTATATAGGATAACAGCTATTGTGAAAGCAGCAGTAGTGGATATCATGGTGGGATGCCACTCATTTGAGCTCCTTCCTGCCAAGTCACCACTGCATACTGGGATGGAGAGAGGGAAGGTCGAGACAACAGGAGCAGCAGTTTGGCTTTGCCTGTGTTGCACCAACATCACCTCCTCCATCTTTGTAAGCAGAGGTGGGGACTCTTACAAAAGAAACTAGGCAGCTATAGTTTAATGTGTCCATATTGGGGATTTACTTCTAGAAATACTATTTGGAATATTGTTGTTTTCCTTTGGTGCACAGTTGCACTCCCTTCCCAAACGTGTCCCCCTCTCGGCAGTGCTCTGCCTTAATCCTTCTTTTCCTTTCATCCTGGCCCCATTTTCTTTTTGGCTGAACTGGGGCTGAACTGAGTGTATTGCCAGCTGCTGCCAAGTATTCGCTTTTGTTTCTTGAACATTTTGTCTGCGTAAATTGTTTTGTGTTAAAAATATGAGCTTTTCTGGCACTTTCCGAAGTTAACTGTCTAATGAATTCTGCAGTGTCCTGGTGTCTATAATTATAGAGTCGTGGGAGTGGCTTTCCCATTAAGGCATGAAACATTCTCTGTTATAAAACCATGGCAATTCCACCCTTTATGGGAAATAAAGTTATGATGAGTCCCTTCACTATAAAATGTGCACAAGCTGTCCATATATTAGAAAAATCATATGAAGAATGAGTGAGATGTGGGGTGGTGGGTGGGGTTTTTTTGTTTTGTTTCGGGAGAAGGGTCCCCCACAGCCCCTTTTCACCCCTTTGTTGAAAGGAAGCATGCAGTTTAAGTTAATGCTGAGCCATCGGTCATTTTCAGTAATTCTGAAGGAGGGAACAACAACTCTATGAAAGTGTTTGTGATAGAGGTGGGCTTACCAATTGCTGCAGGGAATCAGTTTGTCTTCTTAAAATCCTTTATTTTTTAAAGTTTAAGAACACATGCAAAGTGCTTTTCCTTGAAGCTGCCATCCCTCCCCCATAAATGCCCCCGAGGCAAAGGTGGTCTCTCTCTCTCTCTGTGTGTAGAGCAGTTTTTCTAGCATTACTTATTTCTCCCAGAATTGCCCTGAATGACAGAGGATCCAGAAAGAACTCTTCATCAACATTCTTAAAAGAAAAATAACTAAAAATATATCCTGCAACTGTCCTGCTGCTGCACCAGAGGCAATAGTTAAAGTACAAACACTTTAATAACCCCCTCCAAAAATATAGTAATGCTCTGTGTTTCAGACTCCAGTATTGCTTTCCTCTCCCATATCTGAGTCGAAAGTTCTTTCTCAGCTCAGCACTAATAGAAAGGTATCTATTTCTACAGCAGTTCTCCCCCCCCCCCTAGAAAAATAGGTGCCGGTATTAATCATGAAGTTGTTACAGTAAGTGTCACACTTTTTAACAACAAAAGAAAAGAGGTGCTGGTACTGCGTACCCTTGAGTACCTCCTTAAAAAACCCTCCACTGCTCTACAGTGCTGATGTTTTCAAAACGTGCCCCATTTAGTTTAGGTTGTTTAAATCCAATGTATTTAACACATTGAGTCTGCAATCCTATACCAATTTATCTGTACACCCCACTGAACTCGCTGGGGGAAATTGTGTGGAAAAATTGACAGCAGGGCCGGATTTAGGTTTGATGAGGCCCTAAGCTACTCAAGATAATGGGGCCCTTTATATGTGATATTTTAGGGAGCAGGCTAGCAGGCGGGGCTGATTACTTACATCATAGGAGCCTACACACAAAACACTGCTGCCGTATGTAGTTTTTATTTTATTTGTTTTTTATCTTATATTTTGGAAATGTACATTTTTTCCCTTTAATTTTTTTGGGGCCCCCCAAGAGAGTGGGGCCCTAAGCTATAGCTTGTTTAGCTTATACGTAAATCTGGCACTGATTGACAGGATGCTCTTATATCCCCCATTTTCTGTGTTATCCAGTGCTAGGAGATGGCAATGATCTTATCTCACGTACATTCATTGGCACTTTCCACAAGGTTATAAAGTGGGTGTAAGTCAATCAAATTTGACTGACAGATGAGAAGGGATCAGCTAAGTAGGGGCAGCTCATAGCACTTCACAGCACATAAAAAAACATTGCGTAACTGAACACCCAGGCGGAAAACTATAAAAAGCCAGCATAATAATGAGATAAATTAAAGTCCACTTCAGGCATTATTCTCTCCCATATAGCTTTGCATGGAAGCAAAGAGCACAGGGAAGTGATGAGTAGCCCCAACCTGAAATCGTGAGCTCCCTCTGCACAGTGTGGGCGTCTGTAAGGAGGCGGCCTTCACACATATAGTTGTAGACATGAAAGCCTCCATTAAATCACAAACCCAGAATCATCAGGATTTCAAATTCTGAAGCTTTTGCCTTTACAGCAATACACACAAGGGTCCACTTCCTACAGACATCCTTGCTGCATATTCAGACCCTGAGGAAAGGCTGCAGAGAAGCACATGACATCAGGGTCAAGGCTGCTCGGCATGGACTCACTCATTGCTCCCGTCACCATCAGGTCACATTTCTGCCACCTATATTCTTTTCCTTTCCACCCTCTTCTTCTTGTCCTTGTATATGGTATTTTATTTTCTAATACCTTTAAGCATTTTTAGAAGCTGAGGGCTGCTTCCTACAAGACTGGATGAACTGTATGGAGAATATAATATGTATGTATAGCCCTGTTCCACTTTAACATACAGTAACCACATTCATCCTCAGCTACATATTTTAAAGTGCAACAGATATATCTACGGTTTCATACACACTAACCCATTTGTACCACAACAGTGTATTTTTTCTCAGTCCAGAATCACTTACGCTCAGCCTCAACATGCTTCTTTCAGTCTAGATTTGATTCTGGATCCTGCTGTCCACAAGAGTGGGTGTAGTTAGTTGACGCACATTTGAAAATCCTCTCCTTGATTAGGTAGCCCATACATTTTCCTCTCTGCACATGCCCCAGGGGAATGAAGAAGTAATGATGGTGATCTTGGTATACACCCACCCACAAAGTCATTGGGCAGGTGTGGATATTCCCTCCATGTCTGGGACTACCATTTCAAATGGACACATTATGGGGTAACACAGAATCAATCTTCAATGAGCTTTTATTTTTGGAATGAAACCTGTTTCTCAAGAAACACTTTTCAAGGGCCAAAAATATATGCAACTAGATCTAGATTGTGTGTGGACTATGCAGGGGGGCGGGAAGTATTCATTCTCCATTTATTCTAGAATCAAATGTACGTACTGAGCCCAGTTCTCTCTCTTTGTGTGTGTAGCTACTTATCATCACACCCCCACACACCTCGACACCCACACACCACTCCATCTATTTTGTACTCAAATACTACTTATAGAAGAAGAAGAAGAGTTTGGATTTGATATCCCGGCTTTCACTCCCTTTAAGGAGTCTCAAAGCGGCTAACATTCTCCTTTCCCTTCCTCCCCCATAACAAACACTCTGTGAGGTGAGTGGGGCTGAGAGACTTCAAGAAGTGTGACTGGCCCAAGGTCACCCAGCAGCTGCATGTGGAGGGGCAGAGACGCGAACCCGGTTCCCCAGATTACGAGACTACCGCTCTTAACCACTACACCACGCTGGCTCTCCTTCCATTACTTTCAAGTCATCTTCCATTACTTTTATATATATATATCTAGGATAAACCTGATTCACTCTATGCTTTGTTCAAATTTCCATTGGGAATAATGCCAGGTACTACAGTAATCTCATTAACAGTGCTGTCCAAAGCATTTTATTCATATGCAAATCTGTGTTCTATAGTTTACTTTCTCAGATAAATGTACAGAGGATTGCAGCTCAAACAGCCCATCCCCTTTTCAGTTTCATTGTTGTTGGTGGTGGTGGTTGTTTTTTCAGAGGCTGAGAAGAATGATGCCTTCTCCTGTGCTGGAGGCTTTTGGAATAGTGGATGTTCATCCAGATCTCTAGATTTCCCTCATTCTGCCAGGGCTGGGTGATTTACGTATATTGTTGTTTCTTCTTCTCATGCTCCTGCTGTCATCTTCTCCCTTAATAGTATGGTTATGAGGATGGATGCTATTATTAGTCTCACATGCTTAGATAGCAGGGAGCCATTATAATCTCAGTGGAAAGGGAGCCGAATGGTTCAATTACAATGGGTTTTTTAGAGGAAGAAGCTTATGAGTCACAAACTTCTAAATTTCTTTTCTTTTTCTGTTTTTAATTTTTACCCTTTGTTTTAAGCTGTGTTTTTTCAAAAAAATTAATCTTCACTTTCAATGCTGCTTCCTAATAAAAGCTCTATTCCGCCTGCCTTCCCTATTGAATACTGTGATGCAAAGTGGCTGCTTGAATTCTATATTCCAAAGAATTGTTTTTATTTTAACTCACCACCAAAAGCTTCCAAATTAGCAGAAATTCCTTTCCCCCATTCTCAATTAATTAATAAAAGTGTGCCCTTTTTGTCTGGTACACTGTTAAACACGGACCCAGTCCAGGTTTGTTAACTCAATCTTACTTTTTTAGATTCCAGGCACTTCAGGTAAAGTCAGACATGAACAGGATTAGGGAACTCTGCTTATTTTCCAGCCTACACTGCCTTCCTCCTCTCACCCACCTCTGAAGGAAGGTTCCTCTTCAAGAACTGCCCCTTGACTCAGGAACTCGCATTGCTGCATCCCTTCGGTGAAACTCAAAGTGAATGGTAAAAAAACACCTCCAGTTATCAGCATTTCCAGTATAAATTTCTCTTTTTTTATGTTTGAAGTTCAATTTATTTCTCCCTTTGTTTCATTCTTTTGCAGCAGCCATCTCCCTTGTTTTTACACCTCAATATTGCTTTCTCTTGCTTTTTGTCTTTCAAAGTGTGGGTTTTAGGGCCCGACAGAGGGAGAGGCCACATGACAACACTCAACATGATACGCTGTGCAAGTAGCACCATACCGTACAAAAAACAGATTTCATAAACAGGGTTACAAACATGTACTCACCAAAGAGAAATAAGGTATGGGAGGATAAAGGTAAGCCATGAGGGCCTTTCCCCTCCCTTTATCACCCTTTCCGTTCCTTAGTAGGCTAGCTGTGTGCCCTGCTTTACAGTCAACTGGCCTCTATTTGAAGGGCTGTCTCATTCCAGGCTGGTTTGAAAACTAAGAAAGATTTGAAGGTTAAATATGGGGCCTTGAAGTTTTCCATCAACAGTTAGCACCTGGATAGAAGACTGAGCAGACCTCCTGGTCACTTTTGTTGTTGGGAAACTGCAGTGGGAGAGAACTTTTGTCTTATGTGTGGGGTTTCTATAGCATCTGGTTAGCCACTCTGGAAAATGGGATATGGACTGGATAGGACTTTGGGCTAATCCAAGAGGGCTCTTCTAATGTTTGCTAAATCTGTGTTTAGCCATAGGATATGGCTCTTGGGGCCCACCTTGTGGGCTGTGCAGTTTTGAAATACCAAAAGCTCCATAATGTGATTTTATTGTGATTTAGTAGTGATATTTTATGATTCACCTTTTACATGTGCGTCAAACACACGGAGTGTGTTGGTAGCACTGTCATGGGTGCTGTGGAGGTGTCTATCTGTTTTTCTGTATTCTGCATCATTTCAAAAGCAATACATTTTCAGCCATTCCAGCTGCAAGAAAGTTCGGCAAGTCGCACCCATTACACTCTAATGTATTGTTTAAAGTAGTTTCAGACTGTTTCTATTTTTGAATTGGATCCAATCATATACTTGCAAAATCAGTCTGAGAAATTAGATGTGATTGGGAGGTTCATGAGCAATAAACCTGCTTCCCACCCTTAAAAAAAAAATCTGATTTCTTTAAGGTAAAGAAAGTGAAGGGAAAATGTACTGGGAAGTGTGGAATAACACTTGCTTTGATGCAACATCATCTAACGTTGTCACAAACTAATCAGAATAAATGTTCATTGAACAGCCAACATTGTCTAATCTCCCTTCAAACAAATCGGGATGAATGTTCAAAAAACAGGTGGTCTGGAAACCCCTTTGGTTTTAAACCAATTAGTGTTTCCTTTTCCCTCTCATCATTCCCCGTCCCCCGTCTCCTCCACATCCCTTTCTTCTTTTTTCTTTTTACAAGGTGTTATGCATTTTATATATTTGTATAAAAGCAAACAAGACTGGACATGGTGCAAATTTGACTTTATTATTTAAAATGGGTTTTACTAACTATGTCATTTGTGTAACAACTGACATGGAAAACAACTTTCATTATTCTCAGTAGTCCCGTAATATTATAATTGTGCTACAGTGTTATATTGTAGCTGAAAACGTTATTTTTCCCCGTCTTCTTAAATTATAGTCCTGTCTGCCTCTAGGAGGAAAAACTGGAGTTTGCTCTTGCGGATGAAAGTAGATGTCTATATGCACATGCATTTATAAACTAAGTACGGTATAAACATGCATTTATGAACTAAGTACGGTAGATGATTTGCTGATTTTTAATAGGCACAAAATGTTCCGAAGACACCTGTGCTGTAAGCATTTGTCAGATGCCCAGCAAAGAGTTCAGTGTTGAGTGGGTGCGTCAAATGGAAAGATTATTATTTTTTGCACTTGACCCAGGATTCCAGCTGAGCAGAAAAACATTTTGCACAGGGACAGCCCATTGAAAATGAAAGGAATTACTCATGGCAACAACTTCATCTCTGGACCATGCTAAATTGTCCATCTTGCATGGCCAAGATCTTTTGGAGCCGACTACTAAATTCTCAGCTGTTCCTGAGAGACAAGCTGATTTCCCTTTTAGAGAACAATCTGCCATAGTTTTTACAAACAAAGCCTATGGTAAATAATCACTCATTGCTTCAATTGACCTCTTCAGTATATTTTGTTACTTATTTCTTGTTACTTGTTTCTTATCCTACCAGAGCTTTTGCCTTTAAAGCAGGACCTTATGTATTTTGTGGTCTTAGATGTTGCTTGTTGACCATGATAGTTTTCTAACTACCATGACACACATTCTTAAAAGCTCACACCATAATGTGGCTTACGACCTGAGCTACTGCACACACACTTGCATACAAGGATGCCTTGTTGGGCTGCCCCATACACTCAGTTACTCTCAGTGGAAGAACCCCATCTGAACTTGCAGTCTTCTGTATAGATCTGGTGCTTTCACTGAAAGGAACAGGAAATACCATAGGAGGAAGGAAATGCAATGGGCATGCTCCATACATGGCCACTATGTGTGGTATGTGTAGTATGATTCTGTTGTTTGGAATTGTTGAAGTAGATTTATATCCCACAGGGTGAGAGCCTACACTTGTTTGAGCCATCCCAGATGAGAGGTAAACTATTTCATATTTCAGTGGATGTGGGGTATGAGGCCATTAGTGTTGTAGAGATGTTTGCTTCTGAGCAATCCCTTGCAAGAAGGGATAGTTATGTGTTTACATTATGCAACTGAATTGTCCTCATAAATACTTCAGAATTTATATAAAATAAGCAATATAGAAATGGACTGCATTAAAGACACTGCCCCTTCCCCAAAGAAAATGTAATGAAGCACTTTTTCCATAGACACTGGCAATCTTTAGAGGATACATATCCATAATTTTGCAGAAGGAAGCTGAACTGCATTGCCAAAGTGTTTCCCTTCCCACTGCCATTGTCTTCTGAACACTTTATTGGCAGTGTACTCAGTATAATATACAGTATTTTTTGAATTGTGTTGATCAGATGTATCCAGTTATCCAAATTGACCCTACAGTATTTTGGTGATATCCCTCAGGATTGAAACATGAGCAAGTCAACAATGTAACTTAAGGACCAAGCAAAATTATTGGGCATATTACCAGCTTGCTGAACTAGAAGTCAGAACTCAAACCAAAAGGCAAAGGCTCGTGCTGCTCCAGAAGCCTGCACTAGTTCACTCCTAAGAGAGGTGCTTTACCTTGTATCTCTCATGGCCCTATGCTCCTTCACGTGTATATTCACACCAATGAATGGAAGTCTCATATCAGCCCATCAAACAGATCTTCCAAAGCACACTCATAATGGCAGGAGTTGACAACTTCTGCTACACTAGCTTTGAGACCAGTTTTACCACATATTTTTGGTGTAGTTTGCTTTAACCTAGCTGTTCAGCAAACACCTAGAAAGTACACCAGATCATCTACATCCCATAGGAATTCATTAAGTTTTCATTCATAAATATATGATTAGCATGGCTCACATCAGTAGCACCTATTGCATGGCTAAAAAACATGCAACTTAACAGGCTTAAGACAATCTCACTGAAGAGAAGATATAAAGGGAAAGCAAAGCTTTATCATTAAAGCCTATTGATTCTGCCTTTTCAAAGGTAACTTTTATTCTTACTGTATTGCTAACCAATTTCTTTCTAATTTTCAACACACAATATGCATTGAACACTTTGCATTTCCATGGAAATGGATTCTATTTGTATTTAATCCATGCAGTTTTTATAAACAAATATTTTCTTCCAAATTAAGAAAGGGGTGGTTTAACTGTTGGTTTATATGCAAACTGAAATACCTTATCTGTAGTTTTGTTATGTTGTTTGTGAGCTCTGGCGAGGCTACTGCTAATTCAATCTTCCTGGATAAATCTGTTTTCTGGCTTTATGGATTGCTGCTGACATATAGTGTTCAGAGGCTACTCCCTCTGTGAAGCCTATTGTTTAGTCTTTTACTATTATGAGCCTTTCAGGTGATCCAAGTGGCATTCAGTGGTGTCAGGGGTTGCAGCAAGATGGAAAGAAACTAGCTTTGAATGCTCTGTGTTTGGAGAGGGCAGTTTGGGTGAGCTGTAAGGCAGACTGTGTGGGGATGAGGGTTTGGCCAGGTTTAAAGGGAGAGGGGTTGGCAAGGGGTTGGCGGGTAGACACGGTTGGCAAGTGAAGTGCAGCTGCGAGTCTATTTAAATCATAGTAAGATTTTATAACAAAAAAATGTATTTATGCATATAAAATAGTATAAGTAGACTTTATGCCAATTTGGGTCACCTTTGTTGCCTTTTCTGCTGGTGTATTTGTTTTCTGGTGATGTGTATGAAGAGCCCATCAAGCATTTGTCCTCTACTGCCAATGTGCAAATGTACCTTAGGAAGTGGGGGCACAGGCAAGGAAAAGGCAATGGCAGAGTTGTGATGCCCAGATCCCTCTGGGAAAATACATGCTTTGTATCAATTTTCTACCAAGGATCCTCAGATCCAGAATCAGTCTCTCCAAAAGTGAGAGAGAGAAATTGGCCTGGGCACTGCCTCCTAATTTTGGACCATGAGATAGGTAAAGCAGCAGGTGGCAGCACATTTTGTGATTGAATTTAGAGCAGAACTTTGCTGTGCTTGCCTTTACCAAATGCCCCTCTCTGCATGCTCGCAACAAGCCTAAGTTCCAGTGTTAGACCAGGTGCAGTTTGAACAGAAAAAGATTCACAGCCACCCACAGTGCAGGCTACCCAAGCTTTTTTGAAAAGTGACTGGAATTGCTTCCAGTATTTGTTATAGAACAATGAATAAAGGGTAAATCTAGTTCTGACAAACTCATGTGCAATGAGAACAGAAATTAGTGCAAAAGATTTAGTTTCTTATTAAAGAAATGGATCAAGCAGACCCAACATCCTGCTCTGCAAAGGTTGCTTGGGGTTAAAAGCTATAACTCAGTACCAGTAAAGTATGGCTCAGTGAAGCTCTCCATTTGGAGTGCCAAGTTTTCAGAAACAGAAGGCTGAATTGAGATTGTACACAATGCAGACACACACACACTTGCATCTGTGCATACAAATCTGGTATTTGCATATCAGATCACCCCATATGTACATGTATTATTTGTTTTTTAGGAAAAGTTGGCCTGCAGCTCTTATGTATATAAACCTTTCTTTTTTTTATTTTGTAACTTTGTGCCATTTTTCATGCCTGACACTTTTAGACCTTGAGTTTTTAAAGTAACATTTTCAAGTTAAAGGATTCTTAACATTTTGGTCGGGGGGGGGGGGTCTGTTATGCGGTACTATTATTCAGATCTGTTGGTTTTTTTTTTAAAAAAGTCACACACACACCCATGAAGGCATCGTATTGGTGGTGGTTGTGACAACTTTGATTGTATTTAAAAGATGCAGATTTTAGTTTCTTGGTGTGCTCAAGCAAAAATCACTCACAGCAGGTTTTTAAAAATGGGGCATGCTTCTTCCCCACACAAGTGGGGGCAATCACCATGCCCAGAGGGAAAGACAATTATGAGAAATGCTGGACAGAAGTAAAAAAAGACCTAGAAATATTGTCAAATTTGAAGCTTTCCTTGTTAGGCCGAATTGCTGTTATTAAGATGAATGTATTGCCGAGAGTGTTGTTTTTATTCCAAACATTGCAAATTGTGGATAAGATGGATTGCTTCAAGAGGTGGCAGAAATATATTTCGAAGTTTGTCTGGCAGGGCAAAAAACCCAGAATAAAACTTAAGATTTTAACTGATGCAAAGGAAAGAGGGGGATTTGCCCTGCCGGACTTAAAACTGTTCTATGAATCAGCAGCTTTCTGCTGGATGAAAGACTGGCTACTTCTTGAGAATACAGATATTTTGGATTTGGAAGGTTTTAACAATGTATTCGGATGGCATGCATATATATGGTATGACAAGGTTAAAGCTCATAAAGCTTTTAAAAATCATATTGTTAGGAAAGCATTATATAATGTTTGGATTAGATATAAAGACTTGTTGGAAAATAAAACCCCAAGGTGGTTGTCGCCAATGGAGGCAAAAGCCGTGAAAAAGCTCAATATGGAGGCCAAATGGCCAAAATATTGGGAAATTTTGGAACAAGAGGGAGATAAACTGAAATTACAGAGTTATGAGAAATTGAAGGTTAAAGTACGAGATTGGCTCCATTATTACCAAATAATGGAGGTTTACAAACAGGACAGGAAAATTGGCTTCCAGGTGGAGAAATCAAAATTAGAAACAGAACTGTTAGAACCCAATACTAAGAATCTGTCAAGAATGTACAACTTGTTGCTGAAATGGAATACACAAGATGAAACAGTGAAATCAGTTATGATAAAGTGGGCACAAGACATTCGTCATAACATTATGTTTGCTGACTGGGAACAGTTGTGGACCACCGGTATAAAATTTACAGCATGTAATGCCTTAAGAGAGAATATTATGAAAATGATTTACAGGTGGTACAAGACCCCAGTCAAGCTTGCAAAAATCTACCATTTGCCTGATAATAAGTGTTGGAAATGTAAAGAAACTGAAGGTACTTTTTTTCACCTTTGGTGGACGTGCCCGAAGATTAAGGCCTTCTGGGAAATGATATATAATGAAATGAAAAAGGTACTTAAATGTACTTTCCCTAAGAAACCAGAAGCCTTTCTCTTGGGCATTGTCGGCCAATTGGTGTCAAAGAAAGACAGAATTTTTTTATGTATGCTATAACAGCAGCAAGAATACTCATCGCAAAGTATTGGAAGACACAAGATCTACCCACTCTGGAAGAATGGCAGATGAAGGTGATAGACTATATGGGACTGGCTGAAATGACTGGCAGAATCTGAGACCAGGGGAAAGAGACGGCGGAAGAAGATTGGAAGAAATTTGAAATTTATCTTAAGAAATATTGTAAAATTAATGAGTGTTAAAATGTTGTGGTAATAGAAAGTAAGGGATTACAGCTGTAAAAGATTAAGTATAATAAAAGAAAAGGGAAAATTAGATAAAATTAAGGGGAGGATTTGCTGAAATAAATTTGGGAGTTGGAATGCAGAAAGGGGAGGTATGGGGAAGTCGGTGAAGTAAGTTTCAAGAAAAAAAGGATTCGAAATTATACGTGTTTGTTTGTTTTTGTGTGTGTATGTTTGTATTGTGTATTGTGTGCGTTTTTATAATTTGTGAAAATCCAATAAATAATTTATAAAAAAAAATATCACCATGCCCAGAGGGTTCTCTGCAGAGCACAACATGGTGAATGTCCCTCACCATTTTCATGCTAACATGTGTCACTAGAGCTCTTTTCCATTCATCTTGGATTACAGTACTACAGAAATTAGTTATTTTCAAAACAAAACACCCCCCCCTGAGAGCTGACAAATGATCTCCCTCATCATTGCCAGCCCTCACAACCCCAAGCTACATTTCCTGTCAGCCCCACAAAATTCCCTTTTATTTCTTAGCAAGTGATGAAGTATATCTGCTCCCTCTTCCCTCCCTCCCTCTTCCTTGCCCTCGTACAGTAAAACAACAAAAGAGCTTTCATTGTTCAAAGGATCTGAAGACTTTGTGGCTATGATTTTACTTATTTATTTAGGAAAGTTGTATATCACTTAATCATTAAGATCTAAGACTGTTTATGGTAAGATATAGTAATCCTCATATGCTCCCCTTGTCTCCAGGCTATGTTGCAGCATTCATGCTCTTTGTTATTTATCCCTTTCTTCTCTTCAAACTGTTGCAAGTTGCTGCCTGGCTACAAGGTGCAAGACAAATGTATCTTGATTCAGTTATCTACGAATGGAAAAAATTGCTTGCCATGGATGGCATAGTGGTCTCCTTAAGCAAATGGGAACAGGATTTGATCCATGATCAAAATTGCTTGTTTTCTTCTTCTAGATTACTCTGGGATCCGTTTTGCAGCATCTGTGCCTTAAACAAAACTTTGTTTACTTTTCAGTAAGCTTTGGAGAAACCAACCAATGGTCACACTTGCTGTTATGTGCCATTGAAAGTCTTTTGCTAGCATGTTAAATGCTTCTCTAAACCTGTCGTCTGCTTTTTAAATTGTTTATCCTTGAAAGTACTTGATCCAATTTTATGCCTGTAGCAGCAATTGCTGCCTTAGTCTCAACTCATCAGACTAAAGTATTTTTTTCTAAGGTTATAAAGTAGTTTAGCCCTGGCTGAAGCAAGCATTAGTGTTTGAAATATCAGCATTTTTATCTTCCATGACCAATCATCCAGTTTTCCCTGGTACCCAGTATTCTACTAGAATAATCAGCATTTATTTTTTTTAAAAATAATAATCCTTGCAAGGATTATAATATGAGGTTCCAGCATTTAGCCCAAAAACGGTAGCAAAAGAGTTAGTTTAAAATGATTTTGTGTGGAAAGAAAGAGCTTGACATTCAGTCAAAACATGCCCCAGTGCTTCCCTGTGGGCTTACTTTTCTGATATCAACTGTTCAAGAGTCACTTTATTATCTGACACTGGAGACAAAAGGAGGCTTTTATTATAATAAGAGAAAGAACAATCATCAATCTTAATGAATGAAGATTCCAAATGTATTCACATACCCTTTTTGTCAAATTCTTATTTAATAAAAATAAAAATAATAAAACCTCGAGTGAGGTTGTGCCGGTTCCCTAGGGAAGAGTGAAAAAGGTCATCAAAGAGCAAACTTTACACAAAGAAGCTAAATATTACTTAGCCAAAATAAATGAAACTGAAATTTCAACCACACAGAGGATCCTGAAGATGCTCAGCAAAGTTAAACAGCCGGTGCTTGATTGGTTTGGGGGGAAGGGGGTTGCTTGAGACATACATTTAGATCCTGATTAAGGCAATGTTGAGGGATGACTCCCAATCAATTTTCATGGCTTCCAACCTTGATATCTGAGGGGTCACCTTTACCCATCTCCCCAAATCTGGTGATTTTCGTCTGAGAGTGAGCCTGCCTAAGCAATGAGGTAGAGGACAGTCCTGTACCCAGGTTGGTGCAAACAGTTTGATTGCCCTCTCACCCAATATACCCTTCATTCCCCCCCCCCATGCCAATTTATTGAGGGAAATTGTCTTTTTAATTTGTGACCTTGCAGACAGTGGCAGTATCCATTTTCTAAAAAATGACAACTTGTTTTGAGAACAGGAGCAAACTTTAGAAAGGACCCTCTGAAAAATTCAGTGAAAATAACAAGGCGAATTCACAACAAAAGCTTCATCTGGAAGAGCCTCCAAAAGTCTGACCGCTCAAGACTCTCCAGAGTGAGGGTGGATTTTTCATCGCCACAATCACCCTATAATTCTTTAAGTGAAGAACAGCCTGCATGGTAACATGGCCCTTGAGAAGTTATATATTAGAACTTTTGTATTATGGGCTGAAGTTTGACTCCACTTCTTGGATTATTGTTTGCTCTGCTTTTCAGCTTTACTTTCAAGCTGCTTCTCTACCCAGCCAGTAGTAAAGAAACATGTTTGTTTGTCTGAAGTAAGAGTTTGTTTATTCTGCAGTTATAATGATGGGTAGAGCAGGATCAGGTGCTTATTGCAAAAGAGTCCAAGTAGAGAGAGAACTTAAAGTGATCTGGGGAAAAAATCTAACCTATATTACCCTTCACTCTTTTAAAGCACATGCTATAACTCAAAATCATAGTGGCTTTTCTTCTCTATCTTGAGTATTCAATGGCAAAGGATGAAAACAGCCCAAGAATAATAGAAAGACTGCAGTACACACTACTTTTATCTGGCGGGCTAGCCATCTAGGCTGTAACTCATGCCTAATTTCTGATTTTCCCAATGTGTGCAGCTCAGCATGAGGCCTTTTAAGAGTTTCTTGGCAAAAAATTCAACCCAGAAACCAGCAAAAAAAGAAAACAATAATCCAATTGCTTTCCACAATTAGTTTCCAATCACAAGCCCTTTATATATCAACCAGTTTAAAAGTTTTCCCTTGATTGTTCAATAGGAAAGAAAATCTAAAGGTTAGGAACAATACTAGAAGGAGGAAGGAGAGGTTAACAAACAAACCTAAAGTATTTATTTTCTCTCTGCCCTTCCTTGGGCATGTAGTATAGACAAGTTTGGTTTTTTGGGTAGAAGCTAAAACTGAGATACCTAATCCGGCATCAAAACCAAGCTCAGGAGCACACTGTCATTACCAAAGTAGTTCCATCAGGAAGAATCAAATTACAGGGACAGACCACAGGTGAAAGAGGGCTGTAGCTATAGGGAAAGACAGGCTTTGGAGTCTGGTATTTTTGGAGGTCTCCCAAGAAAGGGTGAGATAATTCAACAGATACAGACTCATAACTGGAAATAAGAATACTTCCTGAAATATGAATGATTGGATTATTGCCCATCAGCTGACAAAGCTTTCTCCTATGCATGTCAAATTCTCCAGCTACATATAGCAGATTTCAAGGACTGGAATAAATCACTTGAAGAGTCAGGAGGGATTCAAAAACATGTTACATCTATGGTCCATATTTCAGCGGTGTTTATGTGGCACGAAAAAGAACATTAGATTACTGAAACCCTTGTTCACTGCATCCTTAAAATTATATTATTTTCTTTGGCATTTTTATGTCATTTAATTCCTAGTGTTTGTACTATATTTTCTATTAACTTAACCTTTACACAGACCGCAACCTTTGAGTCAGCCCACACCACATGGAGAAGGAGTGAGAGGTAAGGTCAGTGGCTGAGTGCTGATAGGATTGCCGTACGTCTGGATTTTCCCAGACATATGTGGAATGCTGCAGCTGAAAGCAGTGTCCGGGCAAAAATCACTAAAATGTCTGGAGACATCATGACGTATGGCAACACATGTGAGCAGTGTTGTTTTTGGCGAATTTCCTTACAAATAGCTCAAAAACTCCCCCCCATTGGACCAAAAAAAAAGAGGTAAACAACTTTGGGCAAAACTAAAAAAAAACCCAAACAATTTTGCCCAACTTTTCTGACTGGATTTTCACTGTTTGAAATATGGCAACTCTACCATACCTGTAATGGTTCTAGGGGTTGCTCGTGTGTAAGCCGGTGCAAACACCTGGCTGGATTGCCTGAGTGAACCTTTTCTGTCCGGACAGCCACTCACCCGTGGCTGTCTCAATCGCTGGCAGAATCCGCCAGTGGGCATTTCTTAAACTTCTTCCAGCAAAGAAGCTCTTTGACGCCCAGTCTCCTCCTACTCTCCCTGCGCGGACGCCTTCTGCGCAAGGAGGGCGTAGGCAGTGGAGGACTCTTCCTCTCCCCGCTGGTCCCCGGCAAGGAGTCATGGGACCGCCTCGCCGATTCCCCCATCTGCCCCCCTTCTCCACTGGAGCTATGCTGATTCCCTTCCCCAGAAGATGGGTTGCCTCTCCCACTCCCGGGACGCTCTCTGGGATCCCTTTGGAGCTTGCTCTCTCCCTCGGACACTGATGGCAGTTCCCTGACAATACCCCTCCATCCAGCTCTTCTACCACTCCTAGGCAAGCAGATCCTGCTCCCTTCCACCCCTTGCTTGCTGATTGCTTTTCCCTCTTCTTTCTAATATTGCTGTCTCTCCCCATCTGTATTCCATTTATTTAGTGGCGGTGGGCAGGAAGAACACAGAAAGGCGTCTCCTGCTTTTGCAGCTGGTGTTTCAATCCTCACCTGTGCCTTGTTCTTTCATAGCTGGGAACAGATGAGACTGATTTCAACAGGAGGAGCTGAGCAGGTCAGATGAGCAACAGAGTCCCACCAGACACCACCTCCTGTTGTGGACAGGAACACATCTATAGATTTGGGAGGCATTGTCAATAGAAATGCTGATGTGTACACCATGGAATACAAACTCACATACAGAAACAGCAAGCCACATTGGTATTAATGCCCTAGTGCAGACAAGCCCCATACAGTATGTTGAGCGAAATGCTTTTTTCTGTTTCAAAATGCCCCTCCAAATTTTCTATCCATGCTGTTCCAGATGTGCATTTATCCTTGCAAATATCTGCATTTATTTTCCTCATTAAATGATCTCTGCTGTTGAGATGGGACCTGAGATTAATAATGTGGCATTTGTTTCTGTGTCTGTGTCGATTGGCTGAGATGGTGTTCTGGGGCATAACAGTGTTAGACATGGAAGTGATTTGTATTTCCAGAGGTATCAGCCCCTTCTCATGTTCAGTTCTGTCTCTGCAAGCTTCATGGTGATCATAGAATGATAAGTATGCTCATCATTGGGCTGAGTGGTGGATACACAGCCCACTGTGCTGTAGAACTTCCTATGGCCATTCTTTTGGACTTCTGAAGAATGAAACATTACAATTTCATGAACAGTAGGAGGGAGACCTCAAAGGGTCTTTGACCTAAAAGAACAAGCTAAAAGGAGGAGCATGAGTTCAGCAATGCTGTGACCAAAAGCAGATATTGTCTGAGATGAATAGACAATGCAGTGCAACTGACCAAAAAAAGACCCGACTAGGAAAAACCGAAGCCCTGTAGCGATGATGACATTTACCTTATTATTAGGTGTTCAAATCTTTGCTTTAAATAAAACATTAAATCAAAGAAATGCCTATTATAGGCATTCAATTGACTGGTTCTTGATGTCTTTTGTCCTTTTACTTTCTCTATCCTTCAGCTCCAGTTTGATCCTTCCATTCTTATAATCTTTAATATTGTTATGATACTCATCATATTCTCTCTCCTTGTTGCTAAATGTTTAATGAATCTCTTTAACAATAAATACGTTAGAGCTTCTGCATGTGGAAGCTATACTAAGTGGCTCATCACCCAGCCACCTGCCTCAGCAAGAAATCAACCACCCACGGATGGCTTTTCATTTGTTTGTCGTCTTTCACAGTTCCAGTCCATTCAGAAGTACTGAACAACCTGGGATCTTAAAAGCTCATTACATGATTTCTTTGGAACAGGCTACTTAGTAATGCTGATGAATCTGAATATTTAAGTTTGCTGCTGTGAATGCTCCACCATTGTTCTAGCTCAGAAACATTGTCTGCCCCCTCCAACTTCCTGTGTATGTAGCTTTTACACTAGCCTGGAGGGTTGTCATACCAGAAATGGTGACTGGGCCTCTGGAGCATTCAGTGGGATGTTGTGAGCAGTTGCAGCACTTTGAGGATAAAGGGGTGCTGCTCTATAGTGTTGTGGTTGCTGGAACCCAAGGTGTGCTGCATCTTCCCATACTCTTACGCATTTAGTTTAAGTGTATGCAACCTGATGATGCAACCAGCTTCTTGCTCTCTATACCTTTGTCCATCCTTGCTGTTGATAGTCAGCCCCCGGGGGGGGGGGGAGTCCAGGATGTGATGAATGCATCCCTACATGATGGAGTTGTGCCTGCTGCCCTTAAACAGGCAGTAGTGCATCTACATCTGAAGAAGCCCACCCTGGACCCTAGGGTTTATAACAACTACTGCCTGCCTGCCATTTTCTGGATGAAAATGGTGGAGAGAGTGGTGGCACAACAGTTGCTGGATCTATTTCAATCAAGATTCAGGCATGTTTGGGGGTGCCGTAGGCCACAATCTTGCTCCCCGTGCTGATTAACCTCTATATCAGGCATGTCCAAACTTGGCCCTCCAGCTGTTTGGGGACTACAGTTTCCATCATCCCTGACCACTGGTCCTGTTAGCTAGGGATGATGAGAGTTGTAGTCCCAAAACATCTGGAGGGCCCAGTTTGGCCCTGCCTGATCTATATGGTCACTGGCAGTGATCACTGAGAACTTTGGGGCAACGTGTCATTATTATGCTGATGACATGCAGCTGTATTTCTCTAACATCTGGGCCGGGAATGGTTCTTCTTGATCTAGACTGTTGCCTGAGTGCTGTGGTGGACTGGGCAAAGGATTCATGAGTTTGAATCAGTAGCAGATGGTGCAGTCGTGAGCAGCACTCACCTGACTTCCAGTACATAACATTGCTGTTGTTTCCTGTTTGGGCAGGGCAGTGAGGTTGGCACAGTGCTAATGCATTGATGGGAGCACTGAATTGCTTCTGCCAGTATGTTTGAGCTAGCTTCCTACTACATCCTCCCTCTACCTTTCAGTAAGCAGCAGCATTATGGTCAGGTGAGTCCCACCTCTTCACCACTGATGAATGTCTCAGTATTCAAATTTAGTTTATTTTCCCCATACACTCAGTCCATATAATCAGCTTCTCCTGTTCCTTGCTGGAGAAACAAAGGCTTCATGACTGTTGTGTATTCTTTGGCCCTGATGTCTCGGTTCATTCGTAGTTTCTTACTCCTGGCTCACCTCTGGCAGCTACCTAAAACTCAGCGTTGGGTTTTTGTACTGTTGCATGTACATATTAAGGGTCCTTTCATATATCCCTTTTTACTGTGCATTCATCACGATTAGTGCTCATGATTTTATTGGGAAGGTTATATGCAATGCCATTTGCACCAGGAAAGATTTTTGGAGGCAGTCATATGCACATGCCCTGTAGTTTACCACTAACATCCTGCAACTTTCCTTATCAATAATAATCAGGATTTAATTTTTTTGTCCTGCTTTTTTGCACTATAGCACAAGTGTGTCCTTCCAGACAGATGGAATGTAGTAACATTGGAGAAGCATAATAACATCATAGAATCATTAGTACAGTGAGATGATGTGTGCATGCACCACTAATGCACTATTATTGTGTTCGTAACATGTATACCTTGAAAAAACAACAACATTCAGTCTGTTGGGAACCTCAGATGCCCCAAGATCCTTTGTCATTTAAAACCCCTATTTTAACTTTCCTTTTGTTGTGTTTATCTAATCCACCTACTCATCTGTTATATGGATGAGCATTTTGTGTATTTCTTTCACACTACCTGTTCCTGAGCAACATTTCTTAGCCACTGTAGAAGATAAACTTAGAAATGGCTCTAATTATCTAATTCTTTCCCTTGTAGAGGCTGTTATCCATACTTGCTGTCTTACACCGTTTTGGAAACAGTCTGTCTTAATTGCTTCCTGATCTTTACTTTCCTTTTTTCTACAGAACCAAACTTAATTTTATCCATAGCTCCTGCTGCTTATTTGTTGATAGAGCCCTGGATTGTTCTTCAGTTTACTATTCTAGCTGAAGGCAGCACTTGGCATTTTCAGCCTGCCAGGCAGTAATCACCCCTACTTTATGCTGCACTGCCTGAGTATTATATGTATTTGCTAAACTGAAAAATGTTAAGCATATGGTCTAGTTTCTTTAGACAATGGTTAAGGCAAATATAAATAAAACAGCAGCAAGCAGGTCTGTTTCTTCAGAGTAAATTTCTGTTGGCCATACTCTCAGTTACCATACTGTTCACAACGGGCAGTTAGTTATGCAAGGTGAACAACAACAACAACAACAACAACAACAACAACAACAACAACAACAACAACAACAAAGCAGGTTACAAAGCAATCATATGAATTGAGAATGAATTCTCAAGTTTGTGTGTTTAGGATGTCAGCCCTACAGAGCAATCCAAAGCAGAAAGGCAGATCCAGCACCTTATCCAAAGCCCTGCTGCGTGTGCTGCAGGGCGGAAGATGGGGGACAGGTTTTTTTCTGTGATTTCTTTTTTTCCTGTGGTCCCACAGCAGAGGCAAATGGGGATGTCTGCTACATACTAGCAACCCTTCCCCCAGGTCAGGGATTAGGACTGCAGCCTTAGTTACTGGACTTCTGGGCATCTGACAGAGGATAATGTTGGAGAGAGAAGTTTGGAAGGGAAAGCTCTTACTCTCTCATAGCACAATGGCTATTGCCCCAAGCGCATTAAAAATTGGTTAGATTTGGATCTGCCCTCGTCCACCTTTAAACAAGTGTTCTCCATGAAAATACTGCTAGAATAAATCACAGACACTTAGCTTTCCAAATAAGTGAAGTTTTTTTTACTCAGAGTTTCCAGACATAACAGCAAACAAGTTTCCATCTTTGGGCAGTAAAATTAAGATGAAAAAAGGGTTCTAAATGACTTGCCTTGGTTTCCTTACAAAAAGGATCATACAATCTTTGCAGGCTTTAAAATCTCCTTTTGGAGAGATTCCATTCACTTGCTGCATCTGCTGAGTTAGGAGCCACAGCCACATGGCTCCTTTGCTTCTTCCAGCAGGTATGAAGAGAAAAGACTGAGAAGGGCAGGGGGAGAAGAGGCTGCTGAGAGCCTTCTAAGCCACACCCACTCCACAACCTGAGCTCAGGTTAATCCTTTCATGCACGGAAGTGTAAGTAGTAATTTTATTTCAACAAATTTAACCCCAGCTCAGCCCCAGAATTTTTTATCAGTGTCTAAGCACAGCCTTTGACTATTATATCATGTATAGTAATAATAAATAAGAAAAGTGCCTTGGAATGTATGTAGATAGCTGCTCTCTAAGCAACAGGTTCCCACATATGTGACATGTAAGGCAAGACCTCCTACAGCTTTGGATTCCTTCCACCCCCCTTTTTCTATCAGTGTGCTTCTTAATGCCTTGTGC